>NW_024096609.1:1200000-1800000 GCF_016545835.1 Crotalus tigris | reverse complement strand
TTTTAGATAGGTTGTCTACCCTCGTGATTCCAAAATGCCGTGCTCCTGCTGATGGTGAGGATGGTAACAGAACAGAACAGAACAGAATAGAATAGAATAGAATAGAATATCTTTACTGTCACTATGTATCTTACAACGAAATTAAGTGCTGTTCAGAGTGCACACTACACACTAGTAAAGTACTAGTGAGGTTTATTTTATATAATATTTTATTAGTTTTCCACATTTACAATTCATAAGTGCTTAGTAAACAATATGTTGTCTAGGTCCATTTGTTTTACTTAATAATGCACATCAAATTTCTAATCTCTACCCCATTTTTCCAGCCATTGATAAAATACATCCCATATTTGGAAATATTCTTCTTTTTTCTTTAATCCTCAGTGTAAATCTATCCATTTGTGCAAAGTCCAGTAGTAAAGTGCTAGTGAGTTTTGACCAGTTTGCCACTAGACAGTCAAACCCCAGTTTACACCAATCACGTTCATGATGTTTATCGAGACTGCCTTACAAGTCCATTGGGGCCACATCCCTTCAACTAAGAGGAACCTGCAAGGTATTGAAGCACCGATGTGATTCCCTGGGATAATTGGCAGTCACTGTTCTCTGGCTTTCTCTGATTCTCCCTCAGATCGAGGACATGCAGTGGTCAGGTGGACAGAAGGAGATCCCCTCGTCAGTATGCAGCCTCCCTTGTAACTCAGGAGAGAGGAAGAAGATGGTGAAAGGTGTTCCTTGCTGCTGGCACTGTGAGCTATGTGATGGCTACCAGTACCAACTGGATGAGTTCAACTGTGAAATGTGTCCCTTTGACATGCGGCCCAATCTCAATCGTACGGCCTGCCGCCCAACCCCCATTGTCAAGCTGGAGTGGAGCTCTCCTTGGGCCATTCTGCCCATCTTCTTGTCCATCCTGGGCATCCTTGGCACTGTCTTCATCGTTATCACCTTCATCCGTTTCAATGACACCCCCCTTGTCCGAGCTTCAGGCCGTGAGCTGAGCTATGTCCTGCTCACCGGGATTTTCCTCATCTACACCATCACTTTTTTGATGATTGCTGAACCAGGTGTCACCGTCTGTGCCTTCCGGCGCCTCTTCCTTGGCTTGGGCATGGCCATCAGCTATTCGGCATTGCTGACCAAAACCAATCGCATCTACCGCATCTTCGAACAAGGCAAGAAGTCTGTGACTCCACCCAAGTTCATCAGCCCCACCTCCCAACTGGTGATCACCTTCAGCCTCATGTCTGTGCAAGTGGTGGCTGTGGTCATCTGGCTGGGGGTGCAGCCACCCCATAGCATCATTGACTATGAAGAACAACGTACCCCCAACCCAGAATTTGCCCAGGGCGTCCTCAAATGTGACATGTCAGACCTGTCTATCATCTCCTGTCTCAGCTACAGTATTGTTTTGATGGTGACCTGCACCATCTATGCCATCAAGGCCCGTGGCGTGCCCGAGACCTTCAATGAGGCTAAACCCATTGGCTTCACCATGTACACAACGTGCATCATCTGGCTGGCCTTTGTGCCCATCTTCTTTGGCACAGCTCAGTCAGCGGAGAAGGTGGGAGCAATCAGGACAAGGAATGGGGTGGTACAAGGGACGATGCGGTTTAAGTACAAGTAGTCCTCGGCTTACAACCACTTGTTTAGCAACCATTTGCTCAACAAATTACAACAGCACTGAAAAAAGTGACTTATAACTTGTCCTCACCCCTACGACGTTGCAACATCGCCACAGTTACCTCGGTTTGAGACCAGAATTTCCTTTGCTGAGCAAGGCAGTTGTTACCTGAGTGCTCAATTGTATGCTCTTTTTGCCAATGTTGTTAAGTGAATCGTGTGGGCATTAAGTGAATCCAGCTTCCCCTATTGGCTTTGCTTGTTGGAAGTTGGCTGGGAAGGCCTCCCCAATGGCAATCACATAACCTCGGGATACTACAAACACATGCCACTTGCCAAGCACCTGAATTTGGATCACATGACTGTGGTGATACTGCAACACTTGTATGTGTGTGGACTGGTTGTAAGTCACTTTTTTCAGTTGCCATTGTAACTTGGAACGGTTGCTAAACAAATGATTGTTAAGTCGAGGGCTGCTGATTAAGTTATGATGTCACTGTAACAGGCAAAGCTGGCAAAGTCAGACCTGTCCAGTTTTTTTCATTCTGTCTATTTCGGGAATGTTAAGGGGCTGAATTAGGTGCTTTCAGGAGCTAATGGCACCTTTTTAAAATCATTAAACCCATTCCCCAAGTGGGAAAAAAATCATCCCAGTTTTGGGAGGCTGAGGTTCACAGGAATGCTGGTTGTGCCTTGAACTTTTGCAAGGCTTTGAAAAAAGCTATTTTGCTTCTTAGTTTTTTTCTCAGATCGTTAAAATAGGGTGCTGGGGATTGCAAAGACATTTTACACATTATGAAACAAGTCTGGGGGATTCCTCATCTGTTTTCTGTTTTAGTGGCATTTACCTGCTCACTTTCTTCTGGAAACTCAGGACAACAAAATAGACATTCTCTAATTTTTATCCTCTCAAGAATAGTTAAATAAGGTTGATTGGGCTGAAAAAAAAAAAGAACTGTCCCCAAATCGAAATCTTGTGGAAAATGAAAGGACTCTTACGAATTCCAGAGGGTTTTAGCAGAGAGATTTATTGCGCAGGTTCAGAAGCAATAGCAACAAGCAATTCTGAATACCGAGGGCGGGTTCAGGCTTCAGTTTTATACTTTCCTTTTCTCAGGAACAAAGGAATACACTTTGTAATACATTAGGTTCGTTTCTCACGGGTATACAATGGAGAGTTTGCTACATACATTGTATCCAAGTGTAATGCGCATTAGGTTAGTCACGTACTACTAATGCAGCACTGTTCCAGTAATTATGCAGACACATCATTATTCTAGTGATTGTTCATTATTCCACATTACCCCAATGAACCCTATGGTCAAGCAGGGATTTTTAACCTTACCCACCCACCCCCCTGTTGAGCCACCTGCAAAAGAGAAAGAGAGAGGGAGAGAGAAACAATTGGGACATTCCCATTTTGGGTCCTTCTCATAACAGACTTTATTGATAGACTTTTTTCATATCAAATATGCCATGAATTGCAGAAAGTTGGAAACCTTCACGCCTTTTCCTTCCTAGGCTCATTCTGTATCAGTAAAGAAGTCTTTTTAGGGGAGGAGCATCAACACTTTCAAGCATTTCCTACCTGATGTCTAAAATAGTGGCATGCAGCCTCTCGGCCCTCAGCTGGAACTTGCATTCATCAGCTTGACCCCTCAAAGGCTATTTTCATGATCTTTGAGGAAGGCCTGAAATAGGGATGGATGTGCCACTGAGCACATTCTGATGGTCCCATAAAAGTACATTGCCATGTCTCCCATTACTGGCATAGAGTTCCCTTGCTTTTGGCTCAGTGCACCTTTCAAAGCAACTTGGGCAAAGAAGGTGCTCCCATCTTATGTCCTCACAGCAGGCTGGTAGGTTTTTGTTTAGCTAGGGTAAAGAGTTGTCTTCAGAGGAATGTTCAACTGCATGGTGTTCTAGAAACTGAACTGTATGAATAAGCAAACAAGTATTACTCCTTAAAGCGGTCAGGACTACCAAGCTCTAGCAGGTGATCTCTGGTGTTTTTGTATTAAGGGCTACTGTGAAGTTGTAGGCATTCTAAAGCAATGTTTCGCAATCGGCTAGCTGGGGAATTCTGGGAGTTGAAGTCCATAAATCTTCAAGTGACAAAGGTTGGGGAACACTGCTCTAAAAGTTCTACCTCA
This sequence comes from Crotalus tigris, assembly GCF_016545835.1. NCBI lineage: Eukaryota > Metazoa > Chordata > Lepidosauria > Squamata > Viperidae > Crotalus > Crotalus tigris. The sequence goes on along the minus strand of NW_024096609.1, from coordinate 1,796,221 downwards.
GAAAAGTTATCCCAGTTCAGAATGAAGGCCCCAGGCATGCTCATTAATCTTGTCCCATTTCCTTCCAATAAAGATAAGTAGGCAGGAAGGTAAAAGACCATTTCAATCAAACACCCATCCCAGATAGAGTTTACTTCCCTCCACCCTCAAGATCTCAACCCTCATTGACCTTGGGATTCTAGATCTGGCAATGGCTTCTGTTTTGTTTGTTTGTTTGTTTATAATATATCCTGCCTTTCTTAGTTTTACAAATAAATCAAGGTAGTGAACGTATGAACACCTTCCTCCTCCCATGTTCCCCACAATAACAATCCTGTATGGTAGGTTGGGCTGAAAGAGAGTGACTGGCCCAAAGGCACCCAACTGGCTTTCATGCCTAGCTGAGCAGGCTGGGAATTCTTTATGTAACAGTCTGGTTTATATCTGCGGCAATTACATAGATATTGAGTAGTTTACAATATGGGAAGAGAGCCATGTTAGTTTCTGATAGCAAAAAGTCAGAATGACTGATGGTAGATGCTACTAGATTCCTCCTGGTTTTTCAATAGCTTACAGTGAACAAGAGCAAAACCAAAGGTATTCAATACTTATGCATCCACAACAGGACTATAATAAATCAAATTATGAAGGCATAAAATAAAATGAAATAAAACCATCCTATCACTTGCTGTAAAAGTCCAACATATCTAGAAAATTTCAAATGCAGGAAGCCTGGCATTAAAAGTAGAGTTCAGTTTTGAAAGAGCCATGAGCTGTATGCCTTTCTTGTTTTGTTTGTTTTGTTTTGTTTTTTGGAGTGATGTGATCTACATTGTTATTTATGAGATTTAGATCATATGATAGCATTGCATGACCTCCTAACTGAACATCAAAAAAAAAAAAAAAAAGATTAAAAGCATGATGGTATGAGAAAGTCATGCTCTGGCTCTATTGCAGGATCTGCATATTTAATATATTTGCATACTATATTAAATTTAGTTTTACCCACTTTTTTTTATAGTTGGTGCAAATCCTAATGATTTGGATAGTTTTATTGCTCAGTGTGTACCACAAACTTCAAAACTGGGTTAACACAATAATCAGGTGAAGTATTTTCTACAAATCCAGCTTATAATAGCCTAAAAATCATACTTCGCAAATCATTGTGAATGGTTCACCACATGAGTAAATTAAGGCCATGGTATAAGGGCTGAAAAATGTGGATGACTGCTAGATGACAAATGAATGGTTAGAGCTTATTAATAATGCTTCATGCTGCCATTTAATAGTCTTCTGTTATTCTTTCCAGCCAGATATTGGATCCCTGCAAATCCAAATGAAACATTATTGCTTAATAGAATGCATGATTCCAGGCATTGTGTCATAGGACATAAGACATCACTTATAAGACATTATCCAGAACAAGAAAGAAATACAGCAGCTCAATTTTCTCTTGTAGCATTTCTGTTATAAAAGAGAGTATTTTATTTTCTCTTTTAAATGTATTTGTTTATGCATCACATTAAACTGTAATGTGGTCTGGTCAATGTGGCTTAGTGTGTGGTGCAAATCCTGCCACTGTCTTTATAAATCATGGTTTTGCATGCTGTTTTAAATCCACATAGTACTACTTGAGTCATTGATTAAACAAATAATGGCTCATACTGGATGGGGTGCTTAATAAGGAGACTTAGACTCCAATCCATTCAACAAGAGGTTGAAGGACAAGTAGATGTTATCATAAGCATCCATCACATTACATTGCAAATCAGGAAGACATTGCACACGCACACGCTATGACATGAATTATGTCATTGCCATCAGTCAAAAAATCCTCAGCTAACACTCATTCCATAATTCATCTCATTCTGCATGCAACTGATTTAAATTATGTAATCATGCCTTTGCTCAATGGCACTCTTCCCAAATATCATGAATGTTACAATTGCTTATAACATACGATTCCTCGATGTGTTTGTCTCTGCATAAATGAACCCCTGGGGAGGAGGAATTTTGAACTGGATTGCTGTTTAGGGTTGAAGGAAAGGAAAGATTTTTGTTACCCTCTTGATCTGGTGCTTCGTCTGCTCACCCAGCTGCTTTTCTTTTTACAGCCATGCTAGTGCTACAGTTGTAAGTGGACAATTTTTAAAGGGAGAATGACCTTCCAGGAAAGAATTAAACCTCCCTTTCTTCTGGGCTGAAAATTACATGGGGCAATAGGTTGACTTTGCAAATCACCCAGAGAATGCTGAAAAGCACTGTGGAGTGGTATATAAGTCTAAGTGCTATTGCTATTGCTATTCAACTCCTATTCATTTGTTTTTTAAAAAATGCCAAAGGTTTTGTTACATCCCTATGCAGAGTAATCATTCCTTTCCCTTGAAGTCTTTCCAGGGGCAATTCTATCTGCTTATTTATTATCCCACCTTTATTATTTTTATAAATAACACAAGGTAGCAGACATAAGATACTCCTTTCTCCTCTCGTTTTCCCTACAACAATCATCCTATGAACGTAGAATCATAGGGCTGAAGTTGGTTGGGCTGAGACAGCACGTCTGGCCCAGTCACCCAGCTGGCTTTCAGGCTTAAGGGTGGCCTAGAAGTCACTATTCTCCTAGTTTCTAAGCCAGCATCTGACATTGTAGACCATGGGTGTCAAACTTGTGACATTATGTGACGTGTTGTGACTTTTTTCCCATTGCCGGCAATGGGGTGGGCGTGGTTTTGGTGTGACGCATCCGGCCCATGGGCCAGCAGTTTGACACCCCTAGACCACAGGTCGGCAACCTGCGGCTCCGGAGCCGCATGCGGCTCTTTGAGCCTTCCCCTCTGGCTCCCAGCCTCCTCTGCCTTTGCAGAGAGAGATAGAGACAGAGAGAGGCAATTGCGCTTCCCTGCTTCTCTCTCTCTCTCTCTCTCTCTCTGTGTGTGTGTGTGTGTTTGTGTTTTTGTGTGTGTGTATGTGTAAAAGAGAGTGTACTCACAGTGTTCTCCGAGGAGCTGAAAAGCTTTCTGGGCGGAGCTCCTCCCTTTGCTGTCTCTGCAGGAAGCAGGAAGCAGGAAGGGCAGGAGAGAGCTAGCTAGCCCAGCTAGGCTGACTCAGGAATTCTGGGAGTTGAAGTCCATGAGTCATGAAAGAGACGAGGTTGCTTACGCCTGATCTTGTTGGACAATAGCTTGAAGCTTGCCAGGTGAGCAGCAGATAGGAGGGAGGGGAGAAAGAGAGAGAGAGAAAGAGAGAGGGAGGGAGGGAGAGAGAGAGAGAGAGAGAGAGAGAGAGAGAGAGAGAGAGTGGGGGAAGAGGAGTGGCAGACCAAGGGCAGATAGGGAGGGAGGGAGAGAGACAGAGAGAGAGAGACCCTTTTGACATCTAAAATGAAGATAACACTGCATATATCCTTTTTTTAACCTGTGTGTGTATGTAATTTTATTCTCTTAAAGCATTCTCTTGGTGATCATTGTTTTAATAGTATGGATATTCCCAAGAGTCATATTTTTACTTTTTTTTTAGTGTGTGTGTGTGTGTGTGTGTGTACACACACATACATACATACACACACACGCGCGTGCGCACACACACACACACACCTATAAGAAAGGTAAAAAAGGATATATGCAGTGTTATCTTCATTTTAGATATCAAAAGGGTTTTGCGGCTCCCGGTGTTTTGTTTTTGGTGGGAAACGGGTCCAAGTGGCTCTTTGAGTGTTTTGGGTTGCCTACCCCTGCCCTAGACCAAATTGCAAACCACAAGACCAACCATTTACAGTTATCCTGAGCTTTCCCCAAGAAAGACAGAATACAGATGTTTAAACCAAGGATTCCTTGCTCTCCTGTCATTTGGATGTCATCACTCTTCTTGATTAATTCCTCATGGAATTCTCAAAGGTTATCTGTGTCTTTGCCTCAGTACATCCATTAATAAAGGAAAGAGTACTTTTGTAACTTAGAGCACCTGTGAGGTGCATCTTTGCCTGATTAGCTCCTCTGGCCTGCTCCCTCCTTTCCAATAAACGCAGGAGATGCAATTTGAGGGATGAGAGTTCTTGCTCATTTATAGTTTTAAAAGAAACTTGGGGGGGGGAGTGTCTTCTATTTCAGTTCAGGAGGTAGTGGAAGGCAGCATCCATTAGTCACCTAGGCTTGCAGGGTAGTGAACTAAAGAAGAAGCTTTCTAGAAGGTAACACCAGGCAGACTCAGAAGTTGATCCTACAAACCAGTAGTGGAGTTATTGAAATAGAGCTCCCAGCATTCTTCACCGTTGCTCTTGGAGGAGATGGAAATTCAGTTCAGAAAAAACAATGGAAGGCCATTGGATGCTTGCTTCTGACAAGCCTACCAAAATACATTGAAACCAAAGGACTTCGGTGTGTTTAGTGGGCATAGGAATTTTAGAATTGCTATAGAAATAAGTGAGCATGTATATGTTCAGTAAGTGAGCAGATGACAAGGATTACAATAATTTTACTAAGGGTATTTACAAGCCCCTCCTTTCTCAGCCAATGAATGCCCCTTTGGACAATTGTAAGATCAAATAGTGTAGCTCTTCTTGGACTGCATAATTTTAGATCTCCAGTTTTGACGTTTAAAATTGAACAATTTCATGTCACTTCTGACTCTTCCCCCCCCCCCATCAACCTAAAATGATAAAGGCTGGAATAAGTTTACAGCTTGACACCATGGCCAGCTAGGAGGCTGATTTAGAAATATAATCACAGTTAGCTTTGGTTAGTTATCAGGTAATGGATCATCTCAGTAACCAAGGAAAATTATGTCCGAGGAAGGCAATGGGAAACTCTGTGTTTCATGCCAAGAAAACTCTGTAAGGCACTAGAAGTCAAATTTGACTCATAAGTGACTTAACTTGAACTTACATGATCCTGGTGATTGCATGCCACAGTCCAGATCTTCTGCACTAAAATGCAGTCCTTGGGCCTTCTTAGCAAGCATCCTATGTGTTTCTCCCTCCCAGATGTACATTCAGACAACAACCCTCACCATCTCCATGAGCCTGAGCGCCTTTGTTTCTCTCGGGATGCTCTATGTACCCAAAGTCTACGTCATCATCTTCCACCCAGAACAAAATGTGCAGAAACGCAAGCGCAGCTTCAAGTCAACAGCCACAGCTGTCAATGCCTCCACAAGGCTCTCACAGAAAAGCGCTCAGAATGGCGAAAGCAAAGATGAGAAGCAGGACAGTAAGTAACCCAAAAGTAGGTATCACTCTTATTTGCTGTTTGATGACCCCACCTGATGTGCCTCCAGTTCACCTCTACTTGCCCTGTAAGTACCATCCCTTCCTTTCCTTCTGATTCGCCCATCAAATATTATGCCCCCCCTTTCTCCCACCACCACTGTGCCTTGGAGAAATGAAATCTTCAAAAAATTACATTCTAACCAATTACCTTCTTGAAATGAAACCTCAGTATTAGTGAGAGATATTCCTACAGGGTCCTTCAGTAGAGTAAACAAAGGTGGCCAAGAATGCTGATTCAAATGGTGCCTTAAGCTTTATTTTGTATGCTCAAAATAAAAGGGGGAAGAAAAAAATGTAAGAATGTGTGCTCAGAGAAGGTGACAAGTATCTAGCAAATACCAAAGAAAAAATAGAATTGCTCAGCCCATTTTTGCTTCATCAGGCAATTGTAAAATTCTACCGAGCTCAGGTTTGATAGAAGGGATATTTGCTTGGAGCCACCTCCGAGTTGTGTTTGCTGGTGATAGATAGATAGATAGATAGATAGATAGATAGATAGATAGATAGATAGATAGATAGATAGATAGATAGATAGATAGATAGATAGATAGATAGGATGGGCTGACAGACAGACAGATAGAAAGACAGACAGACAGACAGACAGACAGACAGACAGACAGACAGACAGACAGATAAGATAGATAGATAGATAGATATAGAGATAGATAAAGATAGATAATTTTAGTTACAGTAATAAAAACCAATGCAAACAAAACTCAGAAGGAAATTAAAAAGAGAAAATGAAAATGCAAAGAAAAAAAAGTAAAAAGGAATCAGTGAAATAAAGAAAAAAAATCTCCAAATTCCTTCCAACCTAAGATATTATGAAATAAATATTAATACATACATACATACATACATACAAACAAACAAAATGAGCAAGGAGTCAAAGGCATCATAAATACCAAGATCAAGAACCACCAGGGCCCCGATGTTTGAATTTTGACTACACCGTCAAAAGTCCCAAAGCGGTGGAGATGGCGGCTACTTTGTAGCCGTCCTCCTGAGAAGGTGTCAGATCCGCGGAGCACAGCGTTTATCAGCTGGCCCGCGGCTCGCAATCCCCTTCCCGGGCGAAGGGAAGGGGTAGAGATCGCATGAATAGAGGTAGAACCTCTTAACTCTCCCTGGATTTTTATTTTTAGGGGGGTAGAAAGAGGGTTCCCTCGGAGTTCATTGCCTTCTCCGCCTCTCAGCTGTCTTTGTTTCTTCGGAAACAAAGCGAGACGCCGCTACCATCTCCGTACTTAAAGAAACCGTGAGTAATCTTAAACCGGACAGAACTGTTTAAAGGATTTTATTTATAGTTTAGCTTTATTTTATTTTTTTTAGTTTATTTAGTTTATTTAGTATCTGCTGATTTTTTTTTTATTTTTTTGAGCTTTCTCTTTTTTTTTTGGGCGGAAAAGTGAGAGTGAAAGTAAAATGGCGTTTTGAAAGTTTTTTTTTCCTTTAAAAGACGGATCGGCTGAATTGTTGTTTAATATTGCTTTTTTTTTACTTTTTTTACTTTTTTATTCTTGGGGACTTTTAGATTGATCTTATCTTATTCTATTTTATCTTATTTTTAATTTTTTTTTGGATTATTTATTTTTATTGGTATTTTTAAGAAGAAAGGAAGATAAATTAAAATGGCTTCAAAACGACAACCAGCTACTGCAGCTTCTAAAGTAACTTCTTCTCCTGCTACTTCTACTGTGCAACAACAACTTAAAATAATACCCTCAGTGCAGCAACCTAAATCTACTCCACCTTCACCTCCCCCATCTGGCACATCAGCACAAGACATTAAAGAAATAATGGTAAGTGCTGTCTCACAGTTTAGGGAGGAAATGAAACAACTTTTGGATCAGAATAAATCTGAAACTAAGGAGGAAATGAAGAAAGAGATGAAGGAGCTTTTAGAACAGAATAATGCTATTTTGAGGGATGATATACTTTTAGCTCTATCTGGAATGGCCTCAGTGGTTGTGAAGCTGGACTCCAGAGTAGAGGAAATTGAAGAAACAGTTGAACTTTTGGATTATAAATTTCAAGATATGGAGAAAAAAGTGGAGACTTCACAAGATGATATTCTTATGTTCCAGTATAGACAGATGGAATATGCTTTGAGAATAAGGGGTCTGAAAGAAGATAAAACTCAAGATTTGATGGAAATGGTGATTAATGACTTGGCTGTTATTTTGAATATTGATAAAGAAGAGTTACGTGGGGATGTGGAAAGAATTTATAGAGTTAATTCTTGGATTGCAAAACAGAGGAATTTGCCTAGAGATGTGGTGATATATTTTGCTAAGAAGTCTTTGCGAAATCAGATTCTACAAACTTTTTATAATAAAAGATTTCAGATTGCTGCCCAAGATATTATTATTTTAAAGGAAATTCCACCTAAAATTTTAAGAAGCAGAAAAGATTTTGCTTTTTTAGTAAATGAACTTAAAGCAAGACAAATGCCATTTAGATGGGAGATTCCGATGGGCATTGTTTTGAGCCATGCGGGGACACGTTATAGACTTAATACAGTTGCTAAAGCTAAGGAATTTTATAAAACGGTCCTGGGAGCAGGCTCTCCTTTGCCCATGATGCATAAAGTCTTGAGTGACAAAGAGATGGAACAGAAATCTGAAGGTACAGGGATGATGACTGCTGGACAGGTGGTATGGATGTCTCAACCAGAGGTTAAAGAACAGAGAATGACCCGTGCAGCACATAAACGTAAAGAAAAAGAACAACAGAAAAAAGAAAAAGAAAAAGAAATTGAAGAATCTACTCAGCAAATTGCTTCAGTGCCGGTGGGAGGAGCAAGACCCAAAAGCTCTGCTACATATTCATCAGCAGCAGAATTTGAGCGGATCTTCTCCAGGCTGAAGGCCAAGGGAGATGGCAAAGCTCCTGTCCTGGAATGTTAATGGATTAAACATTCCTCAAAAGAGAAAAAAAATTTACCACTATTTGAAACAACACAACAATGATATTATTTGCTTGCAAGAAACTCATATTACAGCTAAAGATCAAAAATATTTAAATAATCCTCGCTTGGGATCTCATTTTGTATCTCCCGCCCCTGGGAAGAAAGGGGGTGTGGTAATCTATGTTAAACAGAATTTATCTGCTACCTTGTTAGAATCAGATCCTTATGGAAGATATGTTATGCTTGAACTTGGTTTATATGGCAAGAAAATTCTTATTGTGGGGTTGTATGCACCAAACCAGCAACAGGAGCAATTTTATAGGTTACTACATCAGAAAATAACTTTGTTGGACTATAGATCCGTGATTTTAATGGGAGACTGGAATGGTGTCTTAGATATACAAATGGACAAAAAAGGCTCTTCTACCTTTTTTAAACAGGCTAAATTACCTAAAGCCTTTTTTGACATGAAAGAAGATTGGGAATTGAGAGACTATTGGCGTGAACGTAATCAAGAAGAAAAGGATTTTACGTTTTTCTCAGATAGACACCAATCTTTCTCAAGAATTGATTTCTTTTTGATCACAACAGATTTATACAACAGGGTGAAGAATGTAAAAATTTTTCCTAGGACATTGTCCGATCATAGTCCAGTTTGGATGGAACTGTTTGTAGAGAAGGAAGATAGGAGATCCTGGAGGGTGAATGAGAATTTATTTAAACAAGAAAAAAATGTTCATAAATTAAAGGAATGTTTAAAGGAATATTTTACTTTAAATATGAACAAGGGAACATCAATGTCAATGGTCTGGGATGCAAGTAAAGCTTTTATGCGTGGTATTTTGATAAAAATGAATAATTTGCATAGACAGAAACAGATTCAGAAACGGAAAGACTTGGAAGAGGAGATTAAATTAAAAGAGAAACTTTTAATTTCAAATCCCTTAGATGAAAAGATTAAAGGAGCTTTAAAATTGTTAAAAACACAATTTAACATGCTGATGGCTGATCAAGCTGCAACTAATTTGCTATTTATGAAACAAAATACATTTTGTAATGCTAATAAACCAGGGAGATGGTTGGCTTATCAGTTAAGAAAAAAACAGAAACAGAGGAATATAGATAAAATAAATTATAATGGTAAATTGGTTTATCAGAAAGAATTGATTAAGAAATCTTTTTTAGAATACTATCAAAAATTATATAAGGGTACCAATATTCAAATTACAGATATAAATAATTATTTAGGCAAAGTCAACTTTCCTAAATTAACAGAAGATCAGGAAAAAAAGATTAACGGTTTAATTACTAAGGAAGAAATTGTTACAGCTATTAAACAATTGAAATTGGGCAAAGCGCCGGGTACGGATGGGTTGACATCTATTTATTATAAAGCTTTAGTAGAAGAGATGATCCAACCGTTGTGTGAACTGTTTAATAATTTATTACAGGGGTTAGAGATCCCTCCATCCTGGCGTAATGCATTTATATCATTGATTCCAAAAGATAGTCAAGATCTTACTTTGCCTAAAAATTATAGGCCTATATCTCTTTTAAATGTGGATTATAAAATTTTTGCAAAAATTTTAGCTAACAGGCTTATGGGGATCTTGCAGCAGTTTATACATAGGGATCAATCGGGTTTTATAACTGGAAGGTATATGAAGAATAACGTTAGACAAATTATTAATTTATTAGAGTATTTAGAAAAGAATAACCAAGTCTCTGCAGGCTTGATATTTTTGGATGCTGAAAAAGCCTTTGATCAAGTGAATTGGCAGTTTATGCTGTGTTTAATCAAGGAGATGAATTTTGGACAAAATATATTACAAGTATTATCCAATATATATCAAAAACAGACTGCTCAAATTATTGTAAATGGGGGTTTGTCAGAGGCTTTTGTAATAGAAAAAGGAACAAGACAGGGATGCCCGTTGTCTCCGTTATTGTTTGTTTTAACACTGGAAATTTTGTTGATTAAAATTCGGGAGTCTCAAGAAATAAAAGGAATAGAAATTAATAAAAAAGAATATAAATTAAGAGCCTTTGCAGATGACTTGGTTGTTACTTTGTCTCAACCTGTTTCTTCGGTGGTGAAATTATTACAATTGATTCAACAATATGGACGTGTTTCTGGCTTTAAAATTAATAATAATAAGACCAAAATATTAGCTAAAAACATGACTAATGGTGATAAACAGGCTCTAGTTAACTTAACAGACTTTGAAATTGTTGATAAGGTAAAATATTTGGGGGTTACATTATCTGCTTCTAATGTAAAATTGTATAAAAATAATTATGAAAAGCTGTGGATGGAGGTACAGAAGGATTTAAAAAACTGGAATAATTTACAGTTATCCCTTATGGGCAGAATTGCAGTTATTAAAATGAATGTCCTGCCAAAGTTTATTTTTTTGTTCCAAATGTTACCTATCTTAAAGAACGAACGTAATTTAGATGAATGGCAAAAAGGTATTAATAAATTTGTTTGGGCAGGGAAAAAACCAAGGGTGAAACTTAAAATAATGCAAGATTTTCGTGAGAGAGGTGGACTCAAGGTACCAAATATGAAATTGTATTATGATGCTGTAGTATTGACATTGATTAGCGATTGGGTGAATTTAACAAATACAGAAATACTTCATTTGGAAGGCTGGGACCTATTTTTTGGATGGCATGCCTATTTAATATTTAATAAAAAAGTGGATTGGGTTTTTAAGTCTCATATTATAAGAAACTCTTTGCTAAGAGTGTGGAGAAAGTATTATAAAAGTGACTTCAAAATACCATTATGGGCTATACCTCGGCATGCCATAGAAGGTATAAGGAAAGGGGTAAATATGGACAAGGTCTCTTACGTACAGTTATTAAGATGGGATGGCCAAGACTGGCAGTTAAAATCTTTGGAAGAATTAACACATGAAAACTTAACTTATTCATGGTTCCAATATAGACAAATAGTGGATAGATGGAAGATGGATTGTAAAATGGGCTGGCTTAGAGAAGATGAATTTTTTTAAAACAAGTAAGAGATCAAAGGCCAACCCATATTAAGAGAGTTTATGGGGTTTTAGTGGAATTAGATTCAGAACTTGAACTAGTTAAAGATTGTATGATTAAATGGGCACAGAATATTGGTGAAACGATTTCAATGGATACTTGGGAACTTATTTGGATAAGAAATGTTAAATTCACACAAGCGCAAAATTTAAGAGAGAATTTTTATAAGATGTTTTATAGATGGCACCTTGACCCAAAGAAAATGTCCATTATGTACCCTAATCTACAGCCGAAATGCTGGAGATGTGGATATTTGGATGCTACCTATTACCATATTTGGTGGACGTGTAAGCATATAAAAGCTTTTTGGATTAAGATATGGTGGAATATTCAAAGAATTTTTAAAAGAAGGGTAAAATTTACTCCGCAATTATTTTTACTAGGTATTGTTATTGACTGTGATGCTAAGGAGGTTATATTGATGTTAAATTTGATTACAGCCGCTAGGTTGTTAATAGGACAATATTGGAAGAAGGAATCTTTGCCTACTTTACAAGAATGGTTTCATAAAGTTTCGTATTTGGCAGAAATGGCAAAGATTTCGGCTTTCTTAAAGGAGCAATCTCAAGAAAAATTTTTTGCGGTATGGGAAAAATGGATAAATTTTATACAACATAATTTGGATATGGAAAAATATTATTTAGCCTTTTTATAATTTGTAATGATTGTTTTTTCTTTCTTTCTTTCTTCTTTTTCTTTTTTATATATATACATTTTTAATGTATTATTATTCATATATTTTTTTTTTTTTTATATATATATATGCTTTATTTTTCGTCTACTTTCTTCTTTCTTCTTTCTCTCTCTCTCTTCTCTTTTTATTTTTTATTTTTTTTCTTTTTTAGTATATATTATTCATTTTAAAGTTTATGTTATGTATATTATTTCTATATATATTATTACTGTGATTTTTATTATTATTATTAATTATTTTATAAATTGCAAATGTTATTTTTAAAATATTTGTTAAATAATCCTATATTCAGTTCTGGGAAGTCGGGGGGGGGGGTGGGGTGGTTGGGGAGGGGGGGGTGGATTTTTATTTGTAAAACTTTTGAAAAATTTCAATAAAAAAAAAAAAAAAAAAAAAAAAACCAGACATCCCAATCTGGCATCCTTCAAGTTGTTTGTAAATAATGGGAAGTGAATTCCAGTACCTTGGAAAGGCATAAGCCTGAAGAAAGATATTGTAAATTATCCCAAATCCCCAAATGAACAGAAATATGTTGATAATAGGCACAAAAGTGAACAGAAAGACTGGTCTAAGGTGGATTTCTGCATATGTTTGTTAGCTTCATTAACTTAAACTAGGCATTCCACTTTTCTTTCATACTGACTTGTAAGGCAATTTTTTTTAAAAAATGCTCTTCCAATATAAACATGCATTGCAAAGAATAAAATCCCCTTCTTCATTGTAAGTATAAAGAGATAAAAAGTTAAAAGATGAATTACCAGTATGCCTTGCACATCAGCCGTTTAGCTGCATTGACCCCAAACTGCTTTTGTTTCTCAAATATTTTCTACTCACTCTACATAATTATGTTGGTTTCAGTGCTTCCAACTCCTCCTTCCCTCCTATCCATATATATGCAATCAATTCAGGGATAGGAAAAAACAGGGAATCATCAAAATGAGAAGCTGTTTGTTGGGGGTTATACATCTGGCTGCTCTAATTTTGATAATCAAGGTGAACCAAAATACAGATGGATGAGAGAGAAAGTGAGTGGAGCAGCGCAGGGAGTTTTACCGGCTGTCCCTAGTTCATACAAAGCTGTGCAATCTTGGTTGTAGCAGGATTTACACCCTTACCAGGGCCATTGTTTATAAGCCTTGGTAGATTGGCTGAGTCTTTACTCCAGATAAGAACTGGGCCTCCCCCAAATTCCTCCCTCTCAAAGGGGGAAGTGGGATCCTCTGACTCTTGTCCTTTTTGTGTCCCCCCACAGGTTTTCCTAAGGTGATGTACATCAGCTACACAGAACTGACCATGGTGCCCACATGACGGAAAAGGAAAAAGGGCTTATTTGGGGGGGGGGAGTGGAGAGGGCAGAAGGGAGCAAGGAAAGCGGATGGGGAAAGCTTTTGGGGAATGGAGTTCATGTGAGGATTCATGGGTGGGCACACATTAGGAAATAAACCTGTATTTTTACACTATTTGTCTTTTATTTTTTTTTAAAAAAAAATCCAGTTTCAATTTGCAGAAACCAAAGGCTCAGATGCATTCAGGATCCCAAAACTAGGATCTGTGATGATAACCTTGCAGAACATTAGCCACTGAAATAAACTATTGTCCAATTTGTTACTGGGATAAACTATTGCGCTGTCAAATTACAGAGGTTTACTTCAGCAATTGTTTTAGAGCAATTTATCCTGAAGGTCCAAATATTGGAAGAGAGATCTTGCCCTCTCTTTTCCTGCTTCCTTATTGCAAAGATGGAACTAGATAGTGCTCTAATAATAACTTGCTAATAGTTATTTTAAGGTTTATTTATAAGAGAAAAACAAAAATAGTTGAATCAAATAATTTAATCCTACAGTTTGATACCTGTGTCCAAGAAGATGTGGATTTTAATCTGTGCTATGACATTCTGTGAATGAATGAATGAGTGAATGAATGAATGAATGAATGAATTTGCAATCATAAAACAACAAACTAAGAAATGCTATAAAAGCAGTATGTTTTCTTGCTCCTTGGTCATTTTATTATACTTTAAAATTTATTTTTCTGATAAGAACCTTGGGATAAAATATATTGTCCTTCCTCTCTGTGATGTTTAGGTTCATAACATTCTTTTATGGTAGCCTAAGTTAATACAGCATGACTGAAATGATGGCTGAATAAAATTTCTCCCGTCATTTCACAAAACATGGTCATTTCAATCTTGTTCTAGAATAAATACTGGCCTTATCTTGGCTGAGTTTTGGAAAGTTAAGAAAAGTTGAAATAAATAGTATACTGTAGGTCTTTGGTTGTTCGGGTTTTCTCCCGCGTAAAATTGGAAGTGTCTTGGCGACGTTTCGATGAAGTCCCATTCATCATCTTCAGGCTGGTGTTTTCAGCTTCGTGCTTTGAGCAGCAATGTGTGGTCTTAGCTGTTTCTTCCTTTTAACTGCCAGTGGGGGTATGAACTGATTGGGTGGGAGCTTGGCTGTGTTCTGATTGGGTGGAGGTGTGTTCTGAATGGTTAGGGACTTGGCTGTGCTCTGATTGGCTGGGGGAGTGTTCTGTTTGGTTGTGCTCAGGTTAGTCTGAGTTGCAGAGGGGTTTAAGATTTTGGGCTGCCTTGCTATTTTTTGGCTTCGCGTTCGTGGTCGTGCCCTCCATGAAGAGGAGACATGACCACGAACGCGAAGCCAAAAAATAGCAAGGCAGCCCAAAATCTTAAACCCCTCTGCAACTCAGACTAACCTGAGCACAACCAAACAGAACACTCCCCCAGCCAATCAGAGCACAGCCAAGCCCCTAACCATTCAGAACACACCTCCACCCAATCAGAACACAGCCAAGCTCCCACCCAATCAGTTCATACCCCCACTGGCAGTTAAAAGGAAGAAACAGCTAAGACCACACATTGCTGCTCAAAGCAAGAAGCTAAAAACACCAGCCTGAAGATGACGAATGTGACTTCGTCGAAACGTTGCCAAGACACTTCCAATTTTACGCGGGAGAAAACCCGAACAACCAAAGACCTATATACAAATACCCGCGAAAACCTCAGAAAAATATATATATATATATATATATATATATATATATATATAATAAAATATAAAAATGAACACTAGAGTAATAAAAACTAAGGAAGTTTTTAATAGGTTAAAACTATAAAAGTTTTAAAAAGCGCCAAGCTTTCGCCGTCACCTGCCGGCATCCTCAGGGCTGGCGTGCCAGAGAATGAGAAGGTCTTTTTATAGGCGTGCCGAGGTTTGCGCTCGGCTCCTTGATCTTGTTATGGGGCCTGATTGGTTCAGCCGTATGTAGTTGGCCTGCACTTTTTTTCTCTTCTTAGTTGTATTTTTATCCTCGTCCGTCTCCAGTTCTCCCAACCTCAGATTAGCTGAATGGCAATTCCAGTTATTTCGGTTGCTTTCATGTTCCGATCTCCCCTCAGGCTTGGGTGGTGGTGGACGTTCCAAGTTCCTTTCTCCACCCCGTTCTGTCCGGTTGCTACTTTTAGAGTCCCATATATTTCCGGTCTCAATGCTTTCGGTTTTAATATGTTTATCATCCTGGTAATCCCGTAAATTGTTACGAGTCTGGTGTAGCGTGGGGGGGTATTCCGCATGGTGGAGGGGTCGTCTCTTGTTCGTTGTCATGCCCAGCTGTCTCGCACGTGTCTTACTCCGAGTGCTCAATACACATACATACATACATACATACATGCCCTCTTTGTGTACACTCACACACATATATGCACACATACACAGAGAGAGGAAGAGGGAGAGGGAGGGAGGGAGAGAGGGGGGGAATACAGTATGTATATACCACACTTGGAATACTGTATCTAATTTTGGTCACCACGATACAAAAAAAGATGTTGAGACAGAGTGCAGAGAAGAGCAACAAAGATGTATAGGGGATTGAAGGCTAAAGCATACATTGGAACTGGGAATGTCTAGTTTAATGAAGAGAAGGTCTAGGGCAGGGCTTTTCAATCTTTTCATCCATTGTACCACTTTTAGGATATGGCAATATCCAAGTACCACCAGTCACTTAGCAAGGTATCAAAAACCTGATGACCCATCCCCCCAAAAGGAGAAAAGTGATAAAGTACAGGTAGTCCTTGACTTACAACAGTTCACTTAGTGACTGTTCGAAGTTACAATGGCACTGAAAAAAGCGCCACCCAAGCCACAGCCGAGCAAGACATCTGCCTGCCCGCCTGGCGGCACTCTTCCTCCTGTCCAAGGTTTCCATTGTTGTGAGCATTTCTGTTGAGGATTGGCAACGGGGGTGGGGTGGGGGGTGTTTGGTTTTTATCCCCCCCCCATCTGTTGGGTGGTTGCTGCAGGTTTTGGTCACTTCACATGACCCTGGGACACTGTGACCATCATAAATATGAATCAGTTGCCAAGCATCTGAATGTAAATCACAAGACCCTAGAGATGCTGCAACATTCCAGTTGATCGGCACTTCTTCTGGGCTCAGCAAAAGCACCAGGATCAGCGCTGAGCTCCAGCTGGAGCCTGGCGCTGATCCTGGCGCTTCCACTGAGCCCTGACAGTCCTGCAGCTCCAGCCATCTCTCGCTCAGGCTTGTGCCGTGCTGCCACCGGTTCAGCTCATTTTCCTCCCCCGCTACTTTTCTAGGATGGTCGCGTACCACCTGCCAGGTGCCAATGTACCACAGGTGGTACCCGTACCACTGGTTGAAAAGCCTTGGTCTAGGGATGTCATGATAGCAGTCTTCCAATATTTGAGAGCCTGTCACAGAGAGGAGAGAGTCAGCCTATTCTCCAAAGCACCTGAGGACAGAACAAGAAGATATGGATGGAACAAGATACATCCAACCTAAAATTAAAAAGAAATTTTCTGTCAGTGAAAACAATTAACTAAGATTGCCTCTAGAAGTTGTGGGTGCTCCATCACTAGAGATTTTTAAGAAGAGATTGGACAGCTATTTGTCCAGAATTGTATAGGGTCTTCTGCTTGGACAGAGGCTTGGACTAGAAGAGCTTCAATGTAACTTCCAACACTGTTATTCTGTACTCTGAATAAAGATGGGAGCCCACCAAGAATTACCAGGGTGGTGGGCTAGATTGAAAAATGTCTTGCAAGATGATCAGGGCAAGTCCCTTTCCAACCTATTGCAAAGAATTTGACATGGGAGTATCCAAAGAGCCCTAGGAGTTGAGTTCCAATTATTCTAAATCTAGGATATACAACAGGATAACTGACCCAGCAGTAGGTTAAAGAGTGACCTTCTAGGTAAATGTGTTTTAAAAAACTGTAATGCAGACTTGAACACTCTTCAGTGTAGATAGCATTTTTGTATATGCCAACAACATCACAAAGGAAAAATTTGGCCTTGCCACATCATTTCCTCAGTCACTTTTCCTTTTACTCATTGGCCTCCTCTGATGCGCTGCCCAGAGACACTTCTAACTTGACTGCGGATGCTCTCTCTCCACAGCTAAGTCCCACATCACTCTGCTAAGGTTTGCAGGTGCAGCCAAAGGTATAACTCCTATTGTTGCAGATCAAGGAATAGTTCCTCACTTGATGAGATCTCCAGAGTCTCAAAAGTCATCAGACCAAATATGGAAGAAATCCTGGAGAAACCTCCCATGGATTGGAAAAAATGCCTCTTCTTAGGTGTGGAACTTCCAGCAGTTCCTGGATCAATCTGGCCTTCTTCCCCTTGTGAACATGCAAGAAATTTATCCCCCATCCCTCCATTCCAAGTCTTGCAATTAATTATGGGGGGGGGAACAAAAATTTATGGCTGAAAACCAGTTCATCATTTGTTTTATTTATTGTTCTAATCACCCCATTTTATCTAATTAACTATTCAGTTATAGTTCTAAAGGTTGCAACATCTCATTAGAGCAGCTCTGATGTGAGGTATTTATAATTTAGCATCCATTACTATTTTATCATTTGAAAGGAAGGTCATGAGGAATGTTTTCTTTATAGCCAGATGGATGGAGTTAAAAAAAGAAAAGAAAACAAATGGCACTCTTGTCAACTTGAATCTCCCCAAATAAAATGATTACTTATTGGATTGGATTTATATCCCATCTCCTCCAGCAATTTAAGGTGATGTACAGAGTTCTCCCTCCTCCAATTTTTCCCCACAATAACAATGTGAGGTGAGTTGCCAAGAAAAAGCATAACACTCTATTTATGTCACCAGTAAGACTGAGCCTCTAGCCTAACATTGTCTGTGAGAGGCAAATGGCTGAGGCACATTTTTCCTCTAGCAACCTAAGATGATGTAAACCAAAAATGTCTTGAGGGGAGGAGCATGGAAGATGTCTCTGCAGGAAGAAAATCCAGGTCTTTCCCCCTGAAAGTCAATAGGAACCATCAATCTCAACTGAAAAAGGACAGGATGCAAAATGATAACACAGGGTTTATTCCCATACTACAACCCCATCGTGATCTTTGTTGAGGGTTCCACATCAGCCTCATCTGATCTCCATGCCTTGGGCCAAGCCATACATCACCCAGCAATCCCTGGCTCTCCCCACAATGTAGACGGTAGTGCCCACTTAGTTCTTCAACAGATCAGTTGCCAGGCCGATGAATTGGCTCAAAAGGTCCATCAAAACATGCCGTCTGGCTAGCAACCAGATGCCTCTGTGTATGAAAACAGTCTGCAAATACAAAGGGTTGCCTTCATGCTTTCTAGGCGATGGGCTCTGTTATGTCCTGGGCCTGCTGGAGCATTCAGCAGGTTCAGAAATGTTGCAAAGGGTCCCGGGCAGACCTGGTTTTCCTTGGCTGACTTTGTCCGGGGTTAGGACACTATAAAAGGCCTGCACAGCCGTTTTTGCTGTTGTTGGTTGTGGATGAGAACAATAAAGAAGATTTGTTGTTACACTATGCATCTCCTCTTAATGCCTCCAACCCGCGAATTTAACAGGCTCTAAATCTCACCCATCCCATGTGAATAATGTTGTGTCCTGAGCCTGCAAATGCAGGCTCGGGACATTGCAAGGCTCCCAGGCAATTGCAGAAGCTTCCCGGGACCAGACTGAATGGCGCCGGCCAAGTGCGCATGCGCAAGGTGCGAAAAGTGCGTAGAAATGTTGCCATCTTGTCCGGGGATTGGGAACGTATAAAAGGAGGCCTGTGTGCCTTTGCTCGTTGTTGTTGGAGTGTAATGAGCACAATAAAGAGCTGTTTCAGAGACATGCTTATTCTTCATTCGCCATCGATCCCAGGACTTAACAAATAATATAGTAAAGAAAGCCAACTCTCTGTGGCTCTTTAGACAGACCTGAAGCTGTAGTGCCATAAGTCATGGAAGTTTCCTCTGGCCCTCTGGACTGATATCCTTCTTGAGTATTTAAGAAAAATAACATTTCATGGTGAGAAATAGCTACACAGGTGTTCTTTCCAATGAATGCAAACTTGATTTTAAAATACTCCCACTTCTCACACATTGTAAAATTAATTAATCAATCCCAGGGACTAAGGAACATATAAAAGGCCTAAGAATTCCTCAAGTACCTTACAATGTCCTTTTAATATTAAAATTAGTTCTACAATACGCAGACATGTTCTAAAATAAAAGGCTTTGGCCATTATGAAGAAGCATAAAATGATGAGTGGAAGAACAAACTGGAGCAACCCTGAGGACATGAAAGCAGCATGAAAAGGAGAATGTCCTTTTGTTATTACAGAAAAGACTCAAAGGTTAGTAGCCTGGGCATGTTCTAGAAGGCTGTTAACAGGAGTTGAAAGAACCACAAAATGGAGATTCAGTGCTGGCCTCTAGGAAATAATGGAACAACAAAGGACCCTTCCCACCATGGACTGAAGAGAGACAGAAGATGGGAGGGGGAGAGAAAAAAAACTTTTTGCCTATCAGGAATGGGTTTTAAAAGAAGCGAATGAGCAATTTGTAGTCAGATCCTTTGCAGTCATTCCCTCTCAATCAAAATAATCTGCTTTTAACTCTATTTGTTGTTGTTTTTATTGATTTGTATAATAGCCCAGAGTTTCTTGTTTAAGAGGACGGCCATATAAATATCCTAAAACAAATAAAATCCACTGCCTCTTTTTATATCCAGAATGCTTTCCGTCAAAGACATTCCAGGTTTATATCACCATGTTCTACATCAAATGCAATGAAATCTGATGCTTGTGTAAAACAAGTAGATCTGGGTCATTTTAGCAGGCAGAACTTTTTAAATAATAAGAAATAGTGTTGCTAGGTGATCTTATCTACTCCCAGCCATCAAATCTTCATTGGCAGCTGCCTTATCATGTCCCTTCTGATCGTGTTGGCTAGGTTTGTACAACACAATAGGGCAGGGGTCTTCAAACTTGCCCTTTTATGACTTGTGGACTTCAACTCCCAGAATTCCTCAGCCAGCATGCCTGCAATAGGGCTTTGTTTGGCCCCTACTTTGTACAAAATGCAAAGTAGGCCACTATGGCTTATTTAACAGACCATGTTTAAAACCATAGCTTAGCACAATGGATGAAACCAGCTTGTCCCTTGGGATCCTTTCTCCGTGCTTGAATCTTCCAAAGATTTTTCCTTGTGTTCTTCTCGTCGCCTTCTTCAGAACGATCGGAATTAAGCAAGTCTCACCAAAGGTTCATCTTCAATCATGCTGGGGAAAGCTGCTGGTTGACCCCCATTTCCAGAAGGCCAGGAACCACTGTATCTCAATCTCGGGGTTGCCCTCTGGAGATTCATCTGTTCCCAACATTGTGTGCCTTCTAGAAGAATTTTTGAATTTGGGGGGGGGGGATTTATGGGGACTGATGCCATATATTGTGCTTGGGCTTTATTCATCTTACTTTCCTGTTGTTGTTGTTTAAAAAAAATATGTTTGCCACTGAGAATCTTGTAATTGTAGTAATATACAACTTTGATTCACAAATAAATCAATCACCTGTTTGTCGTCCCTTTGGGATACTCCAGACAAGAACCAACCATGAGTACTAACACTATTTTTATTATAAGGTTCAGTAACAAAATCTTGCAAATCTGAAAATATCTCCTCTTTCCCTCACTTTTCATCTCCCAAAAACTACTTCTGAGATGCTTTCTCTATCTTCACCCCTCCTTTGGGCTCAGGTTTCATTTATTAGAGCATTGCCTAGGCTTGGCTCTTCCTTCTGTCTCCCAAGGTCATTCTCACATGCCATCACAATATTGGACCTGAGGAGTGAAAAGCCTGGAGCTGGTAGCTGTAATTTGCCCAAACATTGTGTTTTCTTAGCTATTGGTTGGAGCAGCATCAGAACAGATGGTGTATTTGTATAATCTGGAATTCCGGCCCCTCAAATATCAGTTGACTTCACACATATTTCTTTTAATTTTGGTTTGAACTACTATATATCAGTTCACACAAAATGCTATCCCAATTACACGTATTCAAGAGCTCAAAACAGACCAATAAGATTCCTTTACTGGAGCTTAATATATAACAGATATTTTGGCAGACACTTCTAATGAAACCCAGTTCTCTTTTGCTACTCTTTGTCAATCATTCCCATAGTCCTTCCCCATGCCATCAGAGTGAGCATTCTGAAGGTTTTTAGGGCATACTCGAATATTTCATTGTGTGATCCAAGCAGAAACCGCTCACCTATAGACTTTCCAAAACTCTTAGTCCAGCTAATAAATGTTGCCAGGGTAGCAACCCCCCAAACACCTTTTTTTAAAAAAAGGAAACCTGAAAATAAAAGCAAGCTTGACTGCAATCAGATAGAGGAGTAGCTTCTTTCAGGTGTAACTGGAGGAACATTCCGGTCTGCAACACTTGATCCGCATCCTGTCTTCCAGTTCAAATGACAATCATGTTGGAGATATAATTGGGAAGCAGGCATAATTGAGGAGAGGAGAAAATCTGTCGTCTGGCTGATTAACAATGATAGAAATATTGGTAGCTGTTAGACTGGTTCCCAATGCCAAACTTCAAATGCAGCATTTGTGATGGGAATCTACGTAAAAAGCAAGAGATGTGAAGCCTCAGATACATCTAGAAATCAGCCACAAGGAACCTTTTTCTAAAGTACCAAAGGTACAGTAAGCATGTCTTCCCTTCTTGTATGCAGACAAGTTAACCCAGGGAACAATATTATATCTTAGGAAAAGGACTAAGGCAGTGGTGGCGAACTTATGGCACGGGTGGCAGAGGCGGCACTTGGAGCCCTCTCTGTGGGCACACGTGCCGTTGCCCCAGCCTCGCCTCCCCTCACAACCCTCTCACCAGCAGCCCACCTGGAGGAAAGTCGCCCCTGAGTGTGGCCCACACGAAGCAGCGCAACCTAGGACATGGCAGCCAGGCAGCGTAGACAAGACTCTGCCCTCAAGCCCCATCCCGCAGTTGATGCTGCGGGCGCGGGCAGAGGGCGTGGTCGCCACAGCGCTGCTGGGCTACCTGGGCAATCTCCAGTGGGCTCTGGAGGCGGTGAGTGGCCTTGCGGGCAGGCGGGGTGGGGCACAGGGTGCAGGCGGGGAATGGGGTGGAGGGGGGTCAGGGCCAGTTTTTGGGCACTCGGTCTCTAAAAGGTTCGCCATCACTGGACTAAGGTTACAACTACCAAACATCCTTTCCACTGAAGCACCAATATGTAGGCAATTTAAGGTCATCAAACTCTTTGTCCTTTTTCCAATATAAGGAGCTAGTACGGTCACTTGCTTCTTTTGTGAAGCTGGGCGGTCTGCATCTGCTTCCTATTTCGATAATGCCAACCCTTTTATCACCGAGAGATGTGACTCTCAGATAAGACTCAAAAGGTGGGAGGACAAAAGTCAAAGCCTGCCTTCTGAATGAAAGAAAGATGGTTATTTATGCAACCCTACTCAGTAGAACCACCTACTGAGCGATTCTAGGGGGCTTACAGTGTGCAATCCAAAATCAACCATTAAAGAAAACAAATTACCATAAAAACAATTGCAGTCTAACTCAGGGGTAGGCAACTTTGGCTCTTTTATGACTTATGGACTTCAACTCCCAGAAATTCTGGAAGTTGAAGTCCACAAGTCACAAAAGAGCCAAGGTTGCCTACCCCTAGTCTAACTGAACACTTCCCTCTGACTCAAGCCCCTTCAAAAGAGAGCTATCTTCTCCAGTTTTCCAAATGCCAAGCAAGTGGGAGCAAAGCTCATCCGAAGGGGCACCCTGTTCCAGCCATGTCATTCGCTGATTCCTATCCCCAAGCCATTTGAGATAGATAGCCTTTCCTGTTCGCTCAGGAAAGAGAGAGAGCAGGAAAAGAAACAAAGTAAAACCCAGCTCTTCCTTAGAGCAGCACTGAGATCCTCCAAGGGATATCAGGAGCCAGTCAAGAGGATGAATTTCATGAAGTGTGGTACAATACTACCACCACGTGGTAAGAGGCTAAACTTTGCTTCCAACAGGTTGCTCTGCTATAAAGACCAAACATTAACCTATCTGAATGAAGCAATAACCTAGCGATATTAAAGATAGTATGAATATTTACATTTGTCAAATTAGGTATTCGCATTTATACAGTTATAAAGCTTTCATATTTTATATAGGTTTGAGCATTTATATTTATCAAATTTCATCAGCTTCCGAATTTTGTGAATGTTGGCAATCCCAGACAACTCTTTTTAAGTATGAGTACTCATTAGAAATCTGTCAACTAGAATTGAAATTATAGCTTATTTGGGATCAGATATGCAGAAAAAAATGTCAGAAGAGGGAGTCAAGTTATTCTCCAAAGCGCCTGAAGGCAGGACAAGAAGCAACGAATGGAAACTAACCAAAGAGAGAAGCAACCTAGAACTAAGGAGAAACTTCCTGACAGTTAGAACAATTAACCAGTGGAACAACCTGCCTCCAGAAGCGGTGAATGCTCCAACACTGGAAGTTTATAAGAGACTGGACAGCCATTTGTCCAAAATGGTATAGGATTACCTGCCTATGCAGGGGTTGGACTAGATGACCTCCAAGGTCCTTTCCAAGTTTTTATTATTATTATTATTATTATTATTATTATTATTATTATTATTATTATCATCATCATCATCATCATCATCATCATCATCTTTTATTCATTAAACATGAACCTTAGTCAACTGAACATTCAAATTGACTGGCACTGATGGTTGACATGGGTTGCTACCAGCATCCTAGGTGTCAACCAGGTACTTCCTTAAAAAATAAAAATAAATAAATAAATAAATAAATAAATAATAATAATAATAATAGTCTGGAAAAAAGAGACAGGAATTACAAAATAATGAAACAAACATTCTCTTACAATTAAGTCCACCAGGTAAATGAGAGTTAAAAACCTCCAAGGAATATTTTATTGATTTTATTGATTTAAAAAGTTCAACAACGATGTGAAGAAGTAAAGTACTAGACACAGATTATAGATGAGCAACACTCATCTGGCCATAAAACTGTGTAAGAGTGACAGGAAAGAAGAACTCAAAGAGGAGAACTCGAAGCTTAATTCAAAACAAGCAAGAGTGAAAGGTGAGGGAAGCAGAGTAGTCCAAAATACAACACACATACACAAACAGAAACATATATCTGCACACACAGTATAACAGTCCCAGTTAAATTCAATTTCCTTCTTCTTCCAAGGATACCAGAAGGTGGCCTAAACTAGAGATGCTGGCCCTTGATCTGCATCACATTATAGACACAGGCAGTAGCAGCTTTTCAGGTTGGGAAGGGAACATTGAAGTCCATAGTGCTCAGGTACACCAACCAATTTTGTAGTGAAGGTTTTTCCTGGGGGGGCTGCAAAAAAAAAAAGAGGTTCAGAAGTTAGGAGGAGGACTAAAGGAAGGGAGGACGTCTTAAAATTGAAGTTTTACACCTAGGCACATTCTACTTTTTGCAGCATGGACTATTAACAGCATGTTGTTACTGCTTCAATAGAAAATATATAGCAATCTCACAGCTCTGGGGTCTGGGGCCTCCTTCTAAAAGTGCTAAGGCAAGATCTAGAAACACAGCTGGAAAACAGAAACGGGATTGCCTGAAACAGGAGTAGGAAACTGGTGCTCCTCCAGATGTGGAGGAAATACGGTGACGAGCAGATCCAGACAGTGCTGCCAAAGGCTGCTATGATTTTTTTTTTAAAATGTTATGGGTTCTCCATCCCTGCACAGTGAATTATCACTGTCGCTAAAAATCTCAGCATCTTAAGGATACCTATGGCTATTATTTCAATCCCCTCCTGGGTTTCAAGGCTTGATTTGCTTCTTTTGAATGACTAGCAACTCAGAGGCGAAGAGAATTGCCCTCAACAGAGACAGAAGCAAAAGAATCTTGAATGGGTGAGGCTGTACGGGATTCACCTTCACCATTACGTTTCTAAAATACATTTCTAAAATCTATTTCCAGGCCAAGTTAAGGCCTTGATCTTTTGCCAGAAGTTACAGCAGTGACAGGTGTGTAGTAACCTTGTAGGAAGTCACATCAACTGTGCCTTGTTGAGTCTTTACTGAGAGAAGACGAATCTGCCCATTGGCTGGATATCCTGATTCCACGAAGAGGCTGCAAGTTGATGACAGCTTCAAGTAACTGAGCAGTCTCTTCTCCGGCTGCCAGTCGATTGCAAAACTGGGGGAAGAGAGGAGAAAGGGTTAAAATATAAGAGAGGAGAAAGAAAGAGGGTCTCTGCTTAGCACAGTATGCCTCATGAAAATGGCATGACTGCATGCATACACGACATGAAATGCTCAAAGTACAGGTGGTCCTCGGCTTATGACCATAATTATGCCCAACATTTTTCTTGCTAAGCAAGATGGCTAAGTGAGTTTTGCCCCATTTTACGACCTTTCCTGCCACAGTTGTAAAGTAAATCTCTGCAATTGCTCAGTTAGTAACACGGTTGTTAAGTGAACCTAGCTTCCCCATTGACTTGGCTTGCCAGAAGGTCAAAAAAGGGGATCATGTGATCCTGGGATACGGCAACCACCGTAACTGACTCATGCGATCATGGGGAAGATGCGACGGTCGTGTCAAAATGGTCATAAGTCAATTCTTTCAGTGCCATTGTAACTTTGAATGGTCACTAAGTGAACTGTTGTAAGTCGAGGACCACCTCTATGGAATTGGGGCTATGCTAGGAGTCCTCAAATCTATATTGTATTATAGAGCCATGCTTTGCTCTTGCTCTTGCTCAGTTATGCACCTTCAAGTTAGTGCAATCCAGTGCAATTGCCTGGATTAATAATCCCTGTAATTTTCTAGACAAGATTTCAGAAGTAATAATAATAGAATAACAGAATTGGGAGGGACCTTGTATGTCTTCTAGTCCAACACCCCCTGCACAAGCAGGAGACTCTATACCATTTCTGACAGATGGCAATCCAGTCTCTTCTTGAAAGCCTCCAACGATGACGGTCCCACAACTTCTGAAGGCAGTCTGTTCCATTGGTTGATTGTTCTCACTGTCAGAAAATTTCTCCTTATTTCTAGGTTGAATCTCTCCTTGATCAGTTTCCATTCGTTTTTCCTTGTCTGGCCTTCAAGTGCTTTGGAAAATAGGTTGCCCCCCTCCTTTCTGTGACAGCCCCTCAAATATTGGAGCACTGCTATCATGTCTCCCCCTGGTCCTTCTCTTCACTAGAGGCCAGTTCCTGTAACTGTTCTCCATATGTTTTAGCCTCCAGTGGTTTGCCCTTGCCTTTTTCTTCCAGGACTTAGGCTGAGGGAGAGGAACTGACCCAAGGCCACCTAGCTGGCTCTGGGCCCACCCAAGGCAGCCCTAGAATCACAGTCTCCTGGTTTCTAGCCCAGTACCTTAACAACTGGACCTGACTGGCTCTCCCAAGTGTTTTAAACCCATCTGAAAACATGAGACTGCACAATAGTTGCCACGGCATGGAGAGTCACAAAGAATAAGAAAAAGAGGACCTTGAAAAAGAGGGCAAGGCAGATGTGAGCTCAACTTTGTTCTATGCTACAACCAAACGCCATTTTTCATGGCAGAAATGATGCTTCCAGAAATCTGCAGAACATGCTTATCCCCTCCCTCCCCCCCAGTGAACTACTCCTCCTCTCTTTTGATGGCTTCCCGAGTTTAAGAAGCCAGGGCAAAATCCCTTTTCCCGTGTTTTAAGGTAAGAGTCCCCAATCTTTCTGGATTTGGGAGCACCTATGAATTTTTTTTTTTTAAAGATAATTTTTATTAAATTTTGACAATTTTACAAAAAAACCCCAAACAATCTTCCCCCCAACCTCCCCAACCCTCCCATTCCCTCCCCCGACCTTCCCAGAGATGGATATAGGCTTAATTAGAATTTCATCAAAAAATCTTAAAAAAAGATATAAACCATAAATAAATCTAACATTAGTTAAAAATCTAAATACATTAATTAGAAAAATTATAAAACGATTAACAATAGTATATATATAAAAGAAACATGAATACAAAAGATAAATATTTAAAAAAGAAAAGAATGAAAAAAGGGAAAAAAGAACAAAAAAAAGAAAGAAAAAAAACCAAAATATTCCATTTTAAATATAAATTGTTAAAAAAACTAAATAATATTTTTTTATATCTAACTTATATTGTATAAAATCTATCCATTTTTTCCATACCACAACATACTTCTCTTGCGATTGATCCTTCAAAAAGGCCGAAATCTTTGCCATTTCCGCCAAATAGGAAACTTTAAGAAACCATTCTTGCAAAGTAGGCAAAGATTCCTTCTTCCAACATTGTACTACTAACAACCTTGCAGCTGTAATTAAATTTAACATCAGTGTAGTCTCCTGGAGCACCTATGAAATTTTGGGAGTCTGCTAAAGCCACTCTGTCTAGATGGCTGCTAGGGAAATCTAAGCAGTTACAAGGCCCTGATTTATCCAAAAGCTGCCTGCCATCCCTCTTTGCTCCTCTTGCGGCAGGATAGTCTTGATTTTTTTTGTCCCTTTTCTGAACCAGTAGATTATTTCCAAACAGTCACCCATCCTTGTATTTTCAAAGAAAGCTTCTGGGCTCATAGGTATTGTCGTAAAGAAAGATGATGTTGGAATCCAGTGCTTGGTAATGTGCCAACCTCCTATTATTATTTTTTTTTTAAAGCAAAAACCAGAAAGCATTTTCAAGCCTAATGAAAATCAAGAGGCGATCCATGAGAACTCTGGCACAAGTTCTCTTTTGCAGGAAGGTATACTGGGAAATAAAATATTGCCTTCAGCCACATTCCCTTTTCCTCCCTCCCTCTTCCTATGGCAAGAATCAGGATTCTAGAGAAATTCAATCCCCATTTCCCCAGTAGTTAAGCCCTTTTTAGGCAAACTTTAGTAGGGATAAAAGTTCTGTTTCCTTGATTTGAAACCAGTCGTTTCCTTCTCCACTTTGGTTGTAGGCAGAGCAAAGAAGTTAACCTCAGTCACTTGAACTGTGTGTTTTATGAGAGGTAGTCAGTGAATTTCCGGGGGGCCATTTTGTAAAAAAAAGAAAGAAAGAAAAGAAAGCAGACTATCCATTTTTATGTATCTAGGAGCATTTGCCATAAGCCAGTGTGCTGTAGTGAATAAGGTGTTGGCCTAGACCAGGGGTAGGCAACCTTGGCTCTTTTATGACTCGTGGACTTCAACTCCCAGAATTCCTGATACAGCATGGCTCAGCTTGGAAACTCTCCCTTTCCCCTCAGCATGGCTGGCTCAGGAATTCTGGGAGTTGAAGTCCACGAGTCATAAAAGAGCCAAGGTTGCCTACCCCTGGCCTAGACACTAGGAGATTGTGAGTTCTAATCCTGCCATAGGCATGAAACCCAGCAGGGGGACTTGGCCCAGTCACATACTCTCAGTCCAAACCACCTCATAGGGTTTTTATAGGGGAAATAGGAGGTAGAAGGAGTATTATATATCTTTCCTGCCTTATTTATTAAAAAGATAATAAAGGTGGGATAAAACTCCAATAAATAAACAATAAATAAATCACATTTCTGGAATAAGGCAGAACCGCTCTCTCAGTCTTGTACCCAGCACTTTTTAAGTAGAAAACCCCTTGGGAGGAAGCTAAAACCTGCTACAAGCCAAGCTGGGAATGAAGCTGGAATTCATTATAAACCAGGCAAATTTTCAAGGGATGGGGGGGATGTCTTACCCTTTTCCCAACATGCAGTGCTCAGAATCTTCCCTCAGATCACCTTAGGCCAGACATGTCAAACTTACGACATCACGCAACGTTATCGGAACAGTTTTGCCACTGCCGGCAATGGGGTGGGCGCAGCTTCTGCATGACTTGTCCGGCCCATGGGCCGGCAGTTTGACATCCCTGCCTTAGGCCCTAAGGAGCAGGCAGCAACATAAATGAAGGTGCTCACCAATTCTGCAATAATTCGATCTCAGCCAAAAGCTCTGCTTGTTGGGAATAGCTGTGCTGCAACTCCAAGAGGACCCCTTTGATGGTGCTGCAAGTTCCCAGGGGAAGTTTGCCAGGGAGAAGAAAAGAAGGGCTGTCACTCTATATGGAGAAGAGAGAAAGATCAGGATGGTGCTCCGATCACACTGAGGCCAGTAGAACTCAGTCCCCACTTTTCTTGCCTGCAAAGTGACATTGCCATCCTTCCCCCAGTGTAAATGCAGCTTCAGACAACGAGGAGCAGAAATCTCAGGCTGAGGTGGAGAAGTCAGCTCCACCTCCATGTCATTCTCCGAGACACAGATCACCTTTACCCCTTGCAAGCTTTCCAAAAGGCATTGGAAATCAGAGACTCTGGGTATGATAAATAATAAAACAATAAAAACATAAAGTCCAAAATAGGAAAGGGAGAAAAAGAAAAGCATGTACAGCTAATTCTCAAGATCATTCACAGTGGAGGGCTTAGGTGGATTCTTCCCCCACCCCCCACCCCCTTTTTTTTTAAACAAACAAATTTTAATCCATGTTTTGCAATCTGCTACACCATTTTGTTCAATGGAGCAGTTACAAATAACTACAGAAATAAAGGTCACGCCCTTATTTATTAACTTCTGTGGCTTCTGGAATGAAAGCAGATAACATTCCCACTATTTCAAGCACTGATCGCTTTTATCTGCAATTCAGATTGCATGCAACGGGTTTTCTAAAATAGCTGTATGAACAATTAAATAATGCATATATTTGCCTTTCTGCCAGGATTTCCATTTTTTTGCCCCATTGCCTCACACATCCCTGAAAGCAATACATCTGCAATTGCCAATGCCCTATTTTGTATTTTGTCCAATAGCACGTGCAAGTGCACTAACGTGCCTGTCATCCCTGTCACATTTTAATGTTTTTATTTTGCTTGTTCAAATTTGTAATTTTCGTTTGACAAATAAACATTAAACTCTTCCCTTTCTCTCCTCACCTCTGCATTTTCTCTTGCCAGATCCTGGCTTGGCTCTCTTGCTCCCCAACCTCTCCCTGCAAGCATTCCAGTTCCTTCTGCTGCTTCTGCAACCTGTCCTGCAATTCAACCACCCGTTGCTCTAGTTGCTGCTGGCGCTCTCTCAAGAGCTCCTGTGGGGGCAACAGGAAGCAAAAACCAGCCAATGAGTTCCACTGGCTGCTCGGAAAGAACCGAGATGCAATTAATTGATCTGAACAGCCCCACCTGTTCTTTCAGGTTCCTCTTCTGGGCAGTCCTTGCTTTTTCCTCTACCTCTTCTTTCTAACAAGGAAAGGCAAGATTAGACTAAGTAGATCCCATAGAAGAGAACATCTGCTGCTTAGGGCTGATCAATGGAGACCTTGATGCTCTCCAAGCATGATTGTTTGCTGGCAGAGATTTCATTACTTAATGAGATTACCTCACCAGTGCTATAACAGCAGCACGGATAATATTTCCTTGCTGAATAACAAAATGTGAGCGCTGATTATGTTACTGTACCTTGTTGGCTAATGAAGCGTCTGCAAGCAAACAAACCATCTCAGAGACCATCAAGGATGCCATGGAGTGAGTAGAATTATAGCAGATTGGCTGGGACAATCCATTATCCCCCAGCACATGGACCACTACCAGCCCTTGAGCCATTCGGAATTGGGCTGCGGAAGTAGTGGGCGAGCACGCACATGCCTCTCCACCTGTGTGAGCAGGTGACTGCGTGCATGTACATTATATTTGCGTGAGCATGTGCATGCTTGCCCGCAGCTTGCACAAATGGCTGCCACTCACGCAGAACCATCCCCTCTCCCCCCCATCCCCACCAATCCGCAAAGCCAGAAAGGTTGGGGAACTCTGCATTATGCTTATTGTACTGTAGATATAGAAAGACCCATCATTCATCCCGTCATACTGAACTTGCCTGTGATCTAATGTGCACACATGATTTTATTTCTGCTTCTGGCAAGAAAGACAGATGAATTATTCACCTTTCTCTGACTATTCAAATCTAGCATCACCGCATAAAATATAAGCTAGCATTTTTGTGAAGTCTACTGATAATAAGCAAATAATTTCCACTGCCAGTTGGGACTCTACAATCGAATCCTAGGTAGGCTTCTCCGGAAGGATTATATATATCATGGAAATCAGTTGGGTACAAGCTCCAGTTAATGGCCACAAGCTCCAATGGAAAATAAATTAACAGGCAGGCTTGCCATCTTCAGCTCTGCTCTGTTTTAAGCATTGCTTCTTTTAATTGAAGCTTAAATTTAAGTATTCACTTAAACCAGTGATTCTCATATATGTATGTATGTATGTATGTATGTATGTAGGTCTTTGGTTGCAGGGGGGCTTAAGATGGTGGGCTGCCTTGCTATTTTTTGTCTTTGCGTTCATGGTCATGCCTCATCTTCATGGTGGGTGTCAGTTTGCTTCATGTATGGATTGGAGGGGTTTAAAGTGGCTAATGATGCAGCTGAGGTCTGGCCTCTGGTCCGTGGTCGTGCCTCATCATCGGTGTGGCTTTGGGTTTCCTTTTTGCGTGGATGTGTGGTGGTGACATCCTGTGTGGTTTTTGTGAGTGTGGGTCTGGTGTCATTTTTTGTGTTAGGGAGTCGTTTGTCAATAAGGGCGGGTTTCCAAATGGCTGGTAGGCGGGAGGTATCATCTCATTTGTTCATGCTGTGTGGGAGTTTTGCTATCTCCATGGCTTCTCTGATTATTCTGTTATTAAAATGTTCAGTTTTGGCAATAGTTCTGGTATTTTTAAAGTCAATTTCATGTCCTGTGGCTTTAAGGTGTTGGACCAGGGAAGATATTGGTTCCTCTTTTTTGACTGAGTTCTTATGTTCTTCAATGCGTGCACTTATTCTTCTGTTGGTTTGTCCGATGTATGTGTTGGGACAAGCAGTGCATGGGATTTCATATACTCCTTGATTTTCTAACTCAATTTTATCTTTGGGGTTTCTTAGGATGGTGGATATTTTTCTGTTTGTGCAGAATGCTGTTTTGATGTTGTGTTTATGGAGGATCTTGCTGATTCTGTCTGTGGTGCCTTTTATGTATGGAAGGAGGGCTTTGCCGTTTTCTTGTTCTCTGTCTTGGATTTTAGTGCGGGTTTCTTTTTGGATTAGATTTGTAATCTTATTTCTTTGGAATCCATTGGATGTTAGTACATTGGTGAGAGTGTGTAGTTCAGTTTTTAGGTGTTGTTCGTCAGCTAAGTGTTTTGTTCTGGAGATGAGTGTCTTGGCTACGGAGTTGATCTGTGCTGGGTGGTGGTGTGAGAAAGCATGCAGATAGCGGTTTGTGCGTGTTTTCTTCTGGTAGATGGTGTGTCCTAGGGAGCCATTGCGTTTCTTGTAGACTAAGCCATCCAGGAAGGGAAATTGGTTATTAACTTCTCAACATGTATACACCCAGGAATCATGCTTCTATTTTTAGTATTGTTTTTAATATATATATATATATATATATAAAACCAATAAAAACATAAACACCAGGAATATAATCAACTAAAAAAGTTTAATACCATCACAGATCACCAAGCTTTCGTCAGATACTTCTGACATCGTCAGGGTTAATGCTGGTCTATGGGAGAGTGCTTTTATAGGTGAGTCGTCA
The DNA here is from genome assembly GCF_016545835.1 of Crotalus tigris. NCBI lineage: Eukaryota > Metazoa > Chordata > Lepidosauria > Squamata > Viperidae > Crotalus > Crotalus tigris. The sequence goes on along the minus strand of NW_024096609.1, from coordinate 1,763,398 downwards.
TTTGCACACGGCAAATTTGCACACTCTCCCATAGACCAGCATTAACCAGTTGATTATATTCCTGGTGTTCACATTTTTATTGGTTATGGATTCACCCAGGAATCACGTTTTTATTTTCTATTATTATATATACACGTTTTCTGAGGTTTTCGCGGGTGTTTGTATGTAGGTCTTTGGTTATTCGGGTTTTCTCCCGCGTAAAATTGGAAGTGTCTTGGTGACGTTTCGACGAAGTCCCATTCGTCATCTTCAGGCTGGTGTTTTCAGTTTTACTCTTCGAAGCAAGAAGCTGAAAACATCAGCCTGAAGATGACGAATGGGACTTCGTCAAAACGTCACCAAGACACTTCCAATTTTACACAGGAGAAAACCCGAATAACCAAAGACCTACGTACAAACACCCACGAAAACCTCAGAAACCATACACACACACACATATATATATATTGATATATATATATATGTGTGTGTATAGATAGATAGATAGATAGATAGATAGATATTGATACAGCTATACAGTGCTTAAATATTCTTGATAACTTGGGTGCTGGCAAATGTTTGACCACCACTCTGAACCTCAATTATCGATCCCCCCAATATCACTCCCAAGTCAGAAAAGAACCTTTGCTCGGTAGCGCTGTAGAGCCTCCTTCAAAAGCCGAGCCCGGCTCTGTACCTCCTCCTGCTTGGCCAGTATCTGAGGCACAGCTCCCTTGATAGCTTCCACCTGTTGCTGGTAATCGGCTTTGAGTGCCTTCCACTGTTTTTTGGCTTCTTCCATTTCTTTCCCTACAAGAGACCATAATCTGTTTTTGAGCCTGACGTATCCCAAGAGAATCCAGATGTCAGCTGGGATTTTCAAACTACCCATAACCAAGAAGATACATTGGTGGAAAATAACATTCTTAATAAGATGGTACTAATTAAGGCCTGTCATGGTAGTTCCACATTATTTCTAGTAACAGAAGCAGTAAATTTCTCAATTTGCTATGCAGGATGCTACTGCTCTTTTATCTGCTTGGGGCGTCACAAAAGGATTTGACTGACCAGCAAAGAAGCAAAATGCTGAGTTCCGATTTGATGTTGTAGCAATATACACGCAGGAAGGCAGGGCTCTGCATTCCGTGCCTGATTTTGCCCTGCAAGGGGCCCTAAACAGGCCTAAAATTGCCCCAAAGATGTGATGAAAAAGGAGGGGTGCCTCGTCGATCACAGAGAGATGGCAGTTGAACCATTTGATCAGAGGAAATCCCTCCAAACCAGCAGGGGAAAGACTGGCTGCACTTCTGTGTCCAGTCTCCAATTACTAACAACCGAAGAAAGAAGCACTAATTAGCAGATTGTAAATAGCGTGTTTGGAACTGGGTGACAATATTGATCCTTTCTTTACTATTTTACAACTGGATTTCCTGGAAAAGGCTCCAGGAAGCTAAAAATCTCCAAATGCGAAGAGGAAAAGGGATTGCAGCCCCACTCTTCCACAGGAACGGAAGCACCGTTTAAATATTTTTTTATATGGAGGACAGAAACATTTAACATTCAAGTGGAAGTAATACAAAGCTATAGTTTTGACAATTTTGAGAACTGAAAAAATTGTTAAGATTTTCTCTTTGAAAAAATACTGGGGTGAAATATAAGAAAACAACCTTCTATTTTAAGAGTCGGAAAATGAATATTGAATGACATCTAGTGGTGGACTAGAGTAAAACACCACAGCTGCAATGATCAATACAGACCTCACAGGGAGCCTAGAAACAAATAACCCACTTTCTTTGTAGTTTGGTGACTTTTAACTCAACAGAGAACAGCTGGCAACAGGGAAAAATATTTTGGCATACTTACTACAGTGTGAAAATCTAATTGTTTTGAAGCCTGTTGACTTTCTTGGATTTTAAACTGAGCTCTGACTTTTAATCTTAAGAATTATTTGGAGAGAAAGAAAAATTTGACTTCTGACTACATTTGTCTGGGGGAGGTTTTTGGATTGCCCTTAGGGTGGTTGAACATTTTGAACATCTTGGATTGTAAATTTTGGCTGATTGACAATTTTTGAACACCTGAGAAGGACTACTACAAAATATTGCTTTCTGTGGTGGATTTATATCCTGGAATTTATTGGATTATAAAGGCTGTATATAAAGACCAGAAGAATCAGATGAGACTTTGTTTTCTGGACATTAAGATTGGTGGTATAAGACAAGATTAGTATGCGGGGATCACAACAGTTCTGACAGAATATCTGGAGCAGGGAAATAAAATAGATCCTTTATATCTAGCTAAAAATAGTAGGGAAACATACTTAATACTCCCATCTGAAGCCCCCAGCCAAGTTTACCAAGGATTTGTAGGAGTGACGCCTCAAGAAGAAGTAAACATTTTTCAAAAGGAAGTGCACTCTACGTTACAATTAATTCAGGAGACAATTATTTCACATAAAGAAGATGCAAGAAGAAATCATGAGATTAAAAACAACTTTGATAATATAAATGAGCAAATCTCTAATTTAAACTCACAACTAGAAAGTTCCCAGAAAACAACTATAAAGAATGAACAAGTCAGAAAACAGAAGATGAACCAGAGGAGATTGATCTGAAAACACAAGATATAAAAGAAGGGAAACATAATTTGGCACAGACAAATAAAAATCTGCACAATTTAGCTACAACAATGGAAAGGGAAAGGGCACTCTATTCTTTAGGTTTTCAAAATATACCCGAAGATAAGGAAGACAATTTAAAAAACAGATTATAAAGCTGTTAGGGGAAATGTCAGAAATTGGGGGACAAAAAATGAAAAGAGAAACTGAGGGAGAAAAAAAGTGGGAGCTGTTTAATGAATACAACTGGGCAGAATTCTCCCTCAAAAATACCCTACTTAAAATTGTTTTTCCCATTCCAAGCAGTATTTACAAAAACAAAGGAAGAATATGTTGGCAATTTAATTACTTTGGCCTGGAAAGCTAACTGGCAAAGAAAGAAAGCTAGAGTTACTAAAAAAACAGAAGATTTGATATATCAGATGGGGTATTATATAAGCCAATATTTGCTTGAATATGGACAAAAGAATAGATAACACATATAGATTTTTATAATAAGATATGATTTATAACTAGAATAGCACTCTTTTTATATGGGAATTATAAAAACACTAGGATGGTTTGTATAAATGAAACGGCTAGATAAATGTAACTAATTTTGAGAAAATCATAACTGACAAAGATATTTAGAACACTGTTGGGAAATTAAACTTAAGTAAGAGCTCGGAAAACAGGACATTGATTTAATAAAGAGACTTTAATTGAAAATACAATCTAAATATAAAGTGGTTAGAAAAGAGGTTATAAATTGATACTATTGCTATTTGTATAACTCTAGATAAATATGAAGACGTAATTTTGTGTGTATTAATAGTAGTAAGAATTGTATTTGTTTAATGTTGAGAAAATGGAAATCAGGGGAAGAAGAGGGGATCAAAGAAAACACTGGAGTGTGTAGCATTGGATAGATTTATACTGAAGTTAAGATGCAACATTGAGTAACAAATGTATCCAAACATCACGCTTGTTTACTAACCATTTATGTTTTGTAATAATAGAAAATCAATAAAATACTTATTAAAAAAAAGAAACAAAATGCTGAACTAAAGAGGCTTTGGTGTGATCCAGAATGGATCTTCCCACAGACATGTTTCCAAACTTCCAAGAAGGATGGATGTTCATTTAGTCAGAGTTAAATCACCATGCACAATATGCGAACCCACACCAGATGAATAAAAGTACACACAACTAACTCAAAACCTTTCCTAGTCCTCCTAAATTGTCTCTGAAAACAGTGCTCAGGTGTTACATGACACAGAGACAGAGATTATCGCAAGAGAGAGCCCTATGGAAAACAGACCTTTTTTTTGATCCTAGATAGGAATTCTAGAAGATCAAACAAGGATTGAGCCATCCATTCTGCAGGACTACTTCATTTTTAAAATGTTATTTTTAAACAGAAGCATCCTTACCCAGACTACATTTGCATCACACCACTGCATGTAATCTGCTGAGCCCTGATACTCACGAACAGCAGAGTCAGAGGCATCCTGGATGCGAGGTGCAGAGTCAAGAAAATCCAGAAGGAATTTAAGCACTTGTAGTTGGGTGTACATCAACTTCTGAGTCTTCCTAGTGTTCTGGAAAACATGTTCCAAAAGTGGGAATGGAAGTAGCTCTTAAGAAACTTGGGCAGAGTCATTCATCTAGAATTGAAGATAACATCTTAAAGAAAAATGAGGCTATTGCTCACCACTGAATGCTCAGCCAAGACCTGGGCTGGTAATTCCAATTTCGTTTCACTTGTGGTTTGATCCTCATACGTTAAAATATCTTTGATCTGAGATAGAAGCCTGAAGAGGACATAAACAACCATGATATACAGAAAATAGTCATTTCCAAGTCTTTTAAATCTCTTAAAAACACTTTTACATGATTTATCTGCTATGAGGATTTTCCATACTGACTATAGTTTAGTAGCCAATCACCACCCTTAACACATGGAGACAAAGGCCATATAGTGTGTATGGGGCCTCATCACATATGAGGGTGAGGCAGGATTTCTCATCACGTATGAGGGTGAGGCAGAATTGTAATTCTACTACAATTAAAATTGTAGTGTGTTCTCATGCATTTCTACCTTAATATGCAGAAAAATGTGCTGTTAGTTTTCAGTAATTATGGCCAAAGGAACCAGAGGAAGTCAAAAAGAGAGCTTGGAAAAAACATGCAGATTGTCCGCTACTGTTCTCATGCATTAGATGTCTTTGACATCTAATGCATGAGAAAGTGACAGTTCCTTGTCACTTCCTAACTGAAGGGAAAATCCAGACTATAACTAACTAATATAATATAACTCTCCAGTGACTGCACATTATACTAAGTATGTGCAACAAGGAAATGTGACTGTCCTTATTCCCAACGTCACTGTGAAACTCCCAGCCAGCTTCTGAGGCAGCCTCACTCTATTAAAAAAATAGATTAAAGCATTTTCTAAAAAAAAAAAAAAAAATGCAGTAGCTGAAACTGTTTTACGCACAACTGGAAAAATATCAGAATACAGAATAACAGAATTGAAAGGGACCTTTGGGGGGGGGTCTTCTAGTCCAACCCCCTGCACAAGCAGGAGACTCTATACCATTCTGGACAAAATGGTTGTCCAATCTCTTCTTAAAAACCTCCAGAATTGGAGCAGCCACAACTTCTGGATGCAAGCTGTTCCACTGATTAATTGATCTCATTGCCAGGAAATTTCTGTTTAGTTCTAGGTTGAATCTTTCCTTGATAAATTTTGATCTGTTGCTTCTTGTCCTGCCTTCAGATGCTTGGGAGAATAACCTGCCCCTCCCTTCTCGGTGATAGCTCCTCAAATATTGGAAGATTGCTGATTGGAAGAATCAAAGAAATGTTTTTTTTTCTTTATAATCTATTCTCATTTTTACAAAATGCTACATGTATCTCATTGTGCCACTTAACAATCCCAAAGTTATTGCAAGAAGAGAATACCAAAATATGAAAGCTGTGGTTTTTAGAGGATAAAGAATTGAAGGACCATCATATTAACTTAATTAGATGAGTATAATAAAGCAAAACAAAGCTAACATGAATGATGCTTGATCAAAAAAATGTACAGTTTCCGCAGAAGATTTTGAAAAGATTTTAATGAAGATGGTAGAGGACAGGAAGACCTGGAGGAACATTGTCCATGGGGTCGCGATGGGTCGGACACGACTTCGCAATTAACAACAACAACAAATTGATTGTAAGGGTATTTTGCTTCTGGAACACAATTATCTTAAACAATTTAAGAATATTAAGGGATACTTCCTGTTCTAAAAATAGGAGGAACTGGTATCAAGGAATTTTATTTTTCTACAGGAAACTGGTTTTTTTTAAAGTTCAATAAGTAACAACTAAAAAGTTATTAAAATCCATCTCTGTATTCTGAAGCCAAGAATTTCAATATCTCCGTATCTAAGGGAAGTGATTTGAACTATATTTCAGTGCCAAACTCCATAATCTTACTAAGCAAGGCTGCCAAATGCAGGAGTATATGGAAATCAGACATAGGAGCAAGGAAGTCTCCTACGCCCACAACCTAAAGTTACCTAACTCTTTCGCCCTCTCTTCTACATCGTATCTTCTTGGATCAGTGTTTCTCAACTTTGGGAACTTCCAGATGTTGGACTTCAACTTCCAGAATTCCTAGCCAGAATTTCTGGCTGGGAATTCTGGGAATCGAAATCCACATATCTTAAAAGTTGCCACGGTTGCAAAAGCATTTGCTCTAGGCACCTTCTGATTTTTCTACTTCGGGTAAAATGCATCCCTGCGGTATAGGAAAATAGGGAACCGCGTTTCTATCTCCATGCGAAGGAGATAACATGTACTTACTTCACTGCGGTCGCTTCCACCTCCATCGTTTCTCCAACTCCACCATCCACGGACGATTTAATCGTTCTTACAGCTTCCCGCCTTTCTTCCATGGTGCCGAACTCACCAATCCGAGCTCGAAAGGCTAATACGCCCAGCCCAGAAGATCTGAACTGCAATGTGATTGGACAGAAGAAGTGAGTTGGTCGAAATGAGCCTGACTGTGCGAGCAGACTGACGTCTCCTCCATCTTGAGAAGGTCGGAAAAAGGCGGGTGATCTGTATTTCTCCAAAACACTTGCGAACAGGCAGAAAGAGATTACGTAATTACGGCTTCAGGAGCAACGATATGGGAGCCGGAAATGGAAACCCAAAGAATGTTGCGAAAAAGCATGATATTAATTGTACCTCCGGAGGGGAGAGAAGCCGGCTTGGGAATAAAATTCACAATAAAAGTTGCAACAAATATGAGAGCAGGAGCAGCATTTTCAAGTGGGATATGTCCAGGACAAGGTTTTTCACACAGCTTGGATCTACGCAAGAGGCAAGCACTTTTATTTTGACCCTCTGTAGAAAAATCTACAGAAGATAAGCAACCTGGAATTAAGGAGAAACTTCCTAACAGCCAGGACAATCAACCAGTGGGACAGCTTGCCTTCAGATGTTGCTGGTGCTTCATCACTGGAAGTTTTTAAGAAGAGATTGGATGGTCACTTGGCTGAAATGGTATAGGATCTCCTAGGGTGGGGGCTGGACTAGAAGACCTCCAAGGTCCCTTCCAGCTCTATTCTGATTCTTTCATAGCTATGAGAACTGTGTAGAGCAGCGGTTCTCAACCTATGGGTCGCGACCCTATTTGGGGTCGAACGACCATTTTACGGAGGTCGCCAAACAACGCGATCCGCCATTTTCCCCCCTCAGGGGGCGGTGCCGCGCATGCGTGCCGCACATGGTGATGCCGCGCATGTGCGTTGCAGCGCGGCGTGTCCGTGTGACGGGGGTCGCCGTCACACAAAGGTTGAGAACCGCTGGTGTAGAGCAAGGGAGATTTCACTAATGGATGTCTAAGCTGCATTTTACATACAGCTCAGTGCTACAGGTATTTTTAAAGTCCCAGATTGTATAATCAAAGGATGTTTTAAGTTTCAAACTTTCCCAATCAGATGTTCTCTATATACCACGGACTACAATTCCCACTGAGGCTGGGTCGGAATGATTAGCAGGCCTAGTGATTAAGATGATAATAGAACTGAGCTATAAGAGGTCTCTGAGAAATCAGAGCTACTCTGCGTCTCAACATAACCAGTGAAGTATGCCTTCAACATATTTATTGCACCCAGCCATGGTAGTTTATTCAATAAATCATGGCTACTTGAACCCTGAGTTATAATTCCTTAAGTAGATGGGCAATTATATAGATTTTTTTAGATAAGTAGTAAGTAAATGATACACAACTGACCAGAAAAACGACGCAAGAAAGTGGTGAAAACTATGCACGAATCCACATAGTCTCAGCCACCTTCCACCAATCGGTTTGCCAGTTTCATGAGTAAAGAAAAAAAACTCCTATAAGAGCCCTGCCTTTGTCGTTGCAGACGTTGATTGGCTGGCTTACCTGTCTGTTGCCATACCAGCCGAGGGTGCTACTGGATTTATTGGGAGGCTTTAGGGAACGGACGAGAAGCGTTTGGTGCAGAAGTTTTGCAAGCTACGTTGAGTAAGGTTTGAGATAAAATTTGTGTTATCTGAAAAACTGACCTGCGTGTAAGATTTCCTGATTGATTTAGATTTTGTAATGTTTCTCTTATGGTCAAAGATTATATGGGATAAATGTTGTGTTTAGGGGCACAAATCTTTTATATACTGTATTTGCAGAGTGCCTCATTACAGCCCGTGGTGTAAGAGGTTTTTTTTGCACAAGGTCTTGCTAAGACCATCCTCCTGATTTGCTTTTGAGTCCAAAATTCAGGGCTCCGTATTTGGAATAATGGGCGCAGTTTGAGTTTCTAAATCTCAGAACGGAGAAAGCGAAGGCAAGAATCTTCTTCTACAGAAAAAAAAGTTGTGAAAAAGACTTTTCTTTCCTTGTCTTAAATTGAAACCGAAGGATAATTGGGGGGGGGGGTGTAAGATTGTCAAAAGCAATGTGGCGGCTGAGTTAATCGATAATTCAATGACATACAAGTCTCAAACTACCACATTAAATAGTTCCTCTCTTTTCCCCTTAGTATTTATTGTCTCGTGTTTAAACTAATACAATTCTTATTATATCAATTAAATAATAATAACATTCTTATATTTATCAATAATTTTTAGCTTATACATATCCTGGTTATTTTAACATTCAGTCTTTATAGACAATGTCCTAATTAGTTTTCTCAATTTTTAGTTTCTCATTAATATTTAAATTTAACATTTAATATTTATAGTTTCAAAATTTTAAGTAACCAAAGTTCCCTTTATCGCAAGTCATCACAAAGTCTAATATTCAGGATACATGTCTTTTCTATTTGAATATATTCTATTTCTCACCATCTTACATCATCTAATTAATAATACAGTATAACATTCTTATTTTCTATTAATTTCCAAATGTCTTAAATTTAGTAACCAAATTTTCTCTTGTTTCAACACAAATACTTTCTTTTTCTCTTAATGTCTATCTTATATTTAAGCTAGTACAGTTCTTATATCAGCTAAGTAAAAACAGGTTTATTATATTTATCAATAGATTTTTAGCTTATATATATCTTAATTGCTTTTTAACCTTTATAAACAAATCAATATTCAAATTTAACTTTTAAAATTTATACTTCCAAGTTTTAAGTGACCAAAGTTTTCTTTATCTCGGTTCATAACAAAATCTAGTATTCAAAGTACACATCTTGTCTGTTTTGAGTATATTCTATTTTACTGTAATCCTCATATTGTTTGAGATAAAAGAGGCCACCCAGTCACCATTTTTTTGGAAGGGCTAACAAATCGTTTCTCTATTTTTCTATCTTGGCGCAGTTGTCCTGAAATGTTTATCTTCCCTTGGGTCTGTTCTTCTTGATTCTCAGGTTTCTACTGGTTTATATAGAAAGTTTTCTCCATTTTCAATGTTGTCAGTCCCTTTTCTGGGTTTTCCGTTAACTGTGTTTGTTGATCAGTTGAATCTTCTATCATAGTATTTGATTGTCCCACTTTTTCTATTATATTCTTTGTAGTTGATTCTTTAGTTGTAATCAGTTTGGGTTTGTATATCTAGGCTGACATCTTGTTCTTTTCTGTAGCTTCTTATTTCATCAGAAGCTGTAAGAATAGTTTCATCAATTGCTTTCAACATAAAGAGAATCTGTACCTGATCTTCATCCATATTCTCTTAGTAGTATATTTGGTTAAAATCTTTACAATCAGAGAATGAAAATAATTTTGTCACTGAGTATAGAACACAGCTGGGCTTCTCAAGCTGATATCTGCCAAGGTTGCAAAAGTCTTATCTATAGTCTGGGCTTCAAACCAAGTCTCTATATTAGACAATAACAAGTTGTAATATCAGGTGTAGCCACAAGATGTCACCCATACCATTTAAGATTTTTTTAAGTCCAAAATTTTTATAATCTTTTTTCCAATTTTTTGTAAGTAACAACCCAGATCTTCAATAAGAATAAGAAATCTTTTAATCCTCAAATTTTAGAAAGATCAAAATCCAATTAGAATCACGTTATTCTTTCAGCGTTTTAAACTCCCCTGGATAGTCAGTCGCCACTTTTTTTAGGGACTGGAATAGAATTTCCCTCCCCTCTCTCCACAGAGGGGAAAATACTTTGGGAAGCTTATACAGGTAGAAAAAATAGTTAGGATTGAAGAGAGGTTCAGATCTCACCCAGTCTCATCCGTGGTGCTTTATAGGTGCCTGGTGGTAAGTTTGACTTCGGCTGTCTGCAGCTTAGTGACGGGTCATATTTCTATAGCCAGTCTTTTGTCCACCGGTTTGGAGGACTGCCTCGGATTGAGCGGAAGGGGTACTTTCGACCCTTTCCAGAGTCCCCCAGCAGTGCGAAATCGGACGTGGAAGACGGAGCTTGCCTTCCAGTATCCGCATTGGCAAACCGGGAATCTCAGTAAACTGTTAGGTTTCTAACAGCGATTGAATAATATTGCTGTAAATGTCTATTACTCTCAATTCTAAAAAAAGAAAAGTTACGAAGACTCTCATACAATGGCCACTTTGTGTGCATGGATGGCACTGGATATTGGGAGGTATTGCTTTGAAGTTCGTTAGAAGGTGGAAAGTTCAATAAGTAACCCTCTGAGCTGAACTGTGGCATTGTAGGATGGTAGACTTGAGAAGACACTGCTTGGAGCCAATTTTTTGCTTCCTGAAGGAACATGCTCCTTCTAGGGATCTTTGTTCCTTTGAAATCAGCTCATCTATTGGAGTGATTTCTGTGAAAGGAGCAGCTGTATTGTGTAATGCAAATGTATTTAAAAATTTTTGTTGCATAGAGACAATTTAAAAGCTTAAGACTGTGCTATGACTTTTGGATATATAAATGTGTACACAGTGCTTTTTTTGCAAAAAAAAAAAAAAAAAAATGCCAGAACTCATGCACAGCTCTGGCTCCAGCTCCGGCTCCCTTTAGGGAGCAGGGGGGGAGGGAAAGAAACCATTTTAGGGAGCGATTTTGTGGGGAGGGGGCAGCGGCCCGATCCTGGCTCCAAAGGCCTTTTCCAAGCCTTTGAAGCCCAGATCCATGGCCGCGGAGCGATTTTGCAGCCCCCCCCCCAGCGGCCCGATCCGGGCTCCAGAGGCCTGGAAAAGACCTCTGGAGACTGGATCGGGCCGCTGGGGGACTGCAAAATTGCTCCATGGCCATGGATCTGAGCTCTAGAGGCATGGAAAAGGCCTCCGGAGCCTGGATCGGCAATGGGGGGGGGGCACGAAATCGCTCTGCAGCCATAGATCCAGGCAGCAGAGGCCTTTTCCAGGCCTCCAGAGCCCGGATCGGGCCACTGGGAGTCTACAAAATTGCTCTGTAGCCATACCTGTTCTTACGCTGGCAGCTTAGAAGAAACCAGTTCTTCTGTTCAAAAAAAGGTGCCAGAACGCTGTTCCATCCATTCTATGACAAAAAAGCCCTGTGTGTATATATGTGTATATTATATATGTATACATACGTATATTAAGTGTTTCTGGTGAAACCAGTCTAACAGAGCACGGTCTACCCAAATATGGGATGGAGTATAGGGTATGGCTACCTGATGAGACCTAAATAGCTTGAAATAGCTATACTAGTCTCCCTTCTTTGTCGGCAAAATGTAAATATAACATATATGTATATTATATATATTATGTAAATATATATATATATATAAAATGTGTGTGTGTGTGTGTATATATATATATATATATATATATATATAATTACTTTAAAAATGTGGATCCCAGGTGTATTCATATCAAAAGTGTAAAAATCATCGAACTCCGGGATAGGTATAAAAACAACTGTTTAATGCAACATATGTATATATGTGTATTTGTATGTTCAGATTTTAAGATAAGTTCTGTTTCTATTTTGTCAGCTGTCAAACTGAAAGAATCTGATCATACATTGTGCTTAACTAGTTCTCTGTATTTAATGCAGGTGGGTCATTTTCTACCAGAAGAAGCCCTTGCCTTTTCCACGGGCTCAACTCACACTTTCTCAACCCAGTATGGTTCCGGAAGCAAAACCTGATGTTGTCCACCACCCATATTGGCCTCGGAATTTGGAACTCCAAAATTACATCCCAAATGACCGACCCTTATGGCAGCTCTTGACATTCTTCTTCTCTATTTTAGGAATTCTCTTGCTATTGACTTGGTTCGTAGCAGGTTGGCGAAGCAAGACATGGGGCCCTTTTGGAACTTGGCGCACCTTGATCATTTGCTGGTTTACCATCTGTGCTTTTGTTCATGGTGTCATCGAAGGCTGGTTTATCCTTTACTATATGGAAATCCCAGGGGATCAATCCATTCTCTCGCAGTTCTGTAAGATGTGTGTCTATCTGGTTTCTGTCTTTGATTTTTGGGGGAAAAAAATGATGCTGCAGGTTAACATGGGCAGAAAGTGGAGGGTGGGCAGGAGGATCTGCAGGAGCAAATGACATGTCGATCAACCCTTCTATTGTGTATTTGAATCAGATTTCAGAACACAAATAGGTGATAGTTACACTTGTGTAGACAGTCTTTGCTTACCAACAGTAACTTGGACCAGCAAATTCAGTGTAACTGATGTGGCCATAAGTCATTGTCACATGACCACAACAACTTGTAACGGGTCTTCAAACTTGGCCCTTTTATGACTTGTAGACTTCAACTCCCAGAATTCCTCAGCCAGGCATGCTAGCTGAGGATTTCTGGGAGTTGGTCTACAAGTCATAAAAGGGCCAAGTTTGAAGACCCCTGACTTATAATAACAGTTCCTGCTGTCCCAGTTGCCTTCTTTAGATGAATCCTGAATGGGTGTAGCATCCCTCAGTCACATGATCACCATTTGCAACCTCCTGGTGGCTTCCTATTAACATTTGTTGGAAGCCAGCAATGAAGATTGCAAATGGCGGTCACATGATAGCAGGATGCTGTGATATAATTGCAAGCCAGTTGGAAGTACCTGACCCACATGAACCTGACCATAAGGCTGCTGTGATGGCCACAACTACAAGGACAGTTTTAAGTTCTTCAGCACTGTTGTAACTTCAAACAGCCAGTGAACAAGTGGACATTAAATGAGGACTACCTATGCAATAAGAGTGAGAGGAAAATATAAAATGTGCAGATAAAACTGGATTCAGCTGTTATAACACTGGAATAGTTTAATGCTTCTTCTATGCTCTCCATATAGAGCTCTATCCTTTTTTTGTGCATGTGGATTATTGATTCTTAATACTTCATAAGAAAAGTCCCACATATAGGAACTTGATATGATATTTGTTGAGATTTGTTAATCCATGGAGTATCTTCAACCTAATGTTTTCCACATATGTGAGAGAAAATGAGAAATGAAATCCAGCATACCTGAAAGTTTTCAAAGTGGACAAGTTGGTTTATATATTTATATTAATATATATACCTAGAAAGCTGCATTTTTTGCAGAAGTGATAATAGTATGTCAGCTGAAATATCATTACCCATAACGGTTCCTGGGAATTGGAGCCAGCAGTACAGAATCTGCAGTATCAAATCACTTAATCCTTATAAAAGTCTAGGTAAAAAACATATAGCTATAATGCTATGCTTTGAAATTGTAACAAGAAGGGAAGCAGAAATCAGATTAGAAAAATTACGTTTTATATTAGTCACAATAATTCACTTTGCACATCTGGCTTTGCCATGGTTTGCTGAATAAGCCATAATGAATGGGGTACACATACAACACACTAAAACCTTCAGATTCGACAACTACATCTGAATTTAAGAGTGTTTGATTCCTTCTAGTATTATCAAAACTGCAAGAAGTGAAAATGTATGTTTCTTAATATTTGCATTTGTTACCAAAAAGCACGATTTTAGGCTAAAGTAAGTCCTCGTGTATTTAGAAAGTTTTATTGGTGTGATAGCATTCATGTGGTCTTCATAATCTCACATTCATTATATGTTGCCTTCTACAATAGTAAGTACTTTGAAATTTCAGAATAGATGTGTTTGGATTAAGGAGTTGGAGACAGGTATCACTTCTGCACCTCTAGGTGTTCCAAGCATCTATTTGCCTTTTATCTAAAGAGTGGTGCACAATTCTATTATAATTAATATTTAAGAAAAATACAGGGAAATTCACAAACTGTCCCTACTGCAGTTCCCATGAATTTCTTTTTCTACTAATTTCTCTTTATATCTTCCAGGGAAGGAATATAGCAAAGGTGACAGCAGATATATGATGTAAGTGTTAACTTTAAAATGACAGGCAAAGGTCTGGATATTTCTGCAAAGATTCAGCAATTTTGAACACAAGTACCTCATCTGAGTACGGGGATAGGGAAGGGATGATTTGACATAATGCAAACATAAATATAGCTGAGATGTTCAAACTTTTGCATGAGTTCTCTTAATATATTTTCTGTTGCCAAGACAGTTTTTTAATAGGGTGAGTACAACAAAATTAAAGGAATTCCTGCATTTCTTTTAAGGATCCTAATCTTTTATATTTCTAAATTATTTTAGAAAAAAACATCCCATTGAATTCTATTCATGCCTTAAAAGAGCATATTGGGGAATAATATTTGTTTTCCAGTCTCATATTTATGAACTTTTGAGATGAATATTATCAGTGGGGTTCCCCCAGCTCAGTGGAAGATCTGGTTGATGAGCATGACTATTTTATCTGCAAGGGATGGCTAAATTCTACTTTTCCCCATTTATTTTTAATTCATTTTTTTTCTCTTTTCCCCTCAGCCATAGTAATTGAGCTTGGGAAAATAAAATGGGCAAGGCTTGAATGGAAAAAACTTGCACCAGTTCAATCTCCTCACTTGCATCAAATTCTGCAGTTTGGCCTGAGGTGGTTTTATTATCTTTGTGTATTTTCATGCATCAGGGAAACCAGGATGGCATTTAATTGGTTTAGCTCAATAAGAGTACAGTTTGTAAGCATTTATTTGTGGCTTTGAATGAGGTGCATTCCATTTTCTACTTCATCAAATAAAATGAAACATTTTCCTAAATTGGTATCTATCTGTCTGTCTGTCTATCATCTCATTTCTCCCCCTCCAGTTTGAATGTAGTGAACTGTAAGAAAGTTGGGATGTTTTGGGACTGAAGGTGACATTTATTTCATTTTTGTATCTGCAGATCAGATAATTTCATAGTTTGCCTGGAAACCACCAATGCCTGTTTTTTGGGTCCCTTCAGTCTTTGGACTGCAGTCGCATTTCTTTCACGTCAGTCCCATCGATACGTGTTGCAGCTAGTGGTGTCAGTAGGTAGGTATGCAAGATAGGCAGGTATGTCAGGATATATAAATGTTAATGCAATCTTTCAAAAGCAATTAATTTAATATTTTTATTCTTGGTTAATGTTCCATACACCTGACTGCATTTCTTTTTTGGCTTGTCCACTTTTGATCTTTTCTTCCTACTTTAACCAGCCATGTTGTCTATCTCTAACCATAGGTCAACTATATGGTGACGTTCTCTACTTCTACACTGCATACCGTGATGGCTTTTGCCATGGTGAGATGTGGCACCCTATCTACTTCTGGTTTTATTTTGTCTGTATGAATGGTCCGTGGATTATCATTCCCTCCATTCTCATCTGGGATGCCTGGAAGCACTTCAGTGGTTGCCAGAGAGTAATGGATGCCAACAAGGTCAAGAAACATTGAAGTTTTGCACAGGAGGTCATATTGGATGGTACTTCCAGCCATTCAGAGGTTGATCTTGTATTCTTCCTGTTCCTCTGCACTTGTTTAGATATTTTCTGTGGTTTTTCTGTTTGGTGGTGGTTATTTTCTTCTTTAAATATTCATAGCTCTTAAGCTATGATCTTAAAATTAAGACTGCAGTTTTATCTTCATGAAGGTTTTTTTTTTTAAATCGGGAGATTTTATTTCTAAATAAATGTTATTAGGATCAAGTGACTCAGCTAATACTAGTCAGTATTGAACTGAGCCCTGCTGTAGACCATATAGCTTTGTTTCTCTTGATACCTGCAGCTATGATCACATCTAGCATTCAATACATTGAAGTATAGAGACTCTGCGGGAAACATTCAGTCTTATTCTCAAGATCAAGTAGAAGGTAGCGTTAGAGGGGCTGGTAACTTGCTTCTGTCCACATAAAGCAGTGGTTCTCAACTTGTGGGTCGGGACCCCATTTGGGGTCGAACGACCATTTCACGGGGGTCACCAAACGCAGTCCACCATTTTTTTTCCCCTTTTCCTTAGCTGTGCTACTCCCTTTTATTCTATTGGCTTTTGAAAGCCAATAGAATAGACTCTCTTGAATAGAGCCTAATTCTATTGGCTTTCAAAAGCCAATAGGAATTGTCCAGGCTGTCTCTGCCCTGCTGAGCCCGCCAAAAGTCCCATTCTGCAAATGCTGCTGCACCAGTTGAGTAGTCCTCGACTTACGACTGGTTGAGTAGTCCTCGACTTACGACCAGTTGGTCGCAGCATTAAAAAGGTTGAGAACCACTGACATAAAGTGATTCAGCTACTTGCCTTGAAGATTATTTTTGTTCCCATGAAGAATTAGTCAGTGAATAGCTTAAACTGGGAAATAGTATCTGACAGCTGTCACTCAAGAATTATAAATACTTCGAGGTAGCGCAAAGAGGAAGCTATCAGATGTCCATATCTGAACTATGCAGAATAGTATCACCACTCGTTTTATTGATAGCTTTCTTTTCCTTTCTTTTCTTTTTTCTTCAGTTATTTTTTCAATTGCTTTGGGATTGTATATCTGCAGTAAAAAAAAAACCTACTGTAAAGATTTGTATATAAGTAGACAGATCTGTTGCTTTAGGGGCAACTATTTTCTAATGTCCCAATTTATCACTGTATCCCAAGCTCCATTCCCTTGAATGCCCTCTGCACAGCACTAAACTCTCTTTATTTGTAAACTGAGGTGTAACATTTTAATAAACAATCTCCGTATTGTATGGGTTGGCTGAGGTTTCAGAGAAAACAAAAACATTGTGATGGAAATTTTCTCTCTAAATTGTATAGAATATTTTGTTTCCTCTGAGTTGTTTAAAATGTGATCAGACTATAGGACTTCCAGTTTTGTACAGTAGCAACCAGTCGCAGGCTTGCAGATTCTCCGCACTCCTGCAAGCGGCCATTCCATTCGATTTGGGGAAAGCCTTCTAACCCGACAGGAGTAAGGCTGGCTGTATTGCATCAACCAGCCCAAGCTACTTGCAACCAAAGTCCAAAAGCACTAACCAGCACAATGGTGAAACTGGGTGAGGAATTTGATCTTCTCTTTTTTAGTTTACACTTAATTCCCTGGAAAAGATCCCCAAGAAGCAAAATACCTCTAAAAGGGAAGGGGGAGGATTTCCGCCCTACCTTTATACTAATGGGAGCAGCAAATTAATCTTTTTATGGAGGATCAAAATATATGGAAGTGAAATAAATATAAAACTTGAAACTTAAAACTTAAATCTGGATAAATCTAAAATTGTTTTAATGGTTAAGACTCTCGTTTCAAGGATAATTGTTCATTTTGGAAATTGAAAAATGAATAGTTACTGACATCTAGTGGCAGATGAAGACTATGACAGCTATGACTTTAATATAAGACTTGGCAAAATCTGGGAAAAGCTATCTATGTCTGTGACCTTTAAAGCTTTAACAACAAAGAACAGCTGTGACAAAAAAAGACAATAATCTGGGCTGTAGACAAAGAGAATTATAAATTTCAGAACAAAAAGTCTTTTTTGAACTATTTAGATTACAAGTATCTATCTAATTGGGACTCTAAAGCTATTTACAGAGAAAAGAAAGAGGAAAACTCAAATCCTTGGCTAGGGACACGTAGAAAGAACATATCAAGAAAACATAAATACATCACAGGAGGAGATATATGGTATACTGCAACTAATTCAAACAACAATGACTTTAAAGAAATCCAAAACAACTTTGAAAACATAAATCAATCTATTTCCAAGTTAACTCTACAACAAAAAAATTCCCAGAAAACAATAATAGAGAAGGAGCAGATAAAAGAGATAAATGGATATAAAATTGAGAATAGACACTTTAAGATGGAACTTAACAAAACAAGGAAACATGATTTAATCTTCGTGGAAAAAAATCACAAGAATTGGAAAAAAACAATTTATCCATTAAGACTACAAAATAAATCTGAGGATAAGAAAACAGATCAGATAAAATGGACTGTAGAGATGTCAAGAACATTGGAGAGAAAGGAAATGATAAGAGAAGCAGAGAGAAAGAAAAAGAAAAAGATTTTCAACAAACATGGAAAGGCAGAAGTCCCGTACAAAGACACTTCCCCTGATTTATTTTTTATATCTATAGCAACATTTACGAACATACGGAAAAATCTTTTTGATTCAGCAAAATACATTGATTAAGACACTGGGCAAAAGAAAAAGACTAAAGTGGAAACTAAGAAAATAGATGATGGGACTTATCAGAGATAATACTTTAAAAAGAAACATTTGTTTGAATATGGGTAAAGAAATAGAAAAGTTTTGGAATATATATGTCATTCTAAGAGGGATCAATTTTCTAAATATATGCTTTTTTCCCTTTTTTGTTATCTTGATATGATTAATATAAAAAAGTTGAAATGAGTTAGATAAAGGAAATGTTTTAGATATTTAAATGTGATTGAATTTAAGAAAATTATAATGAATAAAAATGTTTTGAATAAGAGTTAAAGGACTAGATGATTAGATGTATTAAATGGAATGTTTAAAGACTAAACATATTTTTAATTATGGTTAAAAAGAATAAGAAATTTAGGAAATAAATACATATTAGCTTAGGAGGGATTTATACTTTAAGTCAGTGATGGCGAACCTTTTAGAAACTGCCCAAACTGCAACCCAAAACCCACTTATGTATTGTCGGGTGCCAGGTGGATGTGGCCCATTGGGTGGGCGTGGCTGAGGTTATGTCAGACTGGGTGTGACTAAAAAGTTCATTCTATATAATTCCAACTTTGTGAGATCTTTTTTTTTTCCTGTGAGAAGTTGAAATTGATTGATTGAATCCCCTTTTTTTGCACATGGCAAAAAAGGTTTTATAAAACCCAGCTGTAGGCCTAGGACTGGGGCGACGGCGCATGTGCCCACAGAGAGGGCTCTGCGTGCCACCTGTGGCCATAGGTTCGCCACCACAGCTTTAAGTAGTATGTTATTTTTATGGTTCTTTACTCTTGCTTTTCTTTCTTTTTTTCTACTGTTTTATCTATTTCTTAAGAAACGTAAAAGTGTGAGATGGTTCATATGGAAAAATAGAATTAAATTCTTAAATGTACTTAATTTTTGAGAAAATCTTAACCAGTAAGAATATCTAGAATTTGGTGAGAGAAATAAATTAAAATAAGGACTGTAATAGGATCTATGATAAGAAAACCAGAATGATTGGATAGAAAAGAAATATTATGTTGATGTGATTATTACTTTTAGGACTATTGGGAAAAAATTATATATTTAATTGTTATTTATCAAAGCAATAAGAATTGTATTAACTCAATGTTTGCAAAAGAGGATACTTTGGGAAAAGAGGAAATCAACTAAAACTATTATGTACATTATGAATTATAGAAATCAATTGTTAGTGATTGTTTTACAAATGTAACCCAGACAACACACTGTTCACCAATTATTAAGTGATTTATATTTTTAAAAAATCAATAAAATATATTACAAAAAAATGTAATCAGACTATAATACTAGGGGAGATTTTAACTGTAAAGTTTCTGTTAAGTATTTGGTTCTTGAAGGCATTAAGCGAGACAAGTGTTGAAACAGCAACAAGTTTATTTAACTCTGAACAGAAAACAGCTCAAATAGATGCTATGCAGCTATTTATATGGTTAGCCTCCAGGCGGCAGCCAATAGGTTTAAAGTAACAGTTTCCCACCCAAAACCTAATTATCAGCCTGGAGATATCAAGTCTCGCTTAAATAACAGCAGCCATTACATAACAACAGAATCTAGGTCAGACATTCAAACAAGTGATTAGACATTAAGCAAGTGATTCAAAACAGTTGTGACCAATATATTACACCCCTTCCCCCTAGATAGTTCAAACCCTTAACTGTTGGATATAATCTTGCAGATACTTAAGTGGCCTTCTTGATCATTCAGAACACCTAAGGGTTGCTGGGGTGTCATGGTCTACCTGCTTGCCTGCCAGGCTGGGTAGATCAGGACTCAGGTTCAGTGGAGTTGGTTTGACTCGAGTCTCTTTGGCTGGCCAGTCCCAGTCGACCCAAACCAAAGTCCACTTGTGCAGCAAAGTCTGCAGAGCTGTCTCTCAGTGCTGTTTGCCTGTCCTGTTCAGCTGAGGCAGTCTGTGTGTCCGGAGGAGGCTCTACTACGGCCATTCCCCCATCTCCTTGAGGCAGTGTCCTGTCGCAGCATGAAAACCCTTCTGTTGGACCGCTGTCATGTGGGCCCTGTGTGTGGCCCTCTTGGGAGTCCTGAGCCGGTGACTGATCCGCCAGCCACCAATGCAGCTGATCAATGTGCCAGCGAATGACTTGCCCATTTTCGAGGACCACCTCGTAGGAAAATGGCCCTGACACCGTTACAACCACTGCTGCCATCCACAAAGCCCCTTGCCCGTAATTCTGGGTCCAAACCCAGTCACCCACTTGCAGACTTCTGGGCGCCTTTGGCTGTGCAGAGTCCGATGCAACTCGGTTGGGGTGGAGCCTTCCAGCTTAGTGATCAAATGTCGGCCCCAACGTAGCTCAGTTGGGCTTCTGCCCGTGGCTGTGTAGGGAGTTGTACGCTGGCAGAATAGAAAGTCTGCCAATCTGTGGTGCCAGTTTCCTGTGACAATCCGTTTTAGGGACTCCTTAGTTGTGTGGACCATGCGTTCCGCTTGGCCGTTTGAGGCCGGGTGAAAGGGAGCCGACGTGGCATGCCTTATGAGATTTGTCCTGAGGAAGGACTGGAATTCTGAAGCAGTAAACTGAGTCCCATTATCTGATACTAAGATGTCTGGAAGCCCATGTGTTACAAAGATTCTGCGCAGTTCCTGGATAGTCCTGGCAGTAGTTATATTGGGAACTGGTGCAACCTCTAATCGTTTCGAATGGCTATTGACCACTATTAAAAACAGCTGTCCCTAAAAGGGCCTGGCAAAGTCAATGTGGATTCTTGACCATGGTGTGTGAGTGTCCTCCCATCAGTGGACAGGGGCTTGCGGCATCTCCGGTCTGGACTGTTGACATGTGATGCAACCATGTACTTGGGCCTTGATAGCCTTATTTAGCCCAGGCCACCAAAGGTAGCTCCTTGCGAGTGCTTTCATCCGGACTATTCCCGGATGGCCCTCCTGCAGAGACTCAAGCATTCTGGGTCTTAAATGAGCTGAGAACTATGACCCTACTTCCACAAAGGATGCACCCTTTATGAGCTGAAAGCTCATTTTTTCGCATGAAAAAGCTCTGAAATTCTGGGCCTGGACATTTGTCTAGCCATCCTGTGTGCACCCAATTCAATACTCAGTATTTTGTCAGCTGCCATCTCAGCAGCTATGTCCTCAGCATGAAGGGGAGATTCCGGCAGATCCTGGATAGCCAGGATGCGTGCAGCTGGAGCTGGATCTGGCTCTACATGTGATAGGGGCAACCTACTAAGGCTGTCTGCATGGCCCATTTCTCTGCCCGGTTTGTGAGCCAGCCTGTAGTTGTAGGCTGACAGAAAAATAGACCACTTCAACATTCAAGGTGACAGAATCTGGGCTTTCATAGTGAACAACCCTAGGAGTGGCTTGTGATCTGTAAAGACCGTGAACTGGTGACCATACAAGTAGTCGTGGAATTTTTTAACTCCAGCCACGATTGCCAAAGCCTCCTTATCAATTTGCGTGTAGTTGCGCTCTGCGGACAACAGGGTCCTAGAATAGTAGGCGATGGGAGACTCTTTCCCATCAGCCGACAAATGGCTCAACACAGCCCCAACCCTATACGGAGATGCATCACATGTGATGCAGACTGGCAGCCTTTCTTTAAAATGCGTGAGGACAGCAGTGATTTGACTGCTTGGAAGCTCTTTTTGTGGATGCTGGTCCACTTCCACTGGGCTTGTCTGTCCAAGAGCCGGTGTAACGGCTCTGCCACAGCAGCCTTGTTTGGAAGGAAGGCATAGTAAAAATTAAGAAGGCCCAAAAAGACCTGAAGCTCTCCCTTGGACTTCAGGCTTGGGGCCTGCTGAATCGTTTTCAGCTTTGAGTCCACTAGATGGATGCTATTGGCATCGATGCAGAACCCCAAGAACTCCATTGACTCAACCCCAATCTAGCACTTTTCTTTCTTTAATCTGAGTCCCGCTGTGCAGAACTGCTGAAAGAGGGCTCTAAGCCATTCAGCCAGGACCTCTGCGGTTTCTCTGGCGATGAGAACATCATCAAAGTATGGGCAGGCCACTGGAATGCGCTTGAGCATTTGCTCCATTACTCCCTGGAAAATCCCTGGGGCTACACTCACCCCAAACTGTAGGCGCTTAACCTTGAAGGCCCCCCAATGGGTGACGATGGTTTGGGCGGCTGCCGTGGCCTTGTCCACTGGCAGATCTTGGTAGCCTGTGCCAAATCTAATTTGGCAAACATGCAGCCACCTTGCAATGATGCCAAAATATGGCTGACAACTGGCATTGGGTATGCGTGCTGCTGAAGTGCCCAGTTAATGGTACACTTGTAGTCAGCGCATATTCGCACTTCCCGGTTGACCTTTAGCAGCGTTACTATGGGGGTCTCCCACTCCCCATTGTCTATGGGTTCAATACCCCCTGACTGATCAGCTTGTCCAGCTCTGCATCGATTTTTTCTTTTAAAGCAAAAGGCACTCAACGAGGCTTGATCCATATTGGCGTTACCATAGGATCAAGCTTAAAGGCTATCGGAGGACCCTTGTATTCCCCTAGGCATGAACTGAAAACATCTGAGAATTCTTGGCAGACTGAAGACAAATCCACCGCTTGTGTCTGATGAATGCCAGTTACTTGAATGCCCAATGCGTCGAACCAATCGAGCCCTATGAGGCTCGTGCGTTGGCTTTCTACCACAACAACATCAAGTGAGCCTGCAAACCCCTTGGAATTCACTAGAAGTGTGGCTTCGCTCTTGACTGCCACTTGGGAGTTTTGGAACTCAGTGAGCATTAAATTAGATGGCCAAAGTTTGGCCCATCTATTGCTGCAGCTGCATATATGCCTAAATGTTCCTATAGAGATGATACACATGGCTGAGCCTGTATCTAGTTCCATCTTACATGGAACTCCCTGAAGCTTGACTTGGAATTGAAGCTTCGGCTTAAGAGGGTGATGGGCACCAATGCAGAGAATGCTCCTTCAGCTGGTGCAGAACCCTACTCGGTGTTGCCCTGGGGCCCCGGTACTTCCTGTGGACAGTCCCTCTGGCAACCTCGACAGACAGCAGCAATGTGGCCTGACTTGCCACACGCCCGGCATGTTGCTGTATGGAAACGACATTCCATGCGTTGATGGCAGCCTCCGCAACCCATGCACCTAAGGAACAGAACTGCTTCGTCAGCTGGCCTCGTTCCCTTCTCTTGATGCCTCTGTAGCTTGTCGACTTCGTAGTCTAAGTCAGTGTCTTCCCTTCGCTTGGCATCCTCATGATGGACTGTTTCGGTGCTTGACGCGCTTTTGGAGGGCCACAGCACTTTAATGGCCCCTCTGGCGGCTTCATCTGCCATGACCTCCTTCAAGGCCTCCTGTAGTGAGAGAGTCTCCTTAGCGAAAAGTTTTTGTTGAAGCTCTTGATTCTGGAGGCCGCAGACTAGACGGTCTCTTAGTCTCTCCTCCAAATCTGTGAAATTGCAGAGTCGGGATGCTTAACAAAGAGCGGCGATGAATTCTGTGGCCAATTCGACAGGTTGTTGCTCCCGCTGCTCAAAAGCGTGCCTCCACACTATCATGGATAATTTTGGCTCAAAATGGTCTCGGAGCCTTTTTTTTCAAATCCGCGTAGGTGATGGACTCAAGCGGTGTCTGGGCAACTAGGTTTTCTGCAATGTCGAAGGTGGCGGGGCCGCACATGCAAAGGAGGGTCGCGACCTTCAGTCCATCTTCGGCGACCTGACCAGTGCGCAGGTAGTTTTCTATGTGGGAAATGTAGGACGCCCATCGTTCCAGGTGGTTGACGTCGAACTCTTCATGTTTCCCCACTATCGCCATGGTGAGTTGCTTGTGTTTCTTGTTGCTCACATTGCCTTGTGCTGCTGGCTTCTGCATAGGCCCTCGGACAGATCCTTAGGGCATGGTAGTCTCTAGCGTGGCTTGATTGGCAGACTGGGGGGGGGGAACATAGTTCCTGTGCTGGCCTCACCTCTAGTGATTTCAGTTTCTTATGATGAAGCTGCATATCCCACCTTCATCGCCACTGTTAAGTATTCGGTTCTTGAAGGCATTAAGCAAGACGAGTGTTGAAACAGCAACAGGTTTATTTAATTCTGAAGAGAAAACAGCTCAAATAGCTGCTGTGCAACTATTTATATGGTTAGCCTCCAGGCGGTAGCCAATAGGTTTAAAGCAGCGGTTCTCAACCTATGGGTCACGACCCCATTTGGGGTCGATCGACTATTTCACGGGGGTCGCCAAATCACGCTGTCCGCCATTTTTTCCCCTTTTTCCTAGCTGTTCTACTCCCACTTATTGGCTTTCAAAAGTGCCGTTCCTGCCTCCCTCCTCTTTGCACATGCACAGCTTTTTTCTATATAAAGTTAGGAAGTTTCGGTTTCAGAGCACGTGATGGAAAGCGATACAGAGGACAAGCGGCAGAAAGCAAGAGAGAAACAACCAAAAGCGGTAAGTTTCCCCTCTGGGGGAAAGGGGTTAGCAAAAGGGTGCCACGAGCTTAAAAGAGATCGCAATAAAGAGGACGGTGAGCATGCATAGTGTCCACCCAAACACACACCAAGTCTTGTTGTGGCAACGTTAAGCCACGACTTACACGCCTCCTTTTAGTC
This sequence comes from Crotalus tigris, assembly GCF_016545835.1. NCBI lineage: Eukaryota > Metazoa > Chordata > Lepidosauria > Squamata > Viperidae > Crotalus > Crotalus tigris. The sequence continues at coordinate 1,738,326 of NW_024096609.1, read as the reverse complement.
TGCTTGTTCAAATGCCTTCGCAATAAGCCGGCAAAATCAAAACTCCCTCTCTCTCTGGCGGCATTGAACCCACAGCAATGGTATGTATGTGTGTGTGTGTGTGAGAGAGAGAGTGTGTGTGTTTAAACAGCAGCAACAAACAACAACAAAAAGTATGTGTGTGTGGGGAGAGGGGAGATAATGATAAAGGTGACAGACCGGGTTTTCAAGCCGATCTCTTTCACAGTATATCCAGCCCGACCCCATTCAGAAGAAAGAAAGGCTGCAGCCGGAAAGAAACGGGAGAAAGACATCTGCACCTTTTGTTACACTCCCCGAAACCCCCCTCCTATTTCTCTGGCCTCTCACGCAGATCTGGTCAGGGAGCCATACAATTCCGGGAGGGGAAAAGGGGCGCAGGGATATTTCCAGAAACGAGCGAATCCAGTACACACAGCGACGCCCATATTCTCCCCGGCAGATTCTACCTCTCGCTGCAAGAAAATGTGTTTAAAATTTCTCTGCCCCTTTCTTCCCCTTTAAACCCAAGACCTGCCTCATTTGCAGACTAGAGCGCTTCCCCGATTAGCCCAGCTTAAAACCTTAAAGCTCGGGCGTCCCTCAAAAGCCACTTCTCCCGACACCGGGATCAAAGAGAAAGCCGTTTAAACTTTACCTATTATTTTCCCCCACCTCGGAAGGTAACTTAGGTTCCTCCATATTGCATTCACCCAAGCCAAGCCACCATCTGAAAATGGGCCCTCAGGTTGGGCATTGATTGCCGCCTGCAGTGAGGGGGGGGAAGCAAGGACCGCCTTACCTGAAGCCCCTGTGCATCCTTTCTGGAGCCGCCAACGCCGCCCGCTCCAGTTCCCCACTCTGCTTACAATGGGTGCTAGCTAGGCAGACTCGCTTCCTCCTCCGCCGCTGGCAGCAGTAACTCCAGCCTCGCTGCCTCACAAGCCTTTTTGGCCTGATAGGATGCAATGTGAATCTGGAACTACATAAGGGAGGCTCACACAGAGAAAGCCTTCTACCAGCTCGCTGCCTAGTGCGCTCTGGGAGATAGAGTCCGGATCGAGTTGTTGGCCATAGGCAGCTGTATGTCAAGGACTACCTTTCCTAAAAAGCCCTGCGCACCCCCACTTTCTCTGCCGGGTTTTTTTCTCCCCCCCCCATCCACCAGCTCGAGTACGTTCGCGTTCCCTGAACCAAAAAAGCCGCGCTCAATATATTCAGCCGGGCGGGAGGTCTGGGATCAGCGACGGGGCTGCAAGGCTGGCCATTCCCTTCTTTTCCGTGCTTCCCTTTTGGTGATTTGCACAGCAGGAAATATTATCTTTCTAATTTTATTTAGGGTAAGTTTCCAGAATCTGGCATCTGCTTTTCTGATTTAATTGCATAGTGGCTCTTTCTGTGCACGTTGTTGACTGAGTCCTAGGCCCACTCCACTTGGGGCTTTATAAATAAGAGCCCTTGGTCCTTTTTACCCGTCACTAATGTTCGGATCTCATCTTCAAAATGTCTTTCCCTGCAGCGAATGAAATTGATTAGCATGATGTCCTTGCTGTGATTATAGCATGGATATATGAATTTTCAGAGGTAACCAATCAACTGTGTGTAAACTTCCTCTTCATGGTCTGGATCAGGGAAAAATGGAGTTTTCCTTTGGGAAACATTATGGTGGCTAAATGAATGAAAACGGAGAAATATCTTCTACTCATCTTTGCATAAAAAGTTAAATAATCTTATGCTTGTAATATTGATGTCCTAAATGGCAATTACACTAATAGAATGTTTTATTTTCAACACTTTTTTAAAAATGTTAATAATTTTAATCATATTGTTAAACATTACTTCACTGAAATCTGCATTGAAATAATATATTGTATCAATAATTATAATAAAAGGGGGAGGAGCAAAAAATTACCATCCCATACATTCAGTGAGAAGAAGTGTTCCCCTGCAGTGGCTAAAGAGCCTGGGGTATTATGATTTGATTCACCCAGCATCCAAAACAAACCAACAAATCTTATCTTGGTTTTGTGGTTATTAAACCATGATTTACTGTGGAAGCTGCTGTTATGGTTTATTCAGCTAATAGAATTCATCAGGTGCCTGGTTCAGCATAAAGGGGAGCCCTTTGCAAGCAGCAGTGATATAGTATTACTAATGGATTTTTGTTTTTTAAGCATAGTGATAAAATCCTTTCTGGTCTGAAGGCTTGTTTTAAAGGGTTTTCTTTTTTTTGGCTTTGTTCTCTTCCAAAAGAAGCTTGTGGTGCATGGTTTACACTTGGCAACTTTTTCATCAGTAAATCTTGGCTTAGGTTGAGACTCTTTTGACTATTTCAAAAGTAATTCCAGTCACCTTTGTAGTTTTCCTAGAAACATCCAGAGAAATGGTTTTTTTTCTAATTACAACCTATGTCATTTGGGGGTGACCATGTCCACCAGATACAGAGCTGCAGATACCCAGAATTGGTCCTGCAACCTTCCATTGTCTCCCACTGACTCAGATCCACTTAAAAAATATTTCTCTACTCTACTTTTTTCCAAGTACAAACAAATGCTCAAAGAAATCAGCTTGGACTTTGGAAGGAGGTGGCATCAGTATGTTGATGGCATTTTGCTTGCCTTGTGTTTGGCCCAGAATCAGTGTCTGAGATCAGTAAGGGATTGGGAGGGAGCCAGTCAACTAGCTGAGCTGATTGTGCAGTCAAATGGTGTCAGTCTGCTTTCCTTTCCTCCTGAATGAATCTTCTTCACCTGGATGCCCTCTTGATGTGTGGATTAGAATTTGTCTCAGCTGATGCTATCAACTGGTGATCTGGAGATACAGATCTTTGATACAGTTTTGGTAACTTCTGCAATGTGCTGCCTATGACTTCTGGTTTGTGGTTTGGTGATCTCTGTGTTTTCTTGCAGATGTTTCATTATCAAACTAGAATCCTAAACCCTGAAAATCTTCTCAAAAGTTGGGGGTTGTCTTATACGCCGGAAAATACAGTATTCCATTTCTAGTTTAAGTTTCTGTTACTACTAAACCTGTTTTAAGACTTTATCAATTTACAATTTCCATAATCAAATATTGTTTTACTTCAACAGATTATCACTTCAATTATCTCTTCCAGATATGTTCAAGTTCTTAATCTCTCTTATCCCTCTTTTAATCACCAGTCTCATTTATATCTTCTTCCAATAATAACTAACAGTTAAAAAAAAGAAAAATGTTAAACCTTACTTCATTTCAATTCATTACACAAACTTCAAATCACATCCAAATAATTATTTACATTGCGATACAGAACAGTAGCAAAATTACAGTTATGAAATAGAAACTAAAATAATTTTATGGTTGGGGGTCACCACAACATGGTGGCCACGCCCACTTGGTGGCCACACCCACAGTGGCCACACCCACTTGGTGGCCACACTCCTGGGGGTCACCACAACATGGGGAACTGTATTATGGGGTCACAGCATTAGAAAGGTTGAGAATCACTGAACTTAGTTGGGGTGGTATAACTAATGTGTAAACTTCAGTTATGCCTTCATCTTTCTGAAGATCTACACGCTGGTGAATAAATACTGAAAAATCAATGAAACTATATTTCTGAAAAAGTGGAAATAAGAGTGGTTCATTAGAGAAGCAGGATGGGTGGAGCTGTAGATTACTAGAGCTACTCAGGTACTCTAGTCGAGATGGAAAATACATCAGGAATGAAGTTGGCCCTGTTCTTTTATCGTCGGTTTTCAAAACAACTCCACAGATATTCACCACTATTGCAAACTCCACCTTCTATATAAAGGCCCAGATTGGAACCTAGCAGGAAGAGTGGCCTTCCCTGGAATCTGAACCAGCCATGGCCGGGACACTCGAGAAGCAGAAGAGTAACCTGAGTGGCAGTAGCCGTGACATTCGAGGCTGCAGGAAGTTCCAGTAAGTTCCTTATGAGATCCTGCGGTCTCAAGCGGGTAATTTGCCAAGTTTTGCGGAAGTAGCTTTACCCGGTTGGCTCCGATATATATCTTTGTGTATGCACGTAAAGCCTGAACGCTTCTCGGGTCAGATTTAGACGACTGTAGCTACTCCGCCGACGGGCAAAAAGCTCTCCCTTCCGTGTAAATTGTGCGTCCTTCTTGTTTTCCACCGGGTGGTTGCCATTCACCCAAAGGTTAATGTTAAAAATAATTTTAAGAGGAATATGCGTAACTTGCGTATCATCCAGTCCCTCTCGGGATCTAAGTCCTTGGCTTATTTGCTGTCACTATTTCGAGGAGGCGCGCAGCCAAGACCATAGTTATTCCTAAATTCCACCTTGCGAGCTCCTTCCTTCGGAGACTCCGCTCTTTCTTGGCGTGCCCAGAGGGCGGGAATGGAGACTCCCGCATGCGCGGCCGCCTTCGCTGGGCTGAAGCCATTGGGACTCCGCCTCCCTCCCTCTTTTTCTCCTTCCGATGTTCTCGCTGCTACCGCCGGCACCCTCGCCAGGTTTGCGAAACCGGGAGCCGCTTCAGGTACGACCCTGATACAACTTTCCTGAAACCTTTCAGATTGCAGTCCTGCCCCGGCTGATTTTCCCGCAGGCACCCCATAATAGGCAGCTCCGGGGGGGGGGTGCTGTCGCCATGGAAACAAGACAGTCTTGATGCTTCTCCATCGTCTTTTGGCCTCTCCTTTCTAATGTTGTGGTCACCATGGAGATCTGGTGGTTTTTGCCTCCCTTGGAAGGTGTGTTCCCTCCCGATCCTCTTCGCTTCTCTCCCGGGGGGGGGGGGGGAGGGAATCGAAAGCATCGCTCCTTCCTTCCTCTTCCATGTAATAGGACAGCCATGACTGTCTTCCCGTAACATTCCTTCAGCATTATTCCATTTTTCTCCTGCTGTAGACTGCTGTAAAGCATTATCTCTCATTGGCAGAATAATAACATATTATAGAGAATCTGACCTTTTGCCCCTCTATCATTTGGGCTGCTTTAGGCAATCTTTGTGACAAAAATAGGATGCTCTTTGGAGAGAAGAAATGAAAGAGATCACATAAGGCCCTATGGAGGCCTGAATTTGACTACAGTAATTTAGATATGCTGTTGTAAGCCTGGCTAACTTCCTAATTTTTTTTTTTTAAAAAAAACCCTGCCTTTTGCCCAACTGCAATATGAAGATCACTTTTATACTGGAGTGCAGATGTTTTTACGCTGTCTTCCAAACCTGATTCCTCCAGATCGTTAGACTAATAAAGGCAGAAGAGGCAGGGCAGGCCTGAATCAGGTTTGTTACTGCTGTTCTGAAATCAAACAAAAATTTCAGGCCTTCATTTACCCCTATGTTGTAGTTGCCAGTGTGTGTGTGTGTGTGTGTGTGGGGAGGGAAACATCCGTGCTCCTCAATTTAAAATCTAACATTTCTTTCCTCTAGGTGGATGTGAAGTGCCATTAATAGTAGTGACTTGTCATTTGTTGTTTGTCAGAGCCTGTTGCAGAACTCTTATAATACATTGGGATGTACATTTTCTGTTCTGTCTGACTGTTGTCTTCACTTAAATTTATCAGCCTTGTATATTAGCCTATCAGATCTGGCAGAGTAGGCATTCTGCAGGGACCATTGGCTATGAACTTACGTTTGGTGGGTCCCAGGAGAAGTACTTTCTCTGCTGTTGTGCCCACATCATGGACCATTCCCCCCCCCCAAAAAAAATTAGATCAGCTCTGCCCCTTTTGATATTTCAAAAAGTTCTTAAGACCTATGTTATCAGGCCTGGGATTCCCAGGCAACCTAGCTTAGACTTGCATGGTTCCATTGTTGAGTTGGCCATGTTTAGCTCTCTTCCTTCATCTATGGTTTGTACCTTTGGCTTCTGTTAGTTATACTAATATGGATTTTTATATTTGATATTTGATGGTTTAACATCTGTTGTTGTACGCTGCCCAGAATTGATTTGGTGAGATGAGTTACTATATAAATTTGATAAATAAATAAATGTATAACAAAGTTAAAGATGGTCATTTTGAATACATGAATGTGATGCTAGCAATTTGTAGAGCTGAAACCCTGCATATTGAAAAATGGAGCTTTATTACGCTGTTTCCCATTGTAAAGCCATCTCTGACTCTTAAGTTCTTTGTACTCTTTTGACTGCAGGCACCCAGTTACCAGCTCCCCTGAGCGGCCAGTGGCAGTGTGGGGCATGGCAGCAGTGTGGCAACAAGTGTTGGCTGTAGATGCACGGTGAGACTCCTAGTTTGAATGCATAGGTGGCTTGAACAACAAGGAAAAGGAAGCATGCCAGTATAGTGTAGTGGTTAAGATGCTAGTCTGGCATCAAGCGGGACCCCAGGTTCATGTATATTGAACCATGAAATCTCCCATCAAACTAGCTGTTCTCTCTCAGCCCATCTTACCTCACAGGATGGTTATTCTGGAGTGAATTGGGAGAATTATCTATATTGTCTTGAGCTTCTGAACAAAAAATGCAAGATATACTTCTAGCACACATGCTTACAAATAAGTCAAGTATACGGGACAGGTTGTTCTTAATTGCTGTCCAGGGAAGTAAATTATTGAGAACACAGCTTCATAAATCTTGAGATTTTATTCCTATGAACTGATTATAGTTTAGTACTATATTATAAGCTTAGGAATTAAGTTAACACTGAGGACATGGCCTGAGAAATGGGGGGGGGAGCTCTCTGCTATCTTGATTTTTGAGAACAAAGTGTTATCATTTTGAGAGAGGGAAGATTTATCTGATTGGGAAGGAATAATGAAGGAGTTTTATTCTAAATATGTCTGTTTTTCTTTTAGTGAAGTTAAACGCATACTGACATGTGATTACAGCACTGTACTGAGATGAGCAGAGGTCTTTGTGCTGCAGAGAATTTTATACTCTCTCAGTTAGTGGAAACTCAGAATGATGCTAAGCAAAAGAGGTTAAATTCAACAAGGGTACTATTGGCTGAGGTTTCAGGCAGCTAATGCATCATCTTGTCTTGCAGATACAACGCGTACCGCACCCCAAACTTCCCTCAGTTCCGTACACAATACATCCGCAGACGAAGCCAGTTGCTGCGGGACAACGCTAAAGCAGGCTTCGACCCCTTGCTTCGTAAGCAATACCTGCGGCTACGCAGTCAGCTTTTGGCCCAGCGCTACGGCCCACTCTCAGAACAGAGCAGTTTTCGAGCCTACAGCAACAGCATTGTCCGAAGCAGTCGCACTACACTTGATCGCATGGAGGTACTCAGGTTTTTGCATGTTAAAAATAGTCTGATGGTAATCAGTTCAGTATATCTGATAGGGATAATGAAGTTTTTTTGAAAAAATCAAAGCTTTGAAAACTTAATTGCATTTAATCAGTCTTGCATAATTCTGATTCTGTGTTTCAAAGAGGTTTGGTATAACAAGAAAAAAAGAGTAATCCTAGACCGGGGGTCCCCAACCCCCAGTCCGTGGACCAGTACTGGGCCAGGGCATGCCAGCAACCGGTCCGTACAAACAAGCAAAGCCCTATCTGTGGGATGCAGGCAGCACACAAAACCATGCCCCCTCCGGTCTACAGAAAAACCTCTCTCCACGGGACCAGTCCCTGGTGCCCAAAATGTTGGGGACCTCTAGCCTAGACCATTGGAAAGAATTAAGCAATTAGTATCTTGTTTCTTAAAAATTACAGGTAGTCCTCAATTTACAACCACAATTGAGCCCAAAACTTATGCTGCTGAGAAATTTGTTAAGTGAGTTTTGCCCCATTTTACGACTTTTCTTGCCACGTTTGTTAAGTGAATCACTGCAGTTGTTAAATTAGTAACACAGTTGTTAAGCGAATCCGGTTTCCCCATTGACTTTGCTTGCCAGAAGGTCGCAAAAGGGGATCACATGACCCCGGGATGCTGCAACCGTTATAAAAGTGAGTCAGTTGTCAAGCATCCAAATGTAAATCACGTGACCACAGGGAGGCTGCAAGTGTAAAAAATGGTCATAAGTCACTTTTTTCAGTACCATTGTAACTTCAAACAGTCACTAAATGAATTGATGTAAGTCGAAGACTATCTGTATTTGCACTTTCTTAGGCACAAGAACTTGAAAATGTCCAAACAAGAATTGGGGAGATGGAAGGGAGAGATAGAACTTGGTCGATACCGTGTTACCTAATATAGCACTGAAGTTTCATTTCTGTTTGTTTCCAATCCAGAATCCCTGGGGACAAGCTTTGCTATTCTTCCCTTCACACAGTGTTCCTCGGCATTGTGTCCTCCAACCACTTTATGTCTTAAAACGTAAAAATTATGTGTTGTAACAATAGGATTTCGATGACGACCCAAGAGCACTGGGAGCCCGAGGACACCGCCGCTCTGTCAGTCGAGGTTCCTATCAGCTGCAGGCTCAAATGAACCGAGCTGTCTACGATGAAAGGTATAATGGCAACTAGAGAACAAGGGCCCGTGTTCCTCTCAGTCTGCTCACTTGCTGCGTGTTACTTTTTTTTTTTTTTCAACTTTTAATCAGAAAAGGCTGGTGATAGCCAATGTTGTGACTCCAGTCCATTTAATCAAAGAATAAAGGTTCTTTAGTTTTGTCTTGTCTCTGCCCCATTTCTGTTGAAAATTAAGGTCGTGATCTGTCAATTGATATTATTCTCTTCCTTAGGTCCCCAGGTAATGTTGTCCCCACTTCGGTGGCAGAAGCTAGTCGTGCTATGGCTGGGGATACTACACTGAGTGAAAACTATGCCTTTGCTGGCATGTATCATATCTTTGACCAACACGTGGATGAAGCTGGTGAGTAGAGGAAGAATATCGCAGTCAACCACATAAAGGCACTGCTAAGCTTCTTCCTTCCTTCTGTCTGTCAATACAATAAAGGGCATGTATATTACTATTTGCAAAAAAAAAAAGGAAGATGGATACTAAGTACTGATCAAGTCCCTTATCCAAAGAAGAGGTTATTATGATTCAGGATAGTCCAATATTAATCTAATGATTTTTTTTTCCTCTTCTCCTTTTCCTCAGTGCCTAAAGTTCAGTTTGCCAATGACGACAAACACCTACTAGCGTGCTGCTCTCTAGATGGCACCATTTCAGTGTGTCAGTTAGTACCCACTCCCCCTGTGGTGCTTCGAGTGCTGAAAGGACACAGCCGTGGTGTCTCGGACTTTGCTTGGTCTCTCTCCAATGACATTATTGTTTCCACTTCACTTGATGCCACAATGCGCATTTGGGCTACAGAGGATGGCAAGTGTATCCGGGAAATCCCAGATCCAGATGCTTCTGAACTACTTTGCTGTACTTTTCAACCTATGAATAATAATCTCACAGTGGTGAGTCAAGTAACAGGGATATGCTGCTCTTTACTCTCCTGAGCAAATTTTGTGAGATATTGGGCCTTTGTCATCCAGCTTACATTTGGCTGGAGTTTATTACTCAACTTTATTCCTATGATGAAAGTAAGGAATGCACTGAACGATTTAAAAGCATTGATATATTTATTCTTCTCTAATGTGAAGGAGGGGGCAGAAGAGCAAAGGGGTCTAGTTATAAGAAGTTAAACATTAAATTATCCAAACTAAATCTCTCTCTCATGAAGACAGGGGTGGAATGTTTATAAGAAAACTACCCTTCTAATTCGGTTTACAGGGAGCCTGCCCATCACAATCCTAACTCATGAGAGTTGTAATCAGATGACCAACCTGATTTTACAACCTTCTTTTGTGGCATGAATCACCGTGATCATTAAGTGAATCACAGTTGTTAAGCAAATGCCGCAGTCATTAAGTGAACTAGTGGTTCCCTATCATTGTGAATGAAAATGAAGTGAATGCTGATTTGGAGGGGGGGGAGAACATCGTAAAATGTGATCACATGACTGCAGATGCTGCAAATGGTCATAAAGGCAGCCTGGTTGCAGAGTACCCAAAGTTCAGTCACGCAAGCGTGGGGTGGGGGTGGGGGGAAACCTGATCATGGAACTTCAAATCCAGGTCATAAGTACCTCCCAGGTAGGTCCTTTGGAACTTCAAACACTTGCTAAGCAGTCAGTTGTTAGGACGACTTGTATACGTTGCTAGTTCCTCATCTTTTGCTTACTGCAAGTTACAAAAATGGTTTCTTTATCTACCCACCAGGTGGGAAATGGAAAACACAACCTTCATGTGATGAACATCTCGACGGGGAAAAAAGTGAAGGGTGGCTCAAGCAAGCTAACCGGCCGGGTTCTCTCTCTTTCGTTTGATTCTCCTGGGCGCATCCTCTGGGCAGGAGATGACAAAGGCAGCATATTCTCCTTCCTCTTTGACATGGCCACAGGTGAGTTTCCAAGAGGATCTTACAGAGATTGGCTGCAGCCCAGTTTGGATCGGAGAGTTTCTGCTTCATGTCATTTTTGCAGGAAAACTGACCAAAGCCAAGCGCCTCATAGTTAATGAGGGAAGTTCTATCACCAGTATCTCAGCCCGTTCCTGGATCAGCAGAGAAGCACGCGATCCCTCTCTCCTCATCAATGCATGTATTAACAAGCTGTTGTTATATAGGTATGATCCTATTGCACCAAAAGACGTGTGCTTTATTTGTATATGCGGAATATTAATAAATCCCATGTAAAGGGTAATACATGCCTGTTATATGTATATATGTGTTTATACCATTCCTTTTACTTTTCTTAACAGGGTAGTGGATAATGAAGGAACATTGCAGCTTAAGAGAAGTTTCCAAATACAACAGAGCTCACATCCTGTCCACAGCATTTTCTGCCCCCTCATGTCTTTTCGTCAAGGCGCTTGCATTGGTACGAGGCCTGTGTGGCCATTCTGCCATTGGAAAAAGAACGTAGCAGAGCCAGATCTTTCCTCTGTGCTTTTAATGTTTCCATTTCTTAACGATTTCCTCTTTAAGTAATACAGAGTTTAAAGGAATTGAAGACCCCCTCCTTTATTAAGGGCCTGTAGTTCATGAAGGTTTTATTCTAATAATTTATTTTTGTGCTTTTCAGTGACAGGAAGTGAAGATATGTGTGTATATTTCTTTGATGTGGAACGTGCCACCAAGGCTATCGTTAACAAACTTCAAGGACATAGCGCTGCAGTCTTGGATGTCAGCTTTAACTGTGATGAGAGTCTCTTAGCCTCCAGTGATGCCAAAGGGATGGTTATTGTCTGGAAAAGAGAACAGAAGTAGCATATTTTCCTGTGATGAGAAAGGAATAATGCATATGAGACACAGCTATGAGGACGACCGGGATCCTGAAAGAGGATTAAAAGATCCAGTATTTCTTCCTATTGTTGGTTTATAGCTTCTTCATCCTGGAACATCCTGAACATACTTCCATAATACAGTGAGACCACTGCTTTTGTCCTTTTCAGTTGGTGAGATTTTGTACAGCATACAAAGGATTCCACTTACCCTGTGAGATGTGGCTTAATGGATCGCACTATCCAGATTACTGTTCTTTTGCTAAAAGAGAATGTAGCCAATTATGCTACAGGAACTGCTTATGAATTGGCATAATAAAGTTTAGGACTTCAACAATTCTTTTCTAATTCGAGAATGTGAAAGCTAACTTAGTTTCGGTCCCATGTTTTCCTAGATAGCACGAAACTGCTTTACTATATGAAGAGAGCTCCTTTCCCTCCTGGAAATATATTTACACAGCATGGGTTAAAGTACCACAGTCATTACTATGTAACACAAAAGCTATTAAAGATGAAGAAAAACACCTGCCTCCATTAAGAAGGATCAACCCGTTATTGAATTTGTGGACTTCTGCAGCTTTAAATTTGTGCGTAGACTGCCTTTCAATATAGAATTTATGTAGTAGGATATTTGCTTTAGCATGTTTCTCAAGAGCAAGTTGACTTAGTATTTTCCTAATGTAACCTTTGTGTATGAAAGCCACAGATATGAACAGAGTATTTAATTTCACATTTAATTCCATGTTACTAATAAGCTGTCTAGAATCTACCAAAATAATTAGCATATTCCTGATACCGCAGAAACAAATTTTCTTAGAAATGAAGTTCTGAAATGGATCTACTTAAATTACAAAAAGCATTTTTTGTTACATCTTTCACAGCATGCATGAAACGGGTGTAAGTGGGAGGGTTGTTGTATTAAACTTTCTGTATTGTGGTTGTTATAATTTTTCTTTGGCTTTGTTCTCTCCTTTGCATAAGAAGAAACTGTAAATTAACTGTCAGTGGAAAAAATAGCAGGTGGTATTTAATCATAGGTTTTTCAGGCAGGTACCTGGCAGAAAGGAATAGATTGAGAGGTAACAGTAGTACAATTAGGTAATCTTATCAAGAAGCATGAACTGAGCTAAGGGGATCGTATCTATGGACATGCAAGCCAGTCACATCTTTGTAGCAAGGAAATTGCAAGGCGTTAGGCAGAGTTGACAGATTTTTGAGTACAGTTGACAGGATTAAGAGATTATATGGTAATGGTGCCTGAAATATATAAATCAGTTTAACTCTAAAAGGAGAAGTATGTTAGGCTGAAAAAAATACAGAGTTAACAGAATGTAAAGTAGCATGAGACTTTCAAACAAACTGTAAGTATGTTTAGGGTAAAGGTATGTTTTTCTAACAGGTAACACAACTGTATTTTCTAATAAACTATAACTGCAGTTGACTATTTAAACTGCTTTTACTTAAAAGCTGGTTATCTTTACCAGGGGATGGGGGGGTGGGGTGTCATCAATGGTATATTGCTTCATGAAGTAAGGAGTTCACCCCATGACACTCTGTATAGGCTTTGTTTTGTCTGTCTTAATGGACCAGACTGTTATGACATTCTATGTACATAATATGTACCAGGAAAATTTAAACACAAGAAGAAATCAGTGGTCTCCTTAGTTACTGGAAAGGATGTACTCAGAAGAACAATGTCACAAGGTCTGCTGATAGCATACGTTGGTACGCCAGAGATGATTTATCTTCCACAATAGCACAACTTCTTTTCAAAGCAGTATAGATGGTAGCTCTCAAACATCATGTGGACGCAAATTCTACAACACAATGTGTTCAGAATCTAATGATTGCATTCACACAACATGCTAAGGTGGGTTATGTTTAGCCTTGGTTAATGTTGCCATGGCCTAACAAAACCAGGCTCTTTGATTAATTTGTATTTCGGTATACTGTACAACTCTAGAAAAGAGAATTAATAAATCAGTCACCTGCCCTAAATATCCTGCCTCTCAGGGTTTAGTTCTGAGATGGTGCTATCTCTAAAGTTATTTTATTCCATACAGAACGTTATTAATTCTGATTACAGATTTTAAACAAGTACTGTAATCCTAACCTTACCAGAAGTCTTTGGTGATGTTCCAATAACCTGGAAGTTTCAAAACTGGAACATTTGCAGAATGATCAGAATAGCGTCAAATAGCTATTTCAAGTATGAGAACATTTCTGTTTGCAGAGCATTAGTTTTGCGTTGGTTTTTTTTTTTTTTTTTGCAGATTTAAAACCCTCTATATATTTCACTTTAACTTATCTTTAATAGAGGTGCCCAATTCCCTAATTATCTTTTTCTGCATCAACTGTTAATGTATAGTTTGAAGATAATAGAAATCAGTACATTTTTAATATGGTCAAATCATTTTTGAAAAGGATTATTTTCTGTGAACTTGGATATAATACCAAAGTGTGTTAATGATTATGCATATGTACATGCTGCTTTTATCAAGGCAAGCGTATGCCTGCCCCGACTTAACTCTTACAGTCTCCAAGCTCTAAAACTGTTGAATTTCAGCAATACAAAAATCATTTTTCTCAGCATTTCTCCTTTTAATGAATTAAAGCTATAAAACATATTGAACTTCTTGTAGGCATAATGCATCTATTTGAAACAGTTCCCACAAAAGTGCAAAAATTCAGCCTTAATTTCTCTGCTGAAAATTCTGCATCACTATCATCCCCAGAGGTATTTTTTTTAAAGTAAAAAGTATGGTCCCCAATAAGGAAAATGTGACTACAGTACCTACTAAAATGACTGTATTCCGATACAGATAATAAATTATACCCAAATATTTAATATTTTTTAAAAAACCTATCAAAATGTACTCTCATTTTGCTACTCTTTTTGAATGAAGTTGGTGAGCCACCTAAGTCCAGGCTCTCATTTGAAAAAAGGTACATAATATCCCTGAAATGTTTTTCTTTGTATACCTTTTTATATTTAATGCAAATGTTCAAAAGAACACTGAGATCTAGTATCCTTATTTTCCCTTCTATAGGGGAATACACCTTGAGCAGTTTTAAGCACCCCATTTTATTTGTTTACTATTTTCTTCCTAACAGGATCAAGCAGCAAAAATTTTATTGCTCATCGTGCTTCAAAACAAAAACATTACCGCTGGATATACGCAAGCAAAGATTGGATAGATATTTGTCAGGGATGCTTTCATTTTGATTTGGGACTGAGCAGGGGCTTGGACTCAATGGTCTAAATGTTCACTTCCAATTATATTATTCTAATGTATAAAAACCAAAGAAATTAAAGCCTCACTTTCTTGTGCCAAACATAAATGTTCCTGTTCTATAATATCACTTTTTGTATTTATAAAAACTGAAGTCCAAAAGCAAGTGATTTGATTTGGCAACTCTGATTATATGTTTCTCCTATTTCTGTTAGACTAAAGCTGTTTCTAAACTCTATTTTCTTTACATTACTGTAGTGAAAAAAATTTTTTTAAAAGGAACAGTAAGTTATAAAACACAGAATAAAGAATCCAGACAACTAATTCAGTTCAGCAGTCATACTTCAAGAACTTCTTAACATCTTCAAAAATACAACTATCTCCAGAAGCTAGTTTTTGCCCCAACCCATTAAAAAATTATAAACATTTTCTTTAAAAACAAATTCATTAATTAAAAAGATGACATTGTTGCTTTTTCAGGTTGCATAGAGCTTAACTCCATGATGGTTTCTAAGTGCGACTTCAAGTAGCAATTATGTAAAAATGGACAGCAGTCATATGGCACACTGAGGTAATACAAAATCTGTGCACAGGAAGAAGAAAACGGCTTTGATTTCCCACCTACCAGTAAGGTGGTTAGGAAGTGCTTCTTACAGAAAATTAATATTTTTGTCCTTCAGAATAAAACCTGAAAAATTAGCCAGTTCCTTGTCTTCGCATTTAAGGCTTTAAACAGTAAGCTGTAGTTGAGGGTTCAGATAAGATAAGCACAGACTTATGAAAGGAGTTCTGTTCTATGCTGTAGTTTTTCCAGCAAGCATCTCAGCAGCAAGATAAAGTCAAGCAATCTGTCCACCTGCTGAAGAGACTGTCCCACACCCATGTTTCCATAAGAATCAGAAGCAGCCAAGTCAGTGCCATAGAGCCCAAGAAATGTGGATTACTGCCCTCTTGCAGTTCTAGGCTTTATCATTTACTCTTCAAGCAGGTAAGTTCCTGACTCTTAGCCTCTGTCTGCAATCTTTCAACAGCCAGCTTGGGCTTCCAATCCAGGCTTCACAAGACATCTTCCAAGAAAAATTAACTAGCAAAGAACTAGAAAAGATATTTTCGACAAGACTCTGTGCCACATTTACACTCAATTCGCATCCGCTTCTTCGGTGAGCCAGCCAGACTTCCCACAAGGCCAAAATTAGAGTCCATCCTTGTGCTTTCTGCATTTACTGGATCCACTGTGGAAGACATTTATCTAGCATCAAATTTCATAACAGATGTCTCTACATTTGATAACAAAGCTTATTTGCTCATTGACTAAAGTTCAAAAATAGTTATGTTCCTTTAACTCTTAACATATTATTTTAAGAGACAAAACCAGAATCAATTTGCACATAATATAGAAATAATATTTTAGAGCAATAGTTCTCAGTCTTTTCTTTACCATGGATCTCCTTTAAATACTTTCTGTGGCCACAGACCTGACCACAGACCCCCAAAATTTAACTCAAGATTTAAATTATAACATTTCTTCAAGCCTTCACAGATCTCCTATGACAATATCAGACCTCCGGGGATCTATGGACCACGGGTTGAGAATCATTGTTTTAGAGCAAAGAATAAGTCCAACCAGAATTTAGAATAGTTAAAAATAAGAACTTCATTCCTAAATCTTATCTCCCAAGTCCACTATAGCAAATCACAAGTTATCTCAAAGTTTCCCTTTCTTACCTTGCATATTATAGTCAAATGTGAGTTCTTCACCAGTTCTGATAGATCGAGTAGCAAAAAAAGCAATGCGTGGCAGTCGTTCATCCAAATTTTCAATAAAAACATTGTATACCTGTAGATTGGGGTTGCACTGGAAACACAGAATGCAAGGTTGAGTGAAAAATGAAACAAATATTATTCAGTACAAGACTCCCTTATTATTATTTATTGCACTTACACTGTGATTAACAAAATGTGAAATGTTGCCATAATAGGCAGCATCTACTGTGTATACATCTTCTACGTAGTCCAGGTCAAACAGATAAGTGGCACCCTGTCGGTCATAAATCTGACCCCGTCGTTCAGCTTCTTCTGATGTGATTATCTGTTAATGATGTGGAAGAAATAAAGATCATAGAAAAAGTCTACTTTTGCTTATGATTCTTACCATTCTTCTGCATTTTTGGATTTCTATTTTTTTTCCTTCAGTTGTTTTGCTGTGCTGAATATATCCTAACACATTATAAATGTGTTCTATGTTCAGTTATCGCTTTGATTAATGCAAACACTTGAAAATACTCCCAAATTTCCATAGGATATAAATGTTTTATTTTGATCATCAAACTGTTACAGTTCAAATGTAATGAATATGTTAGACAGGCCTGTTGTGCTAGTTTCATCCATTCAAGCTCCTCTATGCCACAAATCCAGCAGGAGGCTCCAAAATATCTAACTACTACTGAAGTGCTCCCCTTTATGGATTATTGCCTTGTCGTGGCGAAGGGGCTTGTGTAACTCAATGAAGCTATAAGCTATGCCGTGCAGGGCCACCCAAGACGGACAGGTTATAGCAGAGAGTTCTGACAAAATGTGATCCACTGGAGAAGGAAATGGCAAACCACTCCAGTATCTTTGCCATGAAATAATTAGTTAATATTCAAGTATGTATAGCTTTATTTGTTGGTAATAGCTTACCTATTTTTAAAAAAATGCCTTTTAATGACATGATCCTTGTACTATTTTACAACAGTTTATACTAATAAAAAATACAAAATGCACATAACTAGCAATCTAATGGACAAAGGAAACTTAAATGTTATAGACTTGACAATAGAAAAAGGATCTCTTGATTTAAACAGTTGTAATCGTTTTCAGATAGACAACAATGACATGACACAAAATGGGAAAGAGAACTAAGACTTTAGTGAGAAACTTTACTGGTAGATATACCAAACCAATGTCTGGGTAATAAAGTATTAAACACAAGATCTATGTATTAACTTTCCTTTTCTTTCTAGTTATTTAAACCATATAAATTACAAGGAGATCAAACATCTTTCCCCAGAAGCATTTGAAATTGAAATTAAAAATTATTCTTATATGAGACTATAACTTGTTAAACCATGGTTTAACACAGTATGAATTCAATCTGCTCTGAATAAAGTATTGTAATTATGCAACTATTACCTATTTTTCCTTGGTAAGATTTGGAGCAGATTTCATCTGGATTCAGAATCATAACACAATTTATGCATCATATTGGCTTAGTCTTACCTCTCCAACATATTCCATGACAAAGCTGTGCTTGCGGATCTTCTCCAATGTACGTACACCCCAGCCACGTCCATTATCTGTCCGGAAAATGCAAAGGTCATAACGAATGCCCCTCTGTACTACACGGTTTGGGCAATCAATACCACAGTTGCAGCGAGAATTGCACTCATAGATGGGCATGCCAGCCTTGATCTTCACTTGGCCCAACTCATTATAGGCAAATTTATGGTGTGAGGTACCAGGACAGCATCCTCCTGCTGCTTCTGACAGACAGTCTGAACATTCACAGCCTACAGCCACCTGGTTGAGAGTGATACCCTCCCCAACTTTATACTCATTGATGTAGACAAAGTCCCGGGGAGGCCCATCCAAGTCTACCTCGTTTTCTACCACAATTCGTCCCTTGTGGTTGCGTTTGGCATTGAGCTCATATTCCCAATGCTGCAAAGCTCGCCTCTGTTTGGCCTTCTGAACCAAATAATTGGAAATTCCTTGATCAAGTAAGCGCATATTCTTTTTGAGCTTGCTACCACGCCGGATCAATGCCTGTTCTAGGTCTCTGTGGAATTGCTTGAGAATGCTGATACATCGCAAATTCTTTCGGGGCTCCCAGGTATTATCTGAATCAGGATAGCCCCGCCACTTCACCAAATAGAATTCCTCATCCTGAAAAAATAACAGAGCAAACTGTAAGTCTATAATATTATAATTTTCTTCCCAGAAAAAAAGTCCAGAAAATGACATTTCCTACGATTTCATCATTAAAACAGA
This sequence comes from Crotalus tigris, assembly GCF_016545835.1. Lineage (NCBI taxonomy): Eukaryota > Metazoa > Chordata > Lepidosauria > Squamata > Viperidae > Crotalus > Crotalus tigris. The sequence goes on along the minus strand of NW_024096609.1, from coordinate 1,719,907 downwards.
AATCCAATCCAGGTATACTACATAGCATTTCCATCATCCCATCCTATCACTCCCAATTTCTTAAGGAAAAGAACACTGGTTAAAAGGAGAACGGGAAGAAGGAAAGTATAAATTATGAAAATGTCAATACACATACTCTTATCAACAGAGACCTACAGAAGACTAGATCATATAAAAGTCATGGATTGAAGTTATGGGAAAATCCAAGAAACTCACCCGGATTTTCTTATAATCACATAGATATTCTACTTCAAAATCACTGAGGTTTTTTTTGGTAATGCCCAAGGAAGAGCAACACAGCTTCTCCAATCTACAAATATCCTGGAGATTGGACCAAGTTGACTTGCAGCAAACAGTACAATCTATGGAAGATAAGAGTAGATATTCATTGTTAAAATGTAGTTTACTTTCAAAAAATATTAAGAGGTTATCTGAACAGCCTTGCAAAACATACTAACCAAAATAATTACAGGAAAGATTCCTTCTTTATATTTAGTCTAACACATATTACAGAGAGATAGAGAATAGAACAAAAAATATTTCAAAACAGCCACATGACAAGAATCATTCACCACACTACAGTTTTTAAAATAGAAATGGCCATAAGAAACATCTGATTTATTGGTAAATTCATTCATGTAATGATGATATGCAGCAAATTAGCTGCTCAGGGTAACAACAAAATGACTTCCCAAATGATAGTAGATTTTGACATAAAAGCAATTATGAGCTGTATTCAAATCTAAGAATTAAATAATTTGAATCTAAGAATTTAAATACACCTAGATTTTGTATTGTTCAATTTCTAAATCTTAAATATTATTAAAGAAAGTAAATCTTGCTAGGTTTACGTTTGCAAATTGCTACATTTGATTATTCACATTTGAACTAACAGCAAAAGTTGTATTATTTTTATTTATTTATATCCTTCATTATTTTTATAAATAACTCAAGGCGATGAACATACACAATACTCCTTCCTCACAAAGCTGCGAAGCAAGTTGGGTTGAGAAACAGTGATTGGCCCAAAGTTACTCAATCAGCTTTCGCTCCTAAAGTGAGACTAGAATTCAGTCTCTTGGTTTCTAGTCTGATGCCTTAACTACTAACTAGACCAAACTGACTATACACACTTTTTCACAGCTGTCATTCTCAGAATCATCTCTTTATAATCCAGACATTCCCCTGGTGAATAATAACTGAACTTTAGATATTCAAGTCATTTTTATACAGAGCCTAACATATTTAAAAACTAGAAAAAAATATTTCTCATTTTATAAAGAGAGAACCTAAAATAAAAGTATATCTTTTTAGGGAACCTCTTTCAGATAATTATTCTTTGTATTGTACATAACATAACTGTTTTTACAACCCACTGTAATTTCCAAAATGGGCTAATATCCTAGAAAGACTGTCAAATAAAATTATATAAATTTTTCTTTCCAGCACTTTAGTTCAAATTCAGCATTCTAGAATTAAAACAACCAAGTCCTACATTTATCAAGATTTAAGAAATTTAGAAAACCATCAAGCTGCTTTATTCAAATACTTTGTTCACTTACAGAATCCTAATTATTTTTACAAAGCTAATATCACTAGATGAAGGGCTAGCACCAACTTCAGATACATAAAGGTAAGATCTGATTATAATCACCTGTAGCACATTGTCATCTACAAGCTATAAAATGCAAGATATCTAAGCTTGGTAGTGACAACTATATTTTAAAGAACAATCTTGTACCAGCAGCAGGAATCTACATATGTGAAAATGTAAGCAAGATGAGGGTCATATCTACATGTATTAAGACAGTGATGGCGAACCTTTTAGAGACTGAGTGCCCAAACTGCTACCCAAAACCCACTTATGCATCGTCGGGTGCCGGGTGCGCATGGCCCATTGGGTGGGCGTGGCTACAGTGGTAATGGCAGACTGGGTGGGACTAAAAAGTGCAATCAATCAATTCCAACTTTGCAAGATCTTTTTTTTTCTGTGAGAAGTTGAAATTGACTGATTGATTGAACCTTTTTTTTTTTTGTACATGGCGGCGGAGGCCTAAAGCGAAACGGTTTTATAAAACCCAGCTGAAGGCCTAGGACTCAGGTGATGGCGCGTGTGCCCAGAGAAGGCTCTGAGTGCCGCCTCTGGCATCCGTGCCATAGGTTCGCCACCACTGTATTAAGAGATGCCTCATCAATAGAATTCAATTCACATTTAACACAGCAAATACTTTAGCATGCAGTGTGTGTTTGTGTGTAGAGAATGTTTATGTATATACACACAAATACATACACTGTATGTTACATTTACATTTATTTTAAATATGTGCTATTCATTCTCCAAGACTTGAGCAGTTATCAGAAACATCCTAAAGAAAAACATTTTGATAATAAATTTACTGAACAAAATAATTTTAAAAAGCTCAACAGCATCATAAAAGATTTTTTTTAAAAAAAGACTAAGTTATGTATCAGCCAATTCATTCCAGCAGTCAAAGCATGTCTTCATCCTGTGCAAGATCGAAAAGCCAAGTCTCAAAGTGCTGTTCTGAAACCCATAAGCGAAAAGATAGACTAAGTCTCCATAGAGAGGGAGTTCCAAAACATGAGGGTGATTTAAAAAAAACAAAACATTTCCTAGATACTGTAAGATGGCATTCTCAGAATTGCCATACTAAAATTATAAACTGAACGGAAGTTTATCAAGAAGTGCATAGTACATTTGTTGTTTCTACTAAAATGCATGAATATAAATTGAATAGTGTAACTAAGAAAAATAAAATAACTATCATAAATTACTTAACATCTCCATGTGGTTTCAGTTCTCCACAGAAGATTTGTGGATCTTCGATCAGGATACCCACAAGTTTAATCTAAAGTAGACCTGTTTATGCAGCACTGCATAAACTAGTGTATTGATTTCTAAAGCCTCAGTTTCATACAAAAATTGAATTTTTCGATGGCATGTCTATCTATTCATTATGGGTCTGAAAGTCACGCTGGAAGTCTTTTCAGCTGAAAAGCAGCCTAAGTATGCTTTAGGTTTAGGGAAAGAGCATTAAGTCTGAGAGACTAGAAGTCTGAAATTATTATTGCCTTCAATAACTTCCTTCTGTGAGGAAAACTTATTCCAGAACAAGGTTTCCTTTCAGCAAAGCGAGGCGCTCTTCGACAGGAAGGGAGCACTGTGCGGCACAAAGTTGTACTAGGAACGGGAAGCACATGATGAAAGTATGCATGGGCGCTACAAAAGGTGAGGCGGGTAAACGAAGGAGTCAAACCAGGCAAAAGGAGCCTTTTTTTGAAAGCGAAGTAAGGCAATATTGCCGGGGATCCAACAGAGAAATCCACTGTAAAAAGTCAACGTGGAAGGAGTCGCTTTCGCGGCGCGAATCAGTGGGAGTCTACGCTTCTCTCTCGCAATCCTTTTCTCTTTTTCTCAGCTCACCGCGCGATCTTTACCTTACTCGAGAGGCGGCGCGAGGCAACCGGTGACCGCGCCACGTACGCCGGCTCGCGCGCTCTTCTTCCTCTTCCTCCTCCCCTCCCCCATAACGGTCGTTGCCGAAAGCCGCCTCAGCCACGCGCCCCTCAGAACGCGGCGGAGGCGGCAACGGGCTGCTTCCCTCGAGGCAACTCCCGCTTCCCGTTCGACCCAGTTCTTTGCCGCCTCGCGCCGCCAGCGCCCGGCGCGCTCTTGCTAGTTTCGCTCACCTTTTAAATTTTCCGCCATCTTGAGCATTTTTTTTTATTTCCCTCCACCCACCGAGGCTGCCAGAAAGTTTTCATCTCACAGAAAGGGAGCTCGGGGCGGATCCAGGGCAGCCTCCAAAGTTTCGCCTTTTGAGCAACGGGCTTTCGGGCCAATGGGGAGCGCGGGGGTCCGCTTAGGCCCCACCCCACGCCTTCAACTGGTTTCTTTCCTGACTCGCTTCGTTTCCTCCCGCCGGGCAGTAGGCTCTGGTTGCAGTTCGGCGCGAACTGAAAACAAAACTTGGCACCGCCTCCCAGTGCTGTTCAAAGCCGGAGCGTGTGGTAGCTTGGGCTTTTTAAAAAAAACTTTGGTCTCTAAATCTTTTTCCTTTTCTTGCTCGTACTTAGGAGGAGATATGAAATAGAAATAGGGTACGAAAAATAATGACTTCATTGACAGTTTCTTTTGTCTCCTGAGAAAGTTGCACTGGAGTACGAGAGGATCTAAAAGATATAGAACAAACATTTAGGCATTTATGCTGTAATAAGGAAATGGGGAGGGGAAGGGTTTACATTCAAGTTATCGATCCTAATCGTTTATGAGAAAATTTTTGGAGGTCTTTAAAAAGCCAACTCTTGCTTCTGACTATTCCCTTTTTGCCATAGAGCCAAGGAAAAACCTTGAATTTAGCTGCCATATAGAAGACTAACTCAACAATTGGGGCTGGAGAAAGGAATATTTTGCAGCTAGAGACACCACTTAATTTAATTAAGCACTGTTTTTGCTGCTGAATTTCAGTGGGGACTGTTAGGGACTACATGTTACATTGTTGGTTGTGGGTGTCTACTTTTTTTTCCCCTTTACAATCATTAAATATTTTCTAACATCCATCTATTCTTAAAAGTTACCATTGTTTCTTTAGTACTTCTCAGTTCCAGCACAAGTAATGAAAGGTACACATTGCTGATCAGTACATTTTCCCCTGATAATTATAAACAGATATCAAATGATATATTTTATTAACAAAGATAATATTTAGTAATTACCAAAAGTTGTCTGGTAGCAACTTAGTATTGCAAAATAGTATTGTAGGCAGAAAGCAGCAAACAAAATATTCTGTATAGAATAGATAAACTTTTACGCTATATAGGTAGTCTTTGACTTATGAGCACAACTGAGCCCAAACTTTCTGTTGCTAAGTGAGACAGTTGTCAAGTGAATTTTGCCCCATTTTATAATCTTTCTTGCCAAGTTGTTAAATGAATGACTGCAACTGTTAAATTAGTGTAACAGTTGTTTAGTGATTCTGACTTACCCATTTAAAGTGGGAAAGAAATAGAATAACATAAAATAAAGAAGAATAAAGTAAAATAATAATAATAATAATAATGAAAAACCACTAAAAGCAAAAATCATGTGTCTGCATAATCTCTGAAAGAAAGCTGTGTTAGCCAAAAGCTGTATTTACAGTACATGAATGACCAATGCATATTTAGAAACATTGTATAAAAGTAAAAACTGCCTTCATTGTATTCCCATGAGAAATGGACCTAACAGATCTGTCCTAAATAAATCCATTGGCAAGCAATCAAATCCTTGTGGTAGCCGTATATTTAAAAATTCGCCAACGTGCTTTAGTCAAGCCCTAGCCCAAGATCTTGCTTATCTGAAGTTATTCAGACAAGAGGATTGTTGCCTTCAATATGTTGATGATGTCTTAGTAACTGGCCAAAGCAGGGAGGATTGCTTTGAAAACACGTCCAGACTGCTCCAATTGTTACAAGACTGTGGTTATAGAGCATCCAAAAAGAAAGCACAATTAGTTCAAGAGACTGTAATGTATTTAGGCTATGAACTTTCACAAGGACAAAGAACTTTGGGCCCCCAGCGAAAGCAAGCTGTGTTACAGATTCCCATCCCACAAACAAAACAGGAAGTTAGAGCCTTTTTGGGAATTACAGGCTTCTGTAGAATTTGGATTCCTAACTTCGTTCTCACAGCTAAACCATTGTACCAAGCTTTAAGGGGACCAGAAAAAGAACCTCTTTTGTGGCAAGAGGAACAAACCCAATCAATGAGACAATTGCAACAGGCTCTCACCACAGCCCCCGCCCTAGGACTACCTGATATATCTAAGCCATTTTCACTTTATGTGGATGTAAGACAAAATGTAGCTTTAGGGGTCCTTACCCAAAAACAGGAAAGTTGGAACTGCCCTGTCGCTTATCTGTCAAAACACCTGGACATTTCTTCACAAGGCTGGCCCCAATGTTTAAAAATTCTAGCAGCAGTTATGCTATTACTGCAGGAGGCAAACAAGTTAACCTTTTCAGCTCCAGTGACTGTTTATACTAGTCATGCCTTGCAGACAATCATTGACAATAAAGGACATTTATGGATAAGTAATCAACGAATGCATAAAATACAGGCTCTTTTATTAGAAAATCCACAAGTTACACTGCAACAATGTTCAACTTTAAACCTAGCAACTCTAATGCCAATTCCTGGTTCAACCAAACCTGTTCATGACTGCATGCAAACAATAGAACTACAATATTCTTGCAGACCTGACCTTACAGACCAACCCTTGCATAATCCAGACTATCAATGGTTTACTGATGGTTCTAGCTTTATGGATAAAGGATGTAGATACTCTGGTTATGCAATAGTTTCTCAAACTTCTACTGTTGAGTCAGCACAGTTGCCTAGTTAAGCCAGGAGATAGAGTGTGGGTAAAGCACTGGAAATCAGATCCCTTGAGCCCAAGATGGAAAGGACCGTATACTGTTGTCATGTGTTCTCCTTTGGCAGTGAAAACCTTGGAAGGAAAGTCTTGGATCCATTGGAGTAGAGTGAAAGCAGCTGCACCTGCAGATCCGGTGACCTACAAGGTGGACAAGACTGACAAGCCTTTGGTGTTGAAATTTACAAGAAATACAGCAACGGGTTCCCAAGACACGGTGTGATCAACAACCTTGCTGAGACACCCCAGGAAGCTGTCTCTCTACGCACGGTGGAAGATATGAGGATTCTACAGCTCGTAATATTTGTTAATTATTTAATATGCACACACATTCCTACACAAATCAGTACAATGGCTACACGAGATGTCATAATGCAGAAACCCTCTAATAAAGAATTATTGAGTAGCATACACCAAGAAAGAGCAGAAACACAGGGAAACCAAGGTTGTCAAAACTGTATCAAAACTACAAAACAAGGAAACCAGATAACCAAGACTTTGATTTACCATACAGTTAAACCAGAAGGGTGCCAAGATAGTTCTCCTGACTCTTGTACATACAATAGAACTACATATAAAGTTTGTAGAAAAGGTGTCCAATATCAGTGTTATAACCCGAAGTCTGATCCTGATCGTTGGGCCTTACAAATCAAAACACATAGAACAAGAACTAGCTATAAGGACCAGGCACTCTTAGGGATCTCCCAATGGAAATCCAATCCACACTTCAGTTTTAGCGTCACCTTTGATGTTTGCAAAGCAACTAATTATTGGACTTCAACATATGGTTGCGGAGGGATCGGTAATATTCACAACTTTATCCCAAAACATAAGTACTTGTGCCCACCAGATGGATGTGCGGTCAAATGTAAGAGGTGGTCATGTATTAAGTGGCATACCCAAGACCCAAAAGAGATAGACCACATCTTGTTTGAAAAGAATGAAACAAAAGCAAATTCCTGTGGAACGGATAACTGTAATTTGGTGATTCTCATAGTCAAAAATGGCAGTTGGTTCCTGGAACAAAATAGGTGGGAAAGTAAGAAATGGATGTTTGGGATAGGAATAGATACAAATGGCTATGACCCAATGTCAGAAATAGAAGTCAAAATTATAACTGTAACCAAAGGACCAGAACAAAAATCATTATTTTGGTCATATTATGAGGAAATGGAAAACCTACATATTCCTGAAGTATCTAGACATGTAACCAATACCTTTGTTAAGTTAGCAGAAGACATTGCCCATACTTTAGGCGTGTCTAACTGTTTTTTGTGTGGTGGAACAAACATGGGAGAAAGGTGGCCGTGGGAGGCACAAGAGTTAAATTATACCAAGGTACTAGAAATGTCTAAAAATAATAATTTAACTTATACAAGTGGGAAAGATGGTGATTGGGGTCTCACTTCCAACTTGGTAGGACACGTATGTTACTCAAGAAACAAAACAGAATCTTGTGTAGCAGTAGGTGACCTCCTATGCACAGGGACATGGGAAAATGGTAAATGGTGGTCTGGAACCAATGAGACCACTGCTATGGACCCTGGAATTAACAATGCTGCTATGACTATGAAGGTTTGTAGGCCTGCAAGTCTTGTTAATTCTAGGATGTATTTTAATTCCTTGCTTGATCCCCTGTCTTATAGCCATGATTCAGAGGATCTCAGAAAGTACAGCCCAATTAACAGCAAAACATGAAACAATGTTAGCCTTATGGGAATATAAAATGGTACCTTCAGGAGATCCGGAATCAGAGGTAGAATAATGGAAGTTTAAGCTGGAAAACTTCCAAATGGGGGGAGTAAAGTGGGAAAGAAATAGAATAACATAAAATAAAGAAGAATAAAGTAAAATAATAATAATAATAATGAAAAACCACTAAAAGCAAAAATCATGTGTCTGCATAATCTCTGAAAGAAAGCTGTGTTAGCCAAAAGCTGTATTTACAGTACGTGAATGACCTAATGCATATTTAGAAACATTGTATAAAAGTAAAAACTGCCTTCATTGTATTCCCATGAGAAATGGACCTAACGTGTGAGAAACTATCTGAATGTTACACAAAGTAGATTCCATATACAATGTAAGATTCCATCTATGCTTCCTTTGTTCCTGAGAAAAAGAAACCTATAAAGCTTTAGTTTAGACCCTCCCCCTTGTTCAGAAATTTGTTGATTGTTAAATCACTTCTGAACCTTTTTGCGCAAAAATAAAGATCTCTCTTTCACCCATGGAATTTCGTAAAAGCCCTTTATTTTTTTAAGGCTTTATTTTTCCACAAGACATTGACTTTGATTGTCAGAAGACTGCAAAAGGTGATCACATGACTCTAGGACATTGCAACGGTCATAAATATGAACCAGTTGCCAAGCTTCCAAATTTTGATCATGTGATCATGGGAATGCTGCAACAATCATAAGTGAAAAACTGTCGTGACTTTTTCAGTGCTTTGTAACTTCAAATGGTCACTAAATGAATTGTTGTAAGTCAAGGACTACTTGTAAATCCACACCTTACTTCACATTCATACAGGGCTTCTCTAAATCTTCTATTTTATAACCCAAATCTGTTGGATTTTGACCAGTTGGTTATCTTTTTTCATGGAATATTGTTACAATTACAAAGATAATGGGGAGGGTGTATCTAACTTCCTGGGCAATTTTTGATCAGGAACATTTGTATCCTAACTGTTGGTATAGTACATTTATTATATTACCGATAATATTATATTTCAATATACTGGTATTTGATATTCCGTTGTTTAACTCACCATAGCATGCTGTTGCATTTCCATACACTTGTGTATTCGTATGAGCTGCATGTATTTAAATAAACCTAAACCTAATAATGTAAATCTAAATAGTACTGCTCAAGCCATTAACTCATTAAATCTGATGTTTCCTATTTATACCACTACTATTGCCTCTTTTGCCCTCAAATCCAAAATAAAATCACGTCTAAAGAAGTTTTATTCAATTTGAAACTATCAAACATTATTAGCATAAAACTTGTACTGTTTCCTCAAATTACACAGTTAAATATTATAATGGACTAATAAAAATGCAATTCAATACATACAAAGGGCATCAGGCTGGGGAAATCTGCCCTGGAGAAATGCTGCTTCCCATTTTGTGTTCTTTTTTAAATCTTATAGAAGAAATATAGCCAATTGGTTCCTTTACCAGTTTTGGAGGCGGATGGTAGTGGTAGAATCCTATACATATATAAGGATTCAGATAACCAAATCACCACCACAATTATCTGTTTGCATCACAATCCATGTTTTTACTAAAAGTTCGTGAAATAGTACAGTCTCATTTCCCCATTCTTCAACCATCTCTTCAAATAATTATGAAATCTTAATTTGTCCCACCCAGCTTGGTCTCAAGATCCATTTTTAAAATGCCTTAACCAACACTGAACTGAAACTCATTTTCAATTGGTCAGGACAATCTTGCTCCATTCCTCTGTTACCTTTTGATCTCTGAGTTATCATTTCTAAGTCCTTGTGTTTTTTTAACTCCCGGATCTGACTTTAGACCAGTGGTTCTCAACCTGTGGGTCGGGACCCCATTTGGGGTCGAACGACCATTTCACGGGGGTCGCCAAACAACGCAGTCTGCCATTTTTCCCCCCTTTTCTTTTGGCCATGCCCCTGAGACCCGGTGATGTATAAGTGGTTGGGGGTCACCACAACATGGGGAACTGTATTATGGGGTTGCGGCATTAGAAAGGTTGAGAACCACTGCTTTAGACACTGCAAAATTGGATAGTTATATTTACCATTCAGTATTAGAACTGCATTATCTTCTAAACTGTAAAAATTATGAATAAATTGCTATATTCTCAGCAGCTATCTAGAAGAATTCAGCACTCTGAGACTAATACCGTGTGACAGACAGAAAAAAAAATGGAATCCTATTGTAAATCTGAGTGTCCAAAGATTTTTGTTACAGTATATTAAGTTGAAAAGAGGTGTTTCTTTACAACTTAAAAACTGTGAGGTATCTCTCCAAAGATTTAAATTGTGGTGTATTTGAAATGGGAAAAAAAAGAATCTTGTGATGGTTGTTTACATTGTCTAAATCAGCGGTTCTCAACGTTTGTGTGACGGCGACCCCCGTCACACAAACGTTATGCGCATGCGCGGCACGGCGCGCATGGGGGTGGGGCCCCCACGCGCATGCGCACATGTGCGGTGCCCCCCCGCGCGCGGCGCGCATGGGGCGGGCCCCCGCACACGGCGCGCACGCGCGGCGCCGCCCCCCGGAGGCACGGCGCCGCCCCCATGCGCGGCATGCATGCGCGGCGCCGCCCCCCAGAGGCGCGGCGCCACCCCACGCGCGGCGCGCATGCGTGGCGCCGCCCCCCGGAGGCGCGCCACCGCCCCCACGCACGGCGTGCGTGCGCGGCACCGCCCCCCCGGAGGCGCAGCGCGCCCCCGGAGGCGACAAAATGGCGGATCGCCGCGTTTGGCGACCCCACAAAAGAGGTCGATCGATCCCAAATGGGGTCGCGACCCCTAGGTTGAGAACCGCTGGTCTAAATAGTCTCCGTGATGCCAAAATTTCAAAAAGTGAACCTGAATTCACAGTAAGGAGCTAGACATGGGTTCAGCAACAGAATATCCCAATGCCTTAATAATATTCAATTTCTTCTACAGTTAAACTATTTTTAAATGGCCAAAATCTTATATCAGAAGAGAATATACAAGATAACTGAAATCTCATGAAATTAGATTATTTCATTTCAGCCAATATTTTAAAAAGTAGTTGACTCAAATTAAGTTTAGAATTAATTTTTATTTTTAGTCTAATAAACACATTCTTATAAAAGTACATTTCCTTTTTCTGAACAATTCAGAAAACAGTTTCTATAGCCTCAGGTAGTACAGCAAACCTCTTCTGTCTGTGCTCATTTGAATCCAGTAGCTGGAAAACACTAAAACCTTGGAATGCTGGTTTAAGAAGAGAAATGACACATCACTCCCTCTTTTGGGAATAAAAGAATACCTCAGAATCAAATCCATTGAAAATACTATAATTTCCAGTACATATGTGTCAGGTATGTATGTGTTATTTGTGTGTGTATCATTAACTATGAGAAAGTTGTGACCTATAAAGATATTTTGAACAATGAAGGGAAACTGAAAGATACAATATTTACAAGAACAGGGTATTGATTTATCATTGTGGCCATACTTGCAAATTCAAATGAGGTATGAAAAAGATGCTAAAACAATGGGATTTTATAAAGAACAGACAGAATTTGACCAGATACTGTTAAAAACAGATAAAAAATTGATTAAGAAACTCTATAAATATTTGTTTAAGCTTAAAGATGGAAGAGGAACAAGTAAAAGAAGTAATGATAATATGGGCAAAGAACTTTGGACATAATATAGAATTAGAAAACTGGCAAAGTTTATGGGAAAGAAACGCTAAATTAACGAAAGCGGTGGCTTGTAAAGAAAACTTATATAAAATGTTTTACAGATGGCATTTAATACCGGTGAGATTAGTGAAAATGTTTAAAAATATGTCGAGCAAGTGTTGAAAATGTAAAGAAAAACCAGGTACTTATTATATCTGGTGGACATGCCCTAAATCTAAAAGATTTTGGTCAAAAATACATATATGGCTAGAGAGAAATGACTAAAAAATATATAGATTTTAAACCAGAATTGTTTCTGTTAGGCATAATAGGAGGAAACTATGAGAAAGACTGTGTATACTGTATTTTTTTTACATGTATTAACTGCAGTAAGAATAGTATTTGCCCAATATTGGAAAAATGAAAACTTACCAATGGGAGAAGAACTAATTAAGAAAATTTTAGATTGTGCAGAAATTGACAAATTGACATTAAAGATAAAAGAGAAAGAACACTCAGTGTACTTTAGAACATAGAATAATTTTTATCAATGGCTAGAAAAATAAGTGACAGAGAAAGGAACGTAATATGTACAATGTAACATTAAATATATACTAGTAAGAAGAAGACTTTGAGTGATTAAGTAACATATTGATTATGATAATATAGAAATTATTACTCATTATGTTTTAAATACATGAACCCAGACAACATGCTGTTTGCTAAGTATTAAGAATGTTGTTTTATAAAAATCCTAACCCTATAAAATTAATATATATATAAAGAAAATACTATAATTGCCAGTACATATGTGTCATGTATGTATGTGTTTATGTGTTATGTGTGTGTGTGTGTGTGTTTATGTTATCATGCTCGTAAAATATAAATAAGCATATGTTTGTTGTAAACAATAGAGGTCAGTTCCCCTTCTAGTGCCAAAGCATTCTTTTGAAAGATATGCAATTTAAATAATTAAAGTTTCAGTATGAGTTAACAACATAAAATGATTTTATTTCAAAATAAAAATAAAAAGAACTTTTTTACATTCTTGTCATTCTCATGCCTGCATTTGGTCATCAAAACTTGGGGGGGGGGAACACAATTAGATAAGCAAAAGAAAGGTTCAGGAAACGGTTGGCTGAAAGATGATACAACTATTAGAAAAATAAATGCAGGAGATTATGAATGGTCAAAATTGGAGGGCTGAAAGAGAGAGGATTACAATCTTACTTTCTAAAACTGTCAAAGGCATCCAGGTGCACAGGTGGGGGAGGAGAATGTGCTTAGGCCTAAGTGAATTTGAAAAGGAGGATGGAAAAATTAACCCCTTTGCTGCCTCTGCCTTACTGGGATTCCAGAAGTATCTGCAGAGATGGGAAGGGGAGAATTATAGCAGAGTCATCATCAGATTAAATGCCTCTGGCAACAGGTTTAAAGAAGGATCAAACTTCGTGTAGAGTGCATTTCTAGGCTCAGTCATCCCATTCATCATCATCATCTTCATCACCATTGTCTTCACCTTCATCTATGAATACAGTAGAACAGGAAAATACAATAGAACAGGAACCCAAAGCTGGATAGCATTTCAAGAATGTCAGCACAACAGCTTCTCAGAAGTATATATGGATGTGCATATACAGATTTCCCTCTCCAACACTCATTTCAGTTGTCTTGATCCCTATGTCTTTTGATCCAACACCAGGGCAACACAGCCTGACTTGAAGTTGAACTTCCCACAAAATGGCCCTGGATCTTCCTCAGAGCTTTGCTTTGTTTTTACAGTCCAAATAATCACAAAGCTTTGAACTTTTGGAAACTTGAGAAATTATATATAAGTGTATAAGCCTGAAAGAAAAAAATATCATATGGATGTATACAAGACTCACCTGAAGAGTGGATGACTTTGCTCCTCTTTTGCATCACATGCATAAGAGCCCCTACCAGACCTTCAGGACTCTGCATAGAAGGTGGAGAATCCACAACATCGGGTGTCTAAAATGCAGGAAAAATACATACATATATTTATGTGTTTATTTATATATGTATTTATTTATTACTTTTGTCCTGTGTTTATTATTGTTTACAAATAGCTCAAGGCAGTGAACGTAATATTCATTCCTCCTATTTTCCCCACAAAAACCACTCAGATGAATTGAGCTGTGAGGGAGTAATTGGTCCAATGTCTCCCAATGACTTAATAATGATATTAAATAGAGCTTCCTATACTGAAGCTCTCTAGAACCCTTACTAAGAATTTGCAGTTCTTTGTGTGGTTATTGAAAACTGAACTAGTATAAATTGATATTACATTAGTGGATATAAGTGCTAATCTCATTATTTTTCTCGGGAATATGCTAAATTTGTATCAACATAGATTGCAAACAATAGAGAAAGTATCATAATTAAATACAATTCCATATTTATTTATTTATTTATTTATGAGACTTATATACCGCTTTAAGTGCAAGCACTCTCTAAGCGGTGTACACCAGTAAGCAATGTATATATATTTTACATTGCCCCCAACAATCTGGGTCCTCATTTTACCTACCTCGGAAGGATGGAAGGCTGAGTCAACCTTGAGCCGGTGAGATTTGAACCGCTGACCTGCTGAACACAGTCAGGTAAAGTGGCCTGCAGTACTGCACTCTAACTGCTGCGCCACCTCGGCTCCTTATATATATATATATATATAAATATTCCCTCTATCTAGAATGCTAGATATTAGGTGAAGAAGATTAGACCATTTTTCCTTTGATTTGCTAATTTCCCAAAGATATACAACAATCAACTTTTAGATATACTTTTAATGCTGATTTTAGTTTTGGTTTAGTTTTATTGCATTTATGTTATTGTTTTCTATTCTGAAATTTTACCTTGTTTATAAGCTGCCTGGAGAGTCAAAATAACTAGAAAACTGTGCTATAAATTAATATAATAATAAAAGTAATAAATGAATAAAATTTAAAACAAGCCATCTCACCTTGTTAAGCTGTATTCCTTGGCGTATCTGGTCCAGCAGTGCACCACGCCCTGAAGAGATAGCAGGCGGCTGGGTCCCCACTGGTCCAAGCCCTCCAGAAGGAGGAGGAGGAGGAAGGGGGCATGGTGCAGAATCCTGAAATGAAGGAGGGGGTGGTGGAGGGGGTGGGGGTGGAGGTGGGCCTGACGCTAATGGGGGTGGTGGAGGAGGATGTGATCCAGAACGAGAAGTGGATGGAGGTGGTCCCCCCGGGGGGCAGGGAGGTCGCCTAGAAAATTGTGATGGAGAGGGGACATCTCCCCTATTTGATATCATAGGAGCACCTGGGAGAAGTGGTAAAGGACCACTTCGCCCTGGCCCACTAGCTGGGAGATGAGGGCTCGCACGATGTGGGGGTGGGGGTGGGGGATGACTTGGACCTGGAAAAAAAATATGAATATTCAAATTCATGATACTAGAGTGTTAAATCACACATTAATCAGAAAAAAACAACAAATGTTCTGTATAAAGACAAAATGGTTTTACCATGCCTACATTGGGTACAAACATCATCAAATGCATAATAAGCTTTCTTAAGATTATTCCAGACAAATAAGAAAATGATAAATTCCAAATGCCAAGGAAATATAAAAAAGTACAGATTGTGACCATTCTATATAAATATTTCCACACTGTTCTAAGAAATCTGCATGTTCTAAGAAATCTCCATGTAGATATCAATATCAATCTCAAAAGCATTTTACCTTTAACTATCACAGCTGACTATGCAAGGTGGATTATTGGTCTGACTCTTATAAAGTGAATTCAGATATAAATATTAATTTAAAATAACATACATAAACGTATAAAATATCATTTATAAAGAATGTGGTGCTGTTTCACATACTGTGACTATTTTTAATTATGAGAGCTGGCCAGATTAAGAGATGGGTGACTATATAAATTGGAATAAATAAATAAATTGCTCTCTAAAGTATCCTAAGATTCCTTTTTATTTTTACTATAGAGATTAATATAATTACTCCTTTTATTAATCAGTGCATCCAAACCCAGACTATTTACTCAGATATGCACATCTTTCAGTAGGTGGCATAACTAATAAATGCCAGGGTATGGAACCACTGATTGGTTCAAATAAAATAAAAAAGGGGACCAAAGTCACCTGTGAATCAGATATATTTTTCTGCTCCAGCAACTCACCTTGTCGTCTCAGTTCTTCCTTGACAGCTTCCAACCCTCCTTGACCTTCAATGAAATCATAGATAATCTTTGAAGTCTTAGCATCAGTCAACTGAGCATCGCTGATTCCCGCCTTAGAGAAGAATGTCTTCAAATCAGGGTCCAAATCGTTCAACTGAAATAAAAATATGTCAGCATATATTCATGGGGATGATAGTTTAACAATGGCCTTTTTAAGCTAGTAAAAATGATCCAAAAATAATATATAATAAACATATATTATATGATAACTCTTAACATGGAATTACATGGAGAGAAGGGGATAAGAAAATCCCAGTCCAAACTGGAGCCCCAATTATTACCTCAAACCCTCGTAACCAAATGGTTCTAAAGCCTGAGCCATATTTAGCACATAAATAACACAACATACATACATACATACATACATACATACATATGATGGATGGTAGTAAAAATGGTGGTTTTAATCTTTACTTTGACTCTTAGTTGGCAACATCGCCCCACCCTATATATCACCATTCCAATATATATACACACACATTGCTATGCAAAGTTCCTGATAGTTGTTTTTTTGGGGGGCGGGGGGGGAAGGGGCAGATGAAAGATAACTCCTGCAAGGAAAATAATAAATGGCTCATAGAAGGGGAAAGACAACATGGAAGGTAGCTGAGGAAAGAGAGGAATGAATTGTTTCCCTTCTTTCTTCCATTATTCCAGCTTTTGTTCCAGCATCCAAATGAGGCCAAAGAAATGAAGAGCACAAACTGTACTAAAGACTACTTAACAGCCTATTTAAGACCAAGGGAAATTCCTTAGTATTAAAGAAACCTCTGGTTCACACTTGCCCTACTGAACTGAGTATTAAGGAGAGCAGTTCCTCCTGTTAAGTTGTAAGCCAGTTTTACTTTATCTTCTTTTTCATATCAATCTATCATGGCTGCACAGCAATTGGATCTAGTGAAACTTTAAAATTGGATGTACATGCAAAAACTAAGAGAGAGTGCTTCATGACTGCCACTCATGCGTGGGATAAATGGGCAACTCACATATAAAACAATGGAATTGGGCTGCAATAACTCAAAAAGTTTAATCTCACACCCAAGAGCCCTCAGAAAACTATATCCTTTCAAATTTAATTGCCAAGGCTACGTACATCAAATCCACTGCTGGGATCCCATCCAATGTGCTGGATGTGCCTGAAAAGGAATCATAGAAGACATCCAGTTAGGTGAAGACCATCAACCTTGTTTCATCACAGAGCTGGATTTGACTGATGTCATGGCCAATGAAATGATTGGCAGAAAAGATACCCTTAGTTGGCCATCTAAACTTCGAAACAGAGAGAAATGCAGAGTTTTTAGGTCTCCATACTCAGTGGGAATGGGGCAGCTGGCTCTTTGTCAATCTGGAACCCTACCAAAGAGACTGAGGAATCTACATAGCTCTAGAAGGACTCACTTAAATCCACAAGGAGCACCAATGTCAGCCTTAGAAATCTTCTTTTTGCCCTTCTTCTTATCTACCGCAGTTGGAACTGGGAGACCACGATAGCGGGAAAAAGTGATGTCAGGATTCTGTATATTAACAGTTGCCAGAGACAGTGGAGAGGAAGGGGAATTTGGCTGTGAGCAAGGACCTTTGGGAAACACAAGACAAGGATGAGAGAACAATTAGCTTTCTTGCAACTACCATCACAACATCTGACAACTCACTAAAATCTTTCCTTCCTTCCTTCCTTCCTTCCTTCCTTCCTTCCTTCCTTCCTTCCTTCCTTCCTTCCTTCCTTCCTTCCTTCCTTCCCTCCCTCCCTCCCTCCTCAACCTATGTTATTGGTTGTGGAATTTAAGCAAATCTAGGAGCTCTTATGGGGAAACAGTTTTAAGGGAAAAATGTATCTCACACATTTTTGTAACCATTAGCATTCAGAACATGCTGAACCCTCAGCTCCTTCACTCATCATCGTTCTTCCTAAGGGTGCTGGAACTCCAATAATATCTGGAGATTCTTGGGTTGCCATGCCTGTTGTATCTCTTTGGATATTTTCAAACAAAGTGCTAAAAAGCTCTTTTACTAGAAATATTTTAAATGACTGTTTTTCCTAGTGTATAGTTGGAGTTTGTTACATATCTACATCAATTTTTCTTCCAGCTATGCTAAATTCATAATCCCAACACATTTTAAGAACAATTTAAAGAAAGCTGTTTCATGTTTTTGTGCTCTGTAGATATAAACTCTAAGATAAAAAGCATATGTGCCCTCAGAAGTCTGCAACCCAACTTTTACCAGAATGCTTACCATTCATATCAACTCCAGAAAGTGGGGGCCGTGAGAAAGTTGCTTTTCTATCTAATAAAAGCAAAAAGACTGATGGTCAGTAAATAGTTCAGTGTCAAATGTTCCCAGCCAATGATTTGAATTGAAATGGTCTTTTCTAAAACTGGACTGGCTGAGAACTTCTCATAACCAGCAATGCTGTCCGTGTGCTCCAAATCAATCTTTCTAGGATTCCACTGTCTTTACAGCAATAATTTTCCACTCTCTCTGCCAATGAGAGCAAACGCAGAGTAAGTACAACTTACAGCTAAACTGTTATTATCAGAAAGTCTGTCCAGCCATCCTACTGACATTAATGGCTATTCCACGCTCAGCATTTGTAACTGATACACATCAGGAAGGAGCTTGATTGCAAAAAACAAATAATGAACAGATTGTGAGAAAAATACAGGGGATACATACCGCCGTTCACTGGAGGGGGTGGCGGTGGCAATTGTCTGTTATCTGTAAAGCAGAAAAGAAAATATAGAACATTAACAGTAAAATGTTTCATGCTCTTTCTCTCAACTTTCAAGAATGATTTGGCTATCTGAATACAGTAGTACAGGGTTTGTTCCATTTAGTTTGGGCACAGTTGGATTTCCTTGAAGAAAACCAGGAGAATTTTGTCACAAGTTATTATCAAGATCCTTGCTGAAACCTGCCTAAGAGCCTGAACATTACATAGGAATTCTGAGACAATATAAACAGTGGTGGGATTCAAATATGTGAACAACCGGTTCTCTGTGTGGATGCCACTTCTGGAAGTCCATTCTGGGCCTAAGCAACAAAAAATCAGCTACTGGTTCTGCCGAACTGGTGCGAACTGACTGAATCCAACCACTGAATATAAATATGTTTTCAGTGATATGTTTCCCAGTCCTGGAAAGTTGGAAACATCTTTAGACCGAGTGAGGTCTTCACACCATCTAGCTCAGTGATATCCACAGCAATTAGACTATGCATTTCAAGCATTTCAGGCAATTGCCATCACAGCTAGAGGAACCTGAGACTTGTGGGGTGAAAAGTTCCCAACAGCATCATCTGATTAGTAGGAGCTCCAATAATTTTTTCCCAGGTTGGAAGCCAGGCTCTACTCCCTCATCCCACCCCCTCCACCCCTAAATAAGGTAATCAGTGAAAGAGGACAATGATCTTAAATTTGCCAAGAATATCAACAATGGAGGCAGATGAGGAGTGTTTTCTTCCTTCCTAATCTGAATGATTTGGATGATCTGAAGGTTAAGAGAAAATCACTTTAGGATTAAATACGGTATGAATCCTAACATTACGAAACAACCATGTGAGGTAAAGAATCCAAGTGTGTATTTTTCTGGAGGCAAAACAAGTATATTTCTGTAGAGATATTAGCCTACATTTCAGAATTATTCTGCAGAAAGCAGTTTGGGGCTCTGAACAGCCTGCATTTCATTTGCATTCCCAATAAAGGGAAGCATTTTCTTTACTGTAATTTCTTCCCATTTCCCCTTTTTAAAAAATGCATTTGGAATGTTGCAGGACTAAAAGCAGCTAAGCTTTCACTTTTTTTTTAAGGGAGTAATATTTAATGATCAATTTCCCTTCTGTAAATTCTAGGTTCTCAAAAGACCCATACCCAGAGTAATATTTCTCCAGAAACACAACTCCTCACTTTCATTAATTTTTAAGGTGTGACTGGGTCTTTCACCGAAGTAATCTTTCGAACGGGACAAATATTGCCTGAAGAAATGGGATTCAGACAAAAAGCATCCCCTGGAGCTACATCTCCTGGTAGGGACCTTCCACCTACCCCTCTGGTTCCTCTTCTGAATCTTCTCTTCCACCATTTGTTGAAAAGATTGTGCCTCTTGTTCATCAGCAAAGTTTAGTCCCACACTGCACTCCTGCAAGCATATGCAACACAATATCTGTGTGATAAGGCATCGAACTCAATCACAATTCTACAAATCCTCCCTGAGACATTTCTAAATAGGGATTTAGATATACATTTTTAAACAAGTATGGGGGGGGGGAAACTTTCCGTTTAAAGCAAGCATTAAAAAGATTTAATTTTAAAACAGCTGTATAGATCTATCTTCTTTTTACTAAGAAGCTAGTCTTTCAACATTGGAAAGATAAATTCATGGCCCTGGATTATTCAGTGGATTGAAGACCTGACATTATAAGTGAATTGCTCCTAGATGTAGATTATGTCTGGACAATTACAATGAAATGTGGTAAGCTTTTATTGAAACTATTCACTAATATTTCATTCACACAAGCATTCTTCCTAGAGGAAGAAAAAACCCTTATGTTTAATTATTGCTGCTGTAGTTCATTGCTTTCTTTTTGTCTTCTTTTCTTTGTGCTGTTTTAGCCAATCTATAAAGTTTTAACAAAATACCCTACACAGATAACATCTTTTTAAAGTATTGCCTTTGGGACTGCAAAGACAGACTTCGTTTTCTAAAAGCATGGATGCTTCTCGTCTAGATTTTTCTCTTCCGCAGGGTCCTATGTCAGCCTGACCACATATATCCATAGTGATTCACCCATCCATAATCAAGTACTCACATCTCCTAAAAAAGTGTGGAAAAAGGTTGTGGGAGCAAAATAAGCCATCTGGTTGTACAACTCTTGCTCCCAGGTCATCTTCTGCTGCTGCATCAAAACAAAATAATAGGCAAAGATGCTTATTAAGTCACAGACTGTTTCTCCCCACTTAAGACAATATCAAAAAGTTGAAGTATCCTTTGCGTCAGTCTAAACTCCAGGTCACACCCAAAATGGATTCAACCTTTAAGTTTTTTTAGCAATAGAATGGAAGTGGTTTGTCATGTCTTTTCACTAGGATTCCCCCCCCCCCATCGCGTGTAGGCTACAGTTCTGGAATTCCCTGGTGACTTCCCATTTATGTATAACCACTGCTGAGTACAAATATTTTAAATCTGGATGTATTTATGTAAGAAGTTAATGAAAGCAGGCATAATTTGCAAGCAAACAATGATGTTTCTGTATTTCCGTACTTCTGAATGTGAAATAAGACCTAAGGAGAGTAATTCTATTTGGCCTTCAGATGTTTAGAGGGGAAAAAATAATAGATAAGGAGAACTCAGTTTCTTTGTCTCCCCATTTAGTGACCTGCATCTGGAAGAATGGTTCTTGCAGCTCAGCTCTGATGTCTGAATGATGCTATTGGGAATGGTGCTTGATGCTTTCAATTTCAACACTATGTAGAAATGGGGATGAATCAGACCTCCTTGCCCAAATACATATTTTGATATACAAATTAATACATCTGATCTATGAACAGTAAGCCAGATGCATGGTACTTGTGGATGTTACATTATTCACAGGCTTTCTCCACAAAAGAGATGCTCATAATTAACATTTAAAATTGCTTTGTAATTCATGAGGTTTCAACATTCTCAGACAAGACTTTGAGGTTTGCAAAATTTCGGTGATATGATCTTATTGAATCTAGAATAGAATAGAGCTGGAAGGGACCATGGAGGTCTTCTAGTCCAACCTCCTGCTCAAGCAGGAGAACCTATACCATTTCAGACAAGGGACTGTCTAGTCTCTTAAAAATCTCCAGTGATGGAGCACCCATGATTTTTGAGGGCAAGGTGTTCCACTGGTTAATTGTCCTCACTGTTAGGAAGTTTCTCCTTAATTCCAGGTTGCTTCTCTCTTTGATCAGTTTCCAACCATTATTTATTTTCCTGCCTTCTGGTGCTTTGGAGAATAATTTGACCCTCTCTTTTTTGTGGCAGCCCCTCAAATACTGGAATATTACTATCATGTCACCTCTATTTCTTCTTTTCTTTAGACTAGCCAAACCCAAGTCCTGCAGCTGTTCTTCATACGTTTACAGAAGATTTGATAATATGAGAGTAGTACTGTGTGCTTAAACCAGACACAGGACTAGATCAAGATGTATTTGAAAAGATGTTTGGTTCAACTCTCTTAAGAGAATGAGTCAAAAGAATTGGGAGCAGTTGTTTTATTTTTGCCCCATAGACAATAATTGTCCAGAAGGCATAGTAGACATCAGGGACATAGATTAGATTATCTCAGTCTTCCCTATTATAGAGAGATGCATTGTATTATATTGTATTGTATTGCATTGTATTGTATTGCATTGCATTGCATTGCATTGCATTGCATTGTATTGTACTAATTATTTCTAACTGCATTCCTATATACATTCATTAGCACATACAATTAGTTATTCAACCAGGTGTTCTCTTTTAATTGGGCATTCCCAGAACAATTTGTCAAATGATAAGCTGAATAAAATGCACCAGCCAAGTACGATGGCTTGTCAAGAAGTTGTTTTTGCTTCCTGCGCAGATTGGCAGAGGAAAGTGCATTCGGTTGATTGACTTAGAAACATCAGATTGTTTCAATCACTTTCTAATAAACCCTATTACTTAATTCAGTGTAAATCTGAGTACTAGCAGAAAATAGCAAGAAAACAATGCAAATTAAAGCATGGCTTTTAGTTTTCTCCTGTCTGAACAAGAATATGCTGGTTGAGAATTCTAGTAATAAAATACCCAGAAAATAGATGTTGGGTAACATCATTTCAATGAATGAACAATAGATATGTACCTATGGTCAGAAGGAAATGCAGGGAAGTATCACAATGGAGTAAAACAGTTGATACCTTAAGATCATACAAGCGGATGAAGTAAGAACGTTTAGGGACATCCTTTACGAAACACAGCACTCCAGAACTTTGCTTGGACCAGTTTCTGCTGCTCTGAGGCAAAGCCAGAAAGAGTTGGGCCACTGTTGTGACCATGGTCTATCAGAAGAGGGAAAGTTACAAATTAATCATCCAGTTCGATCAAAGATGACATACACCTGTGGAATTGGTCTTTTCAAGCAGATATAACTGGGAATGGGGAAAATGGGAAAGCATTATCCAGTCACAAATGTGATGAATTTCACATCACAGAAACTGTAAAATCTACAGCAATATACATTATAAGGGAATAATGCACAGGGAAGTCTAGAAAAGTTCAGAAAACAATTGCTCTGTACTAATATTTCCTAACCTTGGCAACTTTAAGATATGTCTAGTTGAACTCCCAGAATTCCCTAGCCAGTATGCTGAATGTGGAATGATGGACGTTGAAATTGACGCATCTTAAAATTGCCAAGGATGAGAAAAATTGTTCTACATCAATGGCAAAATAAGAGGCACTGGTTGACTTGGATACAAAATCCAATTCATCACACACTAAGAGCCTTTTTTGCTTACAGCAGGGTACAGAATGAATGAATGAATGAATATGGTAAAAATAGTTTCTGGAGGTGAGTGGAATCATCCGAAATATTGTTTTGGAGGAATGCTTTTTTCTTCCAGTGCCCAATTCCCATTCTTTCCGTTTTGCAATGTTTGGAGACACCCTCATTCTTCAAAAGCGCCTGTATGAGGATTAAGCAGCAAGCTTATATACCTGGAAATAAGCCAGACTGAACTAAACCAGGCATCTTTCAGAGCACTTTAGACAGAAAGTAACTCTACACATTCTTTTAGGATCCAAGTTGTACTTTTTTATATATTTTGGAATCAAACAATATTTCAGAATATTTTGGAAGTTAAAAGAAGCAATGCTTTGAATCAGAAACTAAGCTAATAGAAAGATTTTGCTTTGATTTAAAATGTGAGCTGAACTGTTCTTATTCCTGGCTATGGTTTTTAATCCTGATTATGTGTGTGTGTGTGCGTGTGTATAATGCTGTTTATTTATTCCTTAATGTTGTTTAATGTTTTGATACCCGATTCGGGTAGATCAATTATGAAGCTGGCAGAATAGGCAAATGAGAATTCTCAGCATACCCACAAAACTACAGTTCCCAAAATACATTACAAGGACCTTACAGCAATTAAACTGATATTGTCATGCAGTCATGAGGCCTGATAGAGTACCTAAATAATTCAAAGTAAAGGAAATATTATTTGACAACTTCATCCAAGATCAAGGATATTTCCTCTTCTGTTGTCTGGCCTATTGTTTTGAACTAGGCTTCTTTTCAGCAAGATACGGGGTGGGGCAGGGCGGGGGGTTATGACTTCACCCCCCACCTGAGAACTGGCAGTGTGTCATTAACTAGCCAGAGCTTTTTGTTAGGCCTTTTGAGGAAGTGTTTTTTTCTCCCCACTTCCTGCCTTGAGACTGCATGTGTCTCTTAACACATCAAGCTGTTGTTTTCAGCATTAAAAAAAAAATCCACTTGCTTCTGCATAGAAGTTGGGGGAGATTTAAAAAGCAAAAAGAAAATTTCCCAATGGTTCCACAGTCTATATCAAAAGTGTTGTCAGCTAATTCGATCAAGTCAATTGTTATTTCCACTGACTGCAAGACCATAAAACAAATGTTCAGACTGATTAATACACTAAAATATGTAATGAGCAGGAATTGACTCTTAGGAGACATACGGTACTTACTGGAATTCTGTAAATGCCATGGGGGCCAAAAGGCAAATCTCTCTCTACACTAAGCCAATCCAATCCAATCTCTTCTATATTTCTCAACTTCGAATTATTAATGATGCTACTAATCCTGCTAATTTTCTAGCACGTTCTCATTTATCCATTGAGCAACTTTCTAGGGGGAAGATCATGCTGAAAATCAGACACTGGCTCAGCTGTAGGCTCTCTTCCTTCCAAGTTATTTTTCATCCTAATTCATCAATGAAATTCCAACATATAATCACACAGTTTCCCAGAGACAAGCTCCTCTCTCTCTCCCATTCCTGGCATACTCTACATTCTGCCGTGGACTTTCCTTCCTTGAATAATAACAAGAATTACCGTGCATTTCCTGCCCAAAAGATTGAACACTTGCTGGTTTTCAAGTTCCTCAAGGAGGCAAGAAGATACATTTTCCTGCTGTCCTCGGCCTCCAGGTTTGGTTCTTCTGCTCATCTCAGCCCTGTCAGGTTGTAAAGGCTCTCACGAAGCAAACTTCCGTATTGTAAAGGCTTCTTTGAACAGGAAGCTAACAAACCACCAGGCTCATCCAGAGATAGATGAGTTCTCTATCTTGCTTCAAAGGCCTGGCAACCCTGAAGCTGCCCTGAGAGAAACTGAAGTACAAAGAGAAACCAGAGCAGATTAGGTGGGTGAAGGAGTCTGAAAATGCCCATCCCTCTAAGAAACAAAAGCATTTGGTCCACCAATTCTATAGTTTTTGAGTGCAAAAAGTATTTTTGTCCCATAAATGGAATATACATGCTGCGATTTTTTTTCTGATTAGAATTTAATAGGGTAAAGAATTTGCTTTCAGGAGGTTCTACAATACTGCCACCTCCAAATAAAACTGTAAGTTTGATTTCAAAGTTTGCAGAACTGCTGCTGATCCATATTGGCAACCTTGGAATAGGTGAAAAAACACTCTGGTCTAGATTAGCAGCCCCCAACCTTTTGGACACCAGGGACCAGTTAGAGAGGTTTTTCTGTAGACTGGAGGAAGCATGGTTTTGTGTGCTGCCTATCTGGTGGATGGGGCTTTGCTTGTTTGCGTGGCCTGGTTTCTGGTATGCTGTGGACCAGTGCCAGTCCATAGACCGGGGGTTGGGGATCCTTGGTCTAGATTGCAAATATTTGCACATCTCGCAGGAGGCAGCAGAGGGAAAGTTCTGTTTTAGATCTTTGCTGACATCTAATAGTTATCTGGATATTTGTAGACAAGATCTGGTAGCCCTTAGCAAGATGGAAAAGGAAAAGCAAATAAAGAAAGTGAACAACCAATCACATAAAGAGCCTTACATCACTTAAGCTTGAAGCTCAAGAAGAGGATTTTCAGAGTCATTTCTTTCACAATGAAATAAATATAACCATTGAAATTCTGTTCCTCAAGCCCAGATATCAGCCACACAGGATGATGGCTTGTAGGATTGTGCAGACAATTTCTCAAAAACAATGTTACAAGCAAGCATTCTGCATCCTCCTCATTCAGACCGAATAACAAACGTCCTGACTGGTGATGGGATTACAAGGCAGCCAGTGAGCAAAGCACAGCATTTCAAACTAAGGGTCTGGCTTAAGTCCAAGATGAAAGAATAAGAGGTCTTCCAATATAATTTCAAGTACAGGGGATATCAATCAAGAATAGGCTGTGATGCTTTCCAAATTTAACTTCCATTCTCAATAATCCTTAGTGAAGGGATTGGTTGGAGCTGTACTCCACAACATATGGAAAACACCTGGCTGCCTTCCTCTTGTCAATGCTATAACCGCTGAGTTGCAACGCTCCCAGCCTTCTGTAGTGGGGGAGGGTAGGTTATTGGAAAGATCAGCAGTGTGTTGCCCAATGCAATTCTCTGGCATGTCAATTATACCAAATTTCTGTCAAGGGGAAACATAGGGAGAGTGGAAGCATTCAGACTTTCAATAGTCCTGATTGGTTTGATCATGATGGCTTGCTTTTTTAAAAAAAGCACCTTAATACAGGCAGTCCTAGACTTACAATGACAATTGAGTCCAAAATTTCTGTTGCTAAGTGAAACATTTGTTAAGTGAGTTTTGCCCCTTTTTGCGACCTTTCTTGCCACAGATGTTAAGGGAATCACTGCAGTTGTTAAATGAGTAACACTGTTGTTATGTGAATCTGGCTTTCCCGTTGACTTGGCTTTGTCAGATGGTTGCAAAAAGGGGATCGCGTGACCCTGGGGTCATAAGCATGAGTCATTGCCAAGCGCCTGAATTTTGATCGCTGCAACAGTCAGAAGTGTGAAAAATGGTCCTAAGGTGGTTTTTTTTTTTTTTGCATTGCTGTTGTGTCTTTGAACGGTCACTAAATGAACTGTTGTAAGTCGAGCACTAGCTGTAAAGTCTCAGGCCAACACCAGAATCCCAAGTGGCTGATGTCACAATCATGTGATTGCATCAGGGTGGGGGGAGAAAGATTGGCATTTCTGTAATTGCTTCACCCTCCGGTCTTTTTGATTGGATACATTGCCTCTCACTCCAATGCTGGAGTCATAATATAAAAATTGAAAAGGAGATGGGGGAATGCCCAGGAAGATGTATTACAAAAAAGCTGACCCATAGGGAACTATATGACAGCGTGTGCAATCCAGTATTTGATGACTAATGGCTATAAAGAAATCAAAGGTATTTTCCAGTTCTTAAGCTTTGCTTATTATTTTCCATTTAAGAAATACTGATACTGTATAGAACAGAATGCTTATGTCCAAGTATTTTGCCGGAAATGTATGATCTATGTGTTTTGGGAAAGGTAATATTTTCTACCCATCAAAAGCATGCAGCAGTTGTTTATAGCAGATATTCTGTGATATCTTATAATAATATCTTGTTCATATTATAGTAGAGAATTCACTGGTAAACCAGTAACTATTGCTAAGTATAACATGTAAGACAGATTTTTCTCCCTTTTCTTCTTAATTTGTGTTTTTGTTGTATTGTATTTTCCATTTAAAAAAAAATAAGATAAAAGATTGTTTTCTTACAAAACTATTTTAATATATATTATTTATTTATATCCCACCCTTACTATTTTTATAAATCTCTGAAGGTGGCAAACATACCCAGTACTCCTTCTTATTTTCCCCACAACAACAATCCTGTGAGGTAGGTTGCATGAAACTGGCCCAAAGTCACCCAGCTAACCTTCATGTCTAAAGCAGAACTAGAACTCAGTCTCCTAGTTTTTAGCCAGATGTCTTCACCACTAGACCAATGTGACCGCATAGTAACCTTAGCAAAAGAATTATGAAATCACATTCAGTTCCTCATACTTTGGGGGATGGGGAGTGGGTGAGGTCATAAAACTGTCCAGAAAAGTATAAACATATATTTTGTGAAATATATTCCTATGATTTCTCAATATTTATTTGAATTTAAGAGAAGACTGCTCTCAGGGGCAGACACTGCCTGAACTCCACTTCTCAATGTCTAATGATCGTAGGGGAGCTTATTTTGTGGTTGAGGGAGATAAAATGCACGGAAAGGAAGAGTACATGCATGGTTGATTAAATGGTTGATTGCAAGGTTATGAAAGAAGAAACCTCATTTATTTATTAATTGTCCTGATTTATTAACCGGCACACCCTCATATAATAGAATATTGGCAGTTGCAAAATGAGAATGCTTCCCCACTCTTTGTAGAAGCTTCAGAACCAAGACTTCTGGTATCACTACGTTTCCTTTCTCGTTGTTTCTAGCCAAGTGGACATGCTTCCAAACAATTTTTTTTTTGAACAATGCTTCTTGAAATCCATCTGCACATAAAAATGATGCTAGAAGTTGGTGCTATGTATCATGCAATCTCATCATCATCATCAATGAACATCAGCGTTTCAAAGGTGCTTTTTCAAAAAAGTAACTGGATTGTTTTTTCGTTGAGGGAGACGTTTCGCTTCTCATCCAAGAAGCTTCTTCAGTTCTGACTGGATGGTGGGGGAGGGGAGGGGAGAATGGAAGGATTATATTCCCTTGTAATCTAGATTCCATGCATGTGCAGATGAAGCTTCTCTCGCTCACCTGCCACTTAAGTGGCCCAGTTCTCATTTGCGCAGCCTGGAGATTGGGGACCCCTGATCAGCAAGAAAAAGAGTCAGGAATGAAAAGAGGTGGGCACATAACTGTCCACAGATCTAGTAGAATGATTCCAGACTTTCTCAGGAATTGGATGTTGTATATTGTAGGGAAGATGAAGATAAATCTTTCAGGAGAGCTGGGTGGAACCTGTCTAGGGGCCTCACATTAGGATTGAAATTTTAGCTTAAAAATCATATGCCAATGCAGCAAATCTCCAAGCAAGAACATCAGGTAAAGTAGGACAAAAATACGGCTACAAAGATAGAATCAAGAAATAATTTCTGGGAAAAGTATTTGGTCTCAGGACTCCTTTCTCTCTGTTCTCTAAAATAGCAACAATCCTAGTGACAACAAAATGCCCTGAGTGATGTCACAACTAACAAAAGGAGACTTACCAAATTAAATAATTAATGGCGCCAAGGATGGCTTTGTTGTTAATCACAACAAATCAAAAGGAAAGTATCAGTAAGATTTTATATATTTATTAAAATTAGGCACCATCTGACTAAATTATATATGCAAAGGAACAGTATAGTGGGGTGCAGGTGAAACAGTTCTTAAATATTTCACCAAGACTATAAGAAATGAGACCTGTGCTCAACTGGACAGTGATGCGGAATATGTAAAGAACACGAAATCGAGAAGATACAACTGAATCTGAGTCTCCCCTTCTTTTTTAAACATTTCTATACAGATATTCCTCATTTAGTGACTGCCTCATTTAACAATCATTCACAGCTATGATTGTGATGAAAAAGCAACCAATCTTTGCATTCATGATATTTTCAGGTCTGTGAAGCAAAGGAAAACTGAAAGATCATAAGCAGAACTGTGATTTCACAAACGACCATTTTGCTTAAAAATTGAGTTGCTGGTCCCATTATGGTTGCTAAACAAGGATTACTTATAGCAGGTCTCTCAATAGAAAGGAATATGTTTTCACACATAAATGAGCATATAGGCGCATATAAAACCATCACGTCCAAGTCGGGTAAAGGAGTTTATTCTATATAATAAAAACAAATTGAATACATAGTACAAGGTCAACAGTTCTTTATTGAATACCAAAATTATACAAATACTGTGTCCTTACATCAAGTTCACATTTTGAATGTGTTCCCTCCTCCCTTAAAATCTGGATCCCATTAGTACCCCAAGCAGAAAGCCAGCCCCATTTAATGAAAAAACAAAGAAGTAAAAAAAGCTGAGGCCATCCAGATCCTAGTGGGGTAGAACTGTTGCAGTGAGGTACATATTTCATTTGGATAAGAAATTAAGGTGTGGATTTCCATGGGTCAGTAGAGAGACAAAGGTATCAGGTTTCCAAGCCAGGGCTCAAATGTGAATGCTGCTAACTAAATGCTTCACCTTGCATTCCCAATATTTTGAATTAGTTGGGCTAGGAGGAAAAGGCTGCAGTTGCTAAACCACCATTCTCCCACTGTAGCCACTTCCTACTAGAATCATCCAACCATTATTGTTCCCTAACAGGCCCTGCCTCACTGTAGTTTGGTGTTGCTATAAGCATACTGCAAGTCATTAGTGGGGACATGACCTCAGTTTCTCCTCAGTTGCTTACAAGCATGCATCTAGTGCAGGCAGCTAGCTGCAAGAAAAGTTGAGATTCTTGCATCTCAATAGCTGCACTGAAGAGGGAGAGTCAGCAACAATCCTTTTCTAGTGAATTTCTCTTTTACATGCTATTAGGAGCTGTTTTGCATTTGACCACCTTATAGTCAGCTTGTGAATTCAAAGTTAGTCAGCCAAGAAGAGCAAAAGGCTCAGATATTTACCTGTTAAATAGGAGCAGCATGACAGTCAGTGGCAATGGTTTTGAAGAAGCACAGTTCAATTATGTTGTGTGAAGTTGCTCCTCCTCAGAATCTGATAAACTATGAGCAGCAATATGACAATCAGATTCAGCAAAGGACGTTGTCCCCCTTTATGCAAAACTTCAATTTGAGTGTTTCTGCATCCTATGCTGTGCAAGTCACCCTCTACTTCAGAATTCTTTGACCCTCCTTTCCCCCCCCCCCCGTGACATTGTGCTGGTTCTAAGGATGAAATTTGTTCCACAATTGGGAAGGATTGAATACCACTCCATGTAATGAATCTGTTTAGAATTTCAAAGTTCAATGTATATTACCAAATATGTAGCAGAAGATAAAGATACCAAACATGGGGCTTACTTTGTAATACACCATACAAATTAAATAAACAGAGTGCTCTGATCATGATCATAAGATTTGAATATTTTAGAAAGTACGATCTAAACAAAGTCTTATGACAATTTCCAATTCTAACAGGAAAAGACAAGATGAACGATGCAACAGATTATTTTGGAAGGAAAGGGCTAGAGGTATTC
Source organism: Crotalus tigris (assembly GCF_016545835.1). NCBI lineage: Eukaryota > Metazoa > Chordata > Lepidosauria > Squamata > Viperidae > Crotalus > Crotalus tigris. The sequence goes on along the minus strand of NW_024096609.1, from coordinate 1,688,681 downwards.
CCTCTGGAATGATCCATAAAATAAAATAATATTGCTGAAATTCTTTAGATAATTATTATAATGTACCAGCAGGATTTCCAATGATTAGATCTCTATTTACAGACTGTAAATGGTTTGAAGTTAACTCGTGTACACTTTACAGATGGGGATGTAGAGGGAAAGCACTTTAAGAGGCTTACTACCTTGGAACAGTGCTAAGCATATGCATCTTTTGTAAAAATACAAGCCACTTCCAATTTAATCTAAATTTTCCATTTGTCAACTCTTAAAGGCAGAGTACTCTGTGTACTGTCTAAGTATGTTGCAGCACAAATAATGAATATTGTTCTGGACAATATGTACAACATTGCAGTATTTCTAAGGGTACTTCCTTTTCAAATTAGGTAGATTAATCCACAGATTTATTTATTTAGTGTATGGCAATCAGCAGAGAAAGCTATGAGATGTGATTTATGTTGTTTGAAGGAAAATGCATAAATATTATCTAAAGGAACTAATATTCAATTAAGTCCTCCATAATCTCACCTTCTCAATGGAAAAAAAACTGAATCCCTAACAATTCTTTAAGTATAGATAAACAAGCAACAAATAGAAGCTAAAAAAATTCGAAGAATAAATGTACATAATGCAGAATTTATTACATAAACTAGATATAAGGTGGTAAAAGAACCCTTCCATCCTCTTTCATTTTCAAAATCACAGAGGTATTTGTGGTATGACAGAATCAAGATTAAGGGTCTTGTGCAGATGATAGATCAAATTTGTTTCCTGATTCAGACACTATGACCTTAGCCAAAGTTTCAGATTACGAGAGAATTTCTATAAAAAGAGGACAATTCCTGAGAGCTCTGACAGAGAAGCAAGCTCCCTTAGATCCAGCCATCATTAGATGGTTTTATCAGAGATGTCATATAAGTGCATTTAAAAAGATAACCTTTAAGTGTGAGCAAGCAATTACCGTACTTTCCCGTGTATAAGACGACTTTCGCAAGCGTTAAACTCGCCGCCGAAGTCGGGGGTTGTCTTATACGCCGAGTTGTCTTATACATCAGAAATTACAGTAGTTTCCGGCGTATAAGAGGACTTTCTAGGCATGCGACTCGGCGCCGAAGATGGGGGTCGTCTTATACACCGGGTCGCCTTATACAATGGAATATACGGTAGCACAATCGGGCATTGCTACAAGAAGTATTAATGCTTGATGAAATGTACACCTAAAATAAAGAATAATTTCTGTCATTTCTGTATAAGGAAAAGCTAAATAGAGGGGGAACAAATGGCAGAAAGATACCAAATAATTAGAAATGAAAAAAAAATAGATGAATAATGGAACAGAGGTTATCTTTGTCAGGCTAGACTTACAGCCTTCCTACCAAAAAATTTAGTTCCCACCCATTCACTGTCAAGGGACATGCAAAACTGCAGTGAAAGGTCCATAGTTCAGGGGATGTTTAATCTTCAGAATTATAGGACTAAGGATTCACATGAAAGTATCAACTTTCAACTTAAAAGCTTTTTTAAACCCTTTTCCAAGTTTTGACTATGACACCTTTTAACATAACTAATTCAATGACACAAAAAGATGAATTACATATAAGCGTCTCAAAATACAAAAATAAAGTGGCATGTTCTGCTGGAATAGCAGTATTTAGTTTTCTTAAACTATCTTTACATGTAAGTGCTATTGTGGTGGGAAGGAGAGGGAGAGGGAATATTTTTAAAAATTCTGAAAAGTGCAATTTAAAAGATTAATGTCAGTGACCATGAAGATGACAGGAAAGATATGTATACAGATTTATTCTGACTTGTTAAATTCCTTAATAGTTTCGTTGCACAAAATAAAACTACACCTGTTCGGGCAGGTGAAAGGCGATCCATGATTAGCCAAACTGATCTACCATTGTCCTCTAACTTCCACTTAAGTATCTCTGAATTGAAAAAGGCAGTAATTACATAGGGGAAATACTGGAAGACAAAGATTTAAGACGTCATTGTAAGGATGCTGGGAAAAAATAAATCTGGTGTTGTCAATTCCAAAGAGAAAAAATATCTAGGAATCCTTGCTGGCTTGTATCACACTGGTCACTGAATTAATTTATTTTCTCAATTAATTCATTTTCTCATATATATTGAGCCCTAAACTAATTAGGTGGGTTTACTCAACATACTAAAATCACAAAAAGTTAGCCATGTGTAGCATTTTATGCAAATTCAGCTGTTAGATTTGTAATTGGCCTGGTTAAGTGTGTTGTGCAAATATAGTCTCTATGTTAGTACAGGTGGTCCTCAACTTACAACAGTCTGCTTAGCGACCGTTTGGTTACAGCAGTACTGAAAAAAGTGATTTATGGCTATTTTTCACACTTATGACCGTTGCAGCATCCCCGTGCTCACGTGATTAACATTCGGATGCTCGATAACTAACATTTATGAAGGTTGCATTGTCCCGGGGTCATGGAATCACCTTTTGAAACTTTCTGACAAGCAAAATCAATGGGGAAACCAGATTCACTTAACAACTGTGTTACTAATTTGACAACTGCAGTGATTCACTTAACAACCATGGCAAGAAAGGTTGTAAAATAGGACAAAAGTCACTTAAACACATTTCTCACTTAGCAACATAACTTTTGGGCTCAGTTGTGGTCATAAGTTGAGGACTACCTGTATTTTTTTCCTAGTGTGTTTGCAACAATTGTCAGTCAAGGCTCTTATCGTTTTGCATATCAGCACCACTTGAAATTAACTCAGCCAGAAGAGCAGATTCCGTTACTTCAGAACTTTCAAATAGGAAGTGATGGAATCCTAAACTCAGATGCAGCACTTAGAAATTTAATCCCTGGGGCCCAGGGAGATGCACCAAAGGGAAATCACCAAGTGGTGTTGTAGTGTATGTAGAATTTACTTTTCTGGATAGCCTCAGAAAAAAAAACTAGTATCATTCAGAGACAGAAGACAGCAAACAACATTCTCCCACAATTTGTGGGAATTGCATTCCCCTCCCACTAGCAGGGAACCCTTGAATCTCCTGCTGTACCTACGTGATCCATTCTGCTCTGCCTCCTTAGATGGGAGGAGATTTCCAGAATTCCAGGGTCCCTGGTTCTCCTCCCTCCCTCCGATTCCCAGACCTCATCTATGTCAGAAAAACCTGGAATCATGGCATAGATTAAATAGGCATTAGGATGGCTATGTTATTTATACTCTTTGGTCTGATAGCCAGGTCGAAATTAAATAAAAGCTAATAAATTAGATTGTCCATTGCTTTGATCACACCCATCCAGGCTGGCATTTCTTTTGCTGTCAGTTGGTATCATTGCTATGTTTTTAAGTAATATCAGGCAGGAGACTGAGTGATATCAGACACCATGCCTCTATAGCAACCAACCCCCTCCCCCCATATTGGATAGCAAAGGATGTCATAATTGTTGAGACATCAAGGCACCATTTGGTACAATGACAAATGAGGAAAAAAAACAGCCTGAAATTCCTTCCATAACAGTGGAGGGGGAGGAGGAAGAGGAGAATGGAAAAAAAGCCAAACTAAGCCTTGTTGAGAGGCAGCATGATAATCCTGGGCAAAGATAAACCCAAACCAAACCCCACGTGCTTTTCCCGAGACATGCAATTGTTGGTGATGGCACAATATCGCCAGGGAGAAAAAAAACAAAGGCCAGGAAAATAATGCTGCTACCATAGGAGCCAGCAAATGAAGGGAGCTTATTCAGAGGCTCTGTTTTGGAGGCCTACACCTTAGAAGGGCTGTTAACGAAGCCCAGGAGCTGTTCCAAATTACTTTGCATTGCCACAGCACGAAAGGGATGCCTTCCAACACTTCTCCAAAGTGATGGACCGGTAATTATGGTGTCTCCAAGATGAGTGAGGATAAACAGCAAAAGGCACCACTGTTTCTCTGGCACTGAATGGTCTCCCTGGTTAGAACCACCTGGTCTCTTGGGGTCAGGCGTGGGCTTTGCTAGTGACTCACTCCAGAGCTCTTTCCTGTGGTTACCCAGTCGACGATGATAAAAGTGAGGCTCATCACCATGAAAATAAAACCAAGGGCAGCAAAACACGCAGCCTGTGGAAGGAGAAAAAAATTCATGAATCACGATTCCGGAAAACATCTTTTCTTTTTTCACAGAATTTTCAGGAGGGAACAAGAGGACCCCACAGTCCCCGGCAACCCAAACAAAATTTCTAAGAAAGCATTCCTTATCCCCTCTATCCAGCAATTTCCCAATCACCTAGGTTTCAACAGCCTTAGTTTCCAAAGTGCCTCTCCACAAACATGCTAATTCATGGGTGCAAAACTACCACATCTAGTTGCACTGATTAAAGATTGAGAAAATAGAAGGAGCATGGACAAAAACCGACATTCTTGAATAAGCTCCGACCCGCTGGCCTTTTGCACTAAGCCACAGGTGTCAAACTCGCCACGTCACATGACATGACGTGTCGCGCCTTTTTTTGCTTTGCCAGAGCTGGGGTGGGCATGGCTTCCACATGATGCAACCGGCCTACGGGCCGGCAGTTTGGCACCCCTGCACTAAGACTTCGTGGAATTGTCCAATTGTCTAGTATAACTCCCATGTTGTACATCCCCTCCCCTCAATCTGCTTGCCAATAGCCAATACCTGGATTTTGGGTCTTGATCGTAGTGGTTCTTTTTCATTGGGGATAATTCGGATGTAGAAAATGCTAGGAAGGATGAAGATGAGACTGGGGGCTGATGTGGCTCCTGGGAAAAATACACAGATGTTGTGAACGGCCATCCAGCATTCACAATGCAACAGCTCCCCTCCCAGCCCTAATACTGGGTTGGCTCAGATACATCCAATACATGTCTTTCCATAGTTATGGGCTTTGGCACTATGCAAAAACAAATTTTCCCCTTTCCCTCTTTCTCTAGGAGAACTTGGGTTTATTGTTTTAGGAGACTGCAGACAGTTCCCTGGGGCAAGGAATTCAACCAAGAAACAGTGATCCCTAATGGAGAGGAGAAAGGAGAAATCATTCTTCTTGGAATTTTCAGAAAATAAAAATAAAATAAATTGAAATGGAATTGAATTGTAAATCGAATAAATTGAATAAGAAATGGAAAAATCTGATACACAGATCTATTTCTTGGCTAGAAATAAAATAAATGCCTAGTTAGAACTACACAAAGCTCAATCATTGTTTTATGTGTGCAGATTAATGGCATAGTTGTTTTTTTTTTTTTTTTTGGTCAAACATTCAGAGATTCTGCCCTACTGATCTCTTAGAAGCAAGATACGTCTTGTGGATAGCAGATCAGTGCCATCTTGTGGTCTGAATGAATTCTTATTTTACTTCTGTATATTCTGTTAGATATTTTTTCCTATTCAATTGATGGCAGTTACTGCATCTCTAGATTAGAACAGCTCAGCTCTGTAATCTATCTTTCTCAGCACTGATTATCTGCATTTTAACATTTAATCAAAAAGCAGCTAAATTTCTAAACTTAAAAAAAAACTTAAACGCCTAAATATTTTAGCTTATTTTTAATAAATAAAATTTAATGGTTTATTCCCTATGAGATTAGATTTATTTATTTGATTTTTTAAAATCCTGTCTTTATTGATTTTATAAGTAACTCAAGGTGAGCATACATAAGACTCCTTCTTCCTCCTGTTTTCCCCACAACAACAACGCTGTGAGGTGGATATCTCCTAAAGCAGCGGCCTCCAACCTTTTTGACACCAGGGACCAATTCTGTGGTGGGTGTTTTTTCCACAGACTAGGGGGCGTGGTTTCGCACGCTGCCTGGATCCCACATGGTGCAGTTGGGGCTTCGCTAGCTTGTGTGGCCAATGCCGATACAGGGCCTGGGGGTTGGGGACCCCTGTCCTAAAGCAAAGGACTGATATCTCTGGTCACTTTAGAGCTTTATCGCCAAGAGTGGCAGAATAGCATTTTCCACAGGGTACAAGAGCCCTATATTTCTCACATAGGAGAGGAGGACACAGGCAAGGTGGTCCCTAGAAGCTTGTTGAAGGCAACAAGCTATTATTCCAAGGGGTAGGAAGCAGGACCCCAGTGTGAAATACAGAGGGCTTCCGGGTGAGATTTCCACTGTATTGGCCTCTCCCTACTACTGCAGATATCAGAACATCTTCTTGGATGAAAGCTGTCCTAAACCTTGAGCCATGGGGGAAAAAAGACCATAAAGCTAAGAACAGCTTGTGTAGTGAACCCATGTAGTGTGAGGGTTTAAACGTTAGACTATAACCAAGGAGGCCTCAGTTCAAGTCCACCCTCGGTCATTTTAGGCCAATTACTCGCTCTGTCAACTCAACCTATCTCACAGGTTTGTTGTTATGGAGAAAACTAAGAGAGAATACTGGGTACTATGTACAATGAGCTGAGCTCCTAAATGAATGGCAGGATAGAAATGTAATAAATAAATACATAGAAAGTTATCTTTTTTAGGAAAGAGGTAACACCAGAGAGGCAAAGGGCATGTTTTGTATGCAGATGTATCAGATTCATTGCATTCCAGATAATACTGACAAACTCTGGTTTGTATGAAGTCCTGGAGAAATGCTGCCAGTCAACTACCAAACCAAGATGTTCAAATTATGGTTTATAGAACAGCCATAATGGACAACTGCAACACTATACCTCTAATACTACATATAATAATGCTATACCATAAATCAGTATTCAATCTCTTTTTTCAGCACTGTACCATACATCAAGGGGACTTAATGAGGAAGCTTAAGGCTGCTGTCTACAGTGGATGATAGTATTGTACATGTCTATGGAGATTCTCAATCATCCAGGTCATGGTTGTCCCAATGGTGCTTTTTCAGGAGGCAACTGGACTTTCTTGGTTTTTTTTTGAAGATCTTTCTTAGATGAGAAGTGAAACATCTCCAAAGAAAAACAAAAAAGTCCAGTTGCCTCCAGAAAAAGCACCTTTGGGACATAGTATTGTACAGATTTTCAATTCTTTTTTTTTTTCAGACTGAGCAAAGAATTTGTAGAATTGTTTTTAAGTATTAAGTATATTTTACACATACACTACAATTTTTGCTACCTAAAAATAACATACAACCGAAAAACATCAGTCAAGCTTAAAAGGCTCTGGAGCCATTGTTTAAAAACCACTATAACCAGATTCAGACATTTCACCGAGCCACTGTGAAGGGTTAGTTTGGATTTGGCATGATGCATGAATCCAGACATTATAAATAATACTGGCTTGAAAAAAACCAATGGATGGATTTGGTAAGCTGCCTGTAAAGTAGGATAGTATCTTTTCACACCTGTTGTAGTGTTTTCATACCTGCCTAGAATCACCATGCATTTGGCTCCATCTGATCCTAATACTTTTTTTGGTGAAACGTTATAGTTCAGAACCATAAAATGAAATGAGACAGATTTCTCCAGCCCATAGTTATTTTTAAAAGCTGAATCTCCTCTGGAGGCAAAGGCTGTCAACTCTATAATCCCGTTTTCTGTATTGGGAGGACAAGCTGGGAGGAGCCAAGATGCCTTCCAAGGCAGTGGCACTAAGTCTTCAGATCCATTTACCTATTTGGTCACTTTTTGTTTTGGACTCTGTCAAACTAGTCTGAACTATGTTTTAAAATACCATAATTACATCTGAGCAGCTTTAGTCAACATATACAAATAGTCATTGACTTACAATCATTTTTTCAGCAGTTGTTCAAAGTCACAACTCTACTGAAAATGCAGCATCCTAGGGTCACATGAATTGTCATTTATTATCTTCCCAGCTTCCAACAAGCAAAGTCAATGGGGTCAACCAGATTCACTTAGCGACCATGTGATTCACTTAACAACTATAGTAATTTGCTTAACAACCATTGCAAAAAGCTCATAGCATCTGGCACAAATCACTCAACAACTATCATCCTTAGTGGTCGCAAGTCGAGAACTACCTGTATACAATTTACCCACAATTAACTTTTACTTCCAAATGGAAGCTCCCCACTCCCAGGAGGAGATTGTCTAATGGATATGAAAATATCATTTATTTATATATTAAATTTATATGCTGCCCCATTGTGCTATCCAAGGCAATTATACAACTCCAGTGGGCAGAAATGCTGGCTTATTTGCTAAGCAGATGCACATGGGAACAAAATTGCCAAAATCAGGCATCTCATGTAGCTGTAGTGCTGAACATGTATTAATCTGCAGATGGCAATGCTTGTTTCCCTGTTTCTGAATTCTGCACATCTACTCCAAGTGGTAAGTCCATTCTTCAGAAATTTACTTACTGTGCATGACTATAAAGAAAAGAAATCTCTAGGGAATGGGCTGAGAAGAAAAGAGGAGGCATAGGAGTAATCATGAACTCATTTCCTGTGACCCGTTTTTCTACTCAACATCACCTTACCAGCTTCTTTCTACCCTCTGTTTTCCAGATCTGTACTTATCTTAGCAAACATGCTTTCAAAATCCTGGAATGGGGCAAAATTTCTGAGATGGGGGAAGCAAACTTTGAAACTGAGATATTGTAGCAAGAAAGAGTATAATTATGAACCGACTGTATTGTTTATAACTCTTGTCACAAACTTTTCTGTTTCACCTCATTATTGTCTTCGCTGTCATTTAATGCTAGGCAAAAACTTCTATATTCAATGTATGCAAGCTTGTCAATATATTCTTTTAAACAAACCATAGTTCAAATTAATGCAATGTGTGAACTCAACTATTACATGCATCGTGCTAGTGAAGAATGAAGAGGCTACATGTTCCTAGAAGTGGGTTGCTGAGAATTCTGTTCTTTCAGCCCATGAAAAAACCCCAACACAGCATTGACACTAAATTCTCTGCTACAGTTCAATCTCACATTGGTAGAAAAATGACCCACGCTTACCAATGACTCCAAAGATATCCTTGATGTTTGGCACAAAAATGACAAGGAGGTTGACAATGAAAAGCAGGCAGAAAGCAATGATGACGTGACGGATCCAACTGAAATCCTTCTTGGGGAACAGCAAATGCTGAATGGCTCTGCGGATCTAGGAGTACAGGGTGACTTTAGCAAAGATATTTAAGTAGAGAGATACCTGCTTTACCTCAAGGCACATAAGCAACTGTCCAGATGAAGAATGAAGCATACTATTCAGTTCACACAACATCCTTTACCCATGATTAATGGAATCATAATTTACTCAATTACAGGTAGTCCTCATTTTGTGACAATCATTGGGATGGGCAAATCAGTCATTACACGAAGTGGTCATTAAATGAAACTGCCATTATGCTTATGATTTTACTTTAGTTTTCCTTTGTTTTACAGACCTGAGAAGGTCATAAAAGTAAGGTTTGATTACAAAGTTACTTTTTCATTCTGTTGTAGCTGCAAACCGTTATTGTACGAGGCAGTCACTAAGCAAGAACTATCACTATCAATTTTCTAGGCTGGACCACAAATCATCACTAGTTGGTGGTGTGGTTTGTTATCTGAAAACATTCTTGGTCAACCCCTTTCCTAAACTTATGGCACTTCAGAGGAAGCACAGTTAATTTGAACTGGTAAAGTTTCATTACTTCTTCTCCGTTCACGTTTCTTATCGCAAGCAACAAGTTAGCCTATTTTTCAGAGCTATCATTACGAAAATAAACTACATGAAGCTGCTTGCATCATTCTAATAAACTACAATAGTTGTTTGCTTTTTATCATCAGCCTTTTGGCTATTTACAAAGAGTAAGAGGAAAGGTCCTTGATTACAATGAGCTTACAACGCAGAAATAGGATGGGAAATGAAAGCAGGAGAAAACATGGTAAGAATATTTATAAGTCTTGTGTCCCACAAATTTAGGCCCAGTAAAATTTAACGTAAAGGTACAGACCAAATCTTTTCTATGAACCTATTCCCATTACTAATGGCTTAAACTTGCCAACTCCAAATCTGACATTGGGAAGGATGAAGAGCAGAAAAGAGAGAGAGAGATCACGCAAAGCTCCCTGGCCTAGGATTAAGAAGTAGTGGCGGTAAAACTACTATAAGCTACAATGGGAGAGAAAGATCTTACCGGGAACAGAACCACTGGCACAGTGAGTGTCACAGCTAGGAGTACAGCCAATCGCACACTAAGGATAAGCTTGTCTAGAGGGTCAACTCTGATGTAGGTATGCAACATCTCTGCTTCAACATTCCCTGGGGAAAAAAACAGAAGGGAGGCATTTAGATATCAGAAAGAAGGAGGCTACAGAATAGGGGTGGAAAACTTGTGGCCTCAGAGCAACCGGTGTTCCCTATCCTCTTCATGACCTGTTTTCCTTGTTCCCTTCTGGGAGGAGGCTTCGTGGTATCCGTAGCAGAACATTCAGATTCAGGCAGAGTTTCATTCCATACATCATTAACCTTGCGAACTCTCAAGCTTCCTCCTTTCGTTATATATTCAAGATGGGCATTTAATATTTATTTGCTACTGTATATGTAGGGTTGTGGATCTATACACATGTTGTTCATAGTATGTTTAGGTGTGCGTCATGTAGCCTGAGAGTGGGCAACTAAATTTCATTTTTGATGTGTGCAGTTGTGCCCACAGTAAAAAAAAAATGACAATAAAGGTTATCTTATCTTAATTTCTTTTGGAGGGCTGTCTACAAAATCCCCTTTGGGTCAGGCTACTGAGTTGATAGCACATTCCCCCATTCTTTTGAGATGAGAAACAGAATAAAATTGTCATGCAAACCCTGAAGTATGTAATGACAGCTGAACAAATAAGCAAAAGAAGAAACTCTCCAAACCGAATCTTGATGAAACCCCAATCCCTTTGTGGCTCTCTGCCCCAGCCTCAATATTACTTCTGACCCTTGACCACTAAAAGGCCACTCCTCTTCTGCTGTAAGATTTTGGGGAGAAAAAAAAGAACAAAACTCCCAGGTCTTTAACTCTCCTGTAATTTGTATACATAACTCTGGTATTTAAAGGAATATTTTCGAACACTAGCACTTCCAGACGAGACTCTGGAATCATGGGATCTTTATAAGAGTTGCAGACAAACACAACCTCCACTGTAGCTCTTGTGTATTCTGCCTTTCTCTGATTTTCTACTTCTTACCAAGATCATATAGTTGCTACCCTCTGCAAATCAATGCAAGCTTGGCCCATTTCAGGGGTTCCACTGTATTAAAAAGACATATTGATAAAATTTATAAATGGTTTAGAATTTCAATTGCCTTAATATATGGTAGTTGCATATAGGTTTCCCCCTACTTGTTCTTCATTTATGCTTAAAAATGTATTTAAAATCCAAATTTTAAACATTTGAATTTGCTATATTAAGTCCCAGAGGCAAAGTGTTTTAAATATAAATTTTCTTGAGATAAGCTTTAAAAACATAACTACTGCTCTTGTTACACAAGGTTCAGAAGTGTGTATTTTTAGTTGGAGAATGACAGACACCAGACACTTCACTAAATGCTCATGAACGTCCCACCGCAAAGTCTGCGAGATACTGTATAGATGTGAGTGATCTGCAGTATCTTTCTTGTCCTCCTTTAAAAGAACTATATATTTTTCATTGGTAAAATGAGGAAAGGTTCAACTAGAAACATCCTCAAGAAAAAAATTCAGCCTGTGTGCTGCCTTTAGTCCAAAGGTGGAACTGCATGGGGAAAAAAACAGAACAAGAAATGTCTTGCAAACAGGCTGGAAGCAGGTCACGTTGCCATTGGATCTGACAGTTATGATATGTACACATTCCTACAGGGTATTTTTATCCTATTGCCTGCATGTTAAAAAAAAGCCTGTGGCATATGTACTCCTTTTATTTCAGCTTTTGCACAGAAAAAGAAGATGCCAATAGAGGAAGCATAACATACGAAAACATTTTGCATATCCAATATAAAAAGAAGCATTTACAGAGGTGTTACTTCTGAAAAACAGACTTCTGAAATGTTCCTCTCCTTTCCAAATATGTTCCTATTGGGGAAGGGAAGTGTAGTCCATTAGACCAGGGATCTCCAACCTTGACAACTTTAAGATTTGTGGACTTCAACTCCAAGAAGCTGGCTGGGGAACTCTGGGAGTTGAAGTCCACAAGTCTTAACGTTGGCATTAGACGTAGCTGTTTCGAAATACCCGATTCAACCAATGCAAATGAGAATTCATTTCTTCTCTCAAGTGGGATGAGAAAGAGCTCTGTGAAACTAGCTAAGAAATACCTCCCATCCCTGGTGAGAGGAGAAGATCTATTTACAACATTTTTGCTTCTTAAAGGTGAAGTGTATAGGTATCAAATATTTTTTCCTTCCTTCGATTTCCACGGAAAATTTAGGAAATCCTCTGTTTTATTATATGTTTTAATCAGAGGAGATATTAGCTATATATTATTGCTTTATGCTTATGCTTTGCCTCTATTATTTCCAGTCTGTCCTCTGCATGTATAAAAGGAAGGGCTACAAACAAAGACAACATGTAACAAAGGAGCAAAGTAAGCACCATACCTCTTGTAGCCATGGAGGTGAGGCAGAGAGGGAAATTCTTCCTTTCCTGTGTATGAAAGAGAATTAAGTGGCACCCCCAATACTACCTCCTGAGAGGAACTGTCCCTTACCATAAAAGGTGAGGTAACCAAAGATAGCTGTCAGCAGATACATGGAAAACATGGCCAGGATGGAGACATTGGCTACTGTCTGCATTCGACGCTTTGAAGCCCTAAGCAAGACACAAATTTCAGACCTCATTAAAACTTAATTAGGTCTCCCATTCCTTCATAGAGTGAATGAGTGAGTTGGTAATCCAGATCAGGAGTTTGGGCTTCTTATCCTTGCTGCTGAAACCTATTGAGTCTCATGAGGGCTTCCTTCCAAAGAGAGGCCTTGTGGGAACCTAAAGAGCCATGCTACCTGTTTTTACTCCATTCCACAACCCCTGAACCTGCATTCAACCTGGTACTATATCCATATTCAGAAATCTGGATTACTGTTTCAAAATCAAGAGGTAGTTCAACAGAGGCTTTATTTTCTGTAGGAAACAATGCGTCTTCGGCGTCTTGTAAGCAAGTCCTTCACCTTCTCCTCTGTGATGTTTGGCTGTTCAAACTGCCTGCTATAATTGCCCTTCACATCAGTGTTTCAGTGAACATGATACACAATCCACAGTCCCATCAACAATCCCTCTGCTTGATCTCAGAATTCAGCCAGGGAGGAAAGGAAGGTCCAAATGACAGTGTTCAATCGCTACTTCCCATCTAAGCTTTGCCATGCTTTCTCTCTCCCCCCCCCCCATTTATAAAAAACATCCAAAAAGCCGGAAAAATGAACTAATTGTCTTTGGACTGATAGCACTAAGGTTATGTACATTTACCCTGAAAAAGCAGGGGGAATAGCCTTCATTTTATTACCCTTTCTATCACCAGTGCATACTGTGCTTGCCTGTTTCTGATCTGCATTACACAATCTTGAACTTGGTCCATCTGGCCACAACTCTTCATTTTTCAGGTCCTGCTGCATCTCTCAGCAACAAACTATACGTGAGGCATGAAGCTGCTGCTTACCTGACAAAGACGACTGTACTTTTAATTTTTTTTTTTTAATGTAAGAGACTTTTGGGTAGATGTTATACAAAAACTTTACATCCTGACAAATGTTCTTTTGTGTGGTCAAATGCTAGTCTCTGAGCACAATCAGTCATGGATCGGAACTATCTTTCTCAGAGAATCCTGACACTTCCTCCTCCAAGACAGGACCACCCATCAAATGATTGAAACAGATAGGTGGGGCATGCTATGATGATGTCAAACTCTGGGTGCGAAAGTCCTAGCCCCCCCGTAACTTCCCAAGCTTCAGAAGGTGGTTTTTGCTCTCCTATGTTTCTTCCATTTTATCTTTCTGTTTTGCCCCTCCCTCCCTATGTAATTGAAAAAGTCCCAAAGAAAAGTATTTCATTTGGGCCTTTTCCAATGTATTGCCCTCACATCTGCTGTACCAATCATCCCCATAGTCCTTAACAGAACTGATTAGGGATAATGGGCATGGTAGCTCACAAATCTGGAAGGTATAACACTGGAGAACTAGGAATGATGTGGTATAGTGCCACTAACTGTATCTGTTTCTTCCCCATCGAGCATTGCCATTCCCATTTTCACTGGGGACATGACTAAGTGAATCAATTTTTTAGCATTTTTTTCTCTCCACAAAATTCAGATTATTTTGCACATTGTCCTTCTGTTGGTTTCTATTACATACAGTATATTCTTTCAGAAAATTCAGAACCTTTCCATTGATGCTGTCAAGTTTTCTTACCTGCGCAGTTCGGTGTAAATAGGAAGGACTTCTGGATGGCAAACAAAGGCAAATGCCAAGATGGGGATTGCATACGCTGTCTAGAAAACAAAAGTAGGGGAGTCAATTTTTGCTCTACCCAGAAGATCTAAAGTTTAGAATTTCTAGATTGCTCTCTTTCTAATACATGTATTGAAGTTGTGAGTAAATTACAGAGAACAGCAGTAAGACTATTTTACTAAAAATCTTATTAGTAAAATTAGAAAGCAGGGTTAGTTTTTTGTAAATGTATATTATAATTTTCATTGTATTATAAATACATTAGAGTATATATTTTTACAGGGGGAAAAAAGGAACTAGCATTCTATCCTATCAATTGCTTTTGCTACCTCTATCACCTTCACAGTTGCTTACTGATTTATTACATAGGTACACAACCGGAGATCTCAAAACTACAGGCACCCCTGAAAAATCTGGGTATAGCCCAAAAAGCTTTTCAAAAAGTTACTAATTAATTTTTGTGTGTATGAAAGAAAATGAGTAATCATTTCAAAGGATGTACACTCCACATTTTTAAATAGTTTGATACCATCCTTGCAATTATGAAGCTTATTTCTGAATTTTACAGTTAAGATATAAATAGATCTACATAACCTTTAAACTGAGAAAGAGCTACCCCATCTTTATTCCAGGATGCTGCTAAATGATATTTACATCAATGCTCAGTTAAAAGATCAGTTAATTTTTCCAGGGTATTACAGGATTTTGAGGAAATTCATCTAGTCCAAGTATTTATTCAGCACTGTATACCAAATACATCTTTACAATTTAAATGTTAAGTTTTATAATGTATAAATTCTGTACTTAAGTTATTTTCAACATTCAAGTTATTAAATTGGTGCCTTTTTTCACAAGGATGTATACACATTTTGTTTATATATACACTCAGATTGTATCCCATCTCCATCTCCAAATAATCTACTTGCAGAATACTGTCCCCCTTCTCAAAGAAAATCTGTAATTCTAGGTATGATTACTAGGAATAATCTAGGAATCCTATTGCTCCCCCATCCCAGTGACTTTAGTAGTAGATATACTTCACTAAAAGAAAGTGGTGGGAAAGCAATATTCTATAGAGGTTAGGTGCCGGACCAAGTCCATAGAGATTGAGCTTCCAGCACACCTTCTGGCACAAAACTTACTGTGTGATTAGAATATGGTAGGAGTCATATAGTCCATAGCCAACTTGTATCTCCCTGCTCTACCATTACTCTTAATGTGTTCAGTATCACTAGATTCCGATACCATCATACTAACCTGAGAATTGAGAGGAAAGACTTCAGCACTACAGGTATCATGGCTGGATTCCGTGGTGCTATTGATTCCCACAGTATTATTGAGGGGACAGGGGATCTGGAATTTCTTGTAAATTACCTTTGTGAATGTAAAATGGATGGAGAGCATCAGGAAGGAGTGAAGGGGACATAAAGCAGCAAAAAAGCAGCAACCGTACAGCTCTTAAAGGATGGTGACACATATTTCCTATTTAAATCCGGCACCTGGGATTTAGGTAACTCACCGAGATGAGAAAGAAACACATGCAGGTGAGCGAAAGTCCACTGGTATAACCAAGATAACCTGTAAAAAGAAGGAAGGGAGCAAAAGAAGTGCATCAGTCTTATATACAGGATCTTGATAAAAAGCCTCTCAAAAGATTTTACAGCAAAGAAAGCTAAATATGGAAAAGGAAGCCATCACTAATTAGATATATCTGCTCTTAAAATAATACAACTCGGACAGCTTTCTTAGTTCTAAACTGATGCAATGGCCTTCTCAAATTCAACATCTATGCTATGATGGAAAATTTGGGAGAAAGAGTGCAGTGGGTTCAGCCTTGGAGGACATTTAACAATTGCAAGCAACCAATTCCAATGTAGAAAACAAAAATAACAAAGCAACCAGAAAAAAAAAACACTTTTTTTAGTATATGTTTATCAAATTGACATATTGGTGTTCAAATTCGGCTTCATTCAATTTACATTTATTTATTATATAAAATGCATAATTGTTGATTTAGTATGGAATGGTTGATTTGATTTTGAATGTTAAGTTCACTACGGAGGGCGATCAACTACATTCAAACTGGACCAATTCAATGCCGTAGTATTGGATTACTACATTTAGTGAGAGATTGAATTAGAGGCTCTCCCCAGAGCTTTTTCAACCCTTATATTCTATGATTGTATTAATTTAAATTAATCTGATGATAAAAATGCAAGCATGCACAGGTGAAAATCTTCCGTCAGCCCAGATTAATTGAAAGAATTTAGATGTATCAGATTTGAGCTTGCAGTTTAAATTCAATCAAAACTCCAATTTGGAAAGTCAACACAATTGAATTTGGCAATGAGCATAATGGGGGGGGGGGAAAACTACGGAATATTGCTTTTCTGCTAATATTCTTCTGTGCCCCAAATAATTGTCTGCAACAATAGGTTACAAGATCAATGTCAGTATAAGATCCTCATAGGAAGCAATGCTGATTCCCTTCAGATGGGGGTAGCACTGATGTAGATGCCTCCACTCACAGACTGAAATGACATAATCTTGCCTTGAACTCTAAGGGAGAAGACCAGCAGTGACGCAAAAAAGTACACACACACATTCAGGCAATATTTATCCAAGCACGCACAAGCAGGACACAGGACAAACACTTTCTGTCACTTACCTAAATGTTTCATCAGAGCCAAGGGCAGGATGACACTAACGCTGACGACAACTATTAAAATTTGCCCATTCATGTACCATTCGCTGAAAATAAAGCACCACAATTGAATCCATGATCATTTTTTTTTCATTCTTTTATCTTAAAAAAAAATAAATCATTTTTTCATATGGACTGAAAAGCATAGAACATAATATACTTTTGCATCTGGATATTTGACATTTTCCTCCCCAAATTTAAATCTGTATTTGTTTTAGTTAGCAAATATAACTAGCCAAATAATACCTGCCCTATTTTTTAAAAAAACAAAACTCAAAAGTACAGATACTGTACTTTGTACATGGAAAAGCATTGTCTTCCTGTTAGAGGCCAGACGTAGGTGTCAGCCCCAATAGGTCACTATTACCATTGACAACATTTGACAGTTACCCAGAGGAATCAAGAAAGAGGATGCACTGATAAGGGAATATTTTTCTTTTCTCTTGTCCAGTTGTGTTCAATTCTCAGACTGCTTGGGCAGGTCCCTATAGTTTTCTTGACAAAGTTGTCCAGAAGTGTTTGCTATTGTCTCCTTCTGAGAGAAAATGACCAGCCCAAGGTCACCCAACTAGCTTTGTGCCTAAGGCAGGACTAGAATTCAGTCTCTGGGTTTCTACCCTGTTGCCTTAACCACTACACCAAATTGGCTCTACAAGAGTATATAAAAGGCACCAACTTGAATAATCTCCAGGTACATGAATTTCAAATCCCAAAATTGTCCAGCCAACGCAGCTGTTGCTAAAAATTTTTTACAGCTGAGATCCATGCATTTGAGGGCACCAAGATTAGGAAAGACTTTGAGAGGAACTGCTGGGGTAGAAGTAACTCTTATCTACTGATGAACACAATCTCTATCTGTTTAGTTAGCCCTCATGGGACTGACCAGAAATTCAGAAGCCATTCATAAGCATGACAGTATTTAAATAAGTGAGCAGTGAATGACCAAAGTGACTTGAGACTTTTCTTTTCTTTTTTGTTGCTTGCAGAGTTGGCCAACCATCTGTTAAGTATTTTATTACAAGGAAACAAACTCTTCTCTGTTCCTCTAGGTAGGGAGATTTCTTCCTCACACTTTCTTCCAACCTAACCACCCTCTCTTTACTCCAGGGGTCCCCAACCCCAGGGCCAGGGCCCATTATTATTGGGCCACGGCCTGTTCAGAACTGGGCCGCAGAAATGGCAGGCGAGCATGCACGCAGCTCTACTTGCGTGGAGCTCTGCACACGCACACATTCACCGGCCACTCACATGGAACCATCCCCTCTGCCCCCCCGCCCATCCGCAAAGTGGGAAAGGTTGGAGACCACTGCTTTACTCTATAAACATGCACATAAATGTTTGATACATTATTAAAGATAAGACATTTGAGAAATTTTCAAATGCTACCACCATTCGCTGCCCTGAATCCATTATAATATCCTAATATGAAGATTGTGATATTCTGCTTGTAATAAAGAAATAATCTGTTATTCGTAACGGAACTTTTAATCACAAACTTTTATGAGATCAATTAAAGTAGATTAACATGCAAAGAACTGGAGTGCAGTGGTATTGACATAACCTAATTTAAATTTGAAGGCTATGTTACAGATCTTTTTCTCTTTCATCTTTAGCCCAGTCCATATGAAAAAACAGGGATTTTTTTAAAAAAAAAAAAACCACAAAGGTAAAGATGAAATGTGGCTTTACTTCCACATTTATCTGATTTAGAGCTGAAAAATATGAGATAGCATCACACATAGTTGTGTTTTGACATGTATAAATGTACTCTAGAAATTCTGTCCACTTTATTGTCTGTGGTAGTATGGTAATATTCCAGTTCAACAACTTTTTCTATAGTTTAAATTAATACACATACAAAATGTCATAACATTTTACTTTTATAACATCTTGTAACATAGGAATGCTTTTAAACATCTTCCCAACTTTATACAACACATGAATACTGATTGTTTAGTAACCTTTTTAAAATAACCAAAAAACCCATTTCTTCTGTCTTTCGACACATAAATGACCTTAGATACAAGCTTTTTAAAAGGACACTCCCACAATATAATTTTTCCTTAAATACAGTTGCCCCTTGTTCCTTTCAACTTTCAACAACATAGTTCTTTCAGACATGGTTGTCATCTTGTAGGGAAGAAAGACAAATATTAGTGGATTTCAATGCTAACATATGCCCCAGGGTGACATCCTGTAGCATTTCAACAGAATTTGTGGTGAAATTCTTTTCCACCCCTAAATGGAAGCTCAAGGGACAGTTTATGATTCACAAGAGAATATTCTCCCCCATCTTGTTTCTGAGAGTGGGGGTTTAAGTCCTCCAAGCAACAGAGCATTGTGGCTTGGTCCCAAATTCTCTTGATTAGAGGAGGAATGTGAATAAGGCAGCAAGCCCCAGAAGGAAAAATTAGCCAAAAAGACCAGCTGCTTCCTTCCGTAAAACTACTCAGAAACCCCTTAGAGCAGCTCTGAAAAAAAAAAGGCCTGCAGCAGAGTGAAAGAGGAAGAGGCGTGGTCCTCACATACATACCATCTCTAATTTCATTTCAGATCACAATGACCATAAACTGGCTCCATAAGGGAAGGTCACTAAGGGTTCAAGTTGTGAAATAATCATGGATCTGGTTGGGTTTTACCTGGAGGTCATAAAACTTACTTAACTAGATCAGATAGTAGATCCATTCATCCAATATATGGTAGGTTTGATTAGAATTAATCTTGTTTACATTTTCTGGTGCCTCCACATACTGTGTGAATTCAACCTATTTAGAGAGTTTATGTTCAATGCATATATTGCAAACACAATAAATTTATCAACTCAGTGAAGAGTTAAGCACGTTTGGTGAAAACAGTCAATGTATAATTAAAGCTGTACTGGACATTGTCAAAATCCAGAAAGCTTTCAACTGGGAATCACCCTAAGCTTAGCATGCTATGGCTGAAGATAATTCGGCCCTTTTTCTTTCTTTCTTTTTCTTTTTTTTCTTTTCTTCCTCCCTGTCTCCCTTTCACTGAGGAACTGCTGCATGTTCATCTGTCCTGTGTAATTTCAAACAGAATGAGGTTAGGAAGAAGAAGAGTTTTGCTTACCCATTGTTTTCTGTCAGCCCTAAGAAGGTTTGGATCACAAGTGGCAGTTCAGATTTAACAATGAACAAGTAACTGGACATAGCTGTGAAAAGAGAAAGCTGTCAGGATCCCCTGAATTTCCTTTTTGGGGAACAGTGAAAACAGTGAGATGACATTTGATTGCCCACCCTTATCCTCATGCTGAACACAGGATATTGGTCACAAATCATCATCTCCATCTGTTTGTAGAAGTCAAGATCACAATGCCCCAGAATCCTTTACTCAGCCTTCTTCCTTGAACTCCATATACATTTGCTTCTCTCTCTCTGTGTGTGTGTGTTTGTGTGTGTGTGTGTTTTCCTTTTCTGACCCAACAGGGAAGTGGGAAAGCCTTACCTCCGATGTTGTGTATTGAGATTATGACAGCAGCCACCACTTTGCCCCCATGGCCAAAGGCCTTCAGTCCCAACTGTTCATATGCTCTAATTCCTAAATAGGAGGAAAAAAAGAGAAAAGGGGTTCAGATAGGTTGGTTTGTAATTCTGGGGTGATAACACTACCAGTCCATTCATCTTAACCACTGTTCAAATTATGCTCCTTTCACACTAGCAGTCAAGCTCATCAATACAGTTCTGGTAGGAATTAACATATTCCTCAACATACTGAGTTTAAAAAGCATGCAGCTCCTTGGTAATAATAATAACCTAAGGACAAGTTGTGCTCTTCAGCCACAAGCTGCCAGACCAGCTTCCTGCATAGCTCACTGATCAATTTCAAAATCAAGTTTCAAGGCATCTATAGCCTGCAATAATTCTTGTTAGGCCACAGTCCTTGAAGAACAAGACTTTTCATGATGCATACTGATAGAAGGCATGAGTTCTAAGGACAATACAAACTTCTGAACACCATTCTGAAATCCCTTAATAGAATGCACCCCTGCATTCTATTAATTCTGTTTCTACCTCCAATGAGTGATATGGCTAAGTTCAGTGTCTTACACTGTGGCCGGTAGCAAATATTATGGTGTCTCCTGAACTGTGACTTACCAACAACTCCAGCACACTTCAGCAGCAGATGAATGGAATAGGAGGAGAGCAAAGCAATGCAGATCAAAAGGATCCTGGAAGGACAAAAATGAATGTCAGCCCAATGCTTCAGAAATGGACCAACTTTGAAATGCCTCTTCTATGGAGACAAAGAGAACTCTTTCCAATCCTTATCTGGACTGTGAGTTCTAGCCCAACTCTACTTGAATTCACAAGTTCTATCCAATCCCTGCTTGGGAATTAGTTCTTATAATCCATTCAGCAGCAGACCCACAGGTGGAAACTGTGGCTGAATTTCTACTTGCTTCCTCCCCCTTGGATTGTGATTTTTTTTCCTGGGTACCATGCTGTGGGAGTTACACTCACACAAAGAGGATGATTCCCGTATTCCTCATGGCATAGGCCAGGCCCAGGATGCCACTCCCCATGATGGCGTTGCTCAGATTAAAGACTGACATCCCAAACGAAGTCTTTCCCTCAAACTGCAGCCAAGATTTAAGAAAAGAAACAAAAACCAAATTTCAGAAATTGGGTGGAAAAAAGCCTTTGGGCCATGTGGTAAACAAAGCACTAATCCTAATATAAGTTAATACATGAGGGTGAAGTGCAAAAATGATACCAACCATTAAATATCCAAGGGTCATCCAAAAAAGAAAATTGAAATGGCATGAGTGTCCCTATAAAGTTACCATTATATAATGGCCAACACTGTACCAGTCTGATTCTTACTGATCTGTACCTTATTCCATATATTTGTCTGGAAACATAGCAGAATAAAAACTTCTAAGACACAATAAAAGATGGTTCTCAGAAGAAGAGATGATTCAGGGTGAACAGAAGGAAGCAATGACAGTCAAATGAAAAAGGACCAGGAGATAACAGAAGGCTATAAAGGTGGGGCTGGTTAAGCCTTGTTGGAAATTATAAATATAGGTGGGCATGATATAAATAGATAACAAAATATAATGAAGTAATACTTCTAAAAATCTACATGATATAATATCCATGTTAAGAAGAACACGACACAGCATGGGCAATATCCAATTGAAGTCTGAGATATTCTTGGAACCATATCTTATGTCTCAATGCAAGAGTTGTGCAATGACATTTTTCCCCATATAAAAAAAATAAATAAGTGACACTTGTACAAGGAAAATACTTCAATCCTGTTTCATTAGGTGATGCTGGATTGGTAGACATTTGCAAACTGCATTAAGAAATAGCTGAGACATTTGAATTTTACTTTCAAGGATCAGTAGAGGAATGGGAATCAACAGGAGCTGGTTGCTTTCACGATAGAAGTAATGTCATGGCATCCCACTGCAAGTTCTGCCCTTTTGTACAGTATGTGCGTGCAACATATTCCACATATAAAAGATGGGTCCTTGGTGTCTGCTGAGTACTAACACAGTGCTTGACTAGCAGTGATAATGTAACCTAGTTTGGATAATGAAATGTCTACAAGAAAACAACTAAATTCAAAGAGCACCAAGGACCCCTCATGTCAACCCTGAGCTACAATTATTCTCCTTTATTAGTACATATAAAACAATACGTCTTCTATCACAATTCTGCACTCCCTGTGGACACAGCTGAGTTGAAAATATCTGACTGACATTATCACCTACATCAGTGAATTGGCTGAATTTCTTGCTGGCAGCATTAGGCAAGAAGCCATCTTGTTCTGCTGAAATACGTTCCTCTTCCTCATACCTGAAATGGAAGAAGTAGAAAAGGTCAGCGGAGTCCTATACCAGAACTGCATCTGTTTATCATCACAAATCAATGGCTCAAGCTAAATATTATACAGGCTGTGCTCTGTTCTAATTCAAGTATTCAAATCTTTAGAGAAGATGGAAAGGAATGGAAAAGAGAGGAAACAAAGTAGATGAAACTATCATGTGTTATCGAACTTAGTCTAAGTATTGAACTATTAATGTGATTTATATATTGTTTGGTTCTTCTAATAAAAACAATGGGTTAATTTAAATATATGTATATCTGGCAATTTTGACTCTCTTGCCAAATATACAAGGAAGACAGTGCATTAATATTAATAAATTAAATTGTTACTAAGCTTTGACTTTGCTTCAAATATTTGGAGATAATTACTATGTCGGGTTGTAACAATTATCTTGAATTGGGAACAGCTAGATCGCCTTCCCTAATCTGATGCCCTACAGATCTGCTGGACTAATTCTCCAAATCCCTAATAAACAGCCAATGGCATGAGATAGAAAGCATAGTAATCTGAAACCTCTTAGTGGCATAAGGCTTTCTTACTGTTGCTTAATGAACAGGCTAGATGGGTGTGTCTGTGTATGTGTGAGAACGACTGTGAAGGGAAAAGAAACCAACATTCTCAATCATTCTAACTTACATTATGCCACATTGGGCAATCAAAGTTTGGAGCCTAAACTGAACTGCCATTCATACAAGGAAACTTCTACCCAAGCCCTGATATCCCCCAGCGTGATCAAAAGCAGGTTTTAAGAAACCACAGAAGGCTGCTGAGGGAGTGGACTTGCAGCAAATCCATTTTCCCCCAAAATGGTTTCATGTACAGAGGGGATATAGAATACGAGCTATTCAATGAAGCCTCCAGTATGTTTGTATCAACCAAGGCTGATACAATGAGGCTGATACAGTAAACTTTTACTCTCTGCTCTGCCTCTGAAAGAATTCTCAATAGATGAGCTAAAAGGTCTATGCCAGGGGTCTTCAAACTTGGCCTGGCTGAGGAATTCTGGCACTTGAAGTCCACAAGTCATAAAAGGGCCAAGTGTGAAGACCCCTGGTCTATGCAATTATACTACTAACTTCCATAGAGCAGACCCACTTCTTCTCAAACTGGAGGCTCTGTTTAGCCATCACAGCTGGTTTATGGATAGATGTCAGCTATTATCACCAAGTCTCAGAGCCGCATACATTTCCAACATAAGAGATTATACAGTGTGCAGTTTAGGATTAAACTGTGGCATCCTTGGTGCTCTCTGAGCGTGGTCATTTGCTTGCGGATATTTCATTACCCAACTAAGTAACATCATCAGGGCTAGTTAGTTGACTCCCTGTTTATGTAAAGTAGCTTGCCCTATCAGCATTGGTAGGAATGTGGTTTTCTTCTTGATAATCCCTTGATTAGGGTATTATTTCCTCCTTGACTGTTTATCTGGTATTAATTCCTGCCTAGCTGGGTGTTGGGTGCTTGAGATGTGTTCTCATCTTTTTGTTTCTGGTCCTGTGTTCTGATTTTGTTGGGTTTTGTTTTTGTTTTTTAATGACATGTCTATATATCAAACCAGAGATCGGACTCTGTATGGTTACTTACACTTGCCATTTAGTGGTCCAATGCCAAATCTGCAGCATGAAAAATAGTTATTCAAATGTATACCTGCCATTAATTTCTGGACCAAAGAAACAACTGGAAATTTGGTACCTTTGCTACTGAAAGCACCTGTTGATTATGCAAAATGGTGCTCCCTAAAGCCAGTGCAAAAAAAACCAAAAAACATGTGAGAGTGCCAGATTAAGCCAACGACCTTTCACAGTATTTCTATGACACATCTTCACCACCAGGAGGGAACTGAAACAGTTTTGGGTAGTTTTATTGAAAATAAAAAATATGGGGGGGGGGGGAATCCTGAATTGGAAGCTTGACAGAACATGCAACTAAGAAAAGTTTTTGTTTGTTTTGTTTCTGGCAGAGGAGTTTCTAAAACTTTGGAGATGAGACTGATGATCTTGTGTTTTAGTTTTGCCAGTAGAAGGAGTTGCTTCTCAATCTGTATTTTTCTATATTACCTCCAGGGCTCTTTATGTTACAGGAATATTTTTCCACATGTGGGGGAACTACTCTGATGTCTCTTTGCCTAACCTGAATTCCTGCTTTTCTGGCTTCGATTCTGCCTGCCTCAGTTAATTTCCATCTTTCTCCTGTGTTGCCCAATTCTGCATGCCCAACCTTCTCTTCTTCATTAACTTCCAAACTAAGAATATATAAATTGTCAATTTCACTCTCTTCACCATTTTCCCAAGCCTTAATTTTTTTTCTGCTCCATTTCTATACTTACTTATATTTGTTTTGAAGGCTGTCCAGAAGTATATATACAATTAATATGCAAATTTCTCCTAAAATCCACAATTCATATGCACATTTTCCTAATATAAATTCCACAAGTATTTGGTTTATTAATCATAATTAATATTTTATGTTGTTTCTTGTTATCCTTTCATTTGTAAGCTGCTCATCTCTCCTTGCATTGTGTGCTGTATTTCTAAGTGGTGACCTTCTTCTGTAAAGTGGAGATACTGCACGAATATATAAATGCATGCTTCAGTTCACAAAACTTGCAAAATTGTGAATTCGGTTCATTTTCATTTTTATTAAACCACCACTTGTTCAGCATGTTGTTGATGGCACTGATGGAGGTTATTGTGGCTGTTGCAGTGTCTCCACAGTCATGTGATCGCAGTTTGGGGACTTGGCAGCCAGCTCACAATTATGTCACAGAATCCCATGATTAATTGTGAGCTTCACTGCTGATTTCTGAAAAGCAAAGTCAAAGGGGAAACCAACCAGAGTTCACAAATGATGATCCACTGACCATGGGATACTGCAACCATGTTGGATTCACAGCAACTGGGAATGCCACAATTGCCATTGTTAAGTTGGCAAAGTGACGTGTTGTGGCACTGTATGACTCCATCACTTAGCAATGGAATTACCTGTATGTTTATTTATTGCATTAATATCTCACCTTTTTAATGGGAGCTCAATGTGGTATACATACAGAGTCCCCCACTTATTTTATCCTTCTGAGTGTGATGTAGGCGGGGCTGAGAGAATATGATTGGTCTGAAGTCAGTCAGTCAGTTTCACAGTCAAGTGGAAACTCGATCTGGGTCTCCTGGTCCCCATCTAACATCTTAACCGCTACGCCATAGAGCAGACATGTCAAACTTGTGACGTCATGTGACATCACACAACGTATCAGAACGATTTTGCCATTGCCGGCAATGGGGTGGGCGCGGCTTCCAGATGACGCGTCCAGCCCATGGGCCAGCAGTTTAATACCCCTACCATAGAGAATGTATTCTCAACCAATTTCTCTGCCATTCCCAAAGACTCACCCGTCCTCCAGGACAGCTGCTTTGTCACTGTCGGGTATGGTACCATTGAATCTTTCAGTGCCAACCTCGTTTCCCATTTTTTGCAGTTCCATCTTCACAGTCAGTGGGGTGTTTGCACACAAATGTGGGTAACGTATTCAGTAAACCGCCAGCAGCAGCAAGAGCAATGAAATGGGTTCAGCAGGATACCTGAGGACATGAGAAGACTTCAACAAGCAGCACTCAATAATACTGTGGGGCGGCGGGGGGGGGGAGAGGGGCTGGAATTAGATAGTACTAAGAATCCAAATATTCTACTCGCAGCTGCAGGAAGGGTGTGGAATGGGGGGGAGGGGCACTGCCGGAATAGTTCTGCCACTCCAATGAAAAGGCACGCCAAGAAACATAAAGCGATTCCAACCCCATGCCTGGAGGAGAGTCTGTCCTGACAGAGGGTAGGTGAGGAAGGATGTTAGCCTGTTCCCTCTCCCATCCACACCTTTAAACATGAGTTGGCAGGCTGCTTCCCTAAGCATTTTCACACACATCTGCATGTTACTGCCAAGAAACATGGCACGTACTCACATACTGGGTGGTGTACAAACTGCTCAATCAGTCCTCCTCCCCTAATAACTATTACACACTCAGGTAAGAAAAAAAGCACTAAAACTCTTTTTTCTCCTCTTGCATTTCTCAAAGATTCCAGTCTCTTCCACTTTTCTCAACCTGGATATGTTGGGGATACAATACACACACATGCTACACCTCCACCCACGCTTTTTGATCTTTGGGGTATCTGCAATTAGACTTCTGAAATAGCCAATTTATTCCAGTTGTTTCCAGTTGTTTTAGGCTTTACATTTGTCAAAGTTTTTGGAAGAGGACTTTGTTTTGTCTCTATGTGTGTCTGTCTGTCTGTATTGTTTTGCTGCTACCCACTTCAGCATCATTGGACACTGCTGTCCCACACAATACCTGCAATATCAATTAACAGTGCTGTCCTAGAGGCAAAAATACTTGTTCATTTGACCATTATACTCTGTAGCCCTTGAGCTCAGTGAACAGTTTCCAGCATATAACGGGCACTAACTCCTATAATCAGTGAGTGAGTGGTTTCTATTGGATAATTTAGGCAGAAGTGGTGGAAATCAAACTCATGATGAAAGTTGCAGTCCAAAATTTGATTCGAGGGCAGTAATCTGAAAAAAACTGATGTTGGAGTTTGATTTAGGCAGTCTGACCAAAAGCCTGAAAATGGTGAGATTTTAGCCTCTATTTAGAATGCAGAAATGTGAGACTGGCAAATCTGAATAAGTAGGCGCCATACAATAAGACATTCTCCATCATGAGCCTAATTAACATAAAAGACTGCATTGTTCCTACCACCGCCCCACCCAGCAGCATGCTTCTTAGGTCTTTTATTTAGATTGCAAGCTGAAGTCAAGAGTTAAATCTTTTGCCCAACTCTAAAAATTACAAAAACAAAACCTGTAGTGTATGTCTGCCAAGAAAATTGTACAGAAGCCACAGATTGCTGACCCCCTAAAGCTGAGGATAGCAACAGGCCTCTGCAGTGCAATATTATTGGGAAGGACAGTTAGGCTTCTAACCTGCACCACACTATACATTTAACACAAGAGAAATCCTGAGGGAATGGGGAAGGCAAAATTCCTTAATGCATTTCTCATGCACACTTATATTTTCATATTACTACCCAAACCAGAGGTGTCAGGTAAATGAGACCTTTAACTTTCATCCCACTCCACAGTAATCCAATCAATCCCTCCCACTTCTAGATGTCTGGAAGAGAACTCTCATCAATGCTAATGGAATAGTCCCAGGTTTAGAGAGGCACACCTGCCTCTGGGACCCAGGAATCCAAGGGTTAACTGTGCCACCTGGGAAAAGCTCTGAGGCTGGGTGGGGCAAAAATGCAAATGGAGATGTCTGATTGGTGCCTTGATCTTTAACAGCATCCTTCCCTTGGAGATATATTCCCACAGAAAATAGAACAAGAGCTTTCTATTTTGGTGGGATGAGCCAATGGGCCCCACCATGCTAGGAATAGTAACTGTGACTGGATTCCTCAGTTCTGCTTTCAGGTTGTGGGAGGTACAAAACTGCAACAGTGGAGAACCCGTGCCCTCTAAATATTGTGAAACTATAGCCATTCTAACCAACTTGTCCAATGCTGCAACACTGGGAGGGTTGTTGTCCTTACTATGGCATGAAAGGGGTGAATGCAAAAGCTGTATAAAGTTTATGGTCCAGTGGTATGTTCTTTCCAAAACAAAGGGTGGGTAGGTTTCCAAAACATGGCTGGCTGATTTGAGGCTCAATGAACTATGTGAAATTAGCCCCCTTGATTAGTTTGTTGTTCAGTGTGTTGGGTTAATCATTCATTAACCCAGGTGATGGGTTAACCATGGTTAAGTAACCAAGGGTACTTGTCCTGCAAACACAGCTGACTGGTGTCCCAAGTTTGGCCTGGTATGTTTCCATTTGGTCATATCACTTGTGATTCTAAATCAGGGATTCCTAAACTTTCTGCCACCACGCCTCCTTTTAGTGTAATCTTAATATACACACCTCCCCTAAACATCCAAATATGAAAAAGAACACAAAGGAGCATTGAAAACAATACAATGAAACTATAGGGAAGCTGGATTTATTGTAACAATGCAACTAAAAGGTTCTTTACCTTCCCCTAGATCAGGGGTAGGCAAGCTTGGCTCTTTTATGACTCGTGGACTTCAACTCCCAGAATTCCTGAGCCAGCCATGCTGAGGGGAAAGGGAGAGGTTTCCAAGCTGAGCCATGCTGGCTCAGGAATTCTGGGAGTTGAAGTCCAGGAGTCATAAAAGACCCAAGGTTGCCTACCCCTGCCCTAGATTCTGCCTGCACCTCCCCAAGGGAGGTTTATACCTCACAGTTTGGGAAACCGCATTCCAGAAACACACCTAGAGTGCAAATCAGGATGCAAACACAGGAGTTGGAGCCTGGGCAAAAGGAAAAGCTGGTCTGATGTGGTTGACTACGAAAATGCATGCAACCCACAAAAACCTATTCCCAGGACACTCCTAAAGTAAAACGGGTGGGAAGAAAAAAAAAAAAAAAAGAGGCCAGGAAAGAAAAAGAAATAAAGAATTTAGTATCAGCTACAGTGGTGTTTATAGTGTTTCCTTTCTGCAATATGAAATATAACAACCAACTATCCATCCTTCAGCCACACAAATGGAGCTACTGGTGTCTTTAATCCCTCCTATTAGTGAACAATCCAAGAGCATGACTATGACTGGTACTTAAATATGTTTATTTAAGTTTGATTGTGTTTAGAGTGGCTTCTTCTCAGACAATTGTACATAAGATAAAGAATTATATCATTAGGTTTAATAGTATCTTGTATGAGACTTTCCTTTACCTAAAATTTTAAGAGTTTTACCCAGAGATTTTAAACATCTGATTAAACAATGTGATTTATTAATTGTAGTTAATAATGATGACAACAGGAGGTTTACACATTGCAAAAGCCTTAATATGGCTTTGTTCTTGATCAAGTGTTGTCTAAACCCTGCTTGCAACAATAGTATAGTTTGCAAACCTATGGCTTAGTATGAATGAATGCTTTAATATACCACAAGCAAACCATGAGTCCAGATCATACTGCAAGGGAACTTTGTCAGTCCTTTTCTAAGTATCAATAAATTGGTTTGAAATCAAATACATCTAAACCACCCAGGAAGGACAGACTCATTGTGCATATAACTGGGCACTCTTAATCAACAGCCAAACATGACTAGGCTGTCATTTCAGGACAGCCCAGCACTACCACCCCCACAATCTTCACCCCATTTCAAGGTCTGAAATATCATCTTGATTTGCAAATATTAGAAAATGATAAATGCTTATCTTAAAGTTGTGGGAAAATCTTTTAGCCTCTGGCCCCAATCTCTCACAGAAACCCTCAAAAGATGATTGTCAGCTATGATGGGAAATCAACCAAAAATGGTTGTACCCAATAGCAGAAGGGCCAGAAAGGTTATTTCCTTTTGTATCATATGCACATGCACGCATGCACACAAACACACACAAACTTCAATTTCTTCTCTTCCCATTTTTTTTTTGCTCTGTGGTTGGTTGAGAACCTGAATTATTTACAAGGAATGTCCAACAGATTGTATGATGCAGTACAGAGTATGGTTCTAAAAAATGTATTATAAAAAACCACGGTAGCTATGTTTGACAGAGAAAAAAGAAGTGAACAATGCCACATTATACATAATGATAAATTAGAATAGATGTATACTGATAGAATGTTCACAAAACATGGGAAATAGATAGAGAAATGTTAAGATGTACAGTACCAGTAGAAAGATAGCCTGATATATATGAGAAATTGATGTTTAAGAAGCAAAATTTGCTTTATTTACAGTATAAAGAAGCATGTTTCTGCTATTTTGCCATATGAAAATGAGAGTTGGATGTTTCAGGAGAAATACAGAAGTTCATTGAATGCAGTGGCAATGGAGAATTTGTGTGATAACAAGCCAGAATAAAAAATAAATGGATTATGAATTATTGAAAGTGTCCAACATGAACAATAATAAGCTAATAAGTAGCATAATCATATAGCTGAATGATCTATATGATCTAAAGAGAAATCAAAATGTCATATACAGTAGAGAAAGTAAATGAGGATCAAATTGCAAAACATATATAGGAAGAGTTAACAGGGCAAGAATGAAAACATCGAGAAAATCATGGGCCTTTCTCACTGATCTCACCCGAAATCTTTAAGAAGACATATGTAAGCATACATACAAAATTATGGCAAAATAATGGTTTCAAATAGGTACGTTGGTCATGAACTGAAACCCAACAGAATAGAGAAAATAAATGTACGTTAAATTTCAAACCACCTGTCCACACCAAACTAAAATAGTTTTTAATAATGAAAAAACAAGTTAGAAATGTTCTGAACAAACAAGATCCCTCCTACCTTTAACTAATAACAGGAGAGCAATGATTGGGCACAAATAGGAACCACCTCCCTGAAAGCAGCCTTGGGCATGTCCTCCCAAAGATGACATTTCTAACCACTGAGGGCATATTAGATAATTTACCTCAAAATTACTTTTATTTATATGTTACATATTATATGCAAATACAGCAAAATTGAATGAGATACATGGAAAATATAAAGATAAGTATGTTATCTCTGAATAGTACTATACAGAAGTAAGAAAAAACAACTAGCAATTTTTTAAGATCTTATAACCAGGTCTTCTAAAGACAGGCTGGCCTATCCAGGACAAGTAAAATGAAGGGGGTTTATAGTCTAATCAATTTAGAGGATTGCAAAATTGAGGAAAATGCAGGCAGAAGAGCAGGCAGATGGGTTATAATTCCTGACCCGAATAAGTTAATCTAAGGTTTTACTTTCTTCATCCTTCTTCATCAGGCTGTTAATGGCTACAATAGTTATATTCTTTCAGAGTCAAGTGGGAATATGAGCCAGAGATTTCCTGTCCATATCCACCATTTTAATCATCAGTCTTTTCAGACACTACAATTCAAACTACCAATCCACATTTTGCAGCAAGCTCTACTTTCCATTTTCTCAGTAGAATATTCCTACATATGTTCAGAATTTTTTTTTAAAAAAAGAACATTAAGAAACAACTATTGCTAAATGTCAGTATGATGACACTAAGTCTGCAGAAGGAAGATGGGTGTGCAAAGTAACCACAAACTCTTAGCAGATAATTCTCCAGACCACTAATCTTTAGAATGAATTCTTTCTCACAACAATCTGACTTTACTACCCCAAGGATCCTGTTACAACAAGTATGTTGTTTCTTTCACTGTTGCAGGAGATTGGTTCACCAAGTTTATACTATCACAAGAGGGCTTCTTCCAATGATACAAAATACAAAACAATTGCAACAGGAGGACTCAGCAGAGGCTGGAGCAAATGAAAAGCATTTCTGGTTCTGAAATTCTACTGATAAAAGGAGATTGATTTATGTATGTACTGTATGTATGTATTTATTTATTAAATTTATATAGTTGACCAACTCACTCTCAGTGACTCCAGGTGGCTTACAAGGATAAAAAAACAAAATTCAATAACCTCCCACTTCCACAGTGACCACAATCAATCAATCAAATAAGCCATTGGATGGGCTCCATCCTACTCTGGGGTCCCCAGGCCCCTTGGCAAAACCAGGTCTTCAAGGTCTTGCGAAAGGGTCAGAATGGGGGCCAATCTCCCTGGTGTTCCACAGGGAGGAAGTTACTACAGAGAAGGCCCTTCTTCTTGGTCCTGTGGGATGGACCTCCTTAGGAGAGGAGATCCATAGCATTCCTTGCCTCCCTGCTCTGGTGGGTCATGTAGATGTGACAAGGAAAAGACAGTCCATCAACTAACCAGGCCCAAACCTTGTAGGGCTTTGAAGATGACCACCAGCACCTTGAATTGGACCCGGATGCACACAAAGACAAGGGAAACATCTGAAAACATGCTCACAACAACTAACAGATCCAGGAGAAACACCATGGAAAAGGTGGTAGGCTGAAGGAGGCAGGAACAATGTATAGCAGTTTTAATACAATACATTCTTTGCTCAATAATTTGAGTGGGATCCAGCAAATTGTTTGGACTAAATCCAAAGAAGTAGTTAATATGTGAACATTATGTGGACGTTTCAAGAAATAAACACTGAAATGCAGCAAAGTAATACAGAAGAAGTTTCACATTTGGTTATAGGCTATTTTCCTACATTTAGTCTACTGTCTATCTGCCTTGATAAGAGTTATATCTTAAATACATCTGAATGGCATCAGGTTTCCGTTAGTTATAACTAAGGAGATATCCCATATTCACTCCTGGACTTTGTTTTATAGAAAATGGATGGTCATAGCATAAAGTTCAGTCTTTATTCTTTTGCCCAAGAGCCAACGTTATGAAATCAACTGAAGTGAGTATCTCTTATTGAAGAGAAACTGCTTTCTGAATCATTCTGCCTTCCTATTTTATAACTACGGTTAGCAGCAAGCATGTGTGAAAGGAGAATCAAGTGCAGGAAACATAAGACTTCAAATATTGTTGAATTACAGTTCCTAGCATGTACGGCATGTATAGCTGACATGGGTTGCTCAGAGTTGCTGTGAGCTCATCAACATTTGAAGACCATGGGTTCTCCAGGTTTTATGTTTTAAAATATTGAGTTGGTATTATCATGTAAAGTCATACAGTGTAAAAGATTTAGTTTATATTCCATCCTTCCTCTAAGGAGCTCCAGGTGTGTTTGTGGGTGGGGGATATCACCTTTCTTTTATTTTCACAAAAACAACCCTATGAAGTAGACTGTGCTAAGAAAAATGATTGAGACTAATTCACCTGGTGGATTTCAAGGTCAAGTAGGGACACACACACCCATTCAGGTCCAAATGCTAATTACAATGCAATGTTAGCAATGACATCATTATACTTCTATAAATTTACACACTATTATTATAAAAATCTGTATTTCACAGATTTTAATTCTGTATATGAACTCAAACTAAACAGGGCCAGGAAAGTGTGAGAATTTTGAGTCTGTGTACTTTAGTAATAAGACATTTGAGTTGTGAGCACAATAAAACCCAATATTGTAGAAAATCAGGATAGATTCCAAAAGTAGATTCCAATTTCTAGTCTCTCCTCCAAATATCAGATCTGATGTGACTTTCTATGTGTCTGGGGATCGCACAAGAGTAGATCAAACCTAGCTGTTACGTCAAGTGATTAAAAAAAATCCCTGAACTCTGAAAAGGAACTCGACACTTTCCAGAAACAAATGCTAAAATATAAAGGATTGTCTGTATGGATTCAAACCGTAGTTCAAGCTACTGATATGTGGATTGACTAACAGCATAACCCTTGCATTCTTATTCTGAGGTAAATCCCTTTGCACCCATTGGTTCTAGAAAATTGTGCACAGCACTAAAATTGCATTGTGTGTAAGCCCAATGTTTACTTCAAAGAAAGCCAGGAAATGATTGTATTGCAAATGTTTACTAAAACAAAACAAAACAAAACAAAAATACACTTTTTCATTGTCAAAAACAAAACAAAATTTTGTCTCAACCAGTTCCATAAAAACCTCTTAAGCTATACAAACAAATAAGAGAAACCCTCTGATTAATTCTCTCAGCTCTACTTTCCTTTCCAGGGCATAAAATGGTCCACTTCCAAACTAGCTGCTTAAATAATTTTTGCATTTACTGACCGATTTCATGAACATCTGCTTAATGAAAAACTTCATAGAAATATTGGTGTATTTCTGTAGATGCTACAGAAGTATAAGCTTGTCAACAAATGAAATCTTAATTTACCCAGGGAAGATATAGCCATCATATTCAGCTCCATTACCTAAACGTTGTTAATAATTTAAAAATGAACCTTACCAATATTTACTTGGAGGTAAATCTCATAGAGTTTCAACAAGGCTTATGTCCAAATTTGCTTCCTAAATTTGAGCTTGGTTAATCTACCAAAGAAAACATCTAACCTAAATATTGAAATTGATAATGAAATGCCAAAATCAGAGGACTATGGACTTAAACCAGCAAGAGCTGATTACCACTGGCTTCTGGCGTCTCATGAATTAGGATCTCAGAGCAAAAGGGATGCTAAGGTCTTTCTGACCCTCCTATTACAAATATTAGTGATGCAATTAAAGTCTGCCACCCCTCCCTCTTTCCAAATCTTTTTTCCAAATAATGTTATTAAAGATTGCAAACAGAATAAAAACTAATAGAGGCTACAAAAAATATAAAGGAGAAAAACAGAGTGAAGAGAAAGGAAAAGAAAAAAAGGAGGGAAAGAAGTAGCTTCCCCCTCCATCCCAGCAAATGTACACCATTTTACTAGCTTATCACCATCTCTTAATACAACATATGCTCTCTTTGCCCCATAACTCATCTCTAAACTAAAAACAAAATCGAATCAACAAAACTTGAAGAAGGGATACCAGATATAGTTAATCATCAATGTTAACCTCGACTGAATAGGCCAACCATATATTCCTTCCCTGTGCTTTAAACAATTTTGATTTTTAACCCCTTCAAATAAAGTCCCAGAACTTGATTTCTGTTCATCTTTTTCTTTCTCCCAAGAAACATTCAGAACTTCAAAATATCTCTTTTGTATATCCAGAAGTAAGGTATGTCTCTTTTTTTGGTCACTTTTCAAAAAAAAAAAAAACTTTTAACAGATTTCTTTTGTCTCTCCCTCTTTCCAAATCAATGTACGCTGTGTACAGGAAGGCCCTTCTTATCAGATTGCCTGATTCTGCAGAGCTATTCAAGAAGTCCTATAGCTCCTCTATGGGGATGCTACCTGAAAGTGTGAAGAAAATGGCGACCAAAGAAGCTAGATAAGCTATCCCCTGGGTAGGACTAGAACCCGTCATTTAGTGGCTTTCATCAACTAGCAAACAGTATACAGGTAGCCATCAACATATAACAGTTCATTTAGTGACTGTGCAAAGTTACAACATTATTGAAAAAGAGTGAGTTATGACCATTTTTCATACTTACAGCCATTGCAACATCCCCATGGTCACCTGATCAAAATTCGGACACCTGGCAACTGACTCCTATTTATGACCATCGCTGTGTCCCTTTTGCAACCTTCTGATAAGCAAAGTCAATGGGGAAGCCAGATTCACTTAACAACTGGGTTACTAACTTAACAAGTGTAGTGATTCACTTAACAACTAAGAAAGGTTGTAAAATGGGGCAAAATTCACTTAACAAATGTTTTGCTTAGCAACAGAAACTTTGGGCTCAGTTGTGATTGTTAAATCAAGGACTACCTGTACAACCTTGAAATCCAACCTGTGATGAACAGCTCTATGTGTGAGATGATCTTTTCAATACATCTTCCTAGACCAGAAAGACTTTGGTAGAAGACTCACCTGGTACTTATAGTTGCAAGTGGTCTTTCCATACTCTGGATAGCACTAAAGGCAAAATTAAATTGGGAGCCAGAAGATGATTTAAAAGGTCCACAGCCATCACCACTTCTCTGAAAAGATTGCCAATTTCCCCACTCCAATGTACAGATACTTTGAAATAAGCTGCATGTGCTACCTTCATATTAGGTGACAACACTGGGAGGAGCAATACGCGGCAGCACAGACATGTATAGTGCATATCCACTTTAAACAAAAAACACACGACACCCTGAGGACAGCCATCAACTGGCAGGAAGCAGACCAAGATTTAAAATCAGCATTTCCCCCAGATTTGCTGTTTAAAGGATCTCCCAAAGGAAGAGTCTATTTATTGACCCACCCCTGGGTGCTTTTCTCCAGGATCCAGGTGCTGACAAACATTAGCATAAGCCAGGCTAGGCCCAAAGACAACTGCAGCTATTCTTGTGGGTCTTGCTTTGGCTGGAAAAAGTGCTGAAATTGTTTCCAGCTGTATCCATATGCAGCCTGCTTCATTCTTCCGTTTTCCCCCACGCAACTGTAGGCGCATGAGGGCAACCAGACAAATATGCGCCTTCCCGAACTTAAACTGTAAGTGCTGAGCATGGAAACTGGGAGAAGATATACACTCTGCAGCCACTCCCTTTCTGAGGTTGCAGGATAAAGTTTTTCTTGTGAGCTGTATTTTGCTTCCCTGATTAATTGGAAAGCCCACCTCTCTATTTGCAAGAGAAGAACTGAGCATTACTGTCTAGACACAAAATGGAATGGTCGCTGTGTACTCCAGGCCAATGGAAAAAACTGCAAAGGCCAGAAGATGACAGGGCTTGATATATGAATGAAATCAACCTACTGGCTGGAGCTTGGGAGAGTAACTGAGCCCTACGCAATTTCTGTTTGGTCCCAGGTTGATCTCAGTTTGTTGAAAGGAGCAGGAATGCAGCTTGACCCTAAAAGACCCTGGCAGCAATCTACATGCAGCTCAACTGCTTAGTCCTCCCAGGGTATCTTCAGCGCTGAAACCAAGCCCAAAATAAAACTAGGGAAAATGCTTCTAAGTCTATATAACATCTCAGAGCTGTTTACACATCATTTGATGACTCAAATTTTCCATTATTTTAAGCATGTGGGTTACAAATACCTAACCCCCTCAGCTATAACGTTCACATTGCCTACTCTACAATGCTTATTAGCATCAGTCCTCCAAAACTGGTTCAGACAAACACAACTTCCAGTGGTTACTTACATGTCCAAATGTATCATTACAGCAAAAACTACAACCAAGATGAATTCACACATTTTGCAAAGTAGTTTGGTCTATATATTCATTTTAATATAAACTCAAACCTATAAACAAAGGTCTATAAATGCAAAGGGCTACGTTCACCCATTGCACTAAATCAAAGCCAAGTTAACCCCCGTATGAGTTAGTCAGTGCAACAATGTATGAATGCAGCTAGGATTATTTCCAGTGTAATCTTTGCAAACTCTGCTGCTGACTACCAAGGGCAGAGAAACACATTCTCCCTCTGTAAATCAGTATTAATTCCAAGGAAAAATTGAACCTTGGCAAGTCTCCATTTGGATTCAGCAAAGGAGATAAAGCTCATCTAGATTTAAAAATAAATATATTCTTTGAACCCAAACCCAGATGGGAAGAGGAGAGAAAGAACAGACTCACTACACTGTCTTCTATACAGGTAGTCCTTGACTTATGACCGTTATGGAGCCTGTTCATTACAACCTTTTTTATGGCAATCATTAAGTGAACACTGCAGGCGTTAAGCAAAACAATGGTTCACTATGGGCGTGGTTTTGCCAAAATCTGGAAATGCTGATTTTCAGCAAAACTGTTATAAAATGCAATCACGTGACTGCAGAATGCTGCAAATGTCCGTAACTGCAATCTGGTTACTGAGCACCTGAAGTCCAGTCATGTGACCAGGGGGGCAACCACTGGAACTTTAAACTGAGGCCGTAAGTAGCCCCCAGGCTGGTCTGCTGTAACTTCAAACGCTTTCTAATTAATCAGTCGTAAGTCAAGGATTACCTGTAATAGGACCTGAGTGGAAGATATGAACAAGTAGTGGAGGTAGAATGGTGAATTCTTATCTTTTCAAAAATATACCTAATTACATGTTAAGACTTTTTAACAGCATAAAAATATATATACATGTGTGGCAAAAATGTGGCATATGAAAAAAAATAATTCCTAGGGTTGTGCGGGCTTTGAAAGTTGATTCCAAAAAAGTGTTCCAGCCTTTGCACAACTTTATTGTGTATTTAAAGATCTGGACATTTTTCAAACTTCTGTATGAAGTGTTACTTATTTATTTATCACATGTCTAAACCACCCTATAACAAGACTTGGGATAGCTAGAAAAAGAGTAGATAGTGGATTTCTTATAGAAGCAAGAAGCAACAATTTTTTTTTATTTTAGACTCATTTGAAATCCTATTTTAATGAAACCACTTTAATGAAGAGCAGAAAAGTGTTGCTCTTTGCAGGAGCTCCAAACATAATCTCTGTTGCCTAATAAAGTAGGCAAAGTTGTAAAAAAAACTGCCACATATACATGATGTGGGAAATAAATCTAAATGACCGGGTACTCTGTTTGCAAAGAATGTTAAAAAGACCCTTTAGGTTTGCCCTATTAATGATGGTGATGGGAGGAAGGATGTCAAATAAATCTGCCATTATTTGAAGAATACCTAAAGAAGGCAATCAACAGACAAGGGACAGATATGCTGATCTATTATCTATGGTTAAATTCAGATCTATTGCTGGATTTGGAAGGTATCAAAACTATCCCATGGACACTAATTAGTGAAGCAGAGAGAAACACACACAGGCAAACACTCCCCATTTTCAATCTCTTTCTTATTTTGGTAACCAATACATTAACTTTAAGTGCTTAAACAGTAATTAAACTGCATATGATGCAATCAAACACAGAGAAAATCTTGTTGAATCTTGCAACAAAGAAGAGCTTTCTATAAAGGATCACTAAATACAGATTAATTACTATCCTTCAATACATTTTAAACCAGCCTAAAAAGTGCACAAGGCAGGAAACAGAGTAACTATTTTGAACCATGCTAAATGTATAGAATGAGAAAGAATTAAAAAAAAATACAGGCATTGAATTACTTCAGTGGAATCTCAACTGTCGATCAGAAGGTGGGGGGCTGACATCACATATGCCATGATTTCACTGTGCAAATGACACAACTGATACAAATTACATAATTCACATGGAATGTTATTAGGAAATATATGTGGCAATCTTGCACATATTCCCTAATATTCCATGCACAAAGGCTCTGTATTCTCTGCTAACCCACTTTTCAGAGAAGTGGGCATTGAAATTTCCAGAATTCCATTGGCTTCGTTGGCTGGAAATTGGAGCTGAAGTCCAACAAGTGCAGGGGGAACCTGGTTGAGGGAGTTGCCCTAAGCTGCCCAGAATAACACTCCTTCCCTAGACCATTTGTCAAATCAAAATCCAGAATTTAATAATCCACCATTTAAAATAGCCTGAGATATTTGGTGCCTCTAGCAGACAGTACAAATAGTCCCTGAAATTACTGACAAGTTTTTGCCTTTTAAAGGAGCCAAGCTTGACTAGAGGGAATTTTTTTTTTCAATTATCTTCCCATTATCTGTGATAGGCCCCTTTATACAACAATATTAAAATTACAGGTAGTCCTCAACTTACAACCAATCATTTAGAGACTGTTCAAAGTTAAAGAACACACACAAAAAAGACGTATGGTCAGTCCTGATGCTTATTACTGTAGCCGCACCCCCCTCGGTCATTTGATTGAAATTCAGGCATTTGGCAACTGGTATATATTTGCCATGGGTTGCACTGTCATATGATCACCATTTGTGATCTTCCCAGCTAGCTTCCGACAAGCAAAGTCAATGGGGGAAGCTATATTTGCTTAACAACTGCAGAGATTCACTTAACAATCATGTAAAAAAAGGTAATAAAAATCAGGCCTGACTCATTTACAATCTTGCTTAGCTACCAAAATTTGGGTCCCAATTATGGTCGTAAGTCAGGAGCTACCTGTATGGCAGCACTAATACGCTATTTATCGTAACATTAATTTCTGATTGTATGGAGCATCTTCAAAAGGCTAAATATTAATAAATATTAATAAACTGAGTTTAGGTCATCTTATGTACTGGATACACAGTATATACAACATTTCCCAATCCCTGCCATGCTAAACATTGCTATCTACTTCTCCAACAAGACCTCTCTGATCTCCAGAGAGATGCCCTGCAACTTAATGGATCAATGTTCAAGTTTGACAAACTTAATTCTCTTTGAACTTGGGACCATTTCAAACAGGATCCACCCCAAAATGCACCACATGAGTATAAGCGGGTTTCCAATGTTCAATTTTAGCTAAAACTGCTGTCCGGTAATTGTCTACTATAAAATCCAATAAATACTGGCGCTAGTACCTTTATTTAACCAACCTTTATTTTAAAGTTGTAGACAGGTTGTTCTCAGCTCCCTGGAAGATCGATTTCGCATGTGCTTGGAGTGTGTATGTGTGTGCGCGCGCGCGTGTGTGTGTCTGCGCGCGCGGGTGTGTATGCATACAGTAATATGTCTATATATTTCGAGAGAGCCCACGTGGCAGCAACTAATCACCAAAAATAAAACACCCAGCCTTTCCAACCAACGGCTTGCCGAGAGGCTGAGCGACCCGCCGGTCTTGACCGAAGACCCTGGGTTTCTCCCTCCACCTCCCAGAGCACTAACATGAAGCCGCTCCTCCGCGCCCTCTCTTCCCCGGAGAGGCCCCCTAAAAGGGGGTCCGTTCTCGCTTGTACGCATTGGCCTTCCCAACCAAGCCCACTCACGAGCGACCGCGGGACCCAGTGCCACCGAGAGGCACCCCTCCTCCCCCCCCACACACACATAACTGTTCGCCCCTTGGCGACCCCCGCGCTTTTGGCCCAAGTTTCCTTGAGGTCCGATGAAGTCTCTGCGGCCGGCGGGGAAGAGCGGGTGCTCCCACCCAAAGGGCCCCTCCGCGGACTTGGGAGAGGGAAAGGAAAGGGACCCTCCTTCTCTTCCTCTTGCTTCCCACCCTTTGAGCCCCACGACCTCCCTATCACCCTCCCCCCCTCCCACTTTCCAAGACTGATGCAACAGCTGGAGCGAGTTGCAGGAGGAGAAACGCGCGCCTCGTTTTGCCGCGCGAGCCTCTTCCCTGGCGCCGTCTTCTTCTGAACAACACACTCACCTTCTTCTGCCTTTCTTGAGGGGAAGGAAGGGCCGGAGCCTTAGAAACGTTCCCCCTCCGGAGAGAGAGAAGGGAAGTGGAGCGGAGCGGAGGTGTTGGGGCGAGAGGGGGCAGTTTTCACCGCGCACTCAAACATATACACACACAGAGAGGCACTACGGACGCTGGCAGGGACAGACAGGCGAGCGCGTGCCAGCCTCACAGCCAATCACACCCCGAAGAAGTAGACTTCACAAGAATGCAAGCCAAGGGGCCCACGTGGAACGGGAACAGGTGAAGCGCGGGCTCTCTTTTTCTTTCCACTCAGCCTATTGCAAGCTTCGGTGCTCTGCCGGGCATTCAGGAGCCCAGGAAAATTCCAGCAGTCTGAAAAAGGCCCGTGAGAGATTCCTTGGTCTGATTTCATCGTGTAATGCACACACACACACACTCCCCGCACACTAATGTATTATGCCTTTTGGGGGGCTGCAGTTGGGTCTGGTTGACACATAAACGTGCAGTGCTTTATTTCTTACTGTTCTTTGCTCACTCGCCAGTGGTTCACGCGTGCATGTCTTGTCACTTGATGTCAACACCTGGCAGTCCAAAATGCAGTAAATAAGTTGCAGTCAAAAGCTATTTGTATAATATGAAGCAGATGATACTGCACTTAACTGTGTAAGGCAAATTTCAGCAAATAATTTTAAAAAGTTAAATGAAAAATTTGTACATGTGGGCATTAGTCTGTAATGTTTTTTCTATGTGGATAAAAACAAAAATCCATAGACACATGTGAAGATCATGCACAAAAATGTATTATTAGCTTTTTTTTTGCATGTAATAAAACAGACATGAATGTGCATGAATGGTTGTAGGGTAGTGATCTTTCTGTGCTATTAGACCACAGAATTAAAACTCTCAGGAGATGACAAACACAATATATACAGCATATGCCAGAGTCTAAGCTACAGGACAGAGAGTAACAATAAGAGATTTTGACACTTCATTGTATTCCCCCACCCCACCCCACCCAAGCATTTCCATTCATACCCTTCCAATCCAACCAGCATAATACCCAAGCTTGCTAATGCCTCTTCCTATATAGTTGGCAGAAA
The DNA here is from genome assembly GCF_016545835.1 of Crotalus tigris. Lineage (NCBI taxonomy): Eukaryota > Metazoa > Chordata > Lepidosauria > Squamata > Viperidae > Crotalus > Crotalus tigris. The sequence goes on along the minus strand of NW_024096609.1, from coordinate 1,646,103 downwards.
TAAAAGAAATTATTGTAGCACAAAATCACAAGATGGCCCTCTGAAAAACCTGATTGTTTTGATTCCTGCCAAATTACAAATACCTTCCTTTAATTTAATGAAGACCAAGCTGGGCCCACTTCCAATTGCCTGCAAAATGTTTATTGGGAACCAGTTAATCTCTCAGAACATTCCATATATCAGGAAATTTTCTAAAAATGGGTTTGGAGCAAGAGTCATCAGGAGATTCACAACAGAGGTTAATGATCAGCACAATTTCCGAAACAGTGCGTTTCTCTACCTCAATAACCTCAAGATGTGTGAACTTCAACTCCCACAATTCCCTGGCCAGCATGCCCAGACATCTTAAAGTTCTTGAGGTTGAGAAACACTGGTCTAAAAAATGTGCATTAACAATGTGAAAGAAGAATCTCATACTGTTTATGATGTTAATACTATTTTCATGGCAATTCAGATTGCTTATTCTCTTCCCAGGAAGACTACTTACAGTACAGTGGTACCTTGGTACTCATCATTTATTGGTTCTGGGAGGCATGATGAGTATCAAAAACAATGAATTTTTCCCATAAGGAATAATGTAGTGAGTCATAAGGCAGCCGACACCGACAAGTTCCAGCTTGTGCATTTGAGTACCAAATAATGAGTACCAGGACAAAAGATTTTGTGTCAAAATGAGTTGAGTACCAAATTTGATGAGTCTCAAAGCAGTTGAGTACCAAGATACCACTGTAATCCCCACTCCCAACATCCTGCAAATTGCCCTGTAGGAAACCCTGTGATTTATACTGCTTCCTGATCCAGATCTACCATCGGGTAGCAGCAGGAAATTATTGTCAGAGACAGGGAGTACTGGAAGGGAGGAGAGGCAGCAGGGGCACCCTCTTTGCTGTTCCTCCTGGACTCCCCAACTATGTCTTCCTCCTAGCCTCTGGTTATATATTCCGCAGGATATGGCTTCATGGCTCATGCTTGCCCAATTCCATCCATTTCTGCAGATGGTCTTGGAAGAAGCATTGTCTTGTCCTTTATTTCAGATAGCAGAATATCTTGGGCTGACCCTGTTAGGACTAGGATGGTCAGAAGTTCTGCTCAAAGCAAGCAATTTTGTGCAGTTGGTTTTGTTGTCCGCTGTTTATACTGTATGCAAAGCATGTATATAAATCTATTATCTCTGTGGCTGTATAAGAACCTGTTTATTGGCTCAGCTTTAGCCAAGTCTCATAAGAGGCTTGCTCTTGAATTTCCATTTTCATCCAGGTACAGGCCTTTACAGACTTGTACTAACATTGGTAATAATTAGGCTGCCTTACTAATGAGGTATAATTATAAACAATTGGTTAAAGCAGTTTGGGATTCCAAAGGGTGAAGGATTAATACCAAAGGTACTTGAAGTGACCTCAGAAAGTTCTGGTCAGCTCTTTTCATCCAATGCCACTTCTTCTTCAGGCCATACAGTCTTACACCCAACAGATCTGATGCCATGGAAAAGTTGTCAATTGTAGTCTCTGGTTATGTGATACAGTCAACCCTATCATGTCTTTGCAACACTTAATGCTCAGAAAAGGATGTGCATAATAAAGTTGGGTGATTCACGCAGTAATAGCTAGAACTGTATAAATGCTGTCACCAAAAACATCTGAATTTTGCAGAGGAACACATTATGCAATCATTGCTTCTATTGATTAACTACTTTGTATAATTTATCCTGCTTTTGACCTCATGGAAAGAACATTGTGTAATACAAGGTAATAAAGCCCTGCCCTCAGTAGCTGTATTGACCACACCACTGCCCCACCTCCTTTAATTTTTTTTAACTGACCTCTGAATAAACTGGCCTGGATGACTTGCTTTCAGAGAATCTTTGCATCACTTCTAGGAGAATCTTGTTTAAAGATTTAATTCCAGATCTTGTTTAAAAGTTTAATTAGTTAACATGGTATTTGTATGTTGGTTTATTCAAAAGTCTGAAAAACTTTCTTCAACGGCATTACTGGGGTAGCACTATTTCAACTTTATTTTCCTCCTATCTCCCTCCTACTTGTCCTTTATTACAGATAATCCTCAACTTACAACTGTAATTGAGCCTGTAATTATGATCATAAATCATGGCCTTTGTTAAATGAGTCACCATGTGTCCACACTCAATTTTACAACCATTTTTGTGGCAGCCTTTAAGTGAATGTAGTGATTGTTCAGAGAATGTGGCGGTCATCTAGCAAACCAATTTTCTCCATTTTTTTTTTTTTTTGCCAGAAATTGGAAATAAATGTTGGAAACTGACAAAAAATCACCAAAAATTGTGGTCATGTGAACAGCCATAAATGCAAAACAATTGCCGTCCAAAATGCAATCACATAACCATGTGCAGTATGTGTATGTGGCTGCTGGAACTTCAAAATTGACTTGTAAATAGCTCTGGGGAGGTCCATCTTAACTTCTAATGGTCGCTAAGGGACTGGTCATTAAGCAAGGACTACCTGTATCTATCATGTCTGCTAACAGCTACTTGGGAAAGCTGGCTTACAGTTTCACTGCCTGATTGTCAAGAATTTTCCTACTTGTTCTCATAGCAGGCTGACACACTCAGAAGAACCACAAACTGGAATAGTATTATCAGGGGCTGGCAAAGTTTGTTCCCAGTTTCATGTGACTAGATTTGGTTCCAATAGAGCAGTGTTTCTCAACCTTGACAATTTTAAGACATGTGGACTTCAATTCCCAGAATTCCACAGCCAGCAATGCTGGCTGTGGAATTCTGGGAGTTGAAGTCCACATGCCTTAAAATTGTCAAGGTAGAGAAACACTGCAATAGAAGAAATGGCAAGAGAACCCACTGAGGCACCAGAGTTTCTGCAAGGGACCTTTCCCAGTCCCATCACTGCTGGCCCCATGTCAATACTTCAAATAATCAAGGAGAAAAAAGGTTCAGACTTAAGAGTGTTTACTCTCACATTACTCACTGCTTTGTTAACATGACTCCTGAAGGCTGCCCAACCGATCTACAGTCTTTCAGTGGTTTAGATGAGCATTTGGACAAGTAGAGACCTGAGCACATTTTCAGATTTATTTCTTTGCATGTAATTCTCTCCCTTCCTGTTTCACTCCTTCTCACTTTTTACCTTTGGTTCTATTGATTATAATGTATTTTGTTTAATGCTATACACTATATTTAGTTTGGTACTCTTAGGGTCTTTTATGTTATACAGTAAGTGCTGTCTTGCTCTTTTCCATCTTCCATTCAAGCAACACTTCTGCAATTATTGTTAATTTCTTACTTTTGTGTTGCTTATTAGATTTGGCAGTCAGCTGGTAAAACTGTTAACTGTTACTCATTTCCCTTCAAAAGACAATCTCTTTGTCCCAGAAATAACTTCCCCACATTGATAAGACCTTTCAGACAGAAGCTCATTAAACAGGCAAGCCTATGCCCTTTCAGAAGTGACTGAACTACAACTCCCAACAGTCTTAGGAGTTGTAGCTTGACACATTTGGGGGAAGGCCTCAGGGTCTGTCATAAATACAAAGGATCAATATCCACAAACAATATTATGTTCTACTTTGAGCTACCTAATGATGAATTTTATTCTGTTGGTTTCTCTGGTCTATAATACTCTTGAATGCGAAAATATTATAAGGATATTGAACTTTGATATTGCCTGGAAGTTATTATTCCCTTATCCTAGGGGTGTTGAGGGTGAGCTGTGATGATGCAGAGTATTCTCTACATCATCTGGGACACTGTGTACAATGCTCTTTTCTAAGACTGAAGCCTCATTCTGTTTCTCTAGGCTCAACTCCTCTTTTGCCCCCGTCTGGCAGACAGTTACAATTTGGCTCCGTTCTTGTTGCAGCTGCTGCCCACAGGGCCTTTCCCATGAAACAAGAGTATGGAGATAACAAAATCGACCAACCACAGGCATGTTCTTACCCTGCAGGAGCTCCACTCCTACTTCCTCTCTTGCTGCTGCCACATATACAACCATTTCCTCACTTCAAATTCCAGGAGCTCCTGCCATCCACAGGAGATCTGGTCTCTCATTGTTCTACTAAGGGCCTGATGGGACACAGGACCCTTTGGCTCTGCATGCATCAATGGCCTGATGCTGCTTCGTCTTTCCTCACTGCCCTTACAGGAAATCCTGGTCTTGGAAGACACCGTGTAAGGAGCTTCCTTTAACAGATTAGGCCCAAGTGTGGTGTATGCAAAGCCATGGTCAAAGTGGGATTAAATTTACTTACCAAAGCTTCCCTGGCCTATGGCATAGGGAAAGAGAGAAGAACTTTAGAATTCCTCTGAGCATAGGCAGAGTATATTTAATCCATTCAGGTAATGCAGACCACCCTTACATTCTGCTCCAAAGCTTTCAGGCCAACAGAAGATCCAATACCTTTTCTTTGGCAAATGAACCAAAAATTACATTCAAGATGATAATTTGAAAGAGGAAAACTGGCCAAGCATATGAACAAGATCCTGAGGTCTCCCCCCCCCACTTCCCAAATCAGCCTGATTTACCAGCCCCAGGTGAACTGGAAAAGTGAGGCAGTTTGCTGTACTTAACGCTCTTGAAAAGGCCACCACAGCCTCTTGAGAGACTAACATTGATTTTAATTAGCCCAAGATCTCCTCACTTGCTCTCTTGGAATGATTAAGCTGCCAGTTGTCTATGAATTGGAAAATTTCCAGGGAAAGCCTTTTAAAGTGACAAGAGACACAGCAGTAGGATTTCTGACTGATCCTTTCTGAAGTTCCTTATTGTGCTAATATCTGGCCAAATAAGGCTCACTTCCCAAGCCACAGAAATCCCTTGTACACATCACACCAAGCCATGATTTGTTTCATCAAGATTTCTTGAACAAATCACCATTGCTTTGGTACATGGAACATATGAATCCATCATTCTGCCCTTAGTAGATAGGTGTGAATCCAGCAAAGCTCATAAAGTGGGTATATTAAGAACAGCTGTTAGAATAACAAATCTGGGAATTCCAGGAGCAACAGACCTATCCAAACACATCTGAAAACTGCCATGTTGAGGAAAACCAATATTGCTTTGGACTCTTCTTCCTGGGATGGATACAGTATGAAAGCATGGGCCAATGGGGGAGAATCAGTGCAGACAGTCAGCTGCTATTGCCTCCAAGGCAGAAAAGATAGGAGGCCTCAAATAAGCAGCTCCCTTCCAAAGTGGAAAATGCTAAAGTTGACGCTTATGTCTGGAGCCCAGCCCTTCTCCTTTTTGGGAGATGCCAGATGCTTGAGGACAAGGCCTGTGGCTGTTCATTGACGTGAGCAAAGAACTGCATATGGCACAGGCTTTGAGGCCCCCCTCTTTTCTCTGTGAAGACAATCATACAATCTTCTGTCCAAGGATGTGGCCTAAAAGCCTCGTCTTTAAACTGAAGGGGGGGGGGGTTGAATTTAGGTGAAAGTCTGGAGCCCATTAAAGCTCAAATAAAACTGAACAATGAGAATTGGGAGCTCATGCTCTGGAGAATTAAAGGAGAAAAGGAGAAATCTGAGATTCTAGTTATGAAAGACAAATGGGATGTCTCTGGACCTTGTTTTATTTTAACCTGCTCATCCAATTATCTTGAATATTAAAATGAAAAGCAGCTACATTTTTATGGGCGGGTTATCAGTAAGCTACTTAGAATCATTTGGGTTGAAACAGCATAAACACATTTTACAAGCATTTGCAAACAAACCTGGCTATTTTGCTTGAAAACCTACATATATTTATGCTTAGCTGATAGAATATCCCATCAAAAATAATAGTAATAAGGTTTCCTTTTACTTTTTCTTGTCTTTAAATGGCCTTTACTGAGAGGCAGACAGAGAAAAGGATAGGCCATCCTTGTACTAAAATGTGATTGTACCAAACCTTAATCTCCAGGGATTCTGAAAGCTGAGGTTGAAGAGGGAACTGTAAGCAGCATTCAGGTGCCCTGTCTCATGCATGTCATGAGGTTATTCTAGTTAAAGAAAGAACCATGCCAATTCAATTAAACTTACTTCCTGACGTATCCTCAGTCATGTAGTTCCACTTAGAATGGTGGCTCAATGCCATTCAGCCAAGGGAAGATATTATTAGCTGAGACATAAGAATCCTTGGCTCTGGGGGCAAGGCCCTCTCTGGACAGCTGGTTATCTTGCAAGGCACAAAGATCTCCTGCCCCATCTTCAGCGCTCCTTGCGTGCTCTGTGCTGCCTGAAATGTCCAAGCTCTTTGGGCAATGCTAAAAGGGCAGGTTTGCAAAACAAAAACACCACTGGCTTTGTGTCATATGATTTTATATTGAGTAGTACTGACAAATCTTTATTAACACTCAGGCACAAGTGAACCCTAACCTGGCAATCCTAACAACTCAACAATATTCATAAAAAATAGATACAGTTGTAATGCAATGTTGTGTAAGTCACCCAAAGAAGGATTGGGTGATATAGAAATGCAAGAAATGCATGAATCTCCACATTTGTAACTAGTTTCCCTGAAATGTCAACATATGATATCAGGAAAAGTGAATTGGTTGTTCTTCTGCCTATTCTAGTCTTCAGGGATTTGCTCTCTCCTTGGGGATGCCTATTGGCTTCCCATATACCGCTTGTCAGGGAGATGAGAGCAGATACACAATTCATTTGCTTGTTGCCCTCTAAATGGAGTAAAATCAATTCCTGCCTTTGTACTTTCTGTTATTTGGATATGGAGGGAGTGTTCGATGATATCAAATCAGAAAACATTTGAGTTAGACACAGGCAGGATCCTATTCTATGTCAAACAGTTAAATTTATCCTCACTCTTCCAGGAATTACAATTTTTAATTGCTGAGCATTCTTGACCATAAGTTCTCCATACACAGCACTCAAAAAAGTCAAGGATAGGGAGGGAGATTAATTCTACTTCTTTTTTTGCAGCTTCTATGTCCAATGAGACGTGAGGTACTTTTAGCTCTGTTGAACGTCTTATTGGAGTCTGGCAAATGTTCAAATGTTCAACCAAGTTGCAGCTGGGTCAGTTTTGTCTGCTTGAAATTTGACAAGCAACAGCATGAAAATTAGAAATAAAAGGTAGGAAGGAGAAAATTCATCTCAATAGCTTAAGGGATAAACAAGAAAAAATGCGATAACCATTTGATTTATTGATGAAAATTTCAGTTCTGTAGCTTCTTGTGTTTAACTGTCCTTTGAATTCTTTGCTTATTTGCTTTAAGTATTACAACATTAAGGTCAGAAATAGAAGAGTTCTATGCTCTTTTATATTTGGCAATACCTCTATTGGGACTGTGGGTTTTTTTTTCAGTTTTAATGGTTGATTTCTGAAAAAGAAGGCACCAGTGTTTCTACCTATTTAGAAGTTTCTTCTTCAATTAAAAGCCTTAATCTGTAGTATACACTCTGCTTCAAGTTACTGTACTTAGTACTTGCTGAGAAGTGACTTTGCACATATTCTGTTTTCAGTATATTATATGATTAACACATGGTTTTCATCATGAAGCTGAATCCTGGTTCACATTCTGACTTTCTCCTTACTGTCAACATAAATTAGAGAATCAAGCTAAAAGTCAGAAATTTGATTTTTTTGTACAATACTCAAGATAATATTGTCTTAATATAAAAAGAGAAAAGAAAGCATTCACAACTCCAGAGTACTATATGTAGCCTGCCTATATTTGCAATCTTAGATTGTTCTTTTTTCCTGAGAGTTTTACTCCATCTTGTGTTGAGCCAGAAAATAATAAATAATCAGAGAATGAAGTGCTCCAAGATATCCTTGTTCAATTTATGGCCATTGGAGTTGCAAAGGCAGTACAACTTTTGAACTTGCTTATAACTTGTTCTTAAAGAAAATAATCCAAAGAAATCAAACTGAAGGTGAATTACTAAACAGTAAGGATCAGGGCTGTTGAATGTAGTCTTTTTGTTTGAATAATGAGCCCTAAAGATGACATCAAGAGAGAACCAGTTTGGTGTAGTGGATGAGGTGCTGGACTAGAAATTGTTGGACTGTGTATTCTAATCCTGCCTTAGATATGAAAGCAGCTGAGAGACTTTGGGTCAGTCACTCTCTCTTAGCCCAAACACGGCTGTTGTTGTTGGGAAAATGAGAAGTGAGCTCATTGTCTACACTGAGTTGAATCATGCAAAATAAAGGAGGGATGTAAATCAGTAAATATCAAAATTGTATTTGGACTAATCTTGAGGAACTCTTTAAGTCTACCTTTTTTGACCTTCCAACTCCAGGTATGGATTGCCACACCCAGTATTCCCAAATAATGCAATATGTCATCGGGAAAACACTAAATGAAGGAGATTGTTTTTTCTTCTGTACATTTGCTATGAAATTCTGTCGTATTCTCAATTCTGAATCTTGTTTTGCCCTACTTCATTCTATGACTTTTTAACTTTTTTCTTTTTAATGTTAAGCACCAAACATACTATACAGATTTTGTACAGGCTCGAATTGTGCCAAATGTTTCTAGGGCCTAGACATTTTTTCCTATCATCTTCATTTAGGATTATACAGATTGATTAGTAGAAAGCAATTTGGGCTACACTGGCAAATAAATAAATAAATAAATAAGGAGTTTGGGTCCACCCTTTCTGACTAACCCATTCTGTTAAAAGGCAGAAGCTTTCATGAGTCTTTTAATAAAAGGTGTTAGTTGGAAAAGGTGCTACCAGACTCATCTTTTGTCACCAAAGACTGACAAGGCTCTCCAAGAAGAACACCAAATTCAGCCATCTGGGTATACTAAAAAATTTACTTCATCATTATGGGAACATATATTTGCATATGGACTTTCTGATGCCATTTGAAAATGCCCCTTAATGGGAAGGAATATTTGCTTTGAAAGGATCAGTAATAAATTGTAGTAATAACTACAATTATACTTTTCCTTTTGAATGCCTCACAAAAATCACTCCAAAATTCTGCACTAGAAGATTACAGGTATTGGATTTCCTTAGCTTTAAATTAATTTGGAGGCTTGGTAATCTTCTCCGTAACAATGGGTGGTGGTGGTGGTGGTGACATTATTTCCTCTTCAGTTTGCAGAATACTGATCCAGAAATTCTCTCCTCATTGTTGCAATAGATTTTGTATTAAGATATACTTATAGCCCCTTAATTATCTTGTGACTACAGATTTATGTCCTCCTTTAAAAATGAAGTCTTCTAGCTCATTACTGAACTCACAAGCATTCAGTATTTAGCAGAAATCATCCTGAGAATTGCTGAAGCTCGATTTGATTAATACACACATTCATATGCTCTGATAAAAACAATCACACAGCATAAGATGCAGTGAGAAACTGTTAATTCTGCACCATCTGTTATTGGGATACAAATTGATTATTCTTGTATCATTTTAGGACTTTGCTACTCAAAATTTGCTGTTCCACAAGAATAAAACTTGCTGGGTCAGAGCAGCCTTTATGCAATTGTTGAGACACAATCCAATGGTGTATTTACATAAACAAAAATTGTTTTCATGCATCATGTAGAAAAGGCCCCCTGCCCAAGAAACCTTTGAAAACAGACTGTTAAATATTTATAGAGGGATAACATACAATTGTGAAGATAAGGTCCATAATGCCAAATTTCACTCTTTCCCAATGTATTTTGACAATAGTTGAAAAATGTCAAGCAGAATAAAAAACACTTGTCACTTCCAAATATTCCAGTCTCAAAACAGGTCTTTTTTTCAGTCTTCTGAGTTCAGTTTAAAAGAAGTTACTTTTAGTAATTTTGTCCAGAGATCAAAACAACACCTATATGTGACAAAACAAATTGCATTCTTTGCAATGGCTGCATGGAAGAGAGGAAAGCAGATGTTGGCAGATAGTCTGGTTAATATGAGAGGGAATGAAATGAAATGAAAAAAAAAACAAAACCTGGCCCTTAGCACCGTATTATGTTTAGGTGGCTTTAAGTTTTTGTTTTAGCTTGTAGTAAGATTGCTTTCTTCTAAACTTTTTCTAGACTTAGCCACTATCAAGCAAGAATCTGAGATAAGTCTATCCTGCCAGTTTACCAGGTAAATGCTGCTGTTTAAAAAAATGATTTGTGAAAGTTCGTGCAGATAAGGCAAATTGATTGTATTGTGATTTTGTATGCAAATAACCAAGCCCGGCTAATTCCCCCCAATACCTACATATAATCAAACCTAGTTAGTGCTTAGGTGCAAAACCATCAAGAAATCCAAGGATAGTAAGCTAGACTTGAAAATTAAAACAATATATCAACAGGAAGCAATAGCTAAATCACTTGACATTATTGCTAAGAAAACTGGCTATTTCAGTAGTCAAAAGTTGAGTTTTGAGTCTTTGCTTAAAGACCTGCACATGTAGGTGTAGTACTGTGCTTTACATATAAACGTTGCTAGTATGTTCAGGTAATGAAAACACAATGACTTTGACATATTTGATCTGTAGATGTATATGAAAGTCTTTGTGTTCACATACAGTACACATGTCCTTTGCATTTGAGGGTTTTTTTGTTTCTGTTTGTTTTTTGAGCTTTTGAAGATGTTATCTATAAAGGTTCTTCAATCCTGGTTAAGTTTACAGAGATCATTTTAAAATGCCCCAACTGCAAAAATGATATTGCTTTGAGACAGCCAGATCTAATCTTTTTCTTCTGTGCTACGTGGAGTTTAATTTGTCATGATTGAACTCTCAGCCTGTGCAATTTTTTCTTTTGTCCTTGTGAGCTCCAGCATGTTTTGCTTCCCAACTGCGGCAATACTCTATACAGGTAGTCCTCGACTTACAACCACAAGTGCGCCCAAAATTTCTGTTGCTAAGCAATTGTTGAGTTTGCCTCTGTTACGACTTTTCTTGTTGTTGTTGTTACAACTTTTCTTGTTGTTACGTGAATCACGGCAATTGTTAAGTTAGTAGTAACATGGTTGTTAAGTGATTCTCGTTACTTAGCTTGTCAGAAGGTTTTAAAAAGTGATCACATAAGCCCGGGATACTACAACTGTCATAAATATGAACCAGTTGCCAAGAGTCTGAATTCTGATTACACAATCATAACAGTTATATGAAAAACAGTCAAGTCACTTTTTTCAGTGCCACTGTAACTTCAAACAGTCACTAAATGAATGGTGATAAGTCAAGGACTACTGGTATGTTATTTCCATAGCTCTATGATGCCATCAAGAAATATATTCATTAACACAAAAATTAAAAATCAGGTTGAAAGCTAAATTGATTTTTTACTTTTTGAGAACAAAAAAAAAATATAGCAAAGAATAAAGCTGTAATGGTACGGCATTCTTAATAATGTTCAGTCACTGTTCCAGTTCCATTCTTTAACAGATTTTTGTGTTTTTGTTAAAAAAAACTCATCCACTGATAATTCCCCCCCCCCCGAAAGTTGTATGTCTGGTATCTTGATTACCATCCCATCTACCCTTCTTGTGCTGATATTGTTACATTTCTTTCAAATTGGTTTGCTAGAATTTTCTCCTGACATCTCTTTCAGTGCTAGCCCAAAATACTGAGGGCAACATTCTAGAGGTTTGGGCACCATTTTCTTTCTTCTTATCTATCCTGTACAGCAGTGGTTCTCAACCTGTAGGTCGGAACCCCATTTGGGGTCGAACGACCATTTCACGGGGGTCGCCAAACAACGCAGTCCGCCATTTTTTTCCCCTTTTCCTTAGCTGTGCTACTCCCTTTTATTCTATTGGCTTTTGAAAGCCAATAGAATAGACTCTCTTGAATAGAGTCTAATTCTATTGGCTTTCAAAAGCCAATAGGAATTGTCCAGCTGTCTCTGCCCTGCTGAGTCCGCCAAAAGTCCCATTCTGCAAACAGTGCTGCAAGTTGTCTGCAGCAAAGGCGAGCTGTCTGGAAGTTTCCACCCCTCCCTGCTGAGCAACTACTAAAAATGTAAGTAAAAGAGAGCCAGGGGTGGGAGATGGGAGGCTGGCGGGCACAGGGAGGGTTGCTGGCACGCATGGGGCCCGGCGGGTGCCTTACCTCCCTTGGGCTGGGCCAGCTGGTGGCCCAGCCGGTGGTCGGCCTGCGCCATCTCTGCCGCTTGCCAGCTATGCCTCGGCCGGCGCAGGGGGAGGCACCACACATGCGCAGTGCTCCCAGGAAGGGAAAGTCCTCAACTTACGACCGGTTGGGTAGTCCTCAACTTACGACCAGTTGGGTAGTCCTCGACTTACGACCGGTTGGGGGTCACGGCATTAAAAAGGTTGAGAACCACTGCTGTACAGAGATGTTTTCTATAGTGCTTTAAAGCACAGCATATCATATGCAGGATCAGGTTTCTTAGGTTTCTTAAAACTCCGTATCACAAATGTTCATCTATGTTAACCTATAATTCTTCAATTAAGAAAATCAATAAATTGGGATTGCCATAGGATTCTACTTTTAAGACTGAAGTATTCTCCATTAAAATATTAAGTATTTGTTTTGGCCATATTTTGCTTTTGTTAGCTACTCTTCCTCCTTTGTCTTGAAGCCACTATAAGGATTCTTTGTCTCTCCTCCAGTTCTCAACAACTTAATCAACAGTCACTAAGCTGACATTAGAATCTGATAACAAAGGAAATGTAAATTACCTTAGCAAAGCACAAAGCTGGGCTGGTCCACTCCTATAATTCACAAACCAAGGCAACAAGCAACAGTTTTTTATTCAGTCTTTCAAACCTTTATCTTATTGGTTTTAAGCAAGAGACAAAAATGTCTTGAGGTCCAGCAGGAAAAATGGCCATCTGAATTTAATGGTAATACATTAAGAGGAGATAAAATTGGAAAATAGTTACATAAGTACATGAGCCAAAAAGAAAAGGTTTATATGAGAAAGGTACTGTCAAACATGCAACAGTATAAATTCCTTGTCCTGAGGAGGTGGAGTGAGGGCTGAAACAGAAAATTAATTCTAAATATCATACAGCCTTTCTCTGGTCACTTCCTTTTTTTAGTTCTTCTTCAGACCTGCTGGTGATGACCAATCAACCCCTGATCCACTGAAGCTTAGAAATTATCCCAGTGGAATGAACCTAAGCGACTAGGTTATCAAGAATATAGGCTAAAGGTTTCCATTTTCTCAGCCCATCAAAACAACTTTAAACCTTAATATGACTAAAAATCCAGAGCTATAGGCAGCCAAAATATCTTGATGCCTGAGGTAGGAACTCCACGTACCACCTTTCTATGCATTTATAGAGGATATTGGGAATGTTCTTGTGCAAACCTCAAACAAATGAACTGAAGAGTTCCTTTTGTATTACTGTTCATTTCACAGGTACCTGCTATGGGGAACTTCCCAAAACTGTAGGTACAATGGGTCTCGAGGGCACTGAAGCACCTCTATCTGAGCTGGCCAGTTTATATACTTTTGGTTACACAGTTTATTCAGCCCTCTTCTATCTTTTTACTGAAAACCTAATTTTCAAAAGGGTTTTCTTCAGCTTTAAACAAGCTCACCATCTTTTTAAGACTCTGTGTAACACTACAAAGATACGAGACCAAATATGCGAGCACCAGGATTCTGGCACCACAACCTTCCTTTAAAGCCCTGGTGCTCTTCACAAGTCCCTGTTACAAATGTAAAGCATCACAACAAAAAGAAAAGAAAAAACCCTTGCATAAATAAATAGCAGAAAAAAGAATACAATGGCAAGATAAAAATATATAGATATAAATATAACACAGAATAACAAACTTTAATAAATTAAAAGTCTTCTCTCAGGTCTGGGAACAGAAATGGAGGAAGGAACTCCAACAGAATTTGGCCACCAGCTTTCAAGTACCATAGGAGGCTCCAAAGATGGAGTCATATAAATATTATAGCATTTGTACACGGAGATTGGTTTATAAATGATATCAGTTGTAACATAGTTCTCAAAGTTATCAAGGGGGGGAGAATTTGGACCCCTGTACATCAGCAGGACTACCCTTCTGATGTACATCTAGAAGCAGAAATAAGGCATACAAGTATTACCATCACTATTTCTGCTCTTAAAGAATCATGACAAAATCCTTATACAAACCTCACCAAAACCAACAAAGAGCACAAAAGAATTTATGTTCATTTCACTCAAACTGCCAGGCTGTTTCAATAAATTTTAATAACTAGATCAGATCCATCTCCATGTGGTAGCTGCCCAATAGTCAGATTCTCTGCCTGAGAAACAAATAGGAGAATCTGAATTAAAACATTGTTGTTGGTGATAACAGTAGAGAGGGAAGAAAATCCAGAGCAGCAGGCAAAGGATTATAAGGCAAGGAAAGTTCAGGGACATCTCAACAATACAGATACGGTCTGTTATCTTCTCATCTCACTGATAAAACCAATTATTTTTGCAATACAGTATTTGTCAATTCCATTATCCAAAGCATAAACTTTGGATGGTCACTGAAGTCAAGCAATTAATTAAAAGGGGCTGAAAATTATACAATTACAGCATCACTGCCAATTTCATGGAGATTTGTTTTGTTCCTAAACTTTCATGAACATGAAGGATTTGCATGTTTTTGAAAGACAGCAAAGATTTCTTTAGTTAAAGCAGTATGGTGAATTCTCATTTTTTAGACTCCCATTTAAAGACTTTGGATGCAAGAGACTAAATTTCAGTTGAATATCTCTCTGAATTAAGAAACATGTCTGTTGCATCTGAAGTAATCTGAAGAAGGAACTTAAACTCAGGCTAGTTTTACTTATCTTACAGAGTTTGCCTCATAAGAGATGAATCACAACTTAGTATGTAATTTGTGATTTGACATCTGAGATAAAATGGACACCTTTACCTCCCAATCAGTCCATTATACCAAGGTTCAAAACAAGTGTACACATAAAGACTGTTATTATGATTGAGTCTTACCTCTGTATTCAAACTTGGTGGCAGGTCCAAATTTAATCCTAAAATAAGTTTTCTGAGCATAGGAAAAGGCAGAGGTCAGGCCCGTCCTGTTCTCATAAGGAAGGGAAACACTTTAAAAGCTATCCAGATTGTATACCAGTTGTCCGGAAGTTAAACAAATAACCAAGAGAACCTAGCTGAGACACAGCGACTCCAATAGCACCACGGAGGAAGAAAATCACCAAGGGGGGTCTGTGATCCACCCTCCACAAGTCAGAATAAAATATGTTGCCTGCAATTTACTTACTGTTGAAAATTAGACACTTACAACTAGTGCAACAGATGTGGTTCCATTAGTAACTATTTTGTACTGACAGCTCTGTTAGAAATTTCAGCTGATTATAAAGGGATAAGCTAGAAAGAAAAGGGGTTGCCTCCTGAAAAAAATGCCACAGCTTAAGCCCAGCAATATTAGCCTTTTACCTACAAGTCAAGAATCAAAAGTGAGGAGGTTGGCTTGGACCAAATAAACTGAACTAAAGTGCTTCAGAATTTGTGTTGATTAAAATATATGCCCAAGCCAAATTAAAACAAAAAAATTAATTGCACACAATGGAAGTCTATGAAATAGCTATTGTTGCTCCATGTGATCTTACTGCCTCAGATCTTTTGAGGAAATCCATGAGTTTTGTCTACCTCAAAGAACTCTATTCATATTCTACCCAATTCAGTATCACCAGCGGTATATGAAATGTTCAGTTAGGGAGGCAGTAAAATGTACCCACCTCTCACTAGTATTTTGAAATATGCAGATAAATATGGCTAGAGATTTCATATCTGGTCTCAAGTCAGCCTGGACTATCTAAGGACTAGCATAATGTTATAATATCACTTGACCACTCTTATATTCTCAGATGTTATGTGAGAAGGTTAACATATGGCTTTGAATTCCAGCTTCAACTAATTATAGTTTATTACATGCATGCTTTCATGTAAACTCATGGTAATACAACTCTTACTGTTTTTCTAATGGCAAATCATGATGGAAAATAGCAATTGATTCTTAGGCAGGAGTCTTTTCTAGAAGAAACAAAATTTTTCATGGAGAAGAATTGTTATAAACTAGATAGGAAGCTTGCTTAGGTAACATGACCACAGAAAAAATTAGAAATGGTCTTGATATTTTGGTATTCCCACAGCCTGCCTGGTTGCCCTCCAACAACACTAGCTATTGCTACACAAGTTGGAATACCATCAGCATGAATCAGAATGCAGGGCAATTTATATCATGAGATTTGAACTAGCAGTCTGAGTACTCTGAGGTTTCAAGATCACTAAAACCAATGCAAGGGAGACGTTTGGTTGGAAACAGACATAGAACCCTATAGAAAAATAGGATATAATAAATGTCACGTGATGGTCCCAGATCGTATTATTACACAAAAGGGGAAAGTGTTGAGAAATAATTAGGATTGTAATTGTAATCCATAAAACCTGATTCACTTTTGACCTCCAAATGTTGTGTTCATAACTCATATTGTTTACCCAGGAAACAGCTGAGTAAATTAAGAATATGATTTCCTTAAAAGCAAGACACGCTGTTTTCTACATTGTGGGAGGATGCACCTCATTAATATCAAAGATCTTAAGGCACCATTTACAACCATGAGTTGGTAGTAGCACACTTTAACTATCAGTATGGGAAACTCAAATGCCCTTTCCTTGGCCTCTCCAAAAGGCTTGGACTTTAAATCTTTTGATTAAATATCATCATCCCTGAAAATAATCCAACTTCAGAAATGCTATCAATCCAAACAGATAAAGAATACTTTGCAATAAGGATTGAAGTCTTCCAGATGTTACAAAATCTCATTCACTCTAGCTAAGAAAACTAATGGAAAGGGATTGTGGATGTGACAGGTTGCCTGTCCCTACTTTATGGACATGTTTCACTATTGCTTCATAGGTTAGATTAAATTAAGTTACAGCTCCTTCTAGTGGCCATTTAATTAAAATGGATTTTTAAAAAAAAAAAAAAAAAACCTGCATGCCAGCTTTACCCAATCTATAAAAAAAGGCTGAGACTAAAGGGGGAAAAGTCAATAGCCATGTGCTTGTATATCCAACATTACTAAGGGAAGACATTTTTTCCTCCCTGTGTCTCAAAATAAAATCTTAACAGATGCAGAAGATGCCTAACTTAAAAGAACTTAAAAGAACTATGGATTCAAACTGCCAGATGATGTTACAGGTAGAAAATTGACCTTAAGAAACACACTGGGTTGATACCAAGAATTTTGGTATCCCAACTGATTGGGAAGTAATTCCTCTAGGCAAGATGACTTTGGACCTAGACAGAAGGATGCAACCAACTTAGCTCAGATTTGACATCATTCAGCACTCTCTTCAATCACTGATCACCTCTCCTCTAGATTAACCACAGCAAAAGGCAAAAGCGGGAATCTATTTTTACCTTAATCCTAAAATAGCCACCAAGGAGATTCAAAGATTCAAAAGTCTCTGGCAGGAAATCAAACTGCATGCACTATTATGTGTTCCTCCTTGGTGTCAGGTTAACAAATAATACTAGAAATGACTTCTGTCAAGCTGCATGATACAGAATTTCCTGCTACATATTTTAGAGCTATCATATGACAACCTGCCACATTGAGCAGGGATCTGGATTTATATAGGAAGGGCCAGCTAAACCACCTAAAATGGACCTCACCTATTCAGACATGGTTATATGTGCAGAGAGTCAGTCTTGGATGGTATGTTATTGGGAAGACAACTAATTAAAAGGCACGTGCAAGTACAGCATAAAGTACTGCACACCTCCAATTTATTCTGTAAGGTCACTTTGGCATCAGGTCTCCATTTACTCTCTCTGCCCAACCTCTCTTTAAACTGTTGACTCTCCTGCAGGTAATTTGTCAGTTTGGCTTTGAACACATCCGGTGTGTTTTGTTTTTGTTTTTACATGGACATTAGGTTTTTTTTTTTAATGATCAGAAACTACACGTAGAACAGAAGCCCCAGAGGAAAACCTGGGCCAAAAAACACTGAAATAAGCATATGAGCAATTTTTTAAGCTGAAACATCTTTGCAAAACTTCTGACAAGCTCAAACTGCCAGAAAATAAAAATATGCCATGATGGAACATTAAAAATATTTTGGCAATGCTATGTGGAATAAAAGATTCTGGTTCCAGAAGGATCAGAAATCAGGCTGGGTCTCTTAGCAACCAACATCTTAAGAAATGAAGTGGGCAGTAGACAGGGAGAAATATTTGGGAAATATTGATTAGGGAAGGGAAATGGGAAGAACCTGGCTGCTCCAGGGTAAATCTTCTTAGAAAGACTATTTAGCACTTGGAAGAGAAGGGGGTACCAAAATGGATGGGAAATTTGCCCAAAGATTTAGTTAAAAACAGAGTACGTTAGATACAGAAAGTGTATTGAGTGTGGCAATCCAATCTAGTTGCTCCAGACCATCTTCCAAAAGAATTGCTGAATGATTGAGTCTAAATTGGATTACTTCACTGACCACTCTTCCACATCAATGCTTGCACCATAATGACTGCAGGGAACCTGTCCCTACATCAAGACGAAGGGGGAATCATGAAACCGCAGGAGATTCGGCTGCTGCCTCATCTCCCTCTTCAGAATCCCAGACTTCTGACTGTAAGTAGTTAGCAAACAGGGCCTTGGCACGGTGAAGGATCTTGTTAAGATTGTGCCGGCGGACCAAGCGATCAAAATGCATGGCTAACTCATTGTAGTCCATGTTGTTTTTGATTATATGGTCTCGATGCTCCAAAAGAATGGCAAGACATAGGAAGAGTACGAAGGGGTTGCCTTTGCCAAATTCTTGCGGAGGAGGGAGGCTGACTAGGGCAGGAGGAGTAGAAGATGTAAGTCCATGGGAGGGAGAAGAAGGGGTATTAACTACTGAGTCTCCCTTCTCTTCCTCTGATTGACTTTCCTCATTGCCATTAGTTGAGGAGGAGACAGAATCTCGAGAGGGTGGGGTCAAGGCCCGAAGAGATGGAGCAGAGAAGGATTTAGCCATGTTAGTTGTCTGAATCAATGGATCCTGCTCACTGGTGCAATCTTCCTTCTCATCCACTGAGTGCTGAGATCTGGGTGACGGGTCATCCTCCAAACTGTCTTCATTATGAGCAATGTAATACTTGAATTCCCCAAAACTAGACTGCTTTACTAATACCTTCTCTTCAGCAACTGCTCCCTGGCACAGCCGATCCCCAGCTGCCTCAAAACTACAAGCTGGGCGTAGCATGTGTCTCCTTCGGACAGACTGGCTGCTGTCTCCGGGCCTGGCTGGAGGGCCCACCAATTCCACTTCCTTCTCTGGAGGATCAGGAGGAAAGGAACTCCATGTGATCTCCAGCATGCGCAAGGCATCCTCAAATGCAAACTCCCGTTTCAACTCCAACAACAGCCAACGATAGCAAAAGAAGAGGTCATCGGCACCCCGAGAGAGGAGGTAGGAGTAGAAATCTGGATCTGAATGGCGGAGGAGAAGCTTGAGATGGGTAAATTTAATTGACATGACTTCACCGTCTACCTGAAAGTTACCTTCCAGGCGTTTCATGATGCCACAGAAACAGATGAAGGCATGTGCTTCACTATCCATTACAGCCAGTATGGGAGAAGCAATGTCACTCATACCCTGACAGTAGGAAATCTGTGGGTGGGTCACAGCATAGGTGGTCAGCAGATCATGCAGAGCTGTCAGGTGAGGATTATCATCTGAACCAGCGTAGTAGGGATGAGTGCGATCTGTTCGCAGAACATCCTTCAGCACATTACTACGGATGAAATCCAGGTCTTCGGGATTGGTCCGTGCTTCCCATTCCCCCTTCAGTTGTTCATACTCACGTGTCTTCTGCTTCATGTAATCCATACGCTCCTGTCCAGTCAAGCCATCAGGATAGACATTCAACAAATATCTCCAAACAACCTGCAGAAATAGGGTAGATTCAGCTTGAAAAGCAACTTTCTTCATCAATAGTGACTAGCTGATGGATCAGCTATAGGAATAAATCTTTCCCCTATAAGGAGCGGATAACTACTACCAGCACTTAGGGAGGCCAAGATTATTGCTTCAGAGTGAAAGCAAAAGAATAGAAGGTTCTTCTCTTCCTCATTATATCTCGCATCAATCTCTCAAGACAGAATCTTGGTTCCCAAATGCCCGTTCTCACCTTGCGCAATGAAGGCTCAACTCCACCATGGAAGATTCGGAGGCGCAGTTCTGCTGGTCTTGACAACTGGCCTTCATGATTCAAATACGTATGGAACTCTGAGTCACTCAAAGGAGGTTTGAAAGGTTTGACATCCTCCCCATAGGACCAGCTGAGTGCCTGCTGGACCTTTGACAATGTCCGTCCCACCTGACAAAAAGCAAAAAAGAAAGCTGAGGTCAACAACAAACACTCAATGACTTAAAGCTGGAAGGAAAAAAAAAAACAAGCCACCCATCACAAATAGTTCCGTATTTTAATATGCAAGATTTTAGTTAACTGCTCCTTAAAAATTGGAAGCTTGAAGGAGAGTAATTAGTATCAGGCACAAGAAATCAGAAGCTGAGCTGATCAGAGTAATATGTTGTTACTGGATACTTCCTTATTGATAGGCCTCAATTTGTTACGAGTTGGAAGGAAAGTTTCCAATTCCATCTTTTTGAGTACAGGTTCCCCATAGGCCTGTGTCTTGAGTCCGTTACTGTTCACTTTGATGACCCATGACTGCTATTGCCAAGTCTGCTACAAATCATATTGTGAAGTATGTGGATGATACAGCAGTGGTGGGTCTTATCTGGGATAACAAAGATTCTTATAGGGAGAAGATGAAAGCTTTGGTGGACTGGTGCAATAAAAATAACTTGGTTTTGAATGTTAATAAAACAAAGGAGATCATTATTGATTTTAGAAAAAGCCGGCATAGTCATACTCCACTTTGTATCAAGGCTGCAGCTGTGGAGGTGGTCAACAGTATTAAGTATCTGGGGATGCAGATAACTAACAATCTGACTTGGTCTCTTCATACGTTATCCTTAGTGAAGCATGCAAACCAGTGTGTGCATTTCCTGCATCGGACGAGGAGAGCACATCTTTCTCCTTCTCTCCTGGCCACTTTTTAGAGAGGCACAATGGAGAGCGTTTTAACAAACTGCACCACTGTCTTGTTTGGTGGCAGCACTGCCTCAGATAGAAGGTCCATACAGCTGAGATTATAGGAAGCTCTCTTCCCATTATTCAGGATACTGCTTATAAGCGCTATGTGCTTAGAGCTCGGAGCATTGTTAGAGACCCCACACCCACCACTTTACAGTCTGTTTCTGTTGCTCCCCTCTGGGAGAAGATTTTGAAATATTTCTAGCAGGACTACTAGATTTTGTAACAGCTTTGCTCCTTCTGCCATCCGTCTTGTAAATTCACAGGATTATTTTTTTCCGCCATGTATATGTATTCATTCAAACTAGACTGTGATGTTTCTCTGTGTCATATATGTATGTGTGTGTGGGGGGGGTATGCATAATGGTATTTTCTGAGAGCTGAATGCAATGAAATTTCATTTTAATGTATGCTGATTAGTGTACATTTAAAGTGACAATAAAGTTTCTCTTCTCTTCTTGCTCGTCTATAGATAGGAATCTTGCCAGACTAAAGCACATGCTGCATAACTACTAGATAAATACTGCAAAGTTTCAGGGAGGATCTCTCTTCAGCTTCTTCCTTTCCGTAACGGACTCAAAGCTAGTCCTCAACTTAGCACCAGATTCTACCACATTTAAATTTTAATTGGCCAACCCTTTCTCCCAAGAGTTCTCTGGTAAAAGATATTTATGACAGACTGCCATCAGTCAGATCAATGTCCCGACTACTGGCAACCTGCATAAATATCTTTTACAGTCTGTTCATCTGGAGTTTTTAACCTTTTTGCTAAGGATTTCTCTCTTTAGCCAAGTTATGGAAAAAAGTAAAAAAAGATGCTTTAGATTTTTCTTTCCAATACGTGAAAGACAAAATTTAGTAAACCTTGTGGCAATCCCCAAAAAACAAGAGGGTCCTGAATGCATTTCAGAGAGGGTGACTAAAAGGAAATCATCTGGGCCTCTGCACAGATGTTGGTATGATGTTGAGCTTGCTTTGTGACTCCTCTTCCTTTCTCTTTCTCTCTTTCCACAGTAGACTCATTTTATACAGTACAGAGAATAAGCATAAACTGAGGAAGCTTTGGGGAAGCTGAGTGTTGCTCTTGCCAATTAAGCAAAATCTTCGTCCTCTTACATCTGACCTAGCTGCAAATTAGAAATTCCTAGTGACTAAGCAAACCCTCCTAAGGTCCAATGCTGAAATTATAAAGATGCAGTTTAATTTTCACCTGGGTCCCACTACATAAATAGGAGTATATGAAAAGCTAAAAAAAAGATGACTTCTTTCTATTCAAGCCTCCAAACATGACATCAATTTATAGGATACTTGAGAGGGCATTGCTGTGCCATACCGATAACTTGGTTCTTGTCACATCGAAAAGTGTGACACACGGTTAGAATCAATAGCCTGGGAAGACAGAAGTCTTTGGAAACAAATGGACCCTTATCATCTCCCGAAGTATCTGCCTTGCTGGTTTAATCTGACAGGGTTGGCATGCTCTGGGTCCAATAATTAAATAATGCCATTTTTCAGGACCCTTTGTAGCAATTCCTGCCATTTGAATGAGGTTCCCCATGAGAATCGAGTAGTCCCCAACCTAATTGGCATTTCAAAGGACCCTAAAGATGTGGCTCTTTTCCCAGGCCTTTGGTTAAGAATGATGCCCCTTTTCCTTGTTCCCATCTAGATTTGTTTTCTCTGCTATCCTTGTTTGTTTTCCTATATAGCTTCTTGTTACTTGCGTTTAAATGTTTTTAACAGTTTACAAACTACCCAGAGGTAGCATAATAATTATTACTACTACAATTATTGTTGTGTAATAATAGTATGACTATTACTACTATTAACGGTATAAATTTGTAAATCATCCTGAGTAGCATAATAAAGTATATTATTATTACTACTACTACTATTGTATACTATGCTGTAATGGGTACAGTTAAATTGGAGGATAATGGTATACAGGTATACAGGTAGCCCTCGAGTTACGAGTGTAATGGAGCCTGCCCTTTCCACTCGTAACTTGAAAACTCGTAGAGTGAATCTCGTTCCTTTAGTGAGATCACTCTCTTGCTCGTTAAAACACATGCGGCTCGTTAAGTAAACATGAGGTATCCGAGGGTGGGGAAGGCAATGGAGGGCCTAGTGCTGGAACAGGCCCCAAAGACCTCCCCGACCCACTAAGATACCGCATGCTTCCCCCTCCCTTCCTGCCGTGCCAGACTCACCTGGAAAAGATCCTTCTTCTCTCTACCGCGGTTCCTGCTGCCGCCTGTATTTGAGGCTGGGGAACGGTTCAGCACACCCTGTGCCACCCGATCCAGGCTTCGGTGGACTTTTCCAGGCTGTTGCATCCGGATGTAAGCCGGGGGAGGCTTTTGCGCCCCTCGCGGTCTGATCTGGGTTCCGGAGGCCTTTTCCAGGCCTGATCAGGCTACGGGGGGATTGCAGAAGTGTTCCCCGGGCTCAGAGACCTAGAGAAGACCTCCGGAGCCCGAATTGGGCTGTGGGGAGAGGGCATGAAAGCCTCCCCTGGCCTCAGATCCGGGCCACAGCGACCTGGAAAAGGCCTCTGGAGCCCAGATCAGGGCGCAGCAGGGGCACAGAAGGGTTCCCTGGTCGCAAATCCAGGCGGTAGAGGCCTGGAAAAGGTCTCTGGAGCCTGGATCGGGCCGCAGGGAGGTGCACGGAAGCCTCCAAGTGCTTGATCCACGCCTTGGAGGCGTTTTCCTAGCCGTTTGTGCCAGGAACGGAAGTCGGGGGGGGGGGACTTCTGCATGCCTCCAGAGGCTGGATCCAGCCCTCGGAAGACTGCTCGAAGCTGCTGCTGCCCAGAACGGAGCTTCCAAGGCAGAAAGGAGTTGGGGGCAGGAGCAAGAGACAGCCACCTTTTGCATAGAGAATGAAAGTCTCTGAGGTCCATGATTTAGCACAACTTCAAACACTCGCGCGAGGTCACAGACTCCAGAAACTTCCATTCTCGGTGCAAAAAAACATTTCCAAGCCGACTCTCCTTTCCTTCAAAGGGAAAGAAACGGCAGCAGACAGGATTTTTGTAAGGTGAGTGAGTCTGGCGCGGCAAGAAGGGAGGGGAAAGCAGTTGTGAGGAGTGTGTGTGGGGAAATAGGGTGAATGTTGCAGTGCCACTCAAATCACTCGTAAGGGCGAAGAACTGCCATGGTGCTGCAATATTTATAACTTCGGGACTTGCTCATAAACACTAGGGGGCGCTCATCACGTAACTTTGAGCGAGCGTTAAGTGAACACTCGTAACTCGGGGATTACCTATATTTTATGGTTTTGGGATAACTGACAATTTTTCTCCTCTATCGCTTTTTGTCCTAGAATCTAAATTTTTATTTATGACATTGATACACTTCATCAATCTAACTGCACTTTAATATATTAACATGGGATAATGCAATAATAGAACAGTAGAAAACAATATTTTCATAGAATAAAGCCCATTCTGATGGCTTCAGAATCAATTCTGAAAGGCCCTCTGGAAAAGATAGTTCCTTTACAATTCTCCAGAAAGCCCCACAGTGGGATCAATCTTCACTTTGGAGCATAAGCTGTTCCGTAAGACAAAGAGTGCTATACAAAGAATGCTGTTGTCAGGCCTCCTCATACTGCATCTCGTAGTAAATGGGGATCCTGGGAAGCCTTTCTCTGACTGTTCAGAGCAAGTAGGTAGATTTTACCAGAGAGAGGCGATCTCTTAGATCAGTGTTTCCCAAACTTGACAATTTTAAGGCATGAGGACTTCAACTCCCAGAATTCCACAGCCAGCAACGCTGGCTGTGGAATTCTGGGAGTTGAAGTCCACATGCCTTAAAATTGTCAAGTTTGGGAAACACTGTCTTAGATGTCCAGGCCCCAAGCCACCGAGGTCTTTAAAGAAAGCAACCAGCATCTTGAGCACAGAAACACCCTGCTTCCACAACAAGAGTATAATAGAGCAATATAGAAACTGATTCATAGGAATGCAGGCCACTGCATTTTGCATTATTAGATCTTGTAAATACCACCCAATGAAAATATAAGTTAGCAACTCCACTCCCTGAAGGCCCACCTGGGAAATGATGGACTGGGTGAAGGGCAGGGCTGCAGCTGCCAAAGACCTCTTCTCCACTAACAGCAGGTCGGTACTTATAACATCCTTAGGGCTGATAATATCCCAATCTTCTAGCAGGGGGCCTGAAAGAGTATGATATTGTGAGCACATTCCTCAGACCAGTTCTGCCAATCCCTCTCCCCTCTCTCCATTCTCACTTTTACAGGGACAAAGGTGTCTACCCAAAAGGATGCAAACTAGAGTTCATATACCTCATTATAAGAAGAATTTAACCCTCTCCCTTTTATCCCGATTTTCCTGTACCCGCACCGACCCTACCTTTCCCTTACCCATATAAAATCTAATAAAATATATTTTTTTAAAAAAGAAGAATTTAAAACAAAAGTTAGTGCAACTATTATGATTTACTAAATCATGAATTCACTTATTCTGGTTCTTTTGAGAAAAATAATATAGAGAGGGCCTTTTCAAGCTTATATTTCAGTCTAACTGCATTCTAAGTCAGCAGAATCGTCACCCAGAATTCTGAACTTGTGTCTTTGGCGACTGGAATGCACAGTGTTCTAAGCCATTTTAATTTTTGCATACCATGAGCTGGAAAGAGGTGCTGGTAAAGTACACTGTACAAAAAGAGGCCTGATAACAGATAGCTTTCAGGTGAGTCAAGCAATGGGTGGGATGTACCAAAATACACATGCACAGATTTACCTGTTCAACCCTACTGCTGTTTCCCCATCCGTGACTATGCTAACAATGCTGTATCTGTCAATGCTGTGATTCATACCTTCTCTTCTATAACAGCTATCAGCCACCATTCCCACAAGAGCAATATAAATAGAGAAGCTAAAGATAAGGAACTCTGTTGATGGAACATGCGCTCTGTATAGAATGAGAACAAGGTATGAGGGAACAGAATCTTTATTATTTGCTCTTTCGTTAATGACAAGTAAAAATTACTCACTGTCTTCCAAGGGTTTGATGTCTATCTTTAGTTGTAAAAAAGGCTTAGAGGCTCCGGCAAAGGCCATCCCCAGATCCCAGTCTGACATCAATGACAAGTACATTTCTTGGTTTTGCTTATCTCGGCTTAAATAGCTGATGGTAAAATTCTTCTTCCTGATGCAGGCAAAGGGTTTAGAGTTCTTTTCATTGAAGCTGAATATCTCTTTCTCAGCATGGCATATATTTATGTAGAAAACAAGCTGAGAAATCACCCAACATATACTAAGCAAACTCCCATAGGTGTACTGTGAAATAAGGTCTGGCTTTAAGTGGGGCTTTCCAACAGGTTTACAGCCAGACCAAATCCTCATTAGAGGATAATACAAGACTAGACAACATTGCAAGGGTTGCAGGAAATCATCCGAAAAAAGAGAAAGGGCTGATTTTTCCCCCTCCCAATTATATGCAGTTTTTTGGGAGTTAAAATATAGGGGAGAGGTAGCCTTTAGGAGACAAATTATAACACCATCCCATGATTAAAAATAATCAGAACCTGAAAAATATTCACCACTTAGGAGGTTGACATGAGAGACTAGTGAATTGTAAGGCTGATAATGAGTTAGGCGAGAATGCCTCTCAGGGTCATCACCACCAGCAGCAATTTTGAAAACAAAAGCATTGCAATACCAACAGTGTCTTGCTGAATTCCAGTCACGCCATTTGGGATCCTGAGAAGCTACAACTGATTGTTGGGAGGGGTTCCATAGATTTAGCAGGCTACCCAACTGATATAAATAAAAAAAAAAACCCCAAAAGGAACAGTACTGTTTTCCTTCACTATACTTAGCAGTAAATTGCTGTCTAAAACAAGTATTTTTGTTTAAAGTGAAACTTACAGTCCCTCTTTATTCAGATATATCAAAACATCCATCCTCTCATTTTCTTAGGCCCCTCCATACAATACTAGCAGTCTCCCTCTTGGCATGTGACATTCTTTTTTGAATGTGAGATTAGCTTCATTGCTATTGTAATATATGATGTCACAATGAGGAAAAGGATACAAAGTCTCTTTGCTCACAATTCATGTTCTGAGTTCTCATTCCCCTTCCAATGTCTCAAAACAAAAAGCCCTAGCTCAGTGGTTCTCAACCTTTTTAATGCCGCGACCCCCCAACCGGTCGTAAGTCGAGGACTACTCAACCGGTCGTAAGCCGAGGACTACTCAACTGGTGCAGCACCGTTTGCAGAATGGGACTTTTGGCGGGCTCAGCAGGGCAGAGACAGCCTGGACAATTCCTATTGGCTTTTGAAAGCCAATAGAATTAGACTCTATTCAAGAGAGTCTATTCTATTGGCTTTCAAAAGCCAATATAATAAAAGGGAGTAGCACCACTAAGAAAAAGGGGGAAAAAATGGCGGACTGCATTGTTTGGCGACCCCCGTGAAATGGTCGTTCGACCCCAAATGGGGTCCCGACCCACAGGTTGAGAACCACTGCCCTAGCTTATAGTTCCATCAGTGATGTGCTACAAAATTTGCTTTCATTAATTGGATCCATCACAACGGGAGCTGAAAGACAGGGTCACTTATTTCTATTCTCCCTGCACTTGCTTTTCACAACCGACATGACAGAAATGATACCATTTGTATTTCAACATTTCTGTTCAATAGAAACGACAGTCATTTGTGTGGAATGATATAGGGTCTCCTGCTTGAGCAGGGAGTTGGACTAGAAGACCTTAACTCTGTTAATTCTATATTCTAACTCACCCATTGAGGTCAAAAGCTCTGATGAGAATGTGTTGCAATACATCCAGTGAAGTGATCTGTGGGTCCACAGCAAAAGTCCGGAACTCAGGTTGCAAGAAGCCTTCACATTTCTGCAGAAATTGCACATAGGTAAGATTTTAAAAACAGTGCTAACTGGATAATCTGCATAATCTGTACATATTAGTCTCAGCATTTCCTGGGAAAAAACAAAATTTATTACTGTTTCATTATACAATGAAGATTATGACTACACTTGATTCAATCCCATATTTTTCAGGCGATCTCCATTAAAATATATTGTTACTATTTCATTTTCTCTCTCTGCTTATAAGCATGCCTTCTTAAGAAGTAGAATCACTATGAGAAAGTGAAGGGAAAATAAATTAGAAACAGCTTGTTGCTAGTCTCTCCCTAATCAACTCTGAGTGATAAGTGGACTAATTTGTATACCTTTACCAAATCAACAGACTAAACAGCTATAATTAACTACACTGCAAACTGACTCCATAAACTTTTTGTTGTTGTTGTTAATTGCAAAGTCGTGTCCGACCCATCGTGACCCCATGGACAACGTTCCCCCAGGTCTTCCTGTCCTCTACCATCTTCTGGAGTCCATTTAAGTTCACACCTACTGCTTCAGTGACTCCATCCAGCCATCTCCTTCTCTGTCGTCCCCTTCTTCTACTGCCCTCAATCTTTCCCAGCATTAGGCCCTTCTCCAGTGAGTCCTTCCTTCTCATTAGGTAGCCAAAGTATTTGAGTTTCAGCTTCAGGATCTGGCCTTCTAAAGAGCAGTCGGGGTTGATCTCTTCTAGGACTGACCGGTTTGAACGCCTTGCAGTCCAAGGGACTCGCAGGAGTCTTCTCCAGCACCATAGTTCAAAGGCCTCAATTCTTTGGCGCTCAGCCTTTCTTATGGTTCCATAAACTTAGATGAAATGAAATAATGAAAGTCCACTATAAATATTGAGGGCCAGGATCAAAAAATGCTTCTGTTCTTTATATGTATTTAAAAGTGTTGCAAAAAAAAAAAATGAAGAACTAAATACAGGACAAAATGGCTTTTGGCTTCATATTACAAGAATGTAATTGCCATGTCTTAATGGATCTCAAATATGGTCCAAGTTATTACAGGTAATTCTTGACTTAAGACCATAACTGAGCCCAAAAATTCTGTTGTTAAGTGAGACGTTTGTTAAGTGAATTTTGCCCCATTTTGACCTTTTTTTGCCTCAATTGTTAGGCGAATCACAGCAGTTGATAAGTTAGTAACTCAATTGTTAAGTGAATCTGGCTTCCCCGTTGACTTTGCTTGTCAGAAGGTTGCAAACATTATCTTGTGACAGAGCAACAGTCATAAATACGAACCAGTTGCCAAACATCTGAATTTTGATCACATATAATGGGGATACTAGAAAGAACGTAACTGTGAAAAACAGTCATAAGTCACTTTTTTCAATGCCATTGTAACTTTGAATGGTCAATAGGCGAACTGTTTTAAGGACTACCTATATATTTATTGACATTTTGATTCAAAGACCCGATTCTGACATGAATGAGAAAAACAGTGTCCAATTCAAAAACCAAGTGTTCAGATCCCAACAACTCAATGGACATAATCTAAATAAGGAAGGTTGTAGTTGCCAGTAAATATTTTTAAACAGTTCTGTATAGCATATAAGTTCCTTACAATATGGAAGAATCTACTGGAATGGGCAGCTATATTAAATCTAATCAACCACAATAACAAAATATATTTATTTCTATTTCTATTATTATTATTATTATTAATCAGAATGCCAGAATAATAACCTAATATCAGTTATATTTAGAAAAGCTGCAGTTAATACAAGCCAAAGCCTAGCATGATGTCTGAACAGTCAGTGACTTAAACACATTTTATGAAACAATAAGAATTTGAGTCGATGCTTTCCTGAGCAAAAGAGCAATGTCTCAGCCACTGCAATAAGATATATAATTTTGCAAGGTTACCTTGGAAATAAACAGATTCCCATGCCAACTACATGACCAATTTCACAGCCAAATACTCCATACAATTAATTCCATTATGCAAGTGCTGCTGAAGAATAATTTTGGAACCTCAGCTCTGCTTACCTCTGGTATATAATCCTTTTATAATTCCTTACCCAATTATTATCCATCCACATTTCATCCTGCCGAAGATTCAGCTCCAACAATCTTGTGGGCCACCCTCCAAGCGCCCCATTTTCCAGACACCATCCTAATAAGCCTCAGCAATCTGGATAGCCCAGGTTAGGGAAGGATGCCCTGTGACATCATTATGAGGAGAAATCGTTTGGCGGACTAGACTCAACTTCCATGGGAAACACCTGGGGCGCACCTCCACCTGTGGCTTCTCCCTTCCTCCCCACCCAGAACCCGGCCACTTCTGGTCTCTTCGCCTCCGCGTCCCTTACCTTGACCCGCACACGAACCACTTCATGTTCTTCTTCTTCTTGGGGCTGCAGCCATGATCCTGGTCCGGCGCCGGCGCCACCCTCTCCGGGAGTCGGCAGCCGGGATGCCTCTGCCCCCCCCGGGGCCGCCACCGCCGCCATCCCGACCCCTCCCCCTTCGCTCTGCGGCGGAGGCACCGCGCGCCGGGGCACTAACGGCCCCCGCCCCCGTGACGTCACCCACCCCGAAGGCACCTCTCGTGCCGTCAGCTCGCGGGTGTTCTCGCGTAAGGGGGAAGGCGGGAGGGGGGAGGGAAGAAAGCACCGCTTCCATCCAATTGCCCCCGCCCACGACTTCCGCCTTCGCCGGCAGTCTCCGCTTCTGCGCTGACTTCATCAATCGTATCTTAAAGGCATAGAGCGGAAGCGCCGGATGGTGTGTCTATAAATCAAAGCTTCTGGCAGCTCGTGGGTTAAGCGGCAGGGCTTTGTAGGCTACCATAAAGGGCGGGGAAAATGACGACCAGGAAGTCTTTTTAAAAACGACCCCTTCCGACTTAGACGAAAATAAGCGGCAGAACAACGAAAGCCGAAGCGAACGAAATGGTAATCGTCGGGTGTTTGTCTACTCCATGGAGATTCGCAGTCATCCAGGTCATGGTTGTCCCAAAGGTGCTTTTTCAAGAGGCGACTGGACTTTCTTGTTTTTCTTTGAAGACGTTTCGCTTCTCATCCAAGAAGCTTCATCTGGTGGATGGTGGCAAATGACCAGCTGTATGCAAGGAATATAAATCCTTGTTCCCCACCATCCAGTCAGAGCTGAAGAAGCTTCTTGGATGAGAAGCGAAACGTCTTCAAAGAAAAGAAAAAAGAAAAGTCTAATTGCCTCTTGAAAAAGCACCTTTGGGATAATCGGACGTTTCAGTGACATAATACCCAAGCATCAAGAAGAGATATTCCCTTTGACGTCATGGTTTCCCTTACAAGAATATGGGGGAAAGTGGAAAAAAACCGAAAATTTGGGTTGTCTGATCTGGATGGCAGACAGTCAAATGGTCACAAAAAAGTGCAGAAAACTCTGTTGCTACCTAGCGGAAGTCCTGTTTTTTGCAGGTCAGATTTGAAACTAATCAAGGAGAAAAGCAACCTGGAATTAAGGAGAAATTTTCTAATAATGAGAACAATTAATCAGTGGAATGGCTTGCCTTCAAAAATTGTGGGTGCTTCATCACTGGAGGTTTTTAAGAAAAGACTGGACAGCCACCTATTTGAAATGGTACTAGTAACTAGATAAGAAAATCTCCAAGGTCCTTTTTGATTGATTGATACCAGCTGTGGGGGGGGGGAGAGGAATGCTGCTCAGGTTTCTCGGAGGCATCTAAAGGGCCATTGGGAAAACACTTGCTTACGAGGCAAGGCATTAGCGATCTACCTGGATGCTAATTACACACCGCGGTCATTTTATGCCATTATCATCCGGGTCACGACAAAGTTCTGTGCCAGTGACTGTCGACTGGATTGGGCAGAGATGCAAATTCAAAGCCAGGGATAGAAAAAGACGAGAATGCTGGAAGGTTTATTGTTAGTTTGGGTTATGACATATGGCGGAAGTATACAGCATTGTATTAAACTTTAATAACTAAAGGGAAACACTCCTTTTAACCAAGCATGGCTCTTAAGGCAAACCAGGGTCACGGGGAGGGAAGAGGGACAGTTTATGTTTCCAGGGCATCACAATCATATGGTAATGAGATATTTACTAAGCTAAGCTTCCCCCCCCCTACTGATGTCACTATGCCGAGATTATGATGTCCTCACAAGTAGCAGCCATGATATTGCATTTGTTTTTTCCGCTACAAGACTTTGCCTAAATCAAGAAGTGAGGAACTATGGCTCCTTCATGACTTGTGGACTTCAACTCCCAGCATGGCTGGTCCAGGAATTCTGGGAGTTGAAGTCCACAAGTCATAAAGGAGCCATAGTTCCCCACCCCTGACCTAACTGGTCATAAGTTTGCTTTTGAGAGGCACTCTCCAGCCTGGTGCCCTCCAAATCTTTGAGATCATGAATGGCTGTGTATTCTTGGAATTGAAGGGTCCACAAATCTGGATGGGGAAGAATGGCAAACAGGCTGTTTACAAATGATAAATAACATGCCTGGCCTTCAGTATAGCACATTTATCTATACCTAAGAACATGGGCCAAACCACAGTAGTACAAATTTGCAGAATTGTTTAAACAGTAACCAAAAGTGTGTCTGAATTGGATACCACACATACAGCAATCCTTCCCAACCATTCTTGATTACTGACACAGAATATAGAAACTTTGTGGAATAGCAAAACTATGACACATTTTAATAATTTTAGTTGGGATTTAATAAGTCAAAATAAGAGTGGCATGCAAAATTAAAAATGGGGGGAGGGGGAAGCACGTACACACACTCCAAGAAAATTGACGTGTATCTACTTGTCAATCTTGGTTGCTTTGATGGCTTGTTTTTTGGGGGAAGGAGGGGAACCTTCAGAAAGAAAATGAAATTTCTCACTTCACTGCACTTTTTTTTAATGTGCTATCAAGGAGAGGCAAAGCCACTGCTTAGTCAGAATTGGAGCCTGTTCCTCCCCATCCAGCCTCCATCCTCCAGTCACTAGGTCAGCTTCAAAACAGCACCCCCTACCTAGCTAGTATTAATGATACTGCACCATGTGCTGTAGAATGACCTTACCCAGCAATTTTATGTGGATGTTAAAGGAAGGAAGGAAAAATCTGAGGCATCCCACATCAGTTATAAAGCTCATAAATTAGCTGATATGGCCAAGTGACTCCTGAGAAGTATGCTTGTTGTACCAAGGCATTCAGCCGTATATAAAAATAAGTTTGGGCTCATTCTTTCCTTTTCCAAAACGAACAATTAATTTAGAAAGCGTGAAATTTTTCATTTTTTCATTTTTATTGGCCTTATCACATTGTCAATGTTCTTTTTCAGAAGCAGGATGGAGACAGTTGTAAAAACCCAAGGTTTTTACTTAAGCTTTGTTGTCCTGTACATATATATTACATTTTCAGAAAGGGAATACACTTCACAGGCTCTTGATTATTACAATAACCTCTATTCTGCCTATGTTACAGACTCAGATTCTATAAATTAGTCTTCTAATACTTTCAGTGTCTACACTGTTGCCTTCTGTTCTAACAGCGCCAACAAGTGTAACACAAGACAACCCTGGAATATAGTCAGGACAACCCCTAAATTTAATACTTTACACAGTTCAACTCCAGAGAAAAAGAGATTTCCTAATTGGTCTATTGTGCCCACTATATTGATGGTCCTCTTTCACAAGAAATTATGAAAGTTCTTGATGATGAAACTTTACAGTTAAAATCACCCCCTAGTACAGTGGTTCTCAACCTGTGGGTCGGGACCCCATTTGGGGTCAAACGACCATTTCAGGGGGTCGCCAAACAACGCAGTCCGCCATTTTTTTCCCCCTAACTGTGCTACTCCCTTTTATTCTATTGGCTTTTGAAAGCTAATAGAATAGACTCTCTTTCAAAAGCCAATAGGAATTGTCCAGGCTGTCTCTGCCCTGCTGAGCCCACCAAAAGTCCCATTCTGCAAACAGTGCTGCACCAGTTGAGTAGTCCTCCACGTACAACTGGTTGAGTAGTCCTCCACTTACGACCAGTTGGGGGTCGCAGCATTAAAAAGGTTAAGAACCACTGCTCTAGTATTATAGTCTGATTACATTTTAAACAACTCAGAGGAAACAAAATATTCTATCCATTTAGAGAGAAAATTCCATCACAATTATTTGTTTTCTCTGAAGCCTCAGCCAACCCATACAACACGGAGATTGTTTATTAAAATGTCACACCTCAGTTTACAAATAAGAGAGTTTAGTGCTGTGCAGAGGGCATTCAAGGGAATGGAACTTGGGATACAGTGATAAATTGGGACATTAGAAAATAGTTGCCCATAAAGCAAGAGATCTGTCTCCTTATATACAAATCTTTACAGTACGTTTTTTTTTTGCTGCAGATATACAATCCCAAAGCAATTGAAAAAATAACTGAAGAAAAAAGAAAAGAAAGGAAAAGAAAGCTATCAATAAAATGAGTGGTGATATAAAAGTATTTACTATTCTGCATAGTTCAGATATGGACATATGATAGGTTCCTCTTTGTGCTACCTCAAAGTATTTATAATTCTTGAGCGACAGCTGTCAGATACTATTTCCCAGTTTAAGCCATTCACTGACTAATTATACATGGGAACAAAAAGAATCTTCAAGGCAAGTAGCTTTATGTGGACAGAAGCAAGTTGCCAGCCCCTCTAACGCTACCTTCTACTTGATCTGAGAATAAGACTAAATGTTTCCCGCAGAGTCTCTATACTTCAATGTATTGAACTCTAGATGTGGGGCCCTCCTTGCAGGCTTAAGTGATCATAGCTGCAGGTATCAAGAGAAACAAAGCTATATGGTCCACAGCAGGGCTCAGTTCAATACTGACTAGTATTAGCTGAGTCACTTGATCCTAATAACATTTGTTTAGAAATAAAATCTCCCGATTTAAAAAAAAAACCTTCATGAAGATAAAACTGCAGTCTTAATTTTAAGCTCATAGCTTAAGAGCTATGAATATTTAAAGAAGAGAATAACCACCATCAAACAGAGAGAAACCACAGGAAATATCTAAACAAGTGCAGAGGAACAGGAAGAGTACAAGATCAACCTCTGAATGGCTGGAAGTACCATCCAATATGACCTCCTGTGCAAAACATCAATGTTTCTTGACCTTGTTGGCATCCATTACTCTCTGGCAACCACTGAGGTGCTTCCAGGCATCCCAGATGAGAATAGAGGGAATGATAATCCACAGACCATTCAGAAAGACAAAGTAAAACCAGAAGTAGGTAGGGTGCCACTTCTCACTATGGCAAAAGCCATCATGGTATTCAGTGTAGAAGTATAGAATATCACCATATAGTTGACCTATGGTTAGAGATAGACAACATGGCTGGTTAAAGTAGGAAGAAAAGATCAAAAGTGGACAAGCCAAAAAAGAAATGCAGTCAGGTGTATGGAACATTAACCAAGAATAAAAATATTAAATTAATTGCTTTTGAAAGATTGCATTAACATTTATATATCCTGACATACCTGCCTATCTTGCATACCTACCTAGAGACACCACTAGCTGCAGCACGTATCGATGGGACTGGCGTGAAAGAAATGCGACTGCAGTCCAAAGACTGAGGGGACCCCAAAAACAGGAAGTGATGGTTTCCACGCAAACTATGAAACTACTTGACCTGCAATACAAAAATGAAATGAATGTCACCTTGAGGTCCCAAAACTTCCCAAGTTTCTTACAGTTCACTACATTCAAACTGATCATAGATAGATGACAGACAGACAGAGTTCTGTCCCAGCCTATGTCCATCCTTGTTACTTCACAGGACAACCCCTCTTTTAACAGTAGGCTGGGAAAACCAACCCTTTTTATTTGATTTACAGTTCAGATAATTTTCCCTCAAAACAAAAACAGAATACTTTTCCAACCAATAATTGGTTCAAAATCAAAACAGCAGGAGTTACACAAGAAATAATTCACGGGTAAAACAAACAGACCATGATTCCTTGACAGTGCAGTTCTTTGCAAATGGTTGCCTCCAGCAACCAGCCCTGCCCACACATTCCCTTTTTGTTGTGTAGCCCCCAAAGCGTGGTTTCTCACTGCTTCCTCCTCCTCCTCCTCCCTACGTTTATCTCTGAGTTCTTCCAGGTGTGCTTCCTCTGAGTCTAACTCATCCTCCCACCACACCTGGCTTTCAGTTTAATCACATGGAGGAGCCAGGTTCTTCCTCACTTCCTAAGTCTTGTAACTCATCAGAGCCCTCCTCCAACTCTGATGGCTCCCCTGGCCTTCCTCCTCCTCTTCTGATTCCCCCGACTCAGCTGCTGGGATCACAGGCTGGCAGGGAATCACAACAGACAGATACCAATTTAGGAAAATGTTTCATTTTATTTGATGAAGTAGAAAATGGAATGCACCTCATTCAAAGCCATGAATAAATGCTTACAAACTATACTCTTCTTGGGCTAAACCAATTAAATGTCATCCCGGTTTCCCTCATCCATGAAAATTCACAAAGATAATAAAACCATCTCAGGCCAAACTGCAGAATTTGATGCAAGTGAGGAGAGTGAACTGTGCAAGTTCTTTCCATTCAAGCCTTGCTCATTTTATTTTCCCAAGCTCAATTACTATGGCTGAGGGGAAAAGAGAAAAAAAAATGAATTAAAAATAAATGGGGAAAAGTAGAATTTAGCCATCCCTTGCAGATAAAATACTCATGTTCATCAACCAGATTTTCCATTGAGCTTGGGGAACCCCACTGATAATACTCATCTCAAAAGTTCATAAATATGAAATTGGAAAACATATCATTCCCCAATATGCTCTTTTAAGGTATGAATAGAATTCAATGGGATTTTTTTTCTAAAATAATTTAGAAATATAAAAGATTAGGATCCTTAAAAAGAAATGCAGGAATTCTTTTAATTTTGTTATACTCACCCTATTAAAAAGTTGTCTTGGCAACAGAAAATATATTAAGAGAACTCATGCAAAAGTTTGAACATCTCAGCTATATTTATGTTTGCATTATGTCAAATCATCCCTTCCCTATCCCCGTACTCAGACCAGGTACTTGTGTTCAAAATTGCTGGATCTTTGCAGAAATATCCAGACCTTTGCCTGTCATTTCAAAGTTAACACTTACATCATATATCTGCTGTCACCTTTGCCATATTCCTTCCCTGGAAGATATAAAGAAAAATCAGTAGAAGAAATCCATGGGAACAGCAATAGAGAGAGTTTGTGAATTTCCCTGTATTAAGAAACATACATTTTCACTTCTCGCAGTTTCAATAATACTAGAAGGAATCAAATACTCTTAAATTCAGATGTAGTTGTCGAATCTGAAGGTTTTAGTATGTTGTATGTGTGCCCCATTCATTATGGCTTATTCAGCAAACCATGGCAAAGCCAGATGTGCAAAGTGAATTATTGTGACTAATATAAAACGTAATTTTTCTAATCTGATTTCTGCTTCCCTTCTTGTTACAATTTCAAAGCATAGCATTATAGCTATATGTTTTTTACCTAGACATTTGTAAGGATTAAGTGATTTAATACTGCAGATTCTGTACTGCTTGTTCAAAATCCCAGGAGCTGTTATGGGTAATGATGATCTTTCAGCTGACATACTATTATCACTTCTGCAAAAAATGCAGATTTCTAGGTATATATATTAATATAAATATATAAACCAACTTGTCCATTTTGAAAACTTTCAGGTATGCTGGATTTCATTTCTCATTTTCTTTCACATATGTGGAAAGCATTAGGTTGAAGATGCTCCATGGATTAATCTCAACAAATAGTAACCTGTCTTCAATCAAACTTATTTTATCTACAAAAGATACTGTTACATCTTGTTGTTGATATACATGCTATATCTAATTGGACCATGTTCTATGTGAAGGCTAATTCAGGAGTTTGGGAAGAAAAAGGAAATAATTAGGGAACAGATTGGTTAAAGTGCTGGTCTAGAAAGCAGGAGACTGTGAGTGACTTTAGGCCTGTTAGTCTGTCAGGCTGAACCACTTCACACATACTTCTTTTGTGGAGTATTAGATATGGAGAATGGAGTATTAGATATGTTCACTGCCTTGAGTTGACACATACAGTGAGGCGAATTTTAAAAAATGTAATAATACAGATACAAAATGAGCTGAGCCATATGGCAAACATCTTCCAGCCACTGAGGGAAATACAGAGGGTTACATCTGCAAAATATTAGTATCCTCTTACATATTTCAATTCAAGATGAGTTTTTTCCCCCAGGGCTCACTTTAATGCTCTCCATCAAGCCAACCTGGAGGTTGCAGCACCTTATGTCAAATGCATTTTCTCAGCATCATGGTGCAGATGTAGAGAGCAGCCAGGAACCACAGGGGAAAATGCATTGCTCTAAAGTAGTCTCTTTTCACATTCCATTCCATTATACCCCACAGCCCTAGCATGCAACACAGGTTCCCTAAGGATAATTATATGTGGAAATCTATTTGCGGCCTTATTTCAGTATTCACATCATATCAAGTTCCTATATGTGGAACTTTTCTTATGAACTATTAAGAATCAATAGCTCTACATGCACAAAAAAATAGACAGAGCTCTATATGGAGAGCATAGCAGAAGCATTAAACTATTCGTGTTATAACAGCTGAACCCAGTTTTATCTGCACATTTTATATTTTCCTTACTCTTATTGTACAATTGTAATAGGTGCCTTTCAAAGGTACAGTCAAAAAGCTGCCTGCAGATACAAAAACCAATCAATCTGCAGAATTTTGAAATCTATTTCTGGAGTGATTGCAGGATAGTGCTATCTCAAAAATAACCACATACAGACAAGTAGTCCTCATTTAATGTCCACTTGTTCACTGGCTGTTTGAAGTTACAACAGTGCTGAAGAACTCGCAACTGTCCTTGTAGTTGTGGCCATCACAGCAGCCCTATCGTCAGGCTAATGTGGGTCAGATACTTCAAACTGGCTTGCAATTATATCACAGCATCTTGCTATCATGTGACTGAGGGATGCCACAACCATTCAGGATTCATCTAAAGATGGCAACTGGGACTGCAGGAATTGTTAATAAGTCAGGGGTCTTCAAACTTGGCCCTTTTATGACTCGTGGATCTCAACTCAGAATTCCTCAGCCAGCGTACTTGGCTGAGGAATTCTGGGAGTTGAAGTCCACAAGTCATAAAAGGGCCAAGTTTGAAGACCCCTGTTATAAGTTGTTGTGGTCATGTGACAATGAATTATGGCCACATCAGTTACACTGAATTTGCTGGTCCAAGTTACTGTTGGTAAGCAAAGACTGTC
Organism: Crotalus tigris; assembly: GCF_016545835.1. Classification (NCBI taxonomy): domain Eukaryota; kingdom Metazoa; phylum Chordata; class Lepidosauria; order Squamata; family Viperidae; genus Crotalus; species Crotalus tigris. Next base: position 1,606,928 of record NW_024096609.1, on the reverse strand, counting down.
TACACAAGTGTCACTATCACATATTTGTGTTCTGAAGTCTGATTCAAGTATACAATAGAAGGATTGACCAATGTGTCATTTGCTCCATTTATGCCTCCTGCAGATCCTCCTGCCACACTCCACTTTCCCCCCCATGTTAATCTCCTGCATCAATTTTCCCCCCCAAAATCAAGAGACAGAAACCAGATAGACACACATCTTACAGAGCTGCGAGAGAAAGGATTGATCTCCTGGGATTTCCATATAGTAAAGGCTAAACCAGCCTTCGATGACACCATGAATAAAAGCACAGATGGTAAACCAGCAAATGATCAAGGTGCGCCAAGTTCCAAAAGGGCCCCATGTCTTGCTTCGCCAACCTGCTACAAAACAAGTCAATAGCAAGAGAATTCCTGAAATAGAAAATATGAATGTCAAGAGCTGCCATAAGGGTCGGTCATTTGGGATGTAATTTTGGAGTTCTAAATTCCGAGGCCAGTATGGGTGGTGGACAACATCAGGTTTTGCTTCCGGAACCATACTGGGTTGAGAAAGTGTGAGTTGAGCCAGTGAAAAAGGCAAGGGCTTCTTCTGGTAGAAAATGACCCACCTGCATTAAATACAGAGAACTAGTTAAGCACAATGTATGATCAGATTCTTTCAGTTTGACAGCTGAAAAAATAGAAACAGAACTTATCTTAAAATCTGAACATACAAATACACATATATACATATGTTGCATGTGTGTGTGTGTATATATATATGTATGTATATACACATATACTTATATATATATATACATATACATACATATACTTTGATAATATCCGTAAAAATACGACTCCCGGGCATAATTATGAATAAAATAAATAATATGCAATCACCAGGAGAGTTTAAGTAAGAAAAATACTTTACTAAAAGCTGCCAAGCTTTCGTTGGGAACTCCCAACATTGTCAGGGCTAAAAAGCCAGTTTAACAAGAATGACTTAAATAGGTTTGGCTGACATCTGCACCTGGCTCCTAGACCGCGTCACTGGCCCCAGCCAGTCAATTAATGTTCCGGATGTTTCTTTGGTGTTACATTCTCTTCTGTCGTTCCTTCGGATCTTCCTACCTGCCCCTTTGTTATTAATTTTTAAGTCTATTGACACCCTCGTATCCTCCTCCCCTTCGGTGATATTTACTCCCATCACATCCTTCTTTCTGCTACGGATTTCAGGGGCATTCGATTCAGTGTTAATCCTCATTCCGTTAGGGCTCCAGGTACTTTTCACCTCCTTTGATTGTGGGTCAATGTTTTCTTCCTGTTCTGTATTCCCCTCTCCCTTGACCATATGAGTATCACTTATCCGGGCATTGTGCATTCCGGTGCTTGTTTCCACCCCCCACCATAGCGTTCTCTACATCAACCGTTCTCTCTACACACACACACACACACACACACACACACACACATATACACAAACCAGTTTGATTGATTACACCTTGGCATTTTTAACTGCTATACTGCAGTTATACGTTTTACAATCTCTTTTGCCTTGCAGCCCCCCAACTACGGGCGTTAAGCAGGCTCAAGTCGCAACTGCGAAACATTTACAAATCCAAATTTCTTTTTCTGACAAAGAGTTAAAGAATTAAATTGGGAGACTAAGATGGCCATTTCGAACTCATTCTGCCCTCTTCAGTTAACCACACCCTTTATGGGATTCGAACCTGGGCAGTTTACATACCAGGCAGTGATTTAACCACCAAGCCACAAGCTTTCTCCCCTCTTTGCCAGCTGAGTCAAGGGAGTATATACAGGAAGTTTTTCAGACAAACCGGTTTGATTGACTACACCTTGGCATTTTTAACTGCTATACTGCAGTTACACTTTTTACAATCTCTTTAACTCTTTGTCAGAAAAAAAAAATTGGATTTGTAAATGTTTCGCAATTGCAACTTGAGCCTGCTTAACGCCCCTAATTGGGGGGCTGCAAGGCAAAAGAGATTGTTAAAAAGTATATAAATTTTTTTTCTGGTCTGACCAGAAAGAAAAAAACTTTCTATATATTCCCTTGGCTCTGCTGACAAAAGAGGGGAGGAGAGCTGGTGGCCTGGAGGTTAATACAACTGCCTAGTATGCAGGCTGCCCAGGTTCGAATCCCGAAAAGGGTATGGCTAGCTGATGAGAGCAAAATGAGCTTGAAATGGCCATCCTAGTCTCCCATTTAACTCTTTAACTCTTTGTCAACAAAAAAAGAAATTCGAATATACATATATACAAATATAATATACATATATATATATATATATATATATATATATATATATATATATACATATATAATATACATATATATATATATCCAACAGTCATAGCATAGTCTTAAGCTTTTAAATTGTCTCTGTGCAACAAAAACTTGCCTGTCACTGGTTTTAAATACATTTCCATTACACAATACAGCTCCTCCTTTCACAGAAATCATTCCAATAGATGAGTTGATTTCAAAGATCCCAGAAGGAGCATGTTCCTTCAGGAAGCAAAAAATTGGCTCCAAGCAGTGTGTTCGCAAGTCTACCATTCTACAATGCCACAGTTCAGCTCAGAGGGTTACCTACTTTCCATCTTCTAAAGAACTTCAAAGCAATACCTCCCAATATTCAGTGCCATCCATGCATCCAAAGTGGACATTTTATGAGTCTTCATAACTTTTTTTTTTAGAATTGAGAGCAATCTGCTTATTAATAGACATTTACAGCAACATTACTCAGTCGCTGTTAGAACTTAATAGCTTACTAAATAATTATTTTTGTTACATCCTTTATTAGATGACAACCTTACCTCCCCCCCCCCCGAATTATCCTTCGGTTTCAATTTGAGACAAGAAAGTCTTTTTCACGACTTTTTTTGCCTTCGCTTTCTCCGTTCTGAGATTTAGAAACTCAAACTGCACCCATCATTCCAACTACGGAGGAGAGCCCTGAATTTTGGACTCAAAAGCAAATCAGGAGAATGGTCTTAGCAGGACCTTGTGCAAAAAACCCCTTAATACCACGGGCTGTAATGAGGCACTCTGTAAATACAGTATATAAAGGATTTGTGCCCCTAAACACAACATCTATCCCGTATAATCCTTGACCATAAGAGAAACACTACAAAATCTATAAATCAACCAGGAAATCTTATACGCAGGTCAGTTTTTCAGATAACAAAAATTTTCTCAAACCTTACCCAACCTAGCTCGCAAAACTTCTGCACCAAACGCTTCTCGTCGGTTCCCTAAACCCATCCAATAAATCCAGAAGCACCATCGGCAGGTATGGTAGCAGACAGTTAAACCAGCCAATCAGCGCCTGCTATGATAAAGACAGAGTTCTTATAGGGTTGTTTTTTTTTTTTTTTTTGCTTTACCCGCGCAACTAATCGGAATGTAGGCTCTGACATCATACAGTATTCTGGCAAACCGATTGGTGGAAGGTGGCTGAGGCGACGTGGGTTCATAGATGATCTTCACCGCCTTCTGGCGTCGTTTTTCTCGTCAGTTGTGTAACGTTTACTTACTAATCTAACAAACCTATATAGTCGCCCACCTACTCAAGGAATTATAACTCACAGTTCAAGTAGCCATGGTTTATTGAATAAACTACCATGGCTGGTGCACGATAAACTTTTCACCCGCTTTCATTCACACAACGCGCTGAAGCACAACAAATTTTCTTCAACGTGCACAAACATTGTGTCTAAATAAACCATTGTTTAGCATTTGTGCCTCCAACAAGCGTGATAAAAACTGCAGTTATCCAGGTCGTGGATGTTTTCTGAGCGCTTCCGATCGGGCTGTACTACCTGCCAATAAAAGGTGATGCGCTGGAGACTGGAGTCCTTCTACTTCACAGCATTCTGGCTGCACTGCATGTGGACGAGTGGCACGAAATTGCAGGCTAAGAGGGTTAGAGAGGCTGGAAACAAAGTCGCCTTAAAGGTGACAAATTCAGCCTTACAGAAAATAATTGCTTCCTCACATACTGGGGAAAACGGAAAATAGATTATCAGAGTGCCTATAATGAGATGTTCCTGCTGTAGCTTCTGCAATAAATATGTTGAAAGCACACCTCACTGGCTATATTAATTGAAATGCAGAGACCTCTTATAGTTCAGTTCTATTATCATAACCACAGGTAATAGTGCAAGCTGTTGTACTTCCTAACTCTCCCCTCTCCCCCAGCTATCACATCAAAGAACCCAGCCATCTTTTACACCAGCGGTTCTCAACCTGTGGGTTGCGACCCCATTTGGGGTCGAACGATCATTTTATGGGGGTCGCCAAACAACGCGATCCACCATTTTTTTCTGAGCTGGCAGCACCGCGCATGCGCGCCGCACATGGGGGGCACCGCGCATGTGTGCCGCACATGGGGGTGCTGCGCATGCGTATCGTGCATGCGCGCCGCACATGGGGCAGCGTCACGCATGCGCACTGCGCGTGGGGCCGTCGCCGCGCATGCGCACCACGCATGGGGGCGGCATCACGCATGCGTGGCGCACATGGGGGCGGCGTCACGCATGCACGGCGCGTCCTTATGACCAGGGTCGCAGTATAAAAAGGTTGAGAACCACTGTTTTACACAGTTGTAATCCTTAGAGCAGTGGTTCTCAACCTTCCTAATGCCGCGACCCTTTAATACAGTTCCTCATGTTGTGGTGACCCCTAACCCCCCATCCAGCTGGCTGGGGGGTGGGTATCAAAAACTTAACCAAAAAAAAGAGGAAAAAAATGGGAAAGTATAGGTAGTCCTCGACTTACAACAATTTGCTTAGTGACTGTTTGAAGTTACAACAGCACTGAAAAAGCGAATTATGATCATTTTTCACACTTATGATTGTTGCAGCATCCCCAGGGCCATGTGATTTACATTCAGATGCTTGACAACTGATTCATACTTATGACATTCACAGTGTCCCAGGGTCACGTGATCAATGGCCAGGGGGCATGCCCAGCTGATCACTCAGGTTGCAGAGTGCCTGGGATGGGACTGGGGTGGGTGCCTGCCTTCCTTCCCTCCCTTCTCTCCTCTTGTCCCTTCCTTCCTTCTTTTCTTCCTTACCTTCATCTCTTTCTTAGTCTCTTCCTCCTTCCCTCCCTCTCCCATTGTCCCTTTTTTCTTTTCTTCCTTTCCTTTACCTCCTTCTTAGTCTCTTCCTCCTTCCCTCCCTCTCTCCCATTGTCCCTTCCTTCCTTCCTTCCTTCTTTCCTTCCTTTCGTTCACTTCCCTTAGTGTCTTCCTCCTTCTCTTCCTCTTTCCCATTGTCCCTTCCTTCTTCCTTTCCTTCCCCTCCCTCTTAGTCCCTTCCTTCCTTCCTTCCCTTTGTCCCTTCCTTCCTTCCCTCCCTTCCATTGTTCCTTCCTTCCTTCCCTCTCATTGTCCCTTACTTCCCTCCTTCTTCGTCCCTTCCTTCCTCCCCCCTTCCGTTCCCAAGAAGGAACAAGGGGAGGGGGACAGGCTGCCAGAGGCAGAGGAGAGCTCCGCCCAGCTCACTTGCTCAGCTTCGCCAGAAAACATGCCGCTTGCTAAGTTAGCAGAAGCCCCAGGATCAGCGCCAGGCTACAGCTGATTTGCACTTCTGCTAAATTAGCAAGCGGCATGTTTTCTAGCAAAGCTCGAGCAAGTTTGCTGGGCAGGAGTCAAGGAGAGCTGCTACAGCTGACCTGCTTCTTGGCTGCTCTGCAGAAGCGCGGATCAGCTGTAGAGGTTTGCCCCGATCCTGGACATGAGGGGAAAGAAGGAAGGACAGAAGGGACAAGGGGAAAGAGGGAGGGAAGGAGGGACAAAGAGGGAGGCGAAGGGAAGGAAGGAAGGAAGGAAGGAAGGAAGGAAGGAAGGAAGGAAGGAAGGAAGGAAGGAAGGAAGGGACAATGGGAGAGGGAGGGAAGGAGGAAGAGACCAAGAGGAAGGGAAGGAAAGGAAGTTCCAGCCAGCAGAGGTTTGACTGCCGAGGAACAGAAGAGCGCAAACCCAAGGAGAAGAAGGTGGCGGTTTCCTCCCAAAGGGGTCTCCTTTTCTCCACCCCTTCCCTGGGTTTGTGGGGAATTTCTTGTCACCAACGCTGACAGGCGCTCCTTCGAGCCTGCCGCGAGCTTTCTCACCCCCTTTGCTTCTCCCCCGCTTTCGTGAGGATTGTGGTCCCCTTGGGAAGCCGATCGTGCTATGAAGCTTAGGAGAGGAGGAGGAGTCCCTTCCTCCTTCCCTCCCTCTCTCCCTGTCAAGCCCCGGCGGGCTCGACATGAACGGGTGGAGGAGTCGAGGACAGGCGGGGTGGCAAAGGAGACCGGCGGCCGTTGCCAGACCTCCCGGCTGACAAGCGCAAGTTCGGGGGTCACCAGCTGACGGGCACAGGAGTTGGATGCTGCGACGGCCTCCCCTTTGCTGACCTGTGAGAAGAAGTCAATCCGGTTGTTGCACAATGAGTCTCTGGGGAGGGCGGGGCCTTGCTCTGCGCCTGCGCTCTTCATCCGCCCTCTGCAGGGCACATTTGGTAGAATTCGTGCAGACTGCCGCCAAGCAGCATATTTTCCACAAACAAGTGAGGTGGAGCGGAGGGAGGGAGGGAGAGAAGGCAGTTGACAAGCCCTGCCTAAGACCATCGGAAATATGTGTTTTCCGATGGTCTTAGGCGACCCCTGTGAAAGACTCGTGCGACCCCCCAAAAGGGTCATGACCCACAGGTTGAGAACCGCTGCCTTAGAGACTAAGGGTTCAGGACTCAAACATAGAAGCAATTTAAAAAAAGAAGAGAGGAAAATCTGCATAGCTCAGATCATTTTCATGCACTTCTTCATATATACTATTTTCAAGAAGACAGTACTTATCTGGTCATACTGGTTTTGTCATTCATTTAGCAGTATTTTTCAAATTTGACAATTTGAAGCTGGGGGGGGGTGAACCAGAATGACATGCAGTAGACTACTGTACAGCAGATTTAATCAGATGCTTAATTTTTTATTGTTTACTTTATAATATACTTTAATAGTAGAGACCTAGAGGAAAAAAACACAATAAAATGTGATAAGTGTGTGGCAAATCAAATTTATTTATAGCAGTGTTTTATGGCAATAGTAAAAAAAATGTCACTTTGTTCTGAGTTGTTTGTTCAATTTCCCAATTGCCCTAGCACTCTTTGGGAAACCTTAATTTTAGTAGTAAACTTGTCCAACATTCCTTAGCTTTGTCTGTTGTCAGCTAAGCCTAACAAAGTGCCATCAAATTTGTGTCAACATTAAAATAATGAAGATTTGAAAAACCCATAGTTACAATATCCTGCTATCATTCATGCAGTGGCCAGGTTCATACATTCTAGTAAAGATGTGGTTCTCAACTTTTCATATCTTAAACAGTCTATCAAGTAAGTCAAGCCTCACCATGAAAGAAACAAGGGTCCAATGAAAGGCATTTATAATTCTGGCTATCCAGGCATGTTTTCATTTACAGCAGGTGTTAAATGTTTCAGATTTCTGGTTTTACCCTAAGCCTAGGGCAATCTAACATACTTCTGAGTTCCACCTGCAATCCATATCCTAAAAAGTCAGGGCATTTTGTAAACCACAATTTGCATTGGCTGAATTCACCCTTTGCAGAAACCAAAACCAATGAACTCCATCATCGTTGCTTATGAAGTCGGAATAGAATATGTGATATTTTAGACATATTTATTAAATTTATTTTCTCTTTCTTGCCATCTGGCATAGCAACTAAAAACATATAAGCCCACAATTAAAAAAATACAAGATAATCAAATAATGAAAAATTTAAAATCAGTAATATTTATTTATTTATGAGACTTATATACCACTTTAAGTGCAAGCACTCTCTAAGCGGTGTACACCAGTAAGCAATGTATATATATATTTACATTGCCCCCAACAATCTGGGTCCTCATTTTACCTACCTCGGAAGGATGGAAGGCTGAGTCAACCTTGAGCCGGTGAGATTTGAACCGCTGATCTGCTGAACACAGTCAGCTAAAGTGGCCTGCAGTACTGCACTCTAACTGCTGCGCCACCTCGGCTTAAAGCCAGTTTAACTAACAATCTGTGAAGACAATGGTTTTTGTGGTTTTCCAAAATATTAGAAAAGCTGGGGCACAATGTCCCTTCCTGGAGTGTATTCCTTGGCATGAGAGCTTAGGGAAAGGTGATCCTGCAGATAGTCAGGCCCTGTGATACATGGGGTTCAGCACTTTGAATTGCTCCTGGAAAGAAACTGGAAGCCAATGCAGCTCATACAACATAAGTGTTATATGGGCAAATCTAGATGCCCCTATTACTGTTTGTGCTGCTGCATTTTGGACCATTTGAAGTTTCCAGGTGGTCTTCAAGGGTAGCCCCATGTACAGTATATTGCAGTAATCTAGATGGGCGGTGATCAAGACATGACTGACCATGAACATGGCCTCCCTATCCAGGTGCAGATTTTAAAAAGGAGCAGCAAGAGCTTGAGTCCTAAAGCACCCTAATTACAAGGGCCTGGGGTTTGACTTCTCCTCTCTTACCAACACCAACTGGAAGCAGACATGGAAGAAAGAGAAGCACCATAACACAGTGCCTCCCACTCCCAGCCCCGGAAGCCAGTCCAGAAGGATATCACGCTTGGTGGTTATTAAAAGCTCCTGAAAGATCTAGGAGGGCCAAAATGGTTGCGCTACCTCCATCCTAAGCCCTTCAAAAGTCATTGACAAGTGTGTGACCAATGCTGTTTCAGTGCTGTGCCCCAGCCTGATTACTGAAAAAAAAAAGAATCAAATTATAGAGAGAAAAAAGATAGTTGCAAACAATGTACTCTAAAGAGCAAGACATAGCTAAGCATACACAAGGCAGAGAAAATGCAGAGCAATTTTGGTTCAAATTAAAAAAAAAACAAAAAAAAAAACAAAAAAACAAAGTAGGAAAGAGGGCTAAGGAAGAAGTTTCTGTCAGAAAATGAGGAAAGGATTTGGAATGAAATTAAAGTAAGGGAATGCTGAAGAGGATAGTTTGGGGATTTGTACAGGGATTACAGTGATATGTGAAAGAGTAGAACTGAAATGTTACAAACGTTAGTGACCAAGGCTAAAAAAAACGATGAAAGGGAAGTCAAAGATCCTGTGAAAATATTTTTAAAAAATGACAAGGCTGAAGGCTCAGTGTATTAAGAGAATGGTTTAAAAATGGGATGCTTATGGAATGGGGTAATTTGTTTGTACCTGATGATTAGGGGAAAGAAAGAATCAGTGATTGCAGAAAAATGTGTTTTTGGATTAATTTTTTGATCTAAAAACCAATAGAAAAGGGGCTGGACCAAATTCTGAATTGGTATAAGACATGATGATAAACAAAATAAGTTGGAAGCATATATTGCAATACCGCTTTACTCCAGGGGTGGGGGAAACTAGATCTTTTTTTTTCAGCAGGCCATTTAGAAGTGAATGTGAAACAATCTGCTGTAGTTTTGTTTAGAACAGGGGTAGGCAACCTTGGCTCTTTTATGACTCGTGGACTTCAACTCCCAGAATTCCTGAGTCAGCCGACTCAGGAATTCTGGGAGTTGAAGTCCACGAGTCATAAAAGAGCCAAGGTTGCCTACCCCTGGTTTAGAAGTATATGATAAAATGGCTTCAATTATGGAAAGCTATGCATAAATATGGCGGTTAATTACTGAATGCAGTAATAGTTTGTATGATGAAAGTAAAACATGTAGGAGAATATTCTGTGAATGTTTCAATATTGAGCAGGTAGCAGATAAGCAATGTCTGTTCCTTTGGATGTTTAACATATTTTTGATATATGTATAAAATATTTGCCTGATATCAGAGGTTTGCTGGTTGGCATGTGAAATATATATTTTTGTATGCACAGAACCTGAATGATTTATTACAAGAGATATTTCACTATATGATGCATCAGTGAGCCTGGATCTGGAAATTAATGAATCAAAGAATAAGTTGCATCAGTTAGGGAAAATTGGGCAAATAATTGTATTATACATAAATGATGAAAAGTAGAGCAAATAGATAAATGCATATACACTTATCATTGAATACAGTAGAGATGGAAAAAGAGCTAAAGAAATTTTAAGACATGCAAACATTGAAACTTGAGTGAGAATATATAATCTGTTATGAAGAAGGAAAATTAAAGAAGTGTCTGTATATCAGTATGCAGTAAAGTTGTTAAGTGAAAGAGAGGGTTGGGTATGTCAAGAGAAATAGGAAAAAAAGATGAATGCTACCAAAAAAACAGATAGTGTGCATACCAACTAAAACAGGAAGCAGCAGGATAGGGAATGAATAAGTGCTGAATAAACGTGCAAAAAGTGACTGACCAGGATGTTCTTATTAAGGAAGTTGGGATCAGACACTTTGCCAATCTAAAGTATTTCAAATCATCTGTCAACAGCGCAGACCTACTCTGTGTGCAACCCATAATTGAAAGAACTGACTCCAGTTTCTGCACCCAATCTCCTCTCCTACAGTACGTGGTCCACATTTGGGTATGTGTGTGTATGTTAAAGGCTACCATTCGTGTTTTCTCTAGGGAGGATGCTACATGGCAGCTTTCTGCCATGTTCACCCTCCTTTTTAGAGAATAACGTTTTCAGAATAAAAGCCTGTAAAATCGTAGCTCTTTATTGCTAGCCGCTCTCGCGGTTTCCTTTTCGCCGATTTTGGCGCCCTTGGGAAGCCGATCGTGCTTTGAAGCTTTAGAACCTTTAGAAGCGAAGCTTTTGCTGGCAGGCAAACGTGACTTCACTCAAGGAGGATTCGGACTAATTTCTGTCTTCTCGAGCCCCGCCTTTTCTCATTGGCTGGCCTTTTGCGCGTCTACCCCCATCTTTTCCATCCGATTGGCCGCTCAGCAGTTTTAACTATTCCTCTCCGGCCTTCTCATTGGCATTTTCAAGCGGTCCACCTCCAACTTTAAACAGTGATTGTTGCACCCCTTCCCCACCCCCTACCTCTCCTTCCTTTTCCAGTTTTCCAGCTGTTGGGGGTGGGAGGGAGAGGGGAAGACCGATACCCACGCAGCTCCGGAAAGCTGGGGAAAAGAGGGTGGTGCGAATAAAGACGCATCGGTGAGTTAGCAATAACGCCGTGCCCTGCCCCTTTAAGGCATGCCGCTGGAACAGCTGGCCTAAAAGGAGCTAGAGGGCCGGTGCTGGGATGGATAAGAGGCGTTAAGGCAAGTTCGGCGAGAGAGAAGCGGAGCAGAGTTAAGGGGGCGCCGAGTTCTCGCCTCTCCCACAACGCAGCGCAGTGGGAGAGGAAAAGGCCTCCTAGATCTAGATCGACGTCTCCGAATGAAGGGATTTCCCTTTTTCTTTTTCTGAAATGACGCGAAGCCCGCCGTTTCCCTGGGATTCCCATCGTTAGCTTTTTCTCCCTTAAGAATAGCGCTGTCAGGAAAGCGGGCTAGTATCCCAGAGGGTGCAGTGAGAAAAAAAAAATAGCTTTCGGGAGGTGGAGAAATTATGCTAGAAAGGAAACGAGACGTGTAGGGTTATTTGGAGTTGCAGGACAGGGCTCGTTTGATTTTCCTTTCGAATCCTTTTGTCTAAAGCCACATTCCCCTCCTCCATTCTGTGCATCTGCGTTTCCTTCCTGCCTCTGTACCTGTCTGTTACGCCACTGACCAGCAAATCCGCAGGGTTCCTGTTTCATGTTAAACATAATATGCTTTGATTGGTTTTGGCTTCCTGTATCGTGTGACTCTGAATTACGATGGTTTACCAACTCATGATGAAATCATGTTTAATGCAAATGTATCATTCCGGCCATGTCTTCCTTCCTAATGCAATGCTTCATCAATTCATTAGCTGTATATTACTCCTCACCAGCCATTTCTCTACCCCTATGTGTAGCTAGGCTTAGTGTTAATTCAACCTTGGAAAATTGAAGTAGAATCAGAATTTATGCTATTATTGTGTGACTGGTAACTGGCCTTCTGTTAATGATGGTGCCTTTCTCCCCCCCCCCCAAAGGGCTCTTTTGGAATATGTTTTTATTCCTAAACTGGGTCTACAAATAGTAAGAATTAGTTCCATGTAAGGAGATACAGAAAGAGTTTGCATCAATGTAGAAGCTATAGTTTGCTCAGCTGTACTGCAGAAATAATCAGATTCTGTGGATTTTAGCAGAATTTACTTCCATACAATAATTGTTTATGGATTTATTTAGTTGATTTATACCTGTGTCTTGTCCTCTGTAGAATTTGGGGAGACATGGATGGACTGTATTCCTGCAATACCATAAACTTAAAAATAACATTTTAGTTCATTATATTTTGTGATTTCAGCTTGCATAGTTAATGGTTCAGCATGTTTTGTATACAAAATGAGACTGATTGAACAAGCCATAGTTAGGTTAATCACGAGAAACACAATCTTAGTAATAGTAATAGTAGTAAAGTTGGAAGGGACCTTGGAGGTCATCTAGTCCAACCCCCTGCTCAGGCAGGAAACCCTACACCATTTCGGACAAATGGCTGTCCAGTCTCTTCTTGCTGCTGTAGTTACATGGTTTTCAGACTCATCTCTGCTAAGCTACATTTAGTGCTATCAGACCAAGATAATACTTAGACTGGATTTCCATGCTGCTGTTTCAAATCTATAGTTCTAAAACCAAAGGGAAAAAATATTTACAGAAAGGAACATTGGGTTACATTGTGCCATTGATGGGCAGGTGTGTCTGAGATGATGAACCTGGTTACATGGGTTTTAATGTCAAGGGATACTAGACCTGTTGACTGGCTGGCTTTGGCATGCCTAACTATAACTGGGCTCAGACCATGCACTGAACCACAAATGGCCAACCAGGTAGTAGGTTATGTCAATCTAGCTTGTGTGGTTGGTTGATGTATAGTTCAGTGTGTTGTGTGAGCCCCAGAAAGTGGGCTTTGAGGAAATTGTGGTTAAATAAAACATTAATAAGCATTGTATAAACACACCTTTTATCTTTGTGCATGTCTTGAAAGTTCAATCATTCTCCCAGTAGAGGGAGGTTTTTTCAACTAGAATAATTCCAGTTTAAGAACAGGACTGGGTGTAGCTTATTCCAAGGCTTTATTCTTTGGATTTATAAATGATTCAGAATAATCTTGACTTCCCTCCAGAGTTAGCGTGATGTGCTTGCTCCACTTCTCTTTCTTTCTCTTTCCAGGTTGGGGCCATGGCCACCTTTACACGGCAAGAGTTTTACCAGCAGCTGTTGAGCAGTTGTGTATTGCCGACTGCTCAGCAGGGTTTTGAACAGGTTTGGACTCTGCTGCTCTTGTGTCTAGCTTGCCGTCTCCTATGGAGGTTATGTAAGTAGAGGCTGAGTTTGCATACATATGAGATAGTATCAATTAGCTAGTTTCCAGTTCAGTGTTGTTTGCTTGCAAACATTTCATTATCCAACTAGGTAACATCATCGGTATGAGGGAGTTTGGGGATTGCAGCCTGTTTATATATAATAATTTGTCCCGCAAGTTTTGGTGGGTATGTAGTTTTCTTTGGTGGTTCCTTGACATGGATATTTTTTTTATTACACACACACACACACACACACACACACACACACACATAGGGCTCTGGTTATTCGGGTTTTCTCCCGCATCAAATTGGAAGTGTCTTGGCGACGTTTCGACGAAGTCTCATTCGTCATCTTCAGGCTGGTGTTTTCGGCTTCGTGCTTCTAGAAGCACAAAGCCGAAAACACCAGCCTGAAGAAGACGAATGAAACTTCGTCAAAACGTCGCCAAGACACTTCCAATTTGACACGGGAGAAAACCCGAATAACCAAAGACCTACGTACACCCGCGAAAACTTCAGAAAACATATATATATATATATCAGTAAAAAAGGAAGCGATCACCAGGAAATAAAACACCAAGGTTTTAATAAATAAAATCAAGCTTTCGATGGCTAACATGCTTATAAGTAGGTTTCCTCACTAGCTGGCTTGTATCCTGACGATGATGGTAGATGTTAGCCATCGAAAGCTTGATTTTATTTATTAAAACCTTGGTGTTTTATTTCCTGGTGATCGCTTCCTTTTTTACTGAAATGTATGTACCCAGGAATCGCTATTCTTCAATTTTTAATGTAATTTTTATATATATAAAAATATTTATATATATAGTCAATTACCAATAAAACGTGAACACCAGGAATATAATAAACTATAAAAGTTTAATACCATCACCGATTACCAAGCTTTCGTCAGATACTTCTGACATCGTCAGGGTTAATGCTGGTCTGTGGGAGAGTGCCTTTATAGGTGAGCCGTCATTTGCACACAGCTCCTAGATCTTGTTGTAGGTCCTAATTGATTTAACTGCTTTTTAATTACGGCTTCCATACTGATGACTCCTCTTTTCTTGCTTTTACTGCTTGTGGGTGTGTCAACTACAGATTACAGCACACTCAGCTGGGACCCGTGACACGGTCCAGGAGCCGAGTGCAAATGATTAGCGGTTGCATATAAGCTTTCCCAACGACTACCGTTTACACCCTGATGATGATGTCAAGAGCTCTTGACGAAAGCTAGGTTCAGTAAATAAAATCTTTTATATTTTATTCTCTTGGTGATCGACTATTTATTGATTTTAACATGAACATACCCGAGTCATATTTTTACTTGTATAGCTGATATATATATCAGCTATACAAGTAAATATATATACACACACAAGTAAATATATACACACATACATACATACATACATACATACTCCATATTATGGCTAGCTGTGCTGGGTGAACCCAGCCATGGTGAGCTTCTCTTTCTCTCATCCAAGCTCCCTGCCTCTTCTTTTCCAGCTCTGCCATCCTATGCTAAGCACCTGAGCACTGTCGCTAGTGGCTTCTACGCCCTCTATCACTTTTTTCAGCTGCAGATGGTGTGGGTTGTGCTCCTCAGCCTCTTGTGCTACCTGGTTTTATTCCTGTGCCGCCACTCAACCCAGCGTGGAGTTCTGCTCTCCATCACCATCCTCATCTATTTGCTTATGGGGTAAGTGAGGAATGTGGGTGGGCGTAATTAAAAGGTTGACACAGCCAAGAGCAATTCATGAGGAAAGGGTTAACTAATACAGTAGTACGTTGCACCAACAGGAGAGACTAGTCAATAAGTGGGACACCTTTCATAAGGGAGCACAAGGTAAACAGGTCCTTAAGAGTTGGAGGCTCTTAAGAATGTATATTTATTCTGTTTTGGCCAGCCCCATTTTCCGAGGTTTACCTATTTCATGGATGAAAGCCACCCAAACCACCTACACTTATCCAAATAAAAATGAGTTGAATAATTCTTAGGTTTTAATAACACATTTTATTTTTTTATTAAAAAGGAGCTAACTTTTACAAATATAACCCACCCAAACCACAAGATGCTCTCAAATCAGTTCCCAGGATAGTAATTCCAGAGGACTGGAAAAGAGCTGATGTAGTTCCCATCCTCAAAAAAGGAAAAAAAAATGGATCCAGGAAATTATAGACCTATCAGCCTGACCTCAATACCTGGGAAGATTCTGGAAAAGATAATCAAACAACGAATCAACGAACACCTAGAGGCAAACAAAGTCATTACTAAAAGCCAACATGGGTTTGTCAAAAATAGATCATGCCAGACAAATCTTATTGCATTCTTTGACCAAGTGACAAAATTAGTGGATCAGAGGAATGCTGTGGACATAATTTACTTGGACTTCAGTAAGGCATTTGATAAAGTAGATCACAACCTACTACTTGATAAGATAGAAAAATGTGGGGTAGACAGAAACACCACCAGATGGATCCGTAGCTGGCTGACCGGCCGTACTCAGCGAGTGGTCCTCAATGGAACTGCATCTATATGGAGGGAAGTGTGTAGTGGGGTGCCCCAGGGCTCTGTTCTGGGCCCAGTGCTCTTCAACATCTTCATCAACGATTTGGATGAAGGGATAGATGGGGAACTCATCAAATTTGCAGACGACACCAAGCTGGCAGGAATAGCCAACACTCCAGAAGACAGGCTTAAGATACAGAAGGATCTGGACAGACTTGAACACTGGGCACTAACTAACAAAATGAAATTCAATGGTGAAAAAAGCAAGGTTCTACATTTAGGCAAGAAAAACCAAATGCACAAGTACAGCATAGGTGGCACCATGCTCAATAGTAGTAACTGTGAGAGGGACCTCGGAGTCCTAGTAGACAATCACCTAAATATGAGCCAGCAGTGTGCTGCAGCTGCCAAAAAGGCCAACACAGTGCTAGGCTGCATTAACAGAGGGATAGAATCAAGATCACGTGAAGTATTAATACCACTTTCAATGCCTTGGTAAGGCCACACTTGGAATACTGCATCCAGTTTTGGTCACCACGATGTAAAAAAGATGTTGAGACTCTAGAAAGAGTACAGAGAAGAGCAACAAAGATGATTAGGGGACTGGAGGCTAAAACATATAAGGAACGGTTGCTAGAATTGGGTATGTCTAGTTTAACGAAGAGAAGGACAAGGGGGGACATGATAGCAGTATTCCAATATCTCAGGGGCTGCCATAAAGAAAAGGGAATTAAGCTATTTTCCAAAGCACCTGAAGGCAGGACAAGAAGCAACGGGTGGAAACTAATCAAGGAGAGAAGCAACCTAGAACTAAGGAGAAACTTCCTGACAGTGAGAACAATTAATCAGTGGAACAGCCTGCCTCCAGAAGCAGTAAATGCTCCAACACTGGAAGTTTTAAAGAAGAGACTGGACAGCCATTTGTCCGAAATGGTGTAGGGTTTCCTGCCTGAGCAGGGGGTTGGACTAGATGACCTCCAAGGTCCCTTCCAACTTTACTACTATTACTAATTGCCAAGTGGGGCAGAGTTGACTATGTTACTGATATTTACATTTTTTTTTTGATGGCCAGATTGAGAATAGTAAGTTAAATTGTCCCTGTGCCAGTTATTTTCCTCCAAATGTATCATTAGTTCTGTCTGGGAATTATGGAATTATAATTCAAAATAGTTGGGAGATTGCCAGGTTGAGAAAAGCTGGGCTTATCTAAATAATACTGTAAACAAGTCAACTAAGGCACAATAAGTTAATAATCTTTCTTAGTATCCATACATAAACTACCATTTTAGCTCCTCCAAAATTTGCAAGCTGCATTTTAACAAAGATTTGTATTTCATTTATTTCCAAACCTGATTTACAGTATCTTGAAACCAGTATTCATCCTAATAAGCATTGTTGTTGGTTGAATGTCCTGATTTCTGACTCTTTGAGGTTTGGAGGACACAATAATAGCCAAGTCTGGTTAAAATGCAGCATGCAGTTGAGGGAGAGGGGTTAAAGTGTTAAGTATGTGTGTATTTGTATCCTTGTTGATGGTTTTTAGTGTATATTGTTGGAAATAGCATTAGAGAGAGGTTGAACCAATGGACTAAGAAAGCTGACCAATTGTTTTGGTAGGTCAATGGGAAATGCAGGAAGGAAGGCATCTGTGTCAACAGTTGGAAGCAAGTATGGACAAGAATGAATTAGAATATTCTTTATTGGCCAAGTGAGATCGGACATACAAGGAATTTATCTCTGGTGTATAAGCTGTCAATGTACATACAAAAAAGCAGAGTGATAAGTTATAGATCATAAATCACAAGATATAATCATCAATCATGAGGTACAAACAAGTCATAAATCGTAAGATACTAATAGGAGAAGGTAGTAGGAAAGATGAGAAAGATGAGAAGATAATAGCAATACAGCCCGACTACATCGGTCAATATCTTAAGGCATAGGACAGTGCTGTGGAAGTTAGGTGTGTAACAGAATGGGGAGGGGAAACTGTCTTTGTGTCTAGTTTTTTTGGCATGCAATGTCCTTTAGTGGCATCCTGAGGGGAGAAATTGAAACAGTTTATATCCTGGATGTGAGGGGTCTGTGGATATTTTCTCAGCCCTCTTTCTGGTTCGTGCAATACTGGATTACTGTATTTACTGTAATAACATAGCTATTACTGGAAGATTCCATAAATTTTGGAGTCAGAGATCAAGGAAAGCAAACTAACAAGTTATAATAGCATAATTCCTGGAGTCTGTTGCATTTCTAGTCACCCAGTCCTTTGACGTGAAGGTACTCCTTTTTACTGGAAAGTTCAGCAAGAAGAGAATTTGGAAACTTATCTGGATCTTAGGGAAAGGAAAGATAGCAAATAAAGGACTGATACCCAAAGATAATGATTTTTTTTTTGTTTGTTTCCTGCTTTTCCCTCCTCCTCTATAGAGAGATGCATATGGTAGACACTGTGAGTTGGCATAAGATGAGAGGTAAGTGACAGTTCTCCTTCTGTTCATATCTGGTTTTAATGTGATAAGGTGTATCATAAAAATCTATGTATTGAAAGAATGTGCTGCCTTTCCAAAAGCATAAAGTACTATTCAGCATGTGTACCAATCATAGCTTTGCAGCTAGGAAATTCTATCAAGACTTATAAACTGAGTTGTTAGAAGGAATGATACTTTTCTTATATACGGGCTTCCATTCATAAATCCCATTGGATCTGAATACCTTTTCTGGATCAAAGAAAAATAATTTGTGCTCGTAACAAATTCTTTAAGTTACTTGTTAAGAATGTCAGCACTGACCCTCTCTCTCCTTTCTACCACTAGGTGCCCAGATGATTGTGGCAATGAAGGCTGTGTCATTGGGCTTTGATCTGGACCGGGGCGAGGTGCCAACCATTCCATCCCCAGTTGAGTTCATGGGATATATCTATTTTGTTGGAACAGTTATTTTTGGACCCTGGTTCCGCTTTCACACCTATCTGCAGGCTGTAGAGAGCAGGAAAATAGTGAGTGCACTCTATTGTCTATTATTGGCAGTGTGGTGGGCAAGATCTGGTTGGTGGGAAAAGGATGGGCCACATTTAGCTTTGAAGATTTATTAAAAATGACACCTTCAGCCTGGGCATTTTTCTCCAGGCTTCCTATAGTTGCAAATGATCAAGCCATGACAGAGTTCTTTAATTTTTCTATTTAGACTCAGAGTTGGAAAGGTTTGGGCCATGGAGAAAGAAGGACCTCTATTTTTTTTTATAGAAACCATATTACAGTTATGTTTAGGAAATGATTATTTGAATTAACTGATTGTTTTCTTTCATTGGCCAGAATAGAAGCAGCCATATTTTTACAGAGTAGTTGGATAGCATTCTGCCTACATCTTTCAGTCTTATGTAGAGGAGAAACAGTAAAGTAGAATGTTGAACACTATTCCAAACCTTCAATGATACTTTCATGAAGAATTTCTATAAAGTGCAACCCTTCCACTAGTTCACCCTCCACCAACTTAATCATTCCATTAAGAGAGAATTGTGCCACCTTTGGGGGGGGGTCAGGGAGGGATGGCCTCAGTCTTTGAATGACTTGCTAAGGGTCCCATTGCAAAACTCAGGTGGGTGGGGACTAAGAAGTAGTAAAAAAGATGTTGAGACTCTAGAAAGAGTACAGAGAAGAGCAACAAAGATGATTAAGGGACTGGAGGCTAAAACATATAAGGAACGGTTGCTGGAATTGGGTATGTCTAGTTTAACAAAGAGAAGGACGAGGGGGGATATGATAGCAGTGTTCCAATATCTCAGGGGCTGCCACAAAGAAGAGGGAGTCAAGCTATTTTCCAAAGTGCCTGAAGGCAGGACAAGGAGCAACGGGTGGAAACTAACCAAAGAGAGAAGCAACCTAGAGCTAAGGAGAAACGTCCTGACAGTTAGAACAATTAACCAGTGGAACAACCTGCCTCCAGAAGCGGTGAATGCGCCAACACTGGAAGTTTTTAAGAAGAAACTGGACAGCCATTTGTCCGAAATGGTATAGGGTTTCCTATCTGAGCAGGGGGTTGGACTAGATGACCTCCAAGGTCCCTTCCAACTTTATCATTATTATTAAATAGGAAGTAAATAAGCACACAATTAAATAGAAGTGAACTGATTTAAAATATAATTAAATCTTACTTAAACATTTATTTACATGCTACCTCCACCAGCAGAGTATCTCTAGACAATTATCGGCCACCCAAGTGGATCAGATAGGAAACACACAAGATGAGCCAATTCTACTTTATTGTAAGGTTTTTTTAAAACAGAATCTTGCAAGTCTGAGGTTACAAATCTTCCACTGTCATTTACCACTGATAAGTTAGGGTAGATCCTTTCTAAATTCCTTCCTCTGCCTGTTACTCAACTGCGGCTCAAGGTTTTTGTATCTATACATGGGGTTGTACTGTGGGGACTGCTTTGTAGCTGATGGAGATGCATGTGAATGAAGAACTACAGGGACTGGAATCCACATAGAGGATGCTCATTACATAATGATTGGTTTTGATTCTTTCCACATAGACTTTCTCCTGGTTTCAGAAGGTCTTTCTGAGCTTCTTCCTCTGCCTTGTGTGCCTCATCATGTCCACCTGCATAGCTCCCTATCTCTTCTCATACTTCATACCCCTCTACAGCTACAAGCAACTCAGGAAGTAAGTGCCTTGTTTTGAATTGATGTTCTAAGACTCAATTTCTCATAGGTTCCGTAGCTGGAAATGAGTTTATTAAGGAAACTTGCCAGCAGAGCTAAAGGAGCTTTCAAATACCAAATTTGAATTAGAAATCAAGTAGATTTAGAAAAAAAAACCCCTGAGAAATATAAACATGAAATGTTTTGAAGTTCCTTATTCTTTACCTAATGCCTCCATCAACCCTCTTCCGTCAATACCTCTGGATTTTTAGCTGTGGCAAGACACATCTTTAGTATTTTTAAAAGGACTTTTAGTATTCCCTTGTTTTATTTTGGGGTTGGCTTTATGATGCCATCAGCACTGGATAAAAGGAAATGGAGTAGAATCGACTGTACAGCTATGCCCTTGAAATATCAGCTCATTTGTATACAGATCACCAGCTCTACACAGATAGTTTGGAAGCAGTAGCCCACTTTAATCCCAGTCTTTCATTCTAAAAAGTACTGTTTCAGGAGTGTTGTGGTTATATGCCAGTATGTTCTGGAAAGCTTCTGATTGTCATAATATTTTTTAGTAGGGTGTCCATCCTGCAATTGAAGATGATTGTGATATCTGTAATTAGAAAGATTGGGATAGTGCCTCAAGCACCTGATGTTGGATCTAATCAAAAAAGAAAACAGCAAATTGTTAGTTGTTTAATTTAGCATTTCTCTTTACCATCCAGAAGAGATTCTTGCCAGATATTGTGTCTCAGAAGTGAAAAACGACCTGAGGGAAGCACCATTTACCATTGCGTTTCCTCATTAAGTTGATTACGACAGAGAAAATCTTTCTCTCCAGATGAGGGTTCTTAATGATTCATCTTGTACTTTCATCATCAGATTAAATATGGTGCTGTGGTAGAGAGCTGAACATTTGTCTGTGTGACTATTCGGACTATAGCAAGCCCACTTGGCATTTCCAACAATTAAATTGTAGGTCTTAAATTTTATCTAAGCTGATCATTTATTTCTAAACCACATCTTGCTTATCTTAACCTGAGAAAAAGAGGATTAGAACCATACTGAAGCTTGTAGTTCTGATGCCTGAATGTTGTGTAATCCTACACTGCATGAAACAGAAAATCCAAGGAAAAATGAAACATTTTTATATAGGAGTAAGGAATTGTGATTGTTCAGAAGTGGCTGAATTCTCATCAATGGCAGCCAGCAACAGGGAGAGATCCTGCAAATGGTAGCTCATCCACCTCAGTAGGCCTCTGGTTTGGTGACTTCACATTTTGGGTTTAACAGTTGAGAGATCAAGAGAAACCCAACAATTGTGGCATCTTTCAACAGCATGGGGAGAAGTTGTGCATGTCATACTTTTCCCACACGTAGTTAACTTTCTCAAAAGGTGCTTTTTCAGAAAAACACAATTCAGAATGTACAGTGACTTAATGAACTTCTTTTTTCTCTCTTTCCACCAACTTTAACTTTGTTTAATCCTTCTCTCTCCTCCCTTGCTTTCTCTCATTGGGATCACATCCCTCGTGACAGGAAGCGCAGAAGCAGGTAATATGATTTAGATGATAGCATTTGGGTTCTTTTTTCCCCAGTCAGACATCTCATTCACAATTCTTGACATCTACACGACTGTTGTGTACATCTCACCGTCAAACCATTTGTTCTGTCACTTTATTAGGAACTTTGTAATACGAGATTTCTTTCAAGCTTACTTCAGAGATGTTTGTGGCCCAGCAATTGTGGCACAATTGCTTGTAGCACGTTGGCATCAAGTCATTATGGCTCACTATTTGAGACAATATGTCTTCAGAGGTCTCTAACCTCACCTGTGGCCTGTAGGCATAAATATTTCTGCATTAGTACCTCCTATGGTAGCTTTGCTCTAATGGCATGTATAGGTTTGCCTTATTACCTTGAAGCCATTCAGGGGCTCTATTCCTCCATTGCAGAGGTATTGTATAAATTATGTAACAATCAATTTTGACAATTTGTCTTGTGAGCTACAGTCAGTAGATACCAAAAATTAGTTTTTTATTCTCAGCATGCTATCACACTTCGTCTAATATTAGAAAAATCTGAAAGACATTTTTACTGAGAAGATGGCTGAAAAACAAATATCCCGTTAGTAGAATTAAAACTGCTGAGAAGTTGTTAGACAATATTTTGGAACTCTATTGGTTGTTGGAGAAGAAGAGAGGCTATGAAAAGCCAACACATCCCAGCTCCATAGCCAAGTGAATTTATGCTTTGTCCACCTAATGTATGGTCAGCCTTAAATGAAGGAAATAGGCTCATTTTTGGTACAGCAGCTATTATTGGAAAGCAGAAAAGCAAATGATCAGTCTGGCCATGAGACATTCTCATTAGAGATCAGATTGTTCAGCTGGAAGTAATCAGTCCAGAATGAACTTTTTCTAGAACTTTATAGGTTCTAGGTGGAACTTCATTGGTTTCCCGAGAAGGAAGTGCCGCATCATGGATGCTGGAAGTAAGACATTGGAACCTAACTTTGGGATCCATGAGGCAAGATATCTGTTAGTATATATTTCAGAAATCAATGCTTTAACAGCAACTACTTTGCCTGTGAAGAGTGTAAGAAGTTTAAAATTAGGCAAGAAAAACCAAATGCACAGGTATAGTATAGGTGGTACCTTGCTCAATAGTAGCAACTGTGAGAAGGATCTTGGAGTCCTAGTGGGCAATCATTTAAATATGAGCCAGCAGTGTGCTGCAGCTGCCAAAAAAGCCAACACAGTGCTAGGCTGCATTAACAGAGGGATAGAATCAAGATTACATGAAGTGTTAATACCACTTTACAATGCCTTGGTAAGGCCACACTTGGAATACTGCATCCAGTTTTGGTCACCACGATATAAAAAAGATGTTGAGACTCTAGAAAGAATACAGAGAAGAGCAACATAGTTGATTAGGGAACTGGAGGCTAAAACATATGAGGAACAGTTGTTGGAATTGGGCATGTCTAGTTCAATGAAGAGAAGGACGAAGGGTGACATGATAGCAGTGTTCCAATATCTCAAGGGCTGCCACAAGAGGGAGTCAAGCTATTATCCAAAGCGCCTGAAGGCAGGACAAGAAGCAACGGATGGAAACTAACCAAAGAGAGAAGGAGAAACTTCCTGACAGTTAGAACAATTAACCAGTGGAACAACCTGCCTCCAGAAGCGGTGAATGCTCCAACAGTGGAAGTTTTTAAGAAGAGACTGGACAGCCATTTGTCTGAAATAGTATAGGGTTTCCTGCTTGAGCAGGGGGTTGGACTAGATGACCTCCAAGGTCCCTTCCAACTTTATTATTATTATTAAATCTGCGTGACTTTCCACATCACAGAAGGATAGAATAGAATTCTTTATTGGCCGAGTGTGGTTGGACACACAAGGAATTTGTCTCCAGTGCATAAGCTTTCAGTGTACATACAAGTATTAGTGATAAATCATGATAATAAACAACATTAAAAAATACATTCATAAATCATAAAATATAACACTTCATCATAAATCGTAAGGGCTTCCTGCTTTCTCCAGTAAAGATTAGTTAAGAATCATTACCTCAATAGATTCCATTACTGAATTAGCATGTAGTATTTAGTCCACCTCTGCTCATATTCCCAGAGTATTTCCTAAAAAATACTCTGCAGTCTGACTTGTTTACTTTCAAGAAAAGACCCACAGTGAAGAACATTGTATGTGCTGGTAGTTCTTGACTTATGATCATTTGTTTAGCAATCATTCGAAGTTCTGAGGAAAAAAGTGACAACTAGTCTTCCCAGGGATCGCGATTCGAGTGCTTGGTAACCGTCACACATTTACGACGGTCGCAGTTTCCCATGGTCATGTGATTGCAATTTGCAACCTTTCCATCTAGCTTCTGACAAGCAAAGTCATTCGGAAGCCGGCAGATTAGGTCCTACATTGTGACTCACTTAATGACCATGATTCTTTGTTTAACGACTGTGGCAAAAAAGGTCATAGAATTGGGCGCGGTCACATGATGCCTCTCTTAACAATCACACAGCTTAATGATCGATTTTCCAATCCTATTGTGGTCATAAATTAAGGATTACCTACAGGGTGAAAAGGGCTATTGCATATAAAAAAAATTAAGGAGATGTGCAGTTGTCTGCAGTTGCCGTTGTGCCCAATTCTGGCTGAGAAACTATTCAAGGTGAAGTGCAAACTAGTGGAAAGCCTGGATCTGGGACTTTTTGATTATCTTTCTGGCAGGATTTATTCTTTTAAAATCAGCATACAAACACACACACACCAAATCCATCAGCCCAGTCTAGGGGAAGGCAACCTTGGCTCTTTTATGACTCGTGGCTAGATCAGGAATTCTGGGAGTTGAAGTCCACGAGTCATAAAAGAGTCAAGGTTGCCTACCCCTGGCCTAGTCAGAGGAGCAAGTGCCTTTAATGCAGTGGTTCTCAACCTTTTTAATGCCGCGACCCCCAACCGGTCGTAAGTTGAGGACTACTCAACCGATCGTAAGTCGAGGACTACTCAACTGGTGCAGCACCGTTTGCAGAATGGGACTTTTGGCGGGCTCAGCAGGGCAGAGACAGCCTGGACAATGCCTATTGGCTTTTGAAAGCCAATAGAATTAGACTGTATGCAAGAGAGTCTATTCTATTGGCTTTCAAGGGAGTAGCACAGCTAAGGAAAAGGGGAAAAAAATGGCGGACTGCATTGTTTGGCGACCCCCGTGAAATGGTCGTTCGACCCCAAATGGGGTCCCGACCCACAGGTTGAGAACCACTGCTTTAATGCAATGTTTTCTACAGAATTTAATCAATGGGGTAGCTTGCCAGGAGGGAGAAAAGGCTATTGCTTTTTTGTTAAGGGAGCATGGCAAAGAAAGGCAAGAGTAATCAGAATGCAAACAAAAAAAAAATGGAAGCTGAGTCAAACAGGAGACTTGATTATCTTGTCACATAATCACCAGAAAATCTCCCCCTCCCGGTTTAAGTGGGAGTAGGAGGTTTTTAGGAGGCTTCCGGTACTGATTTATTTCTTATTTGTTTTCTGTTTGACTTCTCTCCTTTTCTTTCCTTCCTTGTGCGTGCCAGAAGTACCTTAATGAGGTAAGTCTCCCTGGGGGCCTTAAACTTCTCTTGGAAAAGTGGGTGTGCAAATGTTTCATGAGTTTCTAAATTCTCTCTTCTTATGTGCAGGTGGCTCAGGGCTTACGAGAGTGCCAGTTCCTTCCATTTCAGCAATTACTTTGTGGGCTTTCTGTCTGAGACCACAGCCACCCTGGCAGGATCAGGTTTTAGAGAGGAAAAGGAGAATCTGAAATGGTGAGTGGGGTGTAAGATGGCACCTGGGATCCTTTGCTTAAAATCTTAAAATTCTCAAAGCACAATTGGGAATAAAGTAGGCAAATCAGAAACATCTTTATTTATAACATTTATTCAAATGTTAATCCTCTTAACATTTGTTACTGTTTTTATTCCTAGTCTTCTTTCAAGCTTTCTCTCAGTTTCTCTCCAATGAGCTCAAGGCGATATGCAGGACTTCTGTATGCAAAAAAAATAAAAATAAAATAATGCCACAAAAATAAAAAAAAAACCTATTACCTATTCTTTGCTCCAAGATTTCTTTTTCCACAGTGGTTTTCTTCCAAGGGGCAGTTAGAAGAAAGTGCAGAGAACTAATTCCTTAAAATGACATTTATTCACAATCAATTTCATGCATATTGCATATATTTAGTTGAAAACCGCCTGTAATTTTACATTCCTCTGTTTGTCTACCTTTTGCATGCCAGTCACACATTTTTCCTCACTCATCAACAGCCTCTCAAGCTCAGAAGTTCAACCACCCAGTCCTAAGCAAAGGCACGGGATAAAGATCCAACAGCAGAAAGGGGAGCTCCATAGGCTGGGGAGGCTTGCTAAAAAGCAGGTCAACAGAAGAGCAGATTCTAATTCTAACAATTCTTCAGCTGTGCATTTGGGTGGAGGTTCAGCATGGCTGATGTTCTCGTATTGCTCAAGCCAATGTTGTCATGGCTGATTTTTGTGAGTTCTTCCATGCAGTCCCAAACTAGTTCTAAGGTTGTAAGAGAAAATCAAAAACTTTGTCTGAAGCAGCCCATTGAATCCATCCTCCCATTCCCATTCCCACTCCACTCACTCCACTCTATTCTACCCTACCCTACCCTACTCTGTTCTGCTCTGCTGTACTCTATTTTCTTTATAAGATTTTTATCCCATCTTTATTACTTTTATACCTAATTCAGAGCAGAGAACATACCTCATACTCCTGCCTCCTCTTATTTTCCCCACAACAAGTGGTTTGAGCTGAGAGGTAGTAACTGGCCCAAAGTAACCCAGCTGGCTTTCATGTCTAAGGTGTGACATTTGTTCACTTTTCTCACATATCATGTTTCAGATGCCTGCATCCGTGTAAAACAAAATCTTTTTCAGTATTGGCACCATCAGCAACCTGACTTTCTTGTATTATGGTTTTGGTCGCACTATACCGTCATCTCCAGTTCTAATAATAAAATTTGATGGTCTGCCTCAATAACTGACTAACTACCTTTTGACCTGAAAGTCTCATTATATGGTACCCCAATTTCTCAAGATGTTTTAGACATGTCTGTTTAGTTTTCTTAGCAATAATATAGAAATGGATTGACATTGACATTGCCTTGTTTGATTCTGGAGTTTCTTCTTCTAGATCAGGGGTGACAAACTGCCGGCCCTCGGGCCGGTTTCATCATACCGAAGCCACGCCCAACCCATTGCCGGCAATGCAAAAAGAGTTGTGACACGTCACGACAGGTCACATGACATGGCGAGTTTGACACTCGTGTTCTAGATGGATTTGCTTCCATTAATCCCTAGAGCTTTCACCTGTCTTGGGTGCAATCTAAAGCAATTGGGCATCACTGACATTGAGAAAATCACCATCAGTCATTTGAAAAAGACAGCTTTACTCAGAAAAGCTTATATCCTGTGGTTTATTTATTTCATTTATTTTATTCTCTGTCTAATTAAAAAGACTCGGGATAAGGGGATTATAGTGAGTTAGAATTATAAATGTATTAGAATAAATCAAAACTATCAAACAAAACATCAATCATACAGTAAATAAACAATAAATTAATCCTTTTCCAGCATGGACATTAACAAAACCTCACTGGGGTTGAAAGCCCAGTGAAATAAAATTTTAAAATTTTCTAAGAGAATACGTGTGACTTAATTTCTTCCCTTTTAATCTTACCAGCAGCAGTAAAACTACCAGAAGCATCTGCTGCCACTAAAATCATTACTCTTCAGGTTACTGAAACTACTGAAAAATTCTGCCATGTTAATTTAATTGGGAAAATCAGGGCAGTCAAGGACTGACAGAATAATATTGCCTGCTTAATTATAAACATAGTTTTGTTGCTTAATGCATATTTAGTAATATTTCAAAATTGTAAATCAGTTGATTATAAGATGCAATGTTGTGGGAGAAACAGAATTGAATTGACCTTGGTGTACTTGCTTATGTAAGCATTGCTCCTAAGTGGTTTCAGAAGACTGATGGTAGTCCATAAGTTGAAAAAGATTCCACCTGTTTCTGTTACCTGTTCTTGAGATATTTGGGGGTTATCTCCATGGGAACCAGAAAGTTGGGTTCTTTCACTCCTATTTTTTTTTTTATTAGAAATTTTTAAAAGTTTTTACAAAGAACAAAAAACACAACAACAAAAAAAACAAAACAACCCTCACCCACCCACCTCCCAAACCACCCCCTCCATCCCCCCCGACCTTCCCAGAGCTGAATATAGGCTTGGTTAAAATTTTAAGAATCTTAAAAAAATTAAAAAATATATAAATCATAAGTATATCTAAATAGCTTACATAAACAACTTATAAAATGATTAACAATAATAATAATAATAATAATAATAATAATAATAAAGAAAAGAGAAAGAAGAAGAGATAAAAAAGTGCAATCTATAAAATATCAAAATTTATATACAAGTTATTAAAAAGCTAAATGATATTTTTTTATATCCAATTTATATTGTATAAAATTTATCCATTTTTCCCATACGGCAAGAAATTTCTCTTGCGATTGCTCCTTTAAGAAAGCCGAAATCTTTGCCATTTCCGCCAGATAAGAAACTTTAAAAAACCACTCTTGCAAGGTAGGCAAAGATTCCTTCTTCCAGTATTGCCCTACTAACAGCCTTGCGGCTATAATCAAATTTAACATCAATATAACCTCCTTAGCATCACAATCAGTAACAATACCTAACAAAAACAATTGTGGAGTAAATTTTACCCTCTTTCTAAAAATTCTTTGAATATTCCACCATATCTTAATCCAAAAGGCTTTTATATTTTTACACGACCACCAAATATGGTAATAAGTGGCATCCAGACAACCACATCTCCAACATTTAGGCTGTAAGTCAGGATACATAAGAGACATTTTTTGTGGATCAAGGTGCCATCTATAAAACATTTTATAAAAATTCTCCCTTAAGTTCTGGGCTTGTGTAAATTTAACATTCCTCACCCAAATAGTTTCCCAAGTATCCAGTAGAACTGGTTCATCAAAATTTTGTGCCCATTTAATCATACAGTCTTTGATTAGTTCTGATTCTGAATCCAGT
This sequence comes from Crotalus tigris, assembly GCF_016545835.1. NCBI lineage: Eukaryota > Metazoa > Chordata > Lepidosauria > Squamata > Viperidae > Crotalus > Crotalus tigris. The sequence goes on along the minus strand of NW_024096609.1, from coordinate 1,577,851 downwards.
TCCACTAGAACCCCATAGATTCTCTTGATGTGAGTTCGCCTTTGATCCTTTACTTGTTTAAAAAGATTTTCATCTTCTCTAAGCAAGCCCATATCACGATCCATCTTCCATCTATCCACTATTTGTCTGTACTGAAACCATGAATAGGTAACATTTTCATATGCTAAATCTTCCAAAGATTTTAACTGTCAATTTTGACCATCCCATCTAAGTAATTGTGTATAAGAAACCCTATCCATCTTAACTCCTCTCCTTATCCCCTCTATCGCATGCCAAGGTATAGCCCATAATGGTATTTTAAAATCACTTTTATAATATTTCCTCCAAACCCGAAGTAAAGAAATCCTTATAATATGAGATTTAAAAATCCGGTCCACTTTTTTATTGAAAATTAGATAGGCATGCCATCCAAAAAGTAAATCCCAACCCTCCAGATGGAGTATTTCTACATTTGTTAAATTTACCCAATCACTAATTAATGTTAAAGCCACAGCATCATAATATAATTTCAAATTCGGTACCTTGAGTCCACCTCTCTCACGGAAGTCTTGCATAATTTTAAGCTTTACCCTTGGTTTTTTCCCTGCCCAAATAAATTTATTAATGCCTTTCTGCCATTCATTTAAATTAATCTCATTCTTTAAAATAGGTAACATTTGAAATAAAAAGAGAAATTTTGGCAGGACATTCATTTTAATCACTGCAATTCTTCCCATAAGAGATAACTGTAGCTTCTCCCAATTCTTCAAATCTTTCTGTACCCTGACCCACAGCCTTTCATAATTGTTTTTATACAATTTTACATTAGAAACAGATAAAGTGACCCCCAAATATTTTATCTTATCAACAACTTCAAAGTCTGTCAGATTAACCAAAATCTGCTTGTCCAGATTGGTCATGTTTTTAGATAATATTTTAGTCTTATTATTATTAATTTTAAAACCCGAAACCCGTCCATATTGATAAATCAGTTGTAATAACTTTACTACAGAATAGGTAGGTTGAGACAAAGTAACCACCAAGTCATCTGCAAAAGCTCTTAATTTATATTCTTTTTTGTTAACTTCTATTCCTTTTATTTCCTGCGACTCTCGAATTTTAATCAACAAAATTTCCATCCCTGTCTTGTACCTTTTTCTATTGTAAAAACCTCTGACAAACCCCCATTAACAATAAGTTGTGCCGTTTGTTTTTGATATATAGCACCAAAAGCTTGTAATATTTTTTCTCCAAAATTCATTTCCTCAATTAACATAAACTGCCAATTCAATTGATCAAAAGCTTTTTCAGCATCTAAAAATATCAGCCCTGCAGAAATTTGGTTATTCTTATCTAAATATTCTAATAAGTTAATAATTTGTCTAGCATTATTCTTCATATACCTACCAGTTATAAAACCCGATTGATCCTTATGTATAAGCTGATGCAAAACCCTCTTTCACTCCTATTTTTAAAACAAATATTTTGTGTTTGCTCCAAATTCTGTAGCCTGTTATTTTTTTATATTGAAGCCACTTTCCTGGGACAGCCATCATCAGACAATTTCTAAAGTTCCTGCTAAGGTAGAAAAGACCGCAGGAGCTTCACGTCTTTTTAAACATGCCAGTTGGACAATTCTACACTTGTAGCTCAATAGATCCTTGACATCAGAGATCCTCCTTACATTTTGCCCCAAGTAATTGTTTATTCATTTCTCCTTTTTTAGGGACCTGACAGTGTCTCATCCTCTGAGGGTGGAGTTGCCACGTTCTATGGTGGAGGTGGTAACCAGCTGGAACCAGCCCATGTCACAATGGCTAAACTCCTGTGAGAATGCTTACATCTGTCTTGTCTTTAGAACATTTACTGTGTTCTGGGTGGAGCTCTTAGCTTTAAGTGCCTGTGCCTAAAATCCTGTCAATGACTCCACCTGATGGGAATCATATTTGTGGCTCTTTGTCATGGTTCTGAAAGATGAAACTCTTCAAAGAACTTTGAGGCATTGTTTACCTTAAGGAATCTTTACTCAAGCAGCAGATTTCCCCAAATATGTACCTATAACGGTTATATTGGCTGAGGGTGATGGGAATACATCTACCAAAACAAAATGAAGAAAAGCTAGGCTAGATGCTTCCTATTTTTATGCATCTTTCGGTAGGTGCAGACGTAGACTATGGATTGTTTTAACTTGTAGGTATAGAATTTCATATGTTTCTAAGGGAATTGCAATAAGATGGTTGTTTCAGTCATGGTTTGGTCAGGATCATATAGATTTTCTGCTCTCACTGTGGTTTATAAATGGCTGAGTTCATATGTTAAGCCAAAACTAAACAAAGAATATTATACATTGCACTTTGAGTGATAACAATTCTGGAGTTGTGAATTAAAGAATGGATAAAACAGCAGAAGATGGAAAGTGGGCTGTGCTTGCTAGCCCCACCTCTACCGATGCAATGTCTTCATTGAATTTTGCCCTTACATGATCTGAAGCTATGGGACTGCCTTCCTAGATGTCACATGTGATTTTAGAATCACTTCTGGGAAGTGTGCTTCTGTAGGACTGTGTCTATGTTGCAGCACGTGGGCAACTGTGAAATTGCATGATAGAAGCAGCCAACATACACACACACACACACACACACACATACCGCTGATTATGGGAGTCTAATCAAATAGCTATTAAAAAAACATACAGCTAAAATTAATTTTCGCCAGATCCCAAATAATTGTCTATTTTGCTAATTTGGGTCAAGAGATACAGGGCCTCCTATTAAGTCTGATCTTGATCAGCAACAACCTCAAGCCAGAAATAGGGAATAATTATTATAAGGCATAATTAGCCTTCAGGGTTCATTACTAGAAACGTGAGAGCCATCAGCATACATACTTTTAAGGCCATGGCTACAAAAAATATTAGATGGAATAAAACTCTATTCAAAGACAATATTTTTTGTGAAAGCTGATGGTTTGAGAGTTACCAGTAGCTTCCAAAAGGATGCTAATTGTTATGTCCTGGGCCGGCAGGCGCAGGCTGCAGCGATTGGCCTGGGCAGACCACGGGGATGCCCGGGACAAGAAAGGCTGCACCCAGCCTTGCGCACGTGCATAAGGTGGGAAAAGATCCCTTGCAATGATTGGACAGCAGGGTACTGTGCAGGGGGGCTATAAAAGGGGGCTGCATCATTTTGCAATCTGTTCTATTGATGTTTGCAATAAAGAAGGACTGTGTGACCGTGCTTCGTCTCAATGCCTCTTCTTCGAGAATGGAACACTAATAGTTCATTCTCATAGAGGAGCTGGACATATAATTCCTTAATGATTGGAATGATGGTCCAGAGTTTTTGGAAAGGGCAAGAGAATTGACTCAGCTGATTAATTCATTCTGTTTCAGATGTCTTTAAGAACTCCCTGAAACTGGGGATCTTCTCAGCCATCATTGTAACCTATGCAGCTAGTGCCCTCTTACACGTGAGTATCCCTTTATAAACCCATTCCCATATTCCATTGCAGCACGAACGAATCTTTAAAAGTCTGCCAATCTTTAAATGACATCAAATTAGTGTACTGTGAAGAAATCTCAGTGCATCGTTATACAATGATCTAATAGATTGCATCATCTGCAGTTACTTGTCCCATCTCCCCATACATGCAGTAACAAGTAAGTTGGGTGATATTTAGGAGAGATTGAGCAAGATAGAATGGCTGGAAATATATATATATATATATATATATATATATATATGCTCTGATTGGATGGGGGAGTGTTCTGTTTGGAATACTCAAGGCAGCCCACCATCGTAAACCCCCCTGCAACTCAGACTAACCTGAGTACAACAAAGCCCCCACCCAAACAGAACACTCCCCCAGCCAATCAGCACAGCCAACCCCCCCATCCAATCAGAGCACAGCCAAACCCCTAACCAATCAGAACATACCTCCACCCAATCAGAACACAGTCAAGCTCCCACCCAGTCAGTTCATACCTCCACTGGCAGTTAAAAGGAAGAAACAGCTAAGACCACACATTGCTCCTCGAAGCATGAAGCTGAAAACACCAGCCTGAAGATGATGAATGGGACTTCGTCAAAACGTCGCCAAGACACTTCCAATTTTACGCGGGAGAAAACCCGAATAACCAAAGACCTATATATATAGAGAGAGAAAGAGAGAGAGAGAGACAGACAGACAGAGAGACAGACAGACAGACAGATACGTAAATCCCTTTTTGGAGTAAAGGCTGCTATTTCCCTCTTCTACTCTCTCTAGAATTTTTGATCAGATTCTTCCTTAAGGGCAAATTGTTTCCTTCTAACCTAGCCTTTACCCATTTGTACATGCCAACTATGTGAAGGTTGGATTTATGGGAGCTTTGGGGTACAGCAGATTCATTTCCTCAGAGGATCAACAGTGTAAGACCACTAAAATCTCCTCCCTGCCTCACAGTTGCTAGGGAAGGTTTCTTTGCACTCTCTCCTCAGTGCTCTGGCATGGCCTGGCTCACTGCGTTGGGTCTTCACCTTCCCTCAGACCATATTACTTTGCACTGGGCTTTTTTTTTTTCTGTAAAAGTTTTATTAATTTTTTACAATAACAACCTTAGTCCTGGTGTACAGCGTGTTGTCTTGGTTCATGAATTTTTTTACAATCAATAGTTAATTAACAGTCAATAATAATTAATTTTTATATTTCCATAATTAGTATATCAATTGATAATATATTTCCTTGATCTTTTCTTCTCCCAATAGTATTCTCCTTCTTCAGCATTAAACAAATATAATTTTTAATATATAATATTATCCATATATAAATGATTACATAAAAACATTTCTTCTGTATTTATACCAACAATAATAGCGTCCATATATAGCATTTTTTTTTCTAGTAAACCATCATAAGTGCCATAGTCTCTGTAATTAGCCTTGTCAAGCTGGCCAAAACTCAAAATCCAATTTTATATAGTTCTTGTCTTTATATATAATTTTTATAATCCACTGTAATTTTCAATTGTCAAGGTTTCAGTAAAATCAATGTTTTATAACAATTTGTTATAAAACAATTTGCTTTCCAACTCTTTCAGGCAAGAAGTTCTTATTATTTTTCTTTTTTTATATATATAAGTTCATCAAAATCCTTTGGAATATAATCTTAGCCTTTGTTTTAGTTTCTGAGTTTGATCAGATTGTAGTATTTTAAATTTAATTTCAATATGTTTCTTTCCTCCTTAAAGGTTAATTTGTCGCTTCCATCTATGGGGGAATAGGAATGTAGTCCCCTCCCCTCATTTTTGCAGGTTTTTTGCTTTGGGGATCTTTCCAGGGGACTTAGTTGCAAAATAAGGGAGAGAAGCTCAAATACTTTCACCAATTCCAAGCATGGTGGCCCATATATTCATTTTTTTCATGAAACCCAACTTCCTGCTGATCATTGGCACAACCTTTGATCTAATTATTTTAACTGGTTTTGAGGATGGGCCATTCAGGTTGACCAAGATATTAATGATGTCATCTTGCTTTCCTGAAACATCATCTCCTAGACTGCCATTTTGGAAGTTCATAAACTGGATAGTTTAACTTATGTTGCCAGAATTTATGAAGTCTGCCTTCCAGGCATCTAAGATGCTTGCTGTTTTGGATTCACAAAACACGATGAGCTGTTGACATTAGTGTTTATAATGTATAATAGGAATGTAGCATGATGATATATGTATTCATTAACTAAGTTCGTCTGTTGTGGAAATAGCCAAAGATTGACTGCCTGGGAACAGATTTCTATCACTTGCCAACTTAGTGAGATAGGACGGTTTGGTTTGGTTTGGTTTGGCTTGGTTTGGGAGGGGGGATGATGGCGATGGGGCTAGAAATCTGGATTTTCAGAGATATGGATTGCTTTCATTCATAATGATTCCTACTCAGTTCTGTGCAGTGAACTTTCTGCAACTAGCAAGAATTGATGGAATAGGACAGTGGTGGCAAACCTATGGCACAGGTGCCAGGGGCGGCACTCAGAGCCGTCTCTGTGGACACATGCGCTGTCGCCTCAGTCCTAGGCCTTCAGCTGGGTTTTATAAAACCTTTTCTCTTTAGGCTGCCCCCGCTGTGTGCAAAAAAAAAAAAAAGGTTCAATCAATCAATCAATTTCAACTTCTTGCGGGAAAAAAAAGATCTTGCAAAGTTGGAATTCATTGATTGAACTTTTTAGTCCCACCCAGTCTGCTGTTACCACTGCAGCCACACCCACCCAATTGGCCACACCCACCCGGCACTCAACAATGCATAAGTGGGTTTTGGGTTGCAGTTTGGGCACTTGGTCTCTAAAAGGTTCGCCATCACTGGAATAGGAGATGCTAATTATATCTTCCCTTTGAAATTTAAAGCTTCTTCTACTGGCAATTCTTAGAAATACACTCCATAGATTGCTTGTAAACTAGACCTACACTAACCTTAAGTGAGGAACTCTTTAGATTCTGTTCAGTAGGATGCTTTATTTATTATTATTTTGATAGATTTAAAAACATTTCTGTTCTACCTCTCTGGCACTACTTTGTGTGTTTGTCGAAGCTCGTGTTGCCTTTGTATCATCCATTGGTCAACCAAACGGAGAACAAAATCAGTAAACCAATCAGTACCAAGCCAAAGAAACAAAATAGGCTATGGTTTGTATAGTCCGGCTGACCTTAAATTTGTCAGAGTTCCCATCATACGCTTGAGCTTCACATATGCTAGCTGTCAGTCTGCCATAAACTTTGGGGGGTCAGTAGGGAGTCAGTAGGGAGAACTTTCCAGAGACACCATCTCAAGGTCTAAGCATTGGGAATGGAATGGATCACCAACCAGCCCCATCAAAGAGACAGTTACCAAAACAATTTATTCAAATATAATTGGACAATAAGGGACTAGCAAGGGGGAGGAACTGAACAGGGAAAGTTAACCGGGAAAGTTTGATATGCAAATGTCAGTTCTGGCTTTGCTATATTGTAATCTACTTGGCTTTTAGTAAAAGCATACCTTTCACTACAAATGGAGTCAAGAGTCTTTCTTAACTAAAGCACCAAGTCAGGGCATGTCTGACAAACTTGTTCTTCCTTCCCCTGTGTTTCCTGGCTATGTCCTCTTGGGGGGAGATCTGTTCATATGAGAAGAATTGCTATCCAGTTTTTTAATCCGGCATCTTCGGAAATCAGTCTTCTTGGCAGCTGTTCTGTGCATCTACTTTTAAAGGTGACCTGGTACAAAGAGGGGTCAGATGTGGCTGTTCTAACTGCAATCTCATTTCTTTTAGGGGCTAAGCTTCCATTTGGCTGCTGTGCTGTTGTCACTCGGCTTTATCACTTACATTGAACACGGTGAGTCATTCACTGCTGTTTTTCTCCTGCTGAGATGCTCTGCTTCCCTTCCCTTATCTATTGTCTGATTTCTGCGCCAAAGCCAAGTCAGATAAAAATACTATTTTATGTATTTTATTGTTGCTCTTATTGTAAATAATAGCCACCTAGAATCACTTGACAATGAGATGGGTGGCTTATAAATTTAACAAATAAAAATAAATAACAAATATAATAGCTAAGAATTAAGATAACATCCAATGAAACATATTCCTTAAAAAGATGGGGGAAAAGCATTCTTCTAATATTCATACTAGAAAGATTTCGGTCAGCAAGTAAATTTTCAGCCACCACTTTAAAAAATGTGATGATAGTGCTCACTTTTCCACTTCCTCGCAGTTTTAATGTGGGCACCATCATCACAAAAACCTGCCTATTAAGAAATAGTAGTAGTAGTAGTAGTAGTAGTAGTAATAATAATAATAATAATAAAAGTTGGAAGGGACCTTGGAGGTCATCTAGTCCAACTCCCTGCTCAGGCAGGAAACCCTATACCATTTCAGACAAATGGCTGTCCAGTCTTGCCAGATAGCAACTTTCAGTGTCTTTAGTAGAACCTCCCTTGATAATTATTATTAGATTTTTATCTAATTTTTCATCTCTCTATCACGTCAGGTGGTTGGACTGAGATAGGACTGACCAAAGTCACTCAGCCAGCTTCTATACCTAAAGGAGACCTAGAACTCCCCATCTCTTGATTTCTAGGCCAGCACCTCCGCCACTATATCATACTGGCTCACAAGGCATCCAGATCTATCATTAATTATCCTGAAATGACCTAAGGACAAATGTCATTTTGCAATTCTGTGTACAATCTGTGGCAAAGCTTGGGTTTTTGCATTTTTCTCTCCTCCCTTTGGGAGGAAAAGGATATTCATATCCCAATATAGGAAATTTGTTTGAAGCAAGCATTCCTTAGTTAAGCAAACCAAAACTTAAAAGCCAAATCCTGGACAGCTGTGAGTACAATTTTGCTTGCCTGGTTTCCATTTAGTTCTCAGAAAGAGGTTGTCTGTCATCTTTGATGCCTGTATACTCTCCAAGAAGTGTCAGCCAGGATGCTCACATCGCCACAGCACGGTAAGTGTGTGCTGAAATGTCAAGGGATCAAACCCCCTCCCCTTTTACACCTCATGCTAGAATAATGTTCTAGCACGAGGTATGCAACTTTGACATTGTAGGACTGCATATGTCCCTTTGGTTTCTACAACTCATTGGCAAGAAATGGGTTCATACTTCTGTTGCTCATTGTCTCTCTCTCCAGTACAGGAGAGAGGAAAAGCAGAATGTCAGTGAAAGAATAAATATCCCTGCCCCCTTCTGACTCTGACCCTGTCCACTCCCTACTTCAACCTTGTCCCCTGCAACCTCAACTGATTGTGCCAAAGATTGTACCTTGCCTTCCTGATCCTGAAATCTCTTTCAGCTTTTGGGCCTGGAGATCATTGAAGCTTGACATGACAAGGCAACGTGTGGCTTCTTATATGAAGTCTCTTGACCAGGCTGTTTATGTTGGGGGTGTGGCGGGGTGGGGTAAATCCTGCTTGTTTACAGTTGGACTGAACCTCGGATGCTTCTTCTGCTACTACAGAATCTCTGGGTTCGTCTCCTCAACCTGCTCTTTGGGGCTCTTGCTGTCTTTCACTTGGCCTACTTAGGCTCATTATTTGATATGGATGCTGATGACTCTGTGGAAGAACAGGTGAGATAGCCAGGATAGCGGTGAGTGGCAGAATAGAAGTTTTAAGTGATAATTTGTCCTGGACGTATTTTTGGAGAGCAGTCCTAAAAAAAATGTACAGGTAAATGTACTGATGAAAAATCAGCTTTATGACTAGTCTTCGCATTTCTGCAGGTCTGTAAAGCAAAGGAAAGCTGAAGTAAGATTATAAACATAGTCATAGTTCCACTTAGTAACCACTATGCTTAACGACCATTCCTAGTCCCAATTGTGGTCATGAAACAAGGACTGCCTATATTATCTGAGACACCCTCACTCCTTTATTTTAACCTAACTGATCTCACAATGTGTGGATGTGCCACACAACAGCTAATCTCAACACCTATCTGCATGAGGATGGCAGCAAGCTTAGGGACCATCCACCAGAGCTTAATGAAATTTCCCCGCAAATTCGGAGGAACACAGAATCATCTCTGATCTGCCTTTCTCGTGATGTCTGAAGCCAGATCAGAGTGAAGGCAATATGCCATTGCCACACTGTGTGGTAGAGCAGACAAAGACAGTATCAAAAAATGGTGGGGATCATCACCATCGTCCAGACCACAGAGAGATACAGCTGGATCTCACCTACCAATGGTAATTGAATTGTCACTGACAGAGTTGTAAAATGCGAGGCAGTTACAGCAGTCCCAGTTGTTGTTAGGACACGGAGTTGTAGTGTCCTCGCAGTCATGTGACTGCCGCTGGCAGCTTCCTGCCAGCTTCTCTATTGACTTTGCTTGTCAGAAGCCAGCAGTGAAGGCTACAAAGGGCAGTCACGTGGTCTCAGGACACTGCAAGATCGTAACTGTGAATTAGTTGCGGGGTGCCCAGATTGTGATCCTGTGACTGCAGCACACATAGCAACAGCTGCATTTATAAGGATCATCGTAAGTTCCCTTTGCTAAGTTCCATTGTAACTTCAAAAGATCGTCAAACATTTGGTTGTTCAATGAGAAATGCCTATAATTAAAAAAAAAGAGGGGGTGGGGAAATTGAGTGATTTGTCAAGCTTTGTGTTGCCACCAAGTCACCTGCTTAAGTTAAAAATGTTCAGTTTAGAGCATTGTTTGTGCCTATTGGAGCACAGATTACAGCTACTTGGGTTGAGAGTTGCTCCCTTTCTGTAGTGGGTCACACATAAAATGATTTCCAATGTCTCATCTTAGAGGCTGCTCTTCACCTCAACCCCCCCCCATCCCATAGCTAACTTTTTTTTTTTTTCATGGAAGGCCAGAATAAGGTGACACTCTTATTTGGCCTAATTTTACTTGTGGCAACCAGCTCTCGGGAAACAAGCATTTATTAAGGATGCTGATATTAATTGGATAATCAAACCTTTGTTTATTACTTGCTTAAGACTGCACTAGATATTGCTGGTACCTATTGAAATGTAACTTCAATTGTCCTGAGGGATCAAAACTAAAAAACTGTAATAGTGACAGCAGTGACAGAAAAAGGAAATCCCTCAGTGCAATCGTGGAATAGGGGTAAAATCCCGCTAAGAAAGGCTCAGCCTTTCTGAACTTCAAGTGGCCATCATCTCCAGCTAGTCTGGAAACTACCAGGTCAAGTACCAACTTAGTGGAACTTGCCTGTGACAAAAGGCTAGGCCTGTATATTTATTTGGAAGGAGATTGTCTAAATTTTTCTCTGTCTGAACGAAAGCCTCTCCACCGTTGGGAGATGTCTGTGCCAGAATCTGACTTGGCTGATGTGCTGCTTTTCCCTCCAGGGCTATGGCATGTCTTATACCATCAACAAATGGTCTGAGCTGAGCTGGGCCAGCCACTGGGTGACCTTCGGGTGCTGGGTCTTCTATCGTCTCATCAGCTGAAGCAGGACCTTCCTGTGAACTTGAGGAGATGGAGCAGGGGATGGGTGGAGAGGCAGAACTGATAGACTCCTCATCTTCAAGAACATTGGATACCCACCATCGACTTGAGTGCCCTGGATATTGACCGATTCCTTCTTACTCTGGGATGCTGATGGAGGGAAGGAGCTCCCCAGTTGTGTGCCCTGAGGGGGGAGGAACATGCATCCCATGTAGACAAGGCTGGTTGAGTACCAAGGTATTCTCCTGAATACCTATAAAAAAAAAGCCTTTTCTTCCTTTCCCAACATGGTCTGGACTATAGTATCTATAATATTCTTCCACTGGCTTCCTGGGGCTTGTGGGAGTTGTTATCCAGAGGGTACCAGATTGCCAGTTCAGATCTTGTACACAATACCTCTTTGAGAAAAATCTGGCTCCTGTCAGGTCCTTGTTGACACTCCCTCTAGTGGCAATTGAACAAACAGCACCAGCTTTTCCTTCCTCTCTGAATTATTTTTACTGCATGTTTTGCCTCTTTTTGCTCTCTTGCGGCAGTACGTGGGAGCTGCACCCACTGCTTCCGAGGTACCCCTTGTTACTCCTTAATGGAATTCTGTCTTTAGTGTAAAGTCTGATGATTAGCCAATGGGAATCATGATGCTTTAAACTGCATTGAAGATGCTGTTGATTATCTTTAAAAGTAGGGCAGTTTGTGTAGCTGTAATAACTTTCTCTGTTTTACTTCTGAAGCCCTTGGATTTTTTTCAGACAATCATAACAGAAGCATTGTTGAGGCCATGGAGAAGAGGGCTGGAAAGACTGGGAAGGAGCACAAGCAATTCTAGCTAGGGATGATCCTCAAGAAGAGCTGAATCTTTTGAAATGTTCGCTATCTGAATCTATGGAATTCCTGTTCATTTCAATTTTTATCCACTGTTATATGGTGGCAGAAACTGGCAGCATTTTTTTTAATCAGAGTGTAGCTGCTCAGATACTTAATTCAGCAGTGCCAAATTTTGCACAGAAGCTTGAACTGCTCTAGTAATAGCATACAATTGATTTGGATTAACTAATATGGACTAAGCCTTGCTCCATAGTTTAGTGAATATATTGTGGATAAAGTGCCCACTAAGTGTTTAAAACAAAAAAGGAGGACAGGGAGAGGAGAACCATTGTGGCTTCTTGAGATATGTTACCCTCCTGTCTTTATAAATAAATCAAAAGCTTATTTGAGTGGGTTGGAGGAAGTATCCCCCAATTTCTGTTATGTGGTATTTACAAGCTAAGGATGGTATTGTTTCCTTTGTCACTAACAATGACAGGATCGCATGACAGGATCTCTCCTGAAATATATACAAGCTGTTTAGGTGGTATACTTCTCATGGGAAGGACCACCCTGTCATTGCAGCAAGGAATTAACCTTTAACCTGTTTTTGTCAAGGGGAGGCAAGATCAAGACTGGGAACAATAGGATCAGAACATTCAACATGGACAATGTCCAAGAATGGAAAGTTGGAACACTGAACAGTTCTCGAACTCTCTTCTCCTGTAAAAGAAAGCTAAATGCAAACAAGCCTTTTTCGTGGGGCAGATAGTCCTGGACTCGCAACCTTCATTTAGTCATTGTTCAAAAGGACAACAGCATTAAAAAAAAAAGTGACTTAGAATTAGTCACGTTTAAAACTTGTCACAACATCCCCTCAGTCCCATGATCAAAATTAGGCCACTTGGCAACCGGCATGTATTTATAATGGTTGTAGCATCCTGTGGTCATGAGGTCACCATTTGTGACCTTTGTGGACAGCTTCCAACCAGCAAAGTCAATGGGGGAAATTGGATTCGGTAAACGACCGTCTGATTCACTTAACTGCAGTGATTTGCTTAGCGGCCGGGGCAAAAGAAAGTTGTAAAATTGGGCATGATTTACTTCACCACCACCTGGCTTAGCAAAGGAAAATCTGGTCCCAGCTATTATCATAGGTTGAGGACTACCTGTACTATGGAATTCAGTTCTCTCCATTTGCAGGCCCAGCAGAAGAAGGTGGTAGAAGGTAGAAGGTGGTAGAAGGCAGAAGACCACTCCAGGTGTGAAGAAAGGTGTCCTTTTTGAAAATGGCTGCTCTTGTTTTTTTTTTTAAGTGTACATACTTTGAAATGAAATGAAATAATAGAAATGTGCCCAGCAGGGGATAAGCAGTACTTTTAAAATGGGGGGGGGGGGTACAGACAGTGGTGGGATTCAGCCAGTTCGCACCACTTCAGCAGAACCGATAGCTAATTTTTTGTTGCCCAGGCCCAGAATGGACTTCTGGAAGCGGCATCCACACAGAGAACCAGTTGTTCACATATTTGAATCCCACCACTGGGTACAGATCATTCAATGCTATCCGGAGCAATGCCATTTCTTCTACCTCATGGAGTATCCATAAAGCAGGACTAGCCTGTAGAACATCCTAGCAGAGACAGGTTTCTTGGCTGCATGATTTCAGATGACATGGGAGAGTTCGATCTTAACAGGCCAGATGAATTCAGATCATGAGAAGATATGCGGCAGAAGGCTGCACATGGAGTTTTCTCCGGTTTAAAAAATTAATGCTTGGATTTATAAAAGTTTGGAGAGCCATGTTCTGGAGGTCTAGTAGAGTCACTAGCTGAATCAGTTCGGGTAGGACAGGAGAGACAAACTAATGACACCTGACTCATTATTGGACAACAATATAAGTTCCTATCACCCTTTCTCTAACATGCTAGTTTATTATGTACGTTGCCATTTTCAAAAGTGCTTGTGTGAAAAAGCGACCTACACACCAACTACAAATGGAAGTATTAGTTTTCCCCCTTATCCAGATGTCCCCCCGAGGGTTGGACTTAAGGTTTCTTCCCACAGTTTTTATTTGCTGGCCAAGATACAATGCAATAATTTAAAAGGTTGCATTGTGATCTGAGTTTTGATCACCTTGCTACTCTTCCTTGCCTCTGTAAGGGCACAGCAGAATACATTTGCAACTGGATGCAAAAAATAAGGTCAAAGAGAATATTTTAGCAGACAATGCTTGTTTTTTGTCTGATACTGGTGCATGTTGAGCCTCTCTCTTCCATCCAGCTGTTTAAAACCCTGGATTCTGATTCCTTTTAGCATTTGTTTATCTGCTAATCCTTCTTCGGTTTTGGAGGAATCAAGACCTTGCTGGAATACAGTCTAGCTTCATTCCAAGTCTTTTTGTGGACTACACTGTCAAAATACCAGGATATGTCTTCTCTCCCTTGCCTGGGTGAAGCAGAAGATGCTATGGACCATAGGTAGACTATTAAATGACTGACTTTTCTTTTTTTAAAATATCTTTGATTTGTTTATAAAATAAATATTCAGTGGAAACAAATGGACAATTTTCTGATGTTTTACATGTTTTACTCTTTATAAATTTGTGTGATGTTTTCCTTTTGAGGAAAAGGCTGGTATGAAGTGTTCTATGAAAATTCTATGCAGTATTTTCCATTTATTTTAAATCTAATAATCCAATTTCCCCTTGTCTCAATATCTCCCTTTAGCCCACTAATTGACAGTTTAGGACAGTGGTTCTCAACCTGTGGGTCGGGACCCCTTTGGGGTCGAACGACAATATCACGGGGGTCACCAAACAACGCAGTCCGCCATTTTTTCCCCCTTTTCTTTAGCTATGCTACTCCCTTTTTTTCTATTGGCTTTTGAAAGCCAATAGAATAGACTCTCTTGAATAGAGTTTAATTCTGTTGGCTTTCAAAAGCCAATAGGAATTGTCCAGGCTGTCTCTGCCCTGCTGAGCCCGCCAAAAGTCCCATTCTGCAAACGGTGCTGCACCAGTTGAGTAGTCCTCGACTTACGACCAGTTGACTAGTCCTCGACTTACGACCGGTTGGGGGGGTCGCAGCATTAAAAAGGTTGAGAACCACTGGTTTAGGATGCTCTCTAGTAAGGCAAAAAGCCCCAGTTTTTCAACCAAATTCTAGCTTTCTTCTTTTGCCAACCAGGCTTCCATATCGGTGCTTTTAAATCATTGAATAAATCTCCATTCTTGTGTATATTACTTGAATTAAAGGAGACCATCGAATTGCCAATTTTCTAAAAGATCTAACCCATTTATAATCATTAGGTTATTGCCCTAGTAACCCAGATCCCTGTATTTGCTCTGGTATAGTTGTCTTCAATTCAGTCTGGTCGTCTTCTTTCTTAGGTTTCTTCTGATTTGTATAGAAAATCATTTCCAGTTTTATAGTAGGTTCTTTCATTGCAATCAGGGTTTCGCTTTGTAAATTTAAGCTGGCACCTTGGTCTTTCAGTCTAGTTTTGATTATCTCAGTGGCTTCAAGAATTTTTTCAAGTATAAGTTTAAACATAGCCAAAGTTTTTTGCTGCTCCTCCTCCATTTCTGACATGCTTATAGATGGTCTTTTAGTGAAAGCTATTTATTAAACAAGAGTCAGTAAGTATTCACCTCCACAATTCCTAGAAACCAATTTCACTGCCCAGCTGCTCTCTCAGTTTTTGATCTCTCTTAGATAACACCAAGGTCAGGTCCGGGCTATGAGCAAGTCTCTTTGTCAAAAGTAATAAATTGCTGCACCAAGCTTTGCCATAAGATGTCCCTGATAGCATTTAAAGTCTTTTTCAGATCCCAGGCTAGGTTTTTATCCAATTTAAGTTCTTTTTCTTCTTTTTTATAAGTAAATAATATAGCAGGTCCCCGTAAGAGTAGGAACTTTTTGGGTCCCCAAATTCCAAAAGGATGTAAATCCAATTATATTAAGTTATTCTTTCCAATGCTTTGTTTCCCCAGGTAGTCAACAGCACCATTTTAGAGAGTGAGAGGAAAAGGTTCCTTTCCCTCTCTCCTCACAGGGGGAAGAGTTTTGAGGAAGCTTTTAACAGAAAAAGTACTTGGGGTACAGAGAAGGTAAAAATCTCACCCTTTTTCTCCATGTTGCTTTCAAAGTGCTTGTTAGTGAATTTGGCTTTGGCTGTCAGCAGCCTAATGATGGGCCATGTTGATAGCCAATCTTTTCCCCATCACTTTGAAGACCTGCCCGGGATCAAACAGGAGGGCTGCCGCCCTTCCGCGATCACTCAGGGGTCCTCTTCACGCTCGTCGCCCCTACAGGGCGACTTCCGACCCTCTTCAGAGTCTCCTGGTGGGAAAAAAACAGACGGTAGAGAGAGCGATCGTTCTGCATGTCTGCCAGCGCTGCGATTGCAAACCGGAAGCCAAAGTATTTATAATTCTTGAGCGACAGCTGTCAGATACTATTTCCCAGTTTAAGCCATTCACTGACTAATTCAACATGGGAACAAAAGGAATCTTCAAGGCAAGTAGCTGAATCACTTTATATGGACAGAAGCAAGCTGTGAGCCCCTCTAACGCTACCTTCTACCTGATCTGAGAATAAGATTGAATATTTCCTGCAGAATCTCTATACTTCAATTTTATGAATGCTAGGTGTGGGGCCCTCCTTGCAGTCTTAACTGATCATAGCTGCAGGTATAAAAAGAAACAAATCTATATGGTCTACAGCAGGGCTCAGTTTAATACTGACTAGTATTAGTTGAGTCACTTGATCCTAATGACATTTATTTAGAAATACAATTTCCTGATTTAAAAAAAAAAACCATCATGAAGATAAAACTGCAGTCTTAATTTTAAGCTCATAGTTCAAGAGCTATGAATATTTAAAGAAGAGAATAACCACCATCAATTCAATCAATTAACTGAAAATGGAGAGAAACCACAGAAAATATCTAAACAAGTGCAGAGGAACAGGAGGAATACAAGATCAACCTCTGAATGGCTGGAAGTACCATCCAATATGACCTCCTGTGCAAAACATCAATGTTTCTTGACCTTGTTGGCATCCATTACTCTCTGGCAACCACTGAGGTGCTTCCAGGCATCCCAGGTGAGAATAGAGGGAATGATAATCCAGAGACTATTCAGAAAGACAAAGTAAAACCAGAAGTAGGTAGGGTGCCACTTCTCACTATGGTGAAAGCCATCACGGTATGCAGTGTAGAAGTAGAGAACGTCACCATATATATGACCTATGGTTAGAGATACACAACATGGCTGTTTAAAGTAGGAAGAAAAGATCAAAAGTGGACAAGCCAAAAAAGAAATGCAGTCAGGTGTATGGAACATTAACCAAGAATAAAAATTTTTAATTGCTTTTGAAAGATTGCATTAACATTTATATATCCTGACATACCTCCCTCCTTGTCTTGCATACCTACCTACTGACACCACTAGCTGCAGCACGTATCGATGGGACTGGCGTGAAAGAAATGCGACTGCAGTCCAAAGACAGAGGGGAGTCAAAACACAGAGAGTGACAGTTTCCACGCAAATTATAAAATTATCTGATCTGCAAATACATAAATGAAATGAATTTCACCTTGAGGTCCCAAAACATCCCAAGTTTCTTACAGTTCATTACATTCAATCTGGAGAGGGAGAAAGGGGATGATAGATTAGATAGATAGATAGATAGATAGATAGATAGATAGATAGATAGATAGATAGATAGATAGATAGATAGATAGATAGAGATGGATGGATGGATGGATGGATGGATGGATGCATAAAAATTCACAAAGATAATAAAACCACCTCAAGCCAAACTGCAGAATTTGATGCAAGTGAGGAGAGTGAACTGGTGCAAGTTCTTTCCATTCAAGCCTTGCCCATTTTATTTTCCCAAGCTCAATTATTATGGCTGAGGGGAAAAGAGAAAAAAAAAATGAATTAAAAATAAATGGGGAAAAGTAGAATTTAGCCATCCCTTGCAGATAAAATACTCATGCTCATCAACCAGATCGTCCATTGAGCTGGGGGAACCCCACTGATAATACTCATCTCAAAAGTTCATAAATATGAGACTGGAAAACAAATGTCATTCCCCGATATGCTCTTTTAAGGCATGAATAGAATTCAATGGGAGGTTTTTTTCTAAAATAATTTAGAAATATAAAAGATTCGGATCCTTAAAAAGAAATGCAGGAATTCTTTTAATTTTGTTGTACTCGTCCTATTAAAAAGTTGTCTTGGCAACAGAAAATATATTAAGAGAACTCATGCAAAAATTGTGAACATCTCAGCATTATGTCAAATCATTCTTTCCCTATCCCCGTACTCAGACCAGGTACTTGTGTTCAAAATTGCTTAATGCTGGATCTTTGCAGAAATATCCAGACCTTTGCCTATCATTTCAAAGTTAATACTTACATCATATATCTGCTGTCACCTTTGCCATATTCCTTCCCTGGAAGATATAAAGAAAAATTAGTAGAAAAAGAAATTCATGGGAACCGCAGTAGGGAGAGTTTGTGAATTTCCCTGTATTTTTCTTAAATATTAATTATAAAAGGATTGTGCACCACTTTAGATAAAAGGCAAATAGATGCTTGGAACATCCAGAGGTGCAGAAGTGACACCTGTCTCCAACTCCTTAAACCAAACACATCTGTTCTGAAATTTCCAAGTACTTCCTATTCTAGAAGGCAACATATAATGAATGTGAGATTATAAAGACCACATGAATGCTATCACGCCAATAAAACTTTCTAAATACATGAGGACTTACTTTAGGCTAAAATCATGCTTTTTGGTAACAAATGCAAATATTAAGAAACATACATTTTCACTTCTCACAGTTTTGATAATACTAGAAGGAATCAAATACTCTTAAATTCAGATGTAGTTATCGAATCTGAAGGTTTTAGTGTGTTGTATGTGTACCCCATTCATTATGGCTTATTCAGCAAACCATGGCAAAGCCAGATGTGCAAAGTGAATTATTGTGACTAATATAAAACATAATTTTTCTAATCTGATTTCTGCTTGCCTTATTGTTACAATTTCAAAGCATAGCATTATAGCTATATGTTTTTTACCTAGACTTTTATAAGGATTAAGTGATTTGATACTGCAGATTCTGTACTGCTGGCTCCAATTCCCAGGAACCGTTATGGGTAATGATCTTTCAGCTGACATACTATTATCACTTCTGCAAAAAATGCAGCTTTCTAGGTATATATATTAATATAAATATATAAACCAACTTGTCCACTTTGAAAACTTTCAGGTATGCTGGATTTCATTTCTCGTTTTCTCTCACATATGTGGAAAGCAGTAGGTTGAAGATGCTCCATGGATTAATCTCAACAAATAGTAACCTGTCTTCAATCAAACTTGTTTTATCTACAACAGATACTGTTACATCTTGTTGTTGATATACATGCTATATCTAATTGGACCATATTCTATGTGAAGGCTAATTCAGGAGTTTGGGGAAGAAAAAGGAAATAATTAGGGAACAGATTGGTTAAAGTGCTGGTCTAGAAAGCAGGAGACAGTGAGTGACTTTAGGCCTGTTAGTCTGTCAGGCTGAACCACTTCACACATAATTCTTTTGTGGAGTATTAGATATGGAGGATGGAGTATTAGATATGTTCACTGCCTTGAGTTGACACATACAGTGAGGTGAATTTTAAAAAATGTAATAATACAGATACAAAATGAGCTGAGCCATATGGCAAACATCTTCCAACCACTGAGGGAAATACAGAGGGTTACATCTGCAAAATATTAGTATCCTCTTACATATTTCAATTCAAGATGAGTTTTTCCCCCCAGGGCTCTCTTTAATGCTCTCCATCCAGCCAGCCTGGAGGGCAGACTGTAAAACTTTTCAATAAAACAGAGGTGATTCAAAAGCACAGGAGGGCACACATATGTTATTTGTGCAGTGCTTTATGTCAAATGCATTTTCTCAGCATCATGGTGCAGCTGCAGAGAGCAGCCAGGCAACCACAGGGGAAAATGCGTTGCTCTAAAGTAGTCCCTTTTCACATTCCATTGTCAAACCTTACTCAACCTAGCTCGCAAAACTTCTGCACCAAACGCTTCTCGTCTGTTCCCTAAACCCCCCCCCCAATAAATCCAGTAGCACCATCGGTAGGTATGGCAACAGATAAGTAACCCAGCCAATCAACATCTCCTATGACAAACGCAGGGCTCTTATAGGAGTTTTTTTGCTGTACCCGCGCAGCTAATGGGAACGTAGGCTCTGACATCATACAGTATTCTGGCAAACCAATTGATGGAACGTGGCTGAGGCTATGTGGACTCGTACATAGTCTTCACTGCCTTCTGGCGTGGTTTTCTGGTCAGTTGTGTCTCATTTACTTACTACTTATCTAACAAATCTATATAATCGCCCACCTACTCAAGGAATTATAACTCAGGGTTCAAGTAGCCATGGTTTATTGCATAAACTACCATGGCTGGGCGCACAATCAACTGATCATCCACTTTCATTCACACAACGCTTTAAAGCACAAATTTTCTTCAACATGTATACATTCTGTCTAAATAAACCATTGTTTAGCATCTGTGTCTCCGACAAGTGTGATAAAAAACCTGCAGTTATCCAGATCGAGGGTTAGTGTATTGCATGTTTTCTGAGCGCTTCCGATCGGGCTGTACTACCTGCCAACAAAAGGTGATGCGCTGGAGACTGGAAGGGTCCCTCTATTTCACAGCGCTCTGGCTGCAGTGCAATGTGGACGAGGGGCACGAAATTGCAGGCTAAGAGGGTTAGAGAGGCTGGGAACAAAGTCACCTTACAGAAATGGTATAGGGTTTCCTGCCTGAGCAGGGGGTTGGACTAAATGATCTCCAAGGTCCCTTCCAACTTTTATTATTATTGTTGTTGTTATGTAAGTTGGTGAGAAATAGATAAAACGTGTATCCTGAATATTAGACTTTGTGATGAATTGTGATAAAGGGAACTTTGGTTACTTAAAACCTGGAAACTATAAATATTAAATATTAAATTTAAATATTAATATTAATGGTGTTATGTGCTCCTGGCTACTTTCCTTTGTGACCAGAGGCAAGCTCGCCTGACCAATAACCAGCCAAGACACAGTGAAGGCCTTTTGTTTCGTTTATTGCAATAAGCGGGGAGAGAAGCTATCAAAGCTTGGTTCTCTCCAAAGTTTTAACCCAAAATATCTCCTTCTTTTATTCATCCCTATCACCGGCCGCTACAGCCCTCCTCTTTCCCCATTGGCTGAGGTAGTATGAGGTTACACTCTTTCCGTCCGCCTATACACATTTCCTGATAACATACTAAATCATATTCACATATACAATAAGAATAAGAAAAAATATTTTCTTATCGTTATTTTAAACTCAATATATTTATGTCTCCACAATAAGCTCTTTTCCTGCTTTTCTATTCATTGTGTCTCTCTTCTTATCTTATTTGGCATGGTTTCCTGCTTTCCTATACTTCCTGGTTAGCCATTTCCTTAAAAAAAAACAACTATTTATCTATTTTATTACTTCCCTCTTCCTTTCTCAGACCCAGCTATTTTTACCTCTATGGTTATCTTACTTCCTTAATGTTATCTCTTTCTGACTCTCACCATCTGTATTTTTAACTGACTGAAGATTTATCATATTGATGTATATTTATCAATCCCCCCTGTATTTCTGTATATTCTGATGAATCTTCATTTTTGGCTATATTAGATAACATAAATTTAATCTGTACATCTTTTCCAGAGATGTTTTTCGCTACTGACCCCAATGTTTTGGTGCAAAATGAAATACAGCAGGGTATACATTGGAGACAGACACAACACATAATACCTATCACAACTATAAACACTAGTCCTATAAATATTTGTTTTAACCATCCAAAATTGGGAAGCCAATTTGTTAACCAACTCCAATCACCCCACATATTTTCATACTTTTGTTCAGGAGCTTTGGCCACATTCCTGATTCCTTTTGCAATATCCATTCTGCTTCATGATTATCATCTATCTTTAAATCCCACAAACACATTTTTACCTTTATTTCCCAGGCTGTTCTGGTGTGTTGTCTTCAGTAATATTAGAAGTAGAATCCACCCCTCATGATTATTACACAGTATTTCACACCCACAAATTGATCCACAATTACAACAATAACAATAATCACTAGCTATTACAGAGGTAACACATCCACCACCTAATTCTTACAATGTACAATTCTACATTTTCAGTTTGTAATGGTGTGACTTCTGACTTAGTTATTCATTTTATTTGTAACAAACAACTTTTATTTCTCTGATGAGTCACCACCAACATCTTTGTTCTTCGTCTGGGGTCACCTGAAATTCTAATAAAGATATTCAAAATAGGTAGGGGTTCTGGTCCACTACCCATTCAAGTCCTTTTAAACGTGGCTTTCAGTCCTTGTCCTGGAATAACCGTTCAGCCTCTTTCAGGTCCAGTCACCACCTTTGCTCATGTGTAGTGAGTCCAACCCTTCTCAGCCCTCCGGACAGCAGATATAACAAGGAACTTCCTTTCTTTGGTTGTAGAAGTTCCTCCTTCCATTTACGATTCAGCACACACTGTCCCGGCTGGATTTTATGGACTGGAAATTCCAAAGGAGTTGTTTGCGCCACCAAGCCTTCCTGTCAAAGAGAAGACAGAGACCCCAGTACTTGTTCTACATTTAGCTATTTGTCTCCCTCCTTTGGGAGCCTTAACCCTTTATTAACCCTTTTACATATCAAACATCCTTCTGTAGCCCTTTGGGGTATCCCATAAATTCCAAGGGTAGCATAGAATTTCAAATACATTTCTACCTATGCTTTAATTCCCCAATGATTCCCCTCATATAGTTTTTGGATCACCATTCTTGCAGTATCTTGTAATAACCACAGAATCCCCTTAAGACCATTTTTGTTGTTTGGTAATTATAAATCTATATCCTTAATCCTTTTACTATCTATTTTCCTTTCCCCTTCAACTATAATATATATTCTAGATATTTTACCTCCTTTCATACCAACTGGGCTTTATTTGCTAGACACCCTCTTTCCTTTCTTCTGCCAAAAAGTTGCTTTCCCATTTCTTTATAATTCCCAGAATAAGATCTTACAAACCTGGGAAGCTACATAAAACTGTATTTGCTTCCACAGCTTAAAAGGGGAAGAAAGAAAAGAAAGAAAAAATCATTTGTCCTGTATCAGATAGACTACACTTGTCCATGGAAGCTCTATCAAAAATTGTCACATTTTTTTTCTCCTCCCCCTTTCACCCTGATTAGATACCATGCTACAAAAATATAACTCAATAAACTTATTGTAAATAACACATTCAGGATTTTAAAAGGTAAAGCACATAGGCTCACCAATTAGCATTGGGCCAACATTTCTGGAATGCCTTTGTCTCAGGCAAATAACATTCAAATCACTCTTGTGGCAGCACATCAAAGAACGCCAGGATAGCTAAGAAGACAAAAGATTGTCTCCCCCTTCCCCCACTCACTAAACCAGACAGAGTAAAAATTTATACAAAACTTTTGCTTGAAACAGCCCTCAGGAGGAAAATTGCCTTAACATTTACAAAAGTGGCTTGCCAATACCTCCCTCCTAGGGCTAAAAAATAAACCAGCCCCAAAACACTCAGCCAACCCTCATGGCTAAAGCAGGATTTGAACTCAAATCCAGCCTTGCAGCCTGGTTTTCTATAAAGATTTCCCTCCCCCTCCTTGGCTCCAAGGAAAAGGAAAACAAATTGTGCACACACAGTATGCAGCAATTAATCATCTTTTCTGCAATAGCAAGGAGTCCCAAAGACACATATTTATCAGATGTTAAATAAAACATCGTAAGATTGTTCCTTTGACAAGAATACCCTCAAATGCATTATTAAGGATAAATCCAAACTAAAATGCAAAGGAAAATCACTGAAGCATACCACACATACAAAAAGAGAATATCAGAGTTGAATGGGACATTAGAGGTCCTCTAGTCCAACCCCTTACTGAAACAGGAAACTCTATCCATTTCAGACCCTATCAATTTCTAACCTCCTCCCAAAAACCTCCAATAATGAAGCATCCACAATTTCTGGAGACAATTATCCCACTGATTAATTATCCTTACAGTCATGAAATTTTACCCATTTTCTGTTCTTTAAAAACACACATACACACAAACAAACATGCAGACAGAAACTGCCTCCCCCCTTTTTTCTTCTTCTTCTTTCTTCTTCTTTTTCTTCTTCTTTCTGCATCTCTTACTTTTCCAAGGCAGAAATTCTTGGGTTAAAAAAGTAACAAACTAAACATTTTTAAAAGGATTGCTCAAAAATTTCACCCCCCTTCAATAGCCCTTCCACCATGAGTTTTAAACCCATTCTTCCTTCCAATGTAATATTATACTGTTTCTGGTGAATTACTTCACCAGGGTTCTTTAAAGTCACCTTTAAAGGATCCATGTGTACCCCTCTTCTATTGCCCTCTTGGGCCCATATAAGAGGGTCCATTTTTCCTTGAGCTTCCTCACTCAAGGCCATAATGTTTACCATTATTTCCCTTTCATTTCCCATAATAACAATCCCCAATTTACCAATTAAGTACCCCCTGGCCAAATTGCAGCTCCCTTTAATCAATACAAAGTTCAGGTCCTTTTACTACTGTCTGGACCACAGCAGATTTAAATATTGTTGCTTCTACTACATGTCCATAATTCCCTGATCCTTAATCTTCCCTTTCCCAATTTGCATTCCTGGAGGTAAAAGTTCAGGGTAAATCAGGTGGTCCAGAATCCACCAAGTACACCCTTTCCTCCTCCAGGGATCCAACCTTTAAGGTTTATCAGGGGTTCCTAAAAAGCTGGACCAAAAAAACAGATTAGTCCCCTGACACCCCTAATCCTCAAAGTTCACCAAATTTGCTAGTTCTTCCCCCTCCTTCCTCTTAAGGTACCGTACTCATTTTCTCAGTGTCCTTCCTCCTTACAAAATGCACATTTATTTATTTAAGGACTGGGGAAAATTTTTCTCCTAGAGATTTATATCCCCTGGTGCCAACTGGCTGTCCTCACCCCCAGCCTGCCTTTCCTAATTACTCTTCCTCTTTGCTGGCCTGTTTGCAATAATTGAGCCATGATTGTTATCTTATCTTATGTTTATCTCTCTCCTCTTCTCACTTCGCATATACTTTCTGAGCCTCTTTTACCGCTAATAAATCTTCTATTGTTTTAGTTTTCCCTCTGTCTAATTTCTGCATTTGTACCCTAATACCTTCCCATGCTTTCCATTGGTCCTAAAAAAATTTCTAACCTGTTTTCCTACTTCAATAGGATCTTCTATTAGTTTGGGCAATTCTTTCCTAGATTGCCTGATTTCAAAAGCTGTTAGGGGGGACAATTCCCTCCCTTTGGAGAGAGGTTTTCTCCTCTCTTGTCACCTTCCAAACTATAGGAACCTCAAGAAATACATAGCTTTCTACTTAACTCTTTCACACAAAATAGCAGATCAGAGATCTCGCCTTTCATCCTGGCCAGGCATAAAACTTCATACAGCTCCTTTCTCTCTCTCTCTCTCCCTCTCTTCCATCTGATTATTTCCATTCTTTTAACACCTTCCATTGTCCTTCTAATTACTAAGAAACTACCCTTCTTCACCCTTTCTTGCTTTTACACCCGACACAAAAAAATTCCAAATGCTTCACCCCAGGCAAAATAATCATTCTTATTTTCAAGGAACTTTTTCAAAGCCAATGAGTTCCATCTCCCAAATTTCCTTTTGGAATAAGGCCTTGTTGTTTTATTGTATATTACTGTTAGAGGGTCTCTCCCTCCCCTCCCCCAGTTCTTTAGAAATGAGTCAATACACTCTCCAAACACACAGACCATTAAACATAATTTCCAGACCTTTCCACTTTTACTCTTTTATTGGCCGGCACATTGGCCGGGGAGGCATCCCTCCTCTTCAAACTCTTATTGCCCATTAACACCTCTCTGATATACAGATACCCCTCTGGTATCTTACCTGTCAGGCTGAGTTGAAGTCCTTCCTTAGGTCGGCCGACTTTTCCTTAGGTTTTCACTGGGTCCTGGCTTTCCGTCTCGGGATCTCCAATTCCTCCTTGTTTGAGCAGGGGCAATCCGACCTTTAGGGCTGGGAAAAACTTACCCAGGTGCGCATTCCCCTTTCGAATATCCCCGGCTGCCAAAGATGGAACAGATGCAAATCCCGGAGGAGCCCCCAAGGCTGTTATGTGCTCCTGGCTACTTTCCTTTGTGACCAGAGGCAAGCTCGCCTGACCAATAACCAGCCAAGACACAGTGAAGGCCTTTTGTTTCGTTTATTGCAATAAGTGGGGAGAGAAGCTTTCAAAGCTTGGTTCTCTCCAAAGTTTTAACCCAAAATATCTCCTTCTTTTATTCATCCCTCTCACCGGCCGCTACAGCCCTCCTCTTTCCCCATTGGCTGAGGTAGTATGAGGTTACACTCTTTCCGTCCGCCTATACAAATTTCCTGATAACATACTAAATCATATTCACATATACAATAAGAATAAGAAAAAATATTTTCTTATCGTTATTTTAATATATTTATGTCTCCACAATAAGCTCTTTTCCTGCTTTTCTATTCATTGTGTCTCTCTTCTTATCTTATTTGGCATGGTTTCCTGCTTTCCTATACTTCCTGGCTAGCCATTTCCTTAAAAAAAAACAACTATTTATCTATTTTATTACTTCCCTCTTCCTTTCTCAGCTATTTTTACCTCTATGGTTATCTTACTTCCTTAATGTTATCTCTTTCTGACTCTCACCCTCTGTATTTTTAACTGACTGAAGATTTATCATATTGATGTATATTTATCAATGGGAAACTAAAAATTGGGAAAAACAAATTAGGACATTGATTGTCCATAAAGACTGAATGTTAAAATAATCAGGATATGTATAAGCTAAAAATTATTGATAAATATAAGAATGTTATTTTTATTTAATTGATATAATAAGAATTGTATTAGTTTAAACATGAGACAGTAAATACTAAGGGGAAAAGAGAGGAAATATATAATGTGGTAGTTTGAGACTTATACTAAAGATACTTGTATGTCATTGAATTATTGATTAACTCAGCCGCCATGTTGCTTTTTAAATACTTAAATGTAAAATTAGAAAATTAATAAAAGATAAAAAAGAAACCTAACAGTTTACTAAATAATTATTTTTGTTACTTATCCTTTGTCAGATGACAATCTTACACACACACCCGAATTATCCTTCAGTTTCAATTTGAGACAAGGAAAGAAAAGTCTTTTTCAAGACTTTTTTTTCTGTAGCAGAAGATTCTTGCCTTCGCTTTCTCCGTTCTGAGATTTAGAAACTCAAACTGCACCCATCATTCCAACTACGGAGGAGAGCCCTGAATTTTGTTTTTTTTTTTCCAATTTTTTTTATTTTTCAATTATCAATTACATAAACAAAAAGAAGAAATTTCACATTTAACAAGATAAAATAAATACACCTAGATGTCGCTTGCCCACCCCCCCGAAACTGCATCCACCCTCTCTTATACTCTCCCTTACTTCCCTCCTCCTTCTCCCTCCCCTCACCTCTCTCTCCCTTCCCCCTCTCCTCTCACCATCTTACTTCCTCCCAAACCTTTCTCCTCCTCTCTCTCTCCCCTCCCCCTCTCCTCTCACCATCCTACTTCCTCCCTAACCTTTCTCCTCCTCTCTCATCCCTCTTCGGATACAGTACCGGGGAAATGCCCAAGCAACATCTCTCTCATAAGTTATCCCTTATTATCTTACTTTGATCCTATCATCTAACCTACCTACCCCCCCACCCCAACCCCCCTCCCTCCCAGTCCTAAAGACCCACCCAGCCCCAACCTCCCATCCCCCCCACTTCCCAGAGCTTGGCACAGGATTTTCAAACATATTAAACAAAATCTACTTAACTTTAACTAATGCAAACTAAATCTAACTAAACCTATCCAACTATACAAATAACAAAATCAGTAAGTTACTTTAACTCAAATACAAAACAAATTTAAACAAATTAAAGAAAATCAACTATCAAAATCAAATAATGCCAAATTTAAAACAAAAATTGTTCATAATCAAGACAGTACTTTTAATCATATCTACTCTAATCAAATTAAATCCCATATTTATTTTAACTTTAACTAATACAAACTAAATCACAGTAAGTAAAACAAAAATTATTCATAATCCAAACAATACGTTTAATCATATCTACTCTAATCATAATTTACCCATTAAATCCCATATTTATTCTTCATATAATTTATCCACCTTTTCCACACCGAGATGTGTATTTCTTTTAAACAATATAAACTTAGCTCTTAACTCTTTCCCCCCCAGACCCAAATAAATTTTGTAATAACCTTTTCTCCCAAATCAAAACCTTACAACATTCTTATCCACTTTTAATATATCATAATATATCATAAGTACTCTCAAATATTAAATCACCAAATTAAAACCTATCAACTATTCTCTCAAACAGAAATCATAATTTTAAACTTTTAAACTTTCCCCTAAAGAGCAAAAAATTAACTTTATACATTTATTAAAGATTATAGTAAGTACTCTCAGATATTAAATCCCTAAATTAAAGCCTATGAAGTCCTCTCCCAGGCAGAGATCACAAATAGCCGGCTGGTATTCCAACTTCTCCTTCTATTATCTATTGCTTAGAAGATAACGAAAAACCTTCTGCTGTTCCATTATTTTACTTCTAAAAACTGCACGAGTCATGCCCAGTTTCTTTGATGAATCTTCTGTTAAGGAGGACTGCTGCAAAGGTTCAACCTGCATATTTTCTTCAATCAGCTGCTCTTCCAACTTTTCTTCCACCTTTATTTTACTTCTAAAAGCTCCACAAGTACTCAATTTCATTAATGAATCTTCTGTCAAGAGAGATTGTTGCAAAGGTTTAACCTGCATATCTTCTATCCATTGCTCTTCCAACTTTTCTTCTAATATCTCAGCTGTAGGTAATAAAGAGCCCGCCTTCAAAACAGAAGTGTAAAAATCTTTCGCTTTTAAAATTGTATCAAGTCTGTAGCATGTCCCCGCATAATTCACCACTATTCCAGCCGGTATCTCCCATCTGAAACGAATTTGTCGCCTCTTAAGCTCATCAGCCAGAAAAGCAAAATGCTTTTTTACTTTAAGAATTCTTGAAGGTAGTTCTTTCAGAAGTATAACATCCTGGGCTGCAATTTGAAATCTCTGCTTGTAAAAGACTTGTAAAATTTTATTACGAAGTGATCTACTAAAAAAATAAATAACCACATCTCGTGGTAAATTCCTCTGTCTTGCAACCCTTGAATTGACCCTAAAAACTTTTTCTGTCTCTCTCAATATTTCTTCAGGCTCGGATTCCAAAATAAGAGCTATATCCTTTGCAACCACTTGTCTCAAATCTTCTTGATTATTTTCCTGCATTCCTCTTATTCTTAAAGCGAACTCCATACTTCTATATTGTAACATAGTAATTTCATCCTGAATTATTTCCACCTTATCTTCTATTTTACTTCCAATTTTTCAAAATTTTCTACAGCAACACCAATACGCTGATCCAAACGATCTATATGATCAGCAAACTTCTGAAACACAGACGCAATATCTTCTCTCAATTTCCTAAATTTATTTTCAATAATTTCACTTATCTCTTTTTCAATCCGTCGCACACTATCTTCCAAAGCGTCCTGTAAGTCTTTAGGTAAAACTGCAGGTAAAGCTGAGAAAAGTGGTGGAAATTTAGACTCAACTTGCTGAGCTATCTGCATTACCGAAGAGGAGATTGAGGCTTTAGAAACGAAAGCTCCAGAATGCTTTGAAGCCATCTTAAAAAAAAGAAAAAAAACTCTTAAAATCTTATAAAACCTTTAACAAAAAGAGAGAGAAAAAAAAGGAGACAGAAGGAGGGGAAAAAAGACAAAAGCCCCGTGTATATAAAAAAAAAGAAAAAAAAAGAAAATTGTTACATTGTTTCAAATTGAAGTTCCGGTCCTTTCACTCTTCAAAACAACATCTCAGCGCCATTTTTCACCCCTCTCAAATAAGAAAAGAGAGAAGATGAAATCTTTTCCAGAGTTAAAGTCTCAAAATAATCACAGATATAATCTCCCTGGTCAGCTCTGTCTGCTTTAAATTTTACTCACAAGTTCATTTTGAAAACAGATGTGTAAGCAGCGTCTAACTTTGCCCCCCCCCCAAAAAAAATTAGAGCAAAGACATCCTGGAATGTGGAGAACGCCTCAGACTCCGTGGGAGCTCTCACCCTCCGACAACCAAAGAAAAAAAAAACTTTGGGGTCTCTCAGGGAGCCCTGCCACTATCCGAAGGAAACTCATCTCCTCCCCTTCGCCCAGGGAGAGAGATTCCAAGCCGCAAGACGGCTGTTGCTCGCTGTCTCAGCTGGCTTTGACACATTCCAGGGCGGACGGCTGAAAACAGCCGCCCTCGGCGCCGCCGTCACAGGAAGTCGCCGAGAGCCCTGAATTTTGGACTCCCATATAATCTTTGATCATAAGACAAACATTACAAAATCTATAAATCAGCCAGTAAATCTTACACACAGGTCAGTTTTTCAGATAACAAAAAAATTATCTCAAACCTTACCCAACGTCTGCACCAAACGCTTCTCATCCGTTTCCTAAATCCTCCCAATAAATCCAGTAGCACCCTCAGCCAGTATGGCAACAGACAGGTAAGCCAGCCAATCAACATCTGCTATGACAAAGGCAGGGCTCTTATGCATACAAACTGTTAACTTTAGGTGGTATATTCCCCATGAGAAGGACTACCCTGTCACTGCAGCAAGGAATTAACCTTTAACTTGTGTTTGTCAAGGGGAGGCAAGATCACAACTGGGAACAATAGGATCAGAACATTCAACATGGACAATGTCCAAGAATGGAAAGTTGGAACACTGAACGGTTCTCGAACTCTCTTCTAGCATCCTAGGATCATGAGGTCACCATTTGTGACCTTTATGGACAGCTTCCAACCAGCAAAGTAAAGGGGGAAATTGGATTCGCTTAACGACCGTCTGATTCACTTAACTGCAGTGATTTGCTTAGCGGCCGGGGCAAAAGAAAGTTGTAAAATTGGGCATGATTTACTTCACCACCACCTGGCTTAGCAAAGGAAAATCTGTCCCAGCTCTTATCATAGGTTGAGGATTACCTGTACTATGGAATTCAGTTCTCTCCATTTGCAGGCCCAGCAGAAAAAGGTGGTAGAAAGTAGAAGACCACTCCAGGTGTGAAGAAAGGCGTCCTTTTTGAAAATGGCTGCTCTTGTTTTTTTTTTTTAAAGTGCACATACTTTGAAATGAAATGAAATAATAGAAATGTGCCCAGCAGGGGATAAGCAGTACTTTTAAAATGGGGGGGGGGTACAGACAGTGGTGGGATTCAGCCAGTTCGCACCACTTCAGCAGAACCGATAGCTAATTTTTTGTTGCCCAGGTCCAGAATGGACTTCTGGAAGCGGCATCCACACAGAGAACCAGTTGTTCACATATTTGAATCCCACCACTGGGTACAGATCATTCAATGCTATCCGGAGCAATGCCATTTCTTCTACCTCATGGAGTATCCATAAAGCAGGACTAGCCTGTAGAACATCCTAGCAGAGACAGGTTTCTTGGCTGCATGATTTCAGATGACGTAGGAGAGTTCGATCTTAACAGGCCAGATGAATTCAGATCATGAGAAGATATGCGGCAGAAGGCTGCACATGGAGTTTTCTCCGGTTTAAAAAATTAATGCTTGGATTTATAAAAGTTTGGAGAGCCATGTTCTGGAGGTCTAGTAGAGTCACTAGCTGAATCAGTTCGGGTAGGACAGGAGAGACAAACTAATGACACCTGACTCATTATTGGACAACAATATAAGTTCCTATCACCCTTTCTCTAACATGCTAGTTTATTATGTACGTTGCCATTTTCAAAAGTGCTTGTGTGAAAAAGCGACCTACACACCAACTACAAATGGAAGTATTAGTTTTCCCCCTTATCCAGATGTCCCCCCGAGGGTTGGACTTAAGGTTTCTTCCCACAGTTTTTATTTGCTGGCCAAGATACAATGCAATAATTTAAAAGGTTGCATTGTGATCTGAGTTTTGATCATCTTGCTACTCTTCCTTGCCTCTGTAAGGGCACAGCAGAATACATTTGCAACTGGATGCAAAAAATAAGGTCAAAGAGAATATTTTAGCAGACAATGCTTGTTTTTTGTCTGATACTGGTGCATGTTGAGCCTCTCTCTTCCATCCAGCTGTTTAAAACCCTGGATTCTGATTCCTTTTAGCATTTGTTTATCTGCTAATCCTTCTTCGGTTTTGGAGGAATCAAGACCTTGCTGGAATACAGTCTAGCTTCATTCCAAGTCTTTTTGTGGACTACACTGTCAAAATACCAGGATATGTCTTCTCTCCCTTGCCTGGGTGAAGCAGAAGATGCTATGGACCATAGGTAGACTATTAAATGACTGACTTTTCTTTTTTTAAAATATCTTTGATTTGTTTATAAAATAAATATTCAGTGGAAACAAATGGACAATTTTCTGATGTTTTACATGTTTTACTCTTTATAAATTTGTGTGATGTTTTCCTTTTGAGGAAAAGGCTGGTATGAAGTGTTTTATGAAAATTCTATACAGTATTTTCCAATTATTTTAAATCTAATAATCCAATTTCCCTTTGTCTCAATATCTCCCTTTAGCCCATTAGTTGACAGTTTAGGATGCTCTCTAGTAAGGCAAAAAGCCCCAGATTTCAACCAAATTCTAGCTTTCTTCTTTTGCCAACCAGGCTTCCATATCGGTGCTTTTAAATCATTGAATAAATCTCCATTCTTGTGTATATTACTTGAATTAAAGGAGACCATCTAATTGCCAATTTTCTAAAAGATCTAACCCATTTATAATCATTAAGTTATTGCCCTAGTAACCCAGATCCCTGTATTTGCTCTGGTATAGTTGTCTTCAATTCAGTCTGGTCGTCTTCTTTCTTAGGTTTCTTCTGATTTGTATAGAAAATCATTTCCAGTTTTATAGTAGGTTCTTTCATTGCAATCAGGGTTTCGCTTTGTAAATTTAAGCTGGCACCTTGGTCTTTCAGTCTAGTTTTGATTATCTCATTGGCTTCAAGAATTTTTTCAAGTATAAGTTTAAACATAGCCAAAGTTTTTTGCTGCTCCTCCTCCATTTCTGACATGCTTATAGATGGTCTTTTAGTGAAAGCTATTTATTAAACAAGAGTCAGTAAGTATTCACCTCCACAATTCCTAGAAACCAATTTCACTGCCTAGCTGCTCTCTCAGTTTTTGATCTCTCTTAGATAACACCAAGGTCAGGTCCGGGCTATGAGCAAGTCTCTTTGTCAAAAGTAATAAATTGCTGCACCAAGCTTTGCCATAAGATGTCCCTGATAGCATTTAAAGTCTTTTTCAGATCCCAGGCTAGGTTTTTATCCAATTTAAGTTCTTTTTCTTCTTTTTTATAAGTAAATAATATAGCAGGTCCCCGTAAGAGTAGGAACTTTTTGAGTCCCCAAATTCCAAAAGGATGTAAATTCAATTATATTAAGTTATTCTTTTCAATCTTTTGTTTCCCCAGGTAATCAACACCACCATTTTAGAGGGTGAGAGGAAAATGTTCCCTTCCCTCTCTCCTCACAGGGGGAAGAGTTTTCAGGAAGCTTTTAACAGGAAAAGTACTTGGGCTACAGAGAAGGTAAAATCTCACCCTTTTTCTCCATGTTGCTTTCAAGGTGCTTGTTAGTGAAATTGGCTTCGGCTGTCAGTAGCTTAATGATGGGCCATGTTGATAGCCAATCTTTTCCCCATCACTTTGAAGAGCTGCCCCGATCAAACGGGAGGGCTGCCGCCGTTCCGCGATCACTCGGGGGTCCTCTTCACGCTCGTCGCCCCTACAAGGCAACTTCCGACCCTCTTCAGAGTCCCCCGGTGGGAAAAAAACAGACGGTGGATAGAGCGATCGCTCTACATGTCTCCCAGCACTGCGATTGCAAACCGGAAGCCAAAGTATTTATAATTCTTGAGCGACAGCTGACAGATACTATTTTCCAGTTTAAGCCATTCACTGACTAATTCAACATGGGAACAAAAGGAATCTTCAAGGCAAGTAGCTGAATCACTTTATATGGATAGAAGCAAGCTGTGAGCCCCTCTTAACGCTACCATCTACCTGATCTGAGAATAAGATTGAATATTTCCTGCAGAATCTCTATACTTCAATTTTATGAATGCTAGGTGTGGGGCCCTCCTTGCAGTCTTAACTGATCATAGCTGCAGGTATAAAGAGAAACAAAGCTATATGGTCTACAGCAGGGCTCAGTTTAATACTGACTAGTATTAGTTGAGTCACTTGATCCTAATGACATTTATTTAGAAATACAATTTCCTGATTTTAAAAAAACCCCTTCATTAAGATAAAACTGCAGTCTTAATTTTAAGCTCATAATTTAAGAGCTATGAATATTTAAAGAAGAGAATAACCACCATCAATTCAATCAATTAACTGAAAATGGAGAGAAACCACAGAAAATATCTAAACAGGTGCAGAGGAACAGGAGGAATACAAGATCAACCTCTGAAGGGCTGGAAGTACCATCCAATATGACCTCCTGTGCAAAACATCAATGTTTCTTGACCTTGTTGGCATCCATTACTCTCTGGCAACCACTGAGGTG
The DNA here is from genome assembly GCF_016545835.1 of Crotalus tigris. Taxonomy (NCBI): domain Eukaryota; kingdom Metazoa; phylum Chordata; class Lepidosauria; order Squamata; family Viperidae; genus Crotalus; species Crotalus tigris. The sequence continues at coordinate 1,543,364 of NW_024096609.1, read as the reverse complement.
CTTCCAGGCATCCCATATGAGAATAGAGGGAATGATAATCCACAGACCATTCAGAAAGACAAAGTAAAACCAGAAGTAGGTAGGGTGCCACTTCTCACTATGGCGAAAGCCATCACGGTATGCAGTGTAGAAGTAGAGAACATCACCATATAGTTGACCTATGGTTAGAGATAGACAACATGGCTGATTAAAGTAGGAAGAAAAGATCAAAAGTGGACAAGCCAAAAAAGAAATGCAGTCAGGTGTATGGAACATTAACCAAGAATAAAAATATTTAATTGCTTTTGAAAGATTGCATTAACATTTATATATCCTGACATACCTCCCTCCTTGTCTTGCATACCTACCTATTGACACCACTAGCTGCAGCACGTATCGATGGGACTGGCGTGAAAGAAATGCGACTGCAGTCCAAAGACTGAGGGGAGTCAAAACACAGAAAGTGACAGTTTCCACGCAAATTATAAAATTATCTGATCTGCAAATACATAAATGAAATGAATTTCATCTTGAGGTCCTAAAACATCCCAGGTTTCTTACAGTTCACTACATTCGATCTGGAGAGGGAGAAAGGGGATGATAGATTAGATAGACAGATATAGATAGATAGATAGATAGATAGATAGATAGATAGATAGATAGATAGATAGATAGACAAACAGATATAGATAGATAGATGGATGGATGGATGGATGGATGGATGCATGCATGCATGAAAATTCACAAAGATAATAAAACCAACTCAGGCCAAACAGCAGAATTTGATGCAAGTGAGGAGCGTGAAAATAATTTAGAAATATAAAAGATTAGGATCCTTAAAAAGAAATGCAGGAATTCTTTTAATTTTGTTGTACTCGCCCTATTAAAAAGTTGTCTTGGCAGCAGAAAATATATTAAGAGAACTCATGCAAAAATTGTGAACATCTCAGCTATATTTATGTTTGCATTATGTCAAATCATCCTTTCCCTATCCCCGTACTCAGACCAGGTACTTGTGTTCAAAATTGCTTAATGCTGGATCTTTGCAAAAATATCCAGACCTTTGCCTATCATTTCAAAGTTAATACTTACATCATATATCTGCTGTCACCTTTGCCATATTCCTTAACTGGAAGATATAAAGAGAAATTAGTAGAAGAAATTCATCGGAACTGCAGTAGAGAGAGTTTGTGAATTTCCCTGTATTTTTCTTAAATATTAATTATAAAAGGGTTGTGCATCACTTTAGATAAAAGGCAAATAGATGCTTGGAACATCCAGAGGTGCAGAAGTGACACCTGTCTCCAACTCCTTAAACCAAACACATCTGTTCTGAAATTTCCAAGTACTTCCTATTCTAGAAGGCAACATATAATGAATGTGAGATTATGAAGACCACATGAATGCTATCACGCCAATAAAACTTTCTAAATACACAAGGACTTACTTTAGCCTAAAATCATGCTTTTTGGTAACAAATGCAAATATTAAGAAACATACATTTTCACTTCTCGCAGTTTTGATAATACTAGAAGGAATCAAATATTCTTAAATTCAGATGTTGTTGTCGAATCTGAAGTTTTTAGTGTGTTGTATGTGTACCCCATTCATTATGGCTTATTCAGCAAACCATGGCAAAGCCAGATGTGCAAAGTGAATTATTGTGACTAATATAAAACGTAATTTTTCTAATCTGATTTCTGCTTCCCTTCTTGTTACAATTTCAAAGCATAGCATTATAGCTATATGTTTTTTACCTAGACTTTTATAAGGATTAAGTGATTTGATACTGCAGATTCTATACTGCTGGCTCCAATTCCCAGGAACCGTTATGGGTAATGATATTTCAGCTGACATACTATTATCACTTCTGCAAAAAATGCAGCTTTCTAGGTATATATATTAATATAAATATATAAACCAACTTGTCCACTTTGAAAACTTTCAGGTATGCTGGATTTCATTTCTCATTTTCTCTCACATATGTGGAAAGCATTAGGTTGAAGATGCTCCATGGATTAATCTCAACAAATACTAACCTGTCTTCAATCAAACTTGTTTTATCTACAACAGATACTGTTACATCTTGTTGTTGATATACATGCTATATCTAATTGGACCATATTCTATGTGAAGGCTAATTCAGGAGTTTGGGGAAGAAAAAGGAAATAATTAGGGAACAGATTGGTTAAAGTGCTGGTCTAGAAAGCAGGAGACAGTGAGTGACTTTAGGCCTGTTAGTCTGTCAGGCTGAACCACTTCACACATAATTCTTTTGTGGAGTATTAGATATGGAGGATGGAGTATTAGATATGTTCACTGCCTTGAGTTGACACATACAGTGAGGCGAATTTTAAAAAATGTAATAATACAGATACAAAATGAGCTGAGCCATATGGCAAACATCTTCCAACCACTGAGGGAAATACAGAGGGTTACATCTGCAAAATATTAGTATCCGCTTACATATTTCAATTCAAGATGAGTTTTTTCCCCCAGTGCTTTCTTTAATGCTCTCCATCAAGCCAACCTGGAGGATAGACTCTAAAACTTTTCAATAAAACAGAGGTGATTCAAAAGCACAGGAGGGCACACATATGTTATTTGTGCAGTGCTTTATGTCAAATGCATTTTCTCAGCATCATGGTGCAGCTGCAGAGAGCAGCCAGGCAACCACAGGGAAAAATGCATTGCTTTAAAGTAGTCCCTTTTCACATTCCATTGTACCCCACAGCCCTAGCATGCAACCTTTAACACAGGTTTCCTAAGGATAATTATATGTGGAAATCTATTTGCGGCCTTATTTCAGTTTTCACATCATATCAAGTTCCTATATGTGGGACTTTTCTTATGAACTATTAAGAATCAATAGCTCTACATGCACAAAAAAATAGACAGAGCTCTATATGGAGAGCATAGCAGAAGCATTAAACTATTCTAGTGTTATAACAGCTGAATCCAGTTTTATCTGCACATTTTATATTTTCCTCTCACTCTTATTGCACAGTTGTAATAGGTGCCTTTCAAAGGTACAGACAAAAAGCTGCCTGCAGATACAAAAAACAATCAATCTGGAGAATTTGGAAATCTATTTCTGGAGTGATTGCAGGATAGTGCTATCTCAAAAATAACCACATACATACAAGTAGTCCTCATTTAATGTCCACTTGTTCACTGGCTGTTTGAAGTTACAACAGTGCTGAAGAATTCACAACTGTCCTTGTAGTTCTGGCCATCATAGCAGCCCTATGATCAGGTTAATGTGGGTCAGGTACTTGCAACTGGCTTGCAATTATATCACAACATCCTGCTATTATGTGACTACCATTTGCAACCTTCATTGCTGGCTTCCAACAAATGTTAACAGGGAAGCCACCAGGAGGTTGCAAATGGTGATCATGTGACTGAGGGATGCTACAACCATTCAGGAGTCATCTAAAGAGGGAAACTGGGACTGCAGGAACTGTTCTTATAAGTCAGGGGTCTTCAGACTTGGCCCTTTTATGACTTGTTGACTTCAACTCCCAGAATTCCTCAGCCAGCATGCCTGGCTAAGGAATTCTGGGAGTTGAAGTCCATAAGTCATAAAAGGGCCAAGTTTGAAGACCTCTGTTATAAGTTGTTGTGGTCATGTGACATTGATTTATGGCCACATCAGTTACACTGAATTTGCTGGTCCAAGTTACTATTGGTAAGCAAAGACTCTCTACACAAGTGTCACTATCACATATTTGTGTTCTAAAGTCTGATTCAAGTACACAATAGAAGGATTTACCGATGTGTCATTTGCTCCATTTATGCCTCCTGCAGATCCTCCTGCCCACCCTCCACTTTCTGCCCATGTTAACCTGCTGCATCAATTTTTCCCCAAAATCAAGAGACAGAAACCAGATAGACACACATCTTACAGAGCTGCGAGAGAAAGGATTGATCCCCTGGGATTTCCATATAGTAAAGGGCAAACCAGCCATCAATGACAGTATGAATAAAAACACAGATGGTAAACCAGGAAATGATCAAGGTGCGCCAAGTTCCAAAAGGGCCCCACGTCTTGCTTCGCCAACTTGCTACGAACCAAGTCAATAGCAAGAGAATTCCTGAAGTAGAGAATACGAATGTCAAGAATTGCCATGAGGGTCGGTCATTTGGGATGTAATTTTGGAGTTCCAAATTCCGAGGCCAGTATGGGTGGTGGACAACATCAGGTTTTGCTTCCAGAACCATACTGGGTTGAGAAAGTGTGAGTTGAGCCAGTAAAAAAGGCAAGGGCTTTTTCTGGTAGAAAATGACCCACCTGCATTAAATACAGAGAATTAGTTAAGCACAACCTATGATCAGATTCTTTCAGTTTGATATTCTTTCGTCCGCCAGTTTGGAGGGGAACTCCGGTTCTAACGGGAGAGCTATCACTCTCTTGCAATCCAGCGAAAGCGCTTCCTTGCTGGTCACCTCTTCAGGGCCACTTTTTGACCCTTTTAGCCCCCCCCCCAGCGATGCGAAACTGAACTCAATCCGGGGCAGCCCTCCAAACCAGTGGACAAAAGACCGGCCATAGAAATATGACCTGTCACTAAGCTGCAGACAGCCAAAGTCAAACTTACCACCAGACACCTATAAAGCAGCGCGGATGAGACTGGGTGAGATCTGAACCTCTCTTCAATCCTATTTTTTTTATAGAGATTTTATTGATTCTCTTTTGCATACATATGTTAATTTTCCAATCAACGAGCTGTCTGGAGTTAGCTATGCTAATACATATTTGATTCCTAATCCTTCATTCTTTACTCTAACCAACGATAAAATAAATCCCAAGTTTGGTAGTAGTCTGTGGCTTCTTTATCTTTCAATCTCATAGTTAATCTGTCCATCTCTGTGCATTCCAATATTTTTCTAATTATTTCTTCTTCTGATGGCCATCCTTCATTCTTCCAATATTGTGCACAGATTATTCTCACTGCTGTGGTAATGTGTAAAATTAAAAATAAACTCTGCTTATTAATCTTTTCAGGTATTATACCTAGTAAAAAAAAAATCAATGTGTTCACCTAATATTTTTTCTAACCACGTATGTATCTTTTCCCAATAAGCCTTAGCTTTGCCACATGTCCACCAAATGTGATAGTACGTGCCTGGGTTGTGCTTACATTTCTAGCATCTATCTGACATATTTTTAAACATTTTTGCTAATCTTGCTAGTGGCAAGTGCCATCTATGAAACATTCTATACAAGTTTTCTTTATATGAAGTTGACATTGTTAATTTGTAATTTCTCTCCCATAGCTTTTGCCATTTTTCTAGTTCTATATTGTAGCCAAAGTTTTTCGCCCATCTTATCATTGTTTAACTTGTTCACTTTCCATTTCCAAAATTAACCTTTATATGCTGCCCGAAATATTTTTCCCCCTCGTGGAGAGAGAGAAGGGAAATTCTATCACACCCTCTAAAAACAGCAGCGAGCAGCGACTGATTATCCAGGGAAGTTTAAAACGTTGAAAGAATAATCTGATTCTAACTGGATTTTTATCTTTCTAAAATTTGAGGACTAAAAGATTTTTTATTCTTATTGACGATAAAAAAAAATCCTAAACTGTATGGGTGACATTTTATGGCTAAACATGATACTATATCTATTAGAGGACTGGAGGCTAAAACATATAAGGAAGGGTTGCTGGACTTGGGTATGTCTAGTTTACTAAATAATTACTTTTGTTACTTATCCTTTGTCAGATGACAGTCTTACACACACACACACACACACACACACACACACACACACACACACGAATTATCCTTCGGTTTCAATTTGAGACAAAGAAAGTCTTTTTCACGACTTTTTTTTCCTGTAGTAGAAGATTCTTGTCTTCGCTTTCTCCGTTCTGAGATTTAGAAACTCAAACTGCACCCATCATTCCAACTACGGAGGAGAGCCCTGAATTTTGGACTCAAAAGCAAATCAGGAGGATGGTCTTAGCAGGACCTTGTGCAAAAAAACCCTAATACGACGGGCTGTAAATGAGGCACTCTGCAAATACAGTATATAAAAGATTTGTGCCCCTAAACACAACATCTATCCCGTATAATCTTTGATCATAAGAGAAACATTACAAAATCTATAAATCAACCAGGAAATCTTACACACAGGTCAGTTTTTCAGATAACAAAATTTTATCTCAAACCTTACCCAACCTAGCTCGCAAAACTTCTGCACCAAACGCTTCTCGTCCGTTCCCTAAACCCCCCCCCCAATAAATCCAGTAGCACCATCGGTAGGTATGGCAACAGATAAGTAACCCAGCCAATCAACGTCTTCTATGACAAACGCAGGGCTCTTATAGGAGTTTTTTTGCTGTACCCGCGCAGCTAATGGGAACGTAGGCTCTGACATCATACAGTATTCTGGCAAACCAATTGATGGAACGTGGCTGAGGCTATGTGGACTCGTGCATAGTCTTCACCGCCTTCTGGCGTGGTTTTCTGGTCACTTGTGTCTCATTTACTTACTACTTATCTAACAAATCTATATAATCGCCCACCTACTCAAGGAATTATAACTCAGGGTTCAAGTAGCCATGGTTTATTGCATAAACTACCATGGCTGGGCGCACAATCAACTGATCATCCACTTTCATTCACACAACGCTTTAAAGCACAAATTTTCTTCAACATGTATACATTCTGTCTAAATAAACCATTGTTTAGCATCTGTGTCTCCGACAAGTGTGATAAAAAACCTGCAGTTATCCAGATCGAGGGTTAGTGTATTGCATGTTTTCTGAGCGCTTCCGATCGGGCTGTACTACCTGCCAACAAAAGGTGATGCGCTGGAGACTGGAAGGGTCCCTCTATTTCACAGCGCTCTGGCTGCAGTGCAATGTGGACGAGGGGCACGAAATTGCAGGCTAAGAGGGTTAGAGAGGCTGGGAACAAAGTCACCTTACAGAAATGGTATAGGGTTTCCTGCCTGAGCAGGGGGTTGGACTAAATGACCTCCAAGGTCCCTTCCAACTTTTATTATTATTGTTGTTGTTATGTAAGTTGGTGAGAAATAGATAAAACGTGTATCCTGAATATTAGACTTTGTGATGAATTGTGATAAAGGGAACTTTGGTTACTTAAAACTTGGAAACTATAAATATTAAATGTTAAATTTAAATATTAATATTAATGGGAAACTAAAAATTGGGAAAAACGAATTAGGACATTGATTGTCCATAAAGACTGAATGTTAAAATAACCAGGATATGTATAAGCTAAAAATTATTGATAAATATAAGAATGTTATTTTTATTTAATTGATATAATAAGAATTGTATTAGTTTAAACATGAGACAGTAAATACTAAGGGGAAAAGAGAGGAAATATATAATGTGGTAGTTTGAGACTTGTACTAAAGATACTTGTATGTCATTGAATTATTGATTAACTCAGCCGCCATGTTGCTTTTTAAATATTTAAATGTAAAATTAGAAAATCAATAAAAGATAAAAAAGAAACCTAACAGTTTACTAAATAATTATTCTTGTTACTTATCCTTTGTCAGAGGACAATCTTACACACACACACGAATTATCCTTCAGTTTCAATTTGAGACAAGGAAAGAAAAGTCTTTTTCAAGACTTTTTTTTTCTGTAGCAGAAGATTCTTGCCTTCGCTTTCTCCGTTCTGAGATTTAGAAACTCAAACTGCACCCATCATTCCAACTACGGAGGAGAGCCCTGAATTTTGGACTCCCATATAATCTTTGATCATAAGACAAACATTACAAAATCTATAAATCAGCCAGTAAATCTTACACACAGGTCAGTTTTTCAGATAATAAAAAAATTATCTCAAACCTTATCCAACGTCTGCACCAAACACTTCTCATCCGTTTCCTAAATCCTCCCAATAAATCCAGTAGCACCCTCAGCCAGTATGGTAACAGACAGGTAAGCCAGCCAATCAACATCTGCTATGACAAAGGCAGGGCTCTTATGCATACAAACTGTTAACTTTAGGTGGTATATTCCCCATGAGAAGGACTACCCTGTCATTGCAGCAAGGAATTAACCTTTAACTTGTGTTTGTCAAGGGGAGGCAAGATCACAACTGGGAACAATAGGATCAGAGCATTCAACATGGACAATGTCCAAGAATGGAAAGTTGGAACACTGAACGGTTCTCGAACTCTCTTCTAGCATCCTAGGATCATGAGGTCACCATTTGTGACCTTTATGGACAGCTTCCAACCAGCAAAGTAAAGGGGGAAATTGGATTCGCTTAACGACCGTCTGATTCACTTAACTGCAGTGATTTGCTTAACGGCCAGGGCAAAAGAAAGTTGTAAAATTGGGCATGATTTACTTCACCACCACCACCTGGCTTAGCAAAGGAAAATCTGGTCCGGCTATTATCATAGGTTGAGGATTGCTTGTGCTATGGAATTCAGTTCTCTCCATTTGCAGGCCCAGCAGAAGAAGGTGGTAGAAGGTAGAAGACCACTCCAGGTGTGAAGAAAGGCGTCCTTTTTGAAAATGGCTGCTCTTGTTTTTTTTTTTTTAAAGTGCATATACTTTGAAATGAAATGAAATAATAGAAATGTGCCCAGCAGGGGATAAGCAGTACTTTTAAAGTGGTGGGATACAGACAGTGGTGGGATTCAGCCAGTTCACACTACTTCAGCAGAACCGGTAGCTAATTTTTTGTTGCCCAGGCCAGGAATGGACTTCTGGAAGCGGCATCCACATAGAGGACCAGTTGTTCACATATTTGAATCCCTCCACTGGGTACAGATCATTCAATGCTATCCGGAGCAGTGCCATTTCTTCTACCTCATGGAGTATCCATAAAGCAGGACTAGCCTGTAGAACATCCTAGCAGAGACAGGTTTCTTGGCTGCATGATTTCAGATGACGTAGGAGAGTTTGATCTTAACAGGCCAGATGAATTCAGATCATGAGAAGATATGCGGCAGAAGGCTGCACATGGAGTTTTCTCCGGTTTAAAAAAATAATGCTTGGATTTATAAAAGTTTGGAGAGCCATGTTCTGGAGGTCTGGTAGAGTCACTAGCTGAATCAGTTCAGGTAGGACAGGTGAGACACACTAATGGCACCTGACTCATTATTGGGCAACAATATAAGTTCCTATCACCCTTTCTCTAACATGCTAGTTTATTATGTGCATTGCCATTTTCAAAAGTGCTTGTGTGAAAAAGCGACCCACACACCAACTACAAATGGAAGTATTAGTTTTCCCCCTTATCCAGATGTCCCCCCGAGTGTTGGACTTAAGGTTTCTTCCCACAGTTTTTATTTGCTGGCCAAGATACAATGCAATAATTTAAAAGGTTGCATTGTGATCTGAGTTTTGATCACCTTGCTACTCTTCCTTGCTTCTGTAAGGGCACAGCGGAATACATTTGCAACCGGATGCAAAAAATAAGGTCAAAGAGAATATTTTAGCAGACAATGCTTGTTTTTTGTCTGATACTGGTGCACGTTGAGCCTCTCTCTTCCATCCAGCTGTTTAAAACCCTGGATTCTGATTCCTTTTAGCATTTGTTTATCTGCTAATCCTTCTTCGGTTTTGGAGGAATCAAGACCTTGCTGGAATACAGTCTAGCTCCATTCCAAGTCTTTTTGTGGACTACACTGTCAAAATACCAGGATATGTCTTCTCTCCCTTACCTGGGTGAAGCAGAAGATGCTATGGACCATAGGTAGACTATTAAATGACTGACTTTTCTTTTTTTAAAATATCTTTGATTTGTTTATAAAATAAATATTCAGTGGAAACACGTGGACAATTTTCTGATGTTTTACATGTTTTACTCTTTATAAATTTGTGTGATGTTTTCCTTTTGAGGAAAAGGCTGGTATGAAGTATGAAGTTCTATGAAAATTCTATATAGTATTTTCCAATTATTTTAAATCTAATAATCCAATTTCCCCTTGTCCCAATATCTCCCTTTAGCCCACTAGTTGACAGTTTAGGATGCTCTCTAGTAAGGAAAAAGCTCCAGTTTTCGGCATCCATTATGCTCTGGCAACCACTGAGGTGCTTCCAGGCATCCCAGGTGAGAATACAGGGAATGATAATCCAGAGACTATTCAGAAAGACAAAGTAAAACCAGAAGTAGGTAGGGTGCCACTTCTCACTATGGCGAAAGCCATCACGGTATGCAGTGTAGAAGTAGAGAACGTCACCATATGTATGACCTACGGTTAGAGATAGACAACATGGCTGATTAAAGTAGGAAGAAAAGATCAAAAGTGGACAAGCCAAAAAAGAAATGCAGTCAGGTGTATGGAACATTAACCAAGAATAAAAATATTTAATTGCTTTTGAAAGATTGCATTAACATTTATATATCCTGACATACCTCCCTCCTTGTCTTGCATACCTACCTATTGACACCACTAGCTGCAGCACGTATCGATGGGACTGGCGTGAAAGAAATGCGACTGCAGTCCAAAGACTGAGGGGAGTCAAAACACAGATAGTGACGGATTCCACGCAAATTATAAAATTATCTGATCTGCAAATACATAAATGAAATGAATTTCACCTTGAGGTCCCAAAACATCCCAGGTTTATTACAGTTCATTACATTCAATCTGGAGGAGAAAGGGGATGATAGATTAGATAGACAGATAGAGATAGATAGATAGATAGATAGATAGATAGATAGATAGATAGATAGATGGATGGATGGATGGATGGATGGATGGATGGATGGATGGATGCATGCATGAAAATTCACAAGGATAATAAAACCATCTCAGGCCAAACTGCAGAATTTGATGCAAGTGAAGAGAGTGAACTGGTGCAAGTTCTTTCCATTCAAGCCTTGCCCATTTTATTTTCCCAAGCTCAATTACTATGGCTGAGGGGAAAAGAGAAAAAAATGAATTAAAAATAAATGGGGAAAAGTAGAATTTAGCCATCCCTTGCAGATAAAATAGTCATGCTCATCAACCAGATCTTCCACTGAGCTGGGAGAACCCCACTGATAATACTCATCTCAAAAGTTCATAAATATGAGACTGGAAAACAAATATCATTCCCTGATATGCTCTTTTAAAGCATGAATAGAATTCAATGGGATGTTTTTTTCTAAAATAATTTAGAAATATAAAAGATTAGGATCCTTAAAAAGAAATGCAGGAATTCTTTTAATTTTGTTGTACTCGCCCTATTAAAAAGTTGTCTTGGCAACAGAAAATATATTAAGAGAACTCATGCAAAAATTGTGAACATCTCAGCTATATTTATGTTTGCATTATGTCAAATCATCCTTTCCCTATCCCCGTACTCAGACCAGGTACTTGTGTTCAAAATTGCTTAATGCTGGATCTTTGCACAAATATCCAGACCTTTGCCTATCATTTCAAAGTTAATACTTACATCATATATCTGCTGTCAGCTTTGCCATATTCCTTAACTGGAAGATATAAAGAGAAATTAGTAGAAAAAGAAATTCATGGGAACCGCAGTAGGGAGAGTTTGTGAATTTCCCTGTATTTTTCTTAAATATTAATTATAAAAATAAGATAAAAGGCAAATAGATGCTTGGAACATCCAGAGGTGCAGAAGTGACACCTGTCTCCAACTCTTTAAACCAAACACATCTGTTCTGAAATTTCCAAGTACTTCCTATTCTAGAAGGCAACATATAATGAATGTGAGATTATAAAGACCACATGAATGCTATCACGCCAGTAAAACTTTCTAAATACACGAGGACTTACTTTAGCCTAAAATCATGCTTTTTGGTAACAAATGCAAATATTAAGAAACATAGTAGTAGTAGTAAAGTTGGAAGGGACCTTGGAGGTCATCTAGTCCAACCCCCTGCTCAGGCAGGAAACCCTACACCATTTCGGACAAATGGCTGTCCAGTCTCTTCTTAAAAACTTCCAGTGTTGTAGCATTTACTGCTTCTGGAGGCAAGCTGTTCCACTGATTAATTGTTCTCACTGTCAGGAAGTTTCTCCTTAGTTCTAGGTTGCTTCTCTCCTTGATTAGTTTCCACCCGTTGTTTCTTGTCCTGCCTTCAGGTGCTTTGGAAAATAGCTTAATTCCCTCTTCTTTATGGCAGCCCCTGAGATATTGGAATACTGCTATCATGTCCCCCCTTGTTCTTCTCTTCATTAAACTAGACATACCCAATTCTAGCAACCGTTCCTTATATGTTTTATCCTCTAGTCCCCTAATCATCTTTGTTGCTCTTTTCTGTACTCTTTCTAGAGTCTCAACATCTTTTTTACATCGTGGTGACCAAAACTGGATGCAGTATTCCAAGTGTGGCCTTACCACGGCATTGAACAGTGGTATTAATACTTCACGTAATCTTGATTCTATCCCTCTGTTAATGCAGCCTAGCACTGTGTTGGCTTTTTTGGCAGCTGCAGCACACTGCTGGCTCATTTTCACTTCTCGCAGTTTTGATAATACTAGAAGGAATCAAATACTCTTAAATTCAGATGTAGTTGTCGAATCTGAAGGTTTTAGTGTGTTGTATATGTACCCCATTCATTATGGCTTATTCAGCAAACCATGGCAAAGCCAGATGTGCAAAGTGAATTATTGTGACTAATATAAAACGTATTTTTTTCTAATCTGATTTCTGCTTCCTTTATTGTTACAATTTCAAAGCATAGTATTATATAAGGTGACCAACCGTCCTCCTTTTGGGAGGACAGTCCTCCTTTTTTGAGTTCTGTCCTCCCTTGAAAAGTGCCCTCCTAAATGTCCTCCTTTTCCATATATCGTCCTCCTTTTGGGAGGACAGTCCTCCTTTTGTGAGTTCTGTCCTCCCTCGAAAATGTCCTCCTAAATGTCCTCTTTTTCTATATTTGAAGACTTATCTGCAGGGCTTTTTTTCCCTCATAGAATGCTCAGAAGGCATTCCGGGAGCTTTTTTTGATGGTTTTTTTCAACTTTTGCCTGAGCTGTGCTACTCCCCCTATTGGCTTTCGAAAGCCGATAGGAATTGCTGCTGAGCGCGCCAAAACACCCGGACGGCAAACTTTGCACGTGCAAGTTGCAGGAACTTTGCACCCCTCACTGCTACCCAACTACACCATCTCCTACTTAGTTCCACAGATAGCTGGAGCAGACTGGAGCGGTAAGTTTCTCTTGCTCTTCCCTGTTCAGTTTGATACAGGGATGCACAGGGTAGGCGGTGGTGCTGGGGGGTGGCTGGGGGGTGGCTGCAGGGCTGGAGCCGGCGCGACTGGTACTTTGCAAGCCGTGGGGCCAGCTCTACGGGGATGTGCAGGGTGGGCGGTGGTGCTGTGGGGTGGCAGGGGGGGTGGTGGCTGCAGGGCCAGAGCTGGCGCGGCTGGTGCTTTGCCTTTGCAAGCTGCGGGGCCAGCTCTACGGGGATGTGCAGGGTGGGCGGTGGTGCTGGGGGGTGGCTTGGGGGTGGCTGCAGGGCCGGAGCCAGCATGGCTGGTGCTTTGCCTTTGCAAGCTGCGGGGCCAGCTCTACGGGGATGCGCAGGGTGGGCGGTGGTGCTGGGGGGCGGTTGCAGGGCCAGAGCTGGCTCGGCTGGTGCTTTGCAAGCTGCGGGGCCGGCTCTCCACGGCAGGGCAGCGGTGCTGGCGGGGCGGCTGTGGGCAGGGGCACGGCGGGCAGTTGACCTTCCATGGGCTGCACCAGCTGGTGGTCTACGCAGTGCTTACCTGCTCTGCCACCACCTCACCCTGCGCACCTACGTGGCCGTCCTGGAGCACCTGGCTCACAACACCTGCCTCCACCGCCCACCCCTGTGCAATTCAGCCGTATAGATTTTTGGACAAGTGAGAAATCGAGATTGAATGTTGATACTCTAGCTGCAGCACTTGCCATAAAATTCAATATGAAGGATATTTCTTGTTCAGATATTTCCAATATATTGTTAGAAGATGATACATTGACAAAAAATATACATTCAATGGAAAAGTACTCATTTAAATAATTAATAGGCATGTAAGTGTAATTACAATATAAAATGTTATTATTACAAATGGTTTTTATTATGCATTTATCATATTATAGTGTATTCTGTATTATTGTTGCAATAAATACAATGTTTCTTTTATTTACGATATTTTTTCTTCAATTTATTCGTGTCCTCCTTTTTGTTGTAAAAAAGTTGGTCACCTTACATTATAGCTATATGTTTTTTACCTAGACTTTTATAAGGATTAAGTGAGTTGATACTGCAGATTCTGTACTGCTGGCTCCAATTCCCAGGAACCATTATGGGTAATGATATTTCAGCTGACATACTATTATCACTTCTGCAAAAAATGCAGCTTTCTAGGTATATATATTAATATAAATATATAAACCAACTTGTCCATTTTAAAAACTTTCAGGTATGCTGGATTTCATTTCTCATTTTCTCTCACATATGTGGAAAGCATTAGGTTGAAGATGCTCCATGGATTAATCTCAACAAATAGTAACCTGTGTTCAATCAAACTTGTTTTATCTACAACAGATACTGTTACATCTTGTTGTTGATATACATGCTATATCTAATTGGACCATATTCTATGTGAAGGCTAATTCAGGAGTTTGGGGAAGAAAAAGGAAATAATTAGGGAACAGATTGGTTAAAGTGCTGGTCTAGAAAGCAGGAGACTGTGAGTGAATTTAGGCCTGTTAGTCTGTCAGGCTGAACCACTTCACACATACTTCTTTTGTGGAGTATTAGATATGGAGGATGGAGTATTAGATTTGTTCACTGCCTTGAGTTGACACATAGAGTGAGGTGAATTTTAAAAAATGTAATAATACAGATACAAAATGAGCTGAGCCATATGGCAAACATCTTCCAACCACTGAGGGAAATACAGTGGGTTACATCTGCAAAATATTAGTATCCTCTTACATAGTTCAATTCAAGATGAGTTTTTTCCCCCAGTGCTCTCTTTAATGCTCTCCATCCAGCCAACCTGGAGGGTAGACTCTAAAACTTTTCAATAAAACAGAGGTGATTCAAAAGCACAGGAGGGCACACATATGTCACTTGTGCAGTGCTTTATGTCAAATGCATTTTCTCAGCATCATGGTGCAGCTGCAGAGAGCAGCCAGGTGACCACAGGGAAAAATGCATTGCTTTAAAGTAGTCCCTTTTCACATTCCATTGTACCCCACAGCCCTAGCATGCAACCTTTAACACAGGTTCCCTAAGGATAATTATATGTGGAAATCTATTTGCGGCCTTATTTCAGTTTTCACATCATATCAAGTTCCTATATGTGGGATTTTTCTTATGAACTATTTTATTTATTTATTTATGAGACTTATATACCGCTATAAGTGCAAGCACTCTCTAAGCGGTGTACACCAGTAAGCAATGTATATATATATTTACATTGCCCCCAACAATCTGGGTCCTCATTTTACCTACCCCGAAAGGATGGAAGGCTGAGTCAACCTTGAGTCAGTGAGATTTCAACCGCTGACCTGCTGCACAGTCAGGTAAAGTGGCCTGCAGTACTGCACTCTAACTGCTGCGCCACCTCGGCTCATATTAAGTATCAATAGTTCTACATGCACAAAAAAATAGACAGAGCTCTATATGGAGAGCATAGCAGAAGCATTAAACTATTCTAGTGTTATAACAGCTGAATCCAGTTTTATCTGCACATTTTATATTTTCCTCTCACTCTTATTGCACAGTTGTAATAGGTGCCTTTCAAAGGTACAGACAAAAAGCTGCCTGCAGATACAAAAAACAATCAATCTGGAGAATTTGGAAATCTATTTCTGGAGTGATTGCAGGATAGTGCTATCTCAAAAATAACCACATACATACAAGTAGTCCTCATTTAATGTCCACTTGTTCACTGGCTGTTTGAAGTTACAACAGTGCTGAAGAACTCACAACTGTCCTTGTAGTTCTGGCCATCATAGCAGCCCTATGATCAGGTTAATGTGGGTCAGGTACTTGCAACTGGTTTGCAATTGTATCACAACATCCTGCTATTATGTGACTACCATTTGCAACCTTCATTGCTGGCTTCCAACAAATGTTAACAGGGAAGCCACCAGGAGGTTGCAAATGGTGATCATGTGATTGAGGGATGCTACAACCATTCAGGAGTCATCTAAAGAGGGCAACTGGGACTGCAGGAACTGATCTTATAAGTCAGGGGTCTTCAGACTTGGCCCTTTTATGACTTGTTGACTTCAACTCCCAGAATTCCTCAGCCAGTGTGCCTGTCTAAGGAATTCTGGGAGTTGAAGTCCATAAGTCATAAAAGGGCCAAGTTTGAAGACCCCTGTTATACGTTGTTGTGGTCATGTGACAATGACTTATGGCCACATCAGTTATACTGAATTTGCTGGTCCAAGTTACTATTGGTAAGCAAAGACTCTCTACACAAGTGTCACTATCACATATTTGTGTTCTGAAGTCTGATTCAAGTACACAATAGAAGGATTTACCGATGTGTCATTTGCTCCATTTATGCATCATGCGGATCCTCCTGCCCACCCTCCACTTTCTGCCCATGTTAACCTGCTGCATCAATTTTTCCCCAAAATCAAGAGACAGAAACCAGATAGACACACATCTTACAGAGCTGCGAGAGAAAGGATTGATCCCCTGGGATTTCCATATAGTAAAGGGCAAACCAGCCCTCGATGACAGTATGAATAAAAACACAGATGGTAAACCAGCAAATGATCAAGGTGCGCCAAGTTCCAAAAGGGCCCATATGTCTTGCTTCACCAACTTGCTACGAACCAAGTCAATAGCAAGAGAATTCCTGAAGTAGAGAATACGAATGTCAAGAATTGCCATGAGGGTCGGTCATTTGGGATGTAATTTTGGAGTTCCAAATTCCGAGGCCAGTATGGGTGGTGGACAACATCAGGTTTTGCTTCCAGAACCATACTGGGTTGAGAAAGTGTGAGTTGAGCCAATAAAAAAGGCAAGGGCTTTTTCTGGTAGAAAATGACCCACCTGCATTAAATACAGAGAATTAGTTAAGCACAACCTATGATCAGCGATGTGAAACTGAACTAGAAAGATGGAGTTCATCTTCCAAGCGTCCATGGCGGCTGCATCGGCAAACCGGTAGCTCTTCTGCTCAATCCGGGGCAGCCCTCCAAACCAGTGGACGAAAGACTGGCCATAGAAATATGGCCTGTCACTAAGCTGCAGACAGCCAAAGTCAAACTTACCACCAGACACCTATAAAGCAGCACAGATGAGACTGGGTGAGGTCTGAACCTCTCTTCAATCCTCTTTTTTTTTTATAGAGATTTTATTGATTCTCTTTTGCATACATATGTTAATTTTCCAATCAACGAGCTGTCTGGGGTTAGCTATGGTAATACATATTTGATTCCCAATCCTTCATTCTTTCCTCTAACCAACGATAAAATAAATCCCAAGTTTGGTAGTAGTCTGTGGCTTCTTTATCTTTCAATCTCATAGTTAATCTGTCCATCTCTGTGCATTCCAATATTTTTCTGATTATTTCTTCTTCTGATGGCCATCCTTCATTCTTCCAATATTGCGCACAGATTATTCTCACTGCTGTGGTAATGTGTAAAATTAAATATAAACTCTGCTTATTAATCTTTTCAGGTATTATACCTAGTAAAAAAAGTTCATGTTTAAAATCAATGTGTTCACCTAATATTTTTTCTAACCATGTATGTATCTTTTCCCAATAAGCCTTAGCTTTGCCACATGTCCACCAAATGTGATAGTACGTGCCTGGGTTGTGCTTACATTTCTAGCATCTATCTGACATATTTTTAAACATTTTTGCTAATCTTGCTGGTGGCAAGTGCCATCTATGAAACATTCTATACAAGTTTTCTTTATATGAAGTTGACATTGTTAATTTGTAATTTCTCTCCCATAGCTTTTGCCATTTTTCTAGTTCTATATTGTAGCCAAAGTTTTTTGCCCATTTTATCATTGTTTAACTTGTTCACTTTCCATTTCCAAAATTAACCCGTATAAGCACAAATTTTCTTCAACATGTATACATTCAAACTGCGCCCATCATTCCAACTACGGAAGAGAGCCCTGAATTTTGGACTCAAAAGCAAATCAGGAGGATGGTCATAGCAGGACCTTGTGCAAAAAAAAAAAAAAAGAAACCCTAATACCATGCGCTGTAATGAGACACTCTGCAAATACAGTATATAAAAGATTTGTGCCCCTAAACACAACATCTATCCCGTATAATCTTTGATCATAAGAGAAACATTACAAAATCTATAAATCAACCAGGAAATCTTACACGCAGGTCAGTTTTTTAGATAACAAAATTTTATCTCAAACCTTACCCAACCTAGCTCGCAAAACTTCTCCACCAAACGTTTCTCATCCGTTCCCTAAACCCTCCCAATAAATCCAGTAGTACCCTCGGCTGGTATGGCAACAGATAAGTAACCCAGCCAATCAACATCTGCTATGACAAACGTAGCGCTCTTATAGGAGTTTTTTTGCTGTACCTGCGCAACTAATGGGAACATAGGCTCTGACATCATACAGTATTCTGGCAAACCAATTGATGGAACGTGGCTGAGGCTATGTGGACTCGTGCAAAGTCTTCAACGCCTTCTGGCGTGGTTTTCTGGTCAGTTGTGTCTCATTTACTTACTACTTATCTAACAAATCTATATAATCGCCCACCTACTCAAGGAATTATAACTCAGGGTTCAAGTAGCCATGGTTTATTGCATAAACTACCATGGCTGGGCGCACAATCAACTGATCATCCACTTTCATTCACACAACGCTTTAAAGCACAAATTTTCTTCAACATGTATACATTCTGTCTAAATAAACCATTGTTTAGCATCTGTGTCTCCGACAAGTGTGATAAAAAACCTGCAGTTATCCAGATCGAGGGTTAGTGTCTTGCATGTTTTCTGAGCGCTTCCGATCGGGCTGTACTACCTGCCAACAAAAGGTGATGCGCTGGAGACTGGAAGGGTCCCTCTATTTCACAGCGCTCTGGCTGCAGTGCAATGTGGATGAGGGGCACGAAATTGCAGGCTAAGAGGGTTAGAGAGGCTGGGAACAAAGTCACCTTACAGAAATGGTATAGGGTTTCCTGCCAGAGCAGGGGGTTGGACTAAATGACCTCCAAGGTCCCTTCCAACTTTTATTATTATTGTTGTTGTTATGTAAGTTGGTGAGAAATAGATAAAACGTGTATCCTGAATATTAGACTTTGTGATGAATTGTGATAAAGGGAACTTTGGTTACTTAAAACTTGGAAACTATAAATATTAAATGTTAAATTTAAATATTAATGTTAATGGGAAACTAAAAATTGGGAAAAACGAATCAGGACATTGATTGTCCATAAAGACTGAATGTTAAAATAACCAGGATCTGTATAAGCTAAAAATTATTGATAAATATAAGAATGTTATTTTTATTTAATTAATATAATAAGAATTGTATTAGTTTAAACATGAGACAGTAAATACTAAGGGGAAAAGAGAGGAAATATTTAATGTGGTAGTTTGAGACTTGTACTAAAGATACTTGTATGTCATTGAATTATTGATTAACTCAGCCGCCATGTTGCTTTTTAAATACTTAAATGTAAAATTAGAAAATCAATAAAAGATAAAAAAGAAACCTAACAGTTTACTAAATAATTATTTTTGTTACTTATCCTTTGTCAGAGGACAATCTTACACACACACACGAATTATCCTTCAGTTTCAATTTGAGACAAGGAAAGAAAAGTCTTTTTCAAGACTTTTTTTTTCTGTAGCAGAAGATTCTTGCCTTCGCTTTCTCCGTTCTGAGATTTAGAAACTCAAACTGCACCCATCATTCCAACTACGGAGGAGAGCCCTGAATTTTGGACTCCCATATAATTTTTGATCATAAGACAAACATTACAAAATCTATAAATCAGCCAGCAAATCTTACACACAGGTCAGTTTTTCAGATAACAAAAAAATTATCTCAAACCTTACCCAAGGTCTGCACCAAAGGCTTCTCATCTGTTTCCTAAATCCTCCCAATAAATCCAGTAGCACCCTCAGCCAGTATGGCAACAGACAGGTAAGCCAGCCAATCAACATCTGCTACGACAAAGGCAGGGCTTCCCCATGAGAAGGACTACCCTGTCATTGCAGCAAGGAATTAACCTTTAACTTGTGTTTGTCAAGGGGAGGCAAGATCACAACTGGGAACAATAGGATCAGAACATTCAACATGGACAATGTCCAAGAATGGAAAGTTGGAACACTGAACGGTTCTCGAACTCTCTTCTCCTGTAAAAGAAAGCTAAATGCAGACAAGCCTTTTTCGTGGGGCAGATAGTCCTGGACTCGCAACCTTCATTTAGTCATTGTTCAAAAGGACAACAGCATTAAAAAAAAAAGTGACTTAGAATTGGTCATGCTTAAAACTTGTCACAACATCCCCTCAGTCCCATGATCAAAATTAGGCCGCTTGGCAACCGGCATGTATTTATAATGGTTCTAGCATCCTAGGATCATGAGGTCACCATTTGTGACCTTTATGGACAGCTTCCAACCAGCAAAGTCAATGGGAGAAATTGGATTCACTTAACGACCGTCTGATTCACTTAACTGCAGTGATTTGCTTAGCAGCCGAGGCAAAAGAAAGTTGTAAAATTGGGCATGATTTACTTCACCACCACCTGGCTTAGCAAAGGAAAATCTGTCCCAGCTCTTATCATAGGTTGAGGATTACCTGTACTATGGAATTCAGTTCTCTCCATTTGCAGGCCCAGCAGAAGAAGGTGGTAGAAGGTAGAAGACCACTCCAGGTGTGAAGAAAGGCGTCCTTTTTTAAAATGGCTGCTCTTGTTTTTTTTTTTTTAAAGTGCACATACTTTGAAATGAAATGAAATAATAGAAATGTGCCCAGCACGGGATAAGCAGTACTTTTAAAGTGGTGGGGTATAGACAGTGGTGGGATTCAGCCAGTTCGCACTACTTCAGCAGAACCGGTAGCTAACGTTTTGCTGCCCAGGCCCAGAATGGACTTCCGGAAGCGGCATCCACACAGAGAACCAGCTGTTCACATATTTGAATCCCACCACTGGGTACAGATCATTCAATGCTATACGGAGCAGTGCCATTTCTTCTAACTCATGGAGTATCCATAAAGCAGGACTAGCCTGCAGAACATCCTAGCAGAGACAGGTTTCTTGGCTGCATGATTTCAGATGACATAGGAGAGTTCGATCTTAACAGGCCAGATGAATTCAGATCATGAGAAGATATGCAGCAGAAGGCTGCACATGGAGTTTTCTCTGGTTTAAAAAAATAATGCTTGGATTTATAAAAGTTTGGAGAGCCATGTTCTGGAGGTCTGGTAGAGTCACTAGCTGAATCAGTTCGGGTAGGACAGGTGAGACACACTTATGGCACCTAACTCATTATTGGGCAACAATATAAGTTCCTATCACCCTTTCTCTAACATGCTAGTTTATTATGTACGTTGCCATTTTCAAAAGTGCTTGTGTGAAAAAGAGACTCACACACCAACTACAAATATTAGTTTCCCCCCTTATCCAGGTTGTATTGTGATTTGAATTTTGATCACCTTGCTACTCTTCCTTGCCTCTGTAAGAGCACAGCGGAATACATTTGCAACCGGACACAAAAAATAAGGTCAAAGAGAATATTTTAGCAGACAATGCTTGTTTTTTGTCTGATACTGGTGCACGTTGAGCCTCTCTCTTCCATCCAGCTGTTTAAAACCCTGGATTCTGATTCCTTTTAGCATTTGTTTATCTGCTAATCCTTCTTCGGTTTTGGAGGAATCAAGACCTTGCTGGAATACAGTCTAGCTCCATTCCAAGTCTTTTTGTGGACTACACTGTCAAAATACCAGGATATGTCTTCTCTCCCTTGCCTGGGTGAAGTAGAAGATGCTATGGACCATAGGTAGACTATTAAATGACTGACTTTTCTTTTTTTAAAATATCTTCGATTTGTTTATAAAATAAATATTCAGTGGAAAGAAATGAACAATTTTCTGATGTTTTACATGTTTTACTCTTTATAAATTTGTGTGATGCTTTCCTTTTGAGGAAAAGGCTGGTATGAAGTGTTCTATGAAAATTCTATACAGTATTTTCCAATTATTTTAAATCTAATAATCCAATTTCTCCTTGTCTCAATATCTCCCTTTAGCCCACTAGTTGACAGTTTAGGATGCTTTCTAGTAAGGCAAAAAGCCCCAGTTTTTCAACCAAATTCTAGCTTTCTTCTTTTGCCAACCAGGCTTCCATATCGGTCCTTTTAAATCATTGAATAAATCTCCATTCTTGTGTATGTTACTTGAATTAAAGGAGACCATCTAATTGCCAATTTTCTAAAAGATATAACCCATTTATAATCATTAAGTTGTCGCCCTAGTAACCCAGATTCCTGTATTTGCTCTGGTATAGTTGTCTTCAATTCAATCTGGTCATCTTCTTTCTTAGGTTTCTTCTGATTTGTATAGAAAATCATTTCCAGTTTTATAGTAGGTTCTTTCATTGCAATCAGGGTTTCGCTTTGTAAATTTAAGCTGGCACCTTGGTCTTTCAGTCTAGTTTTAATTATCTCAGTGGCTTCAAGAATTTTTTCAAGTATAAGTTTAAACATAGCCAAAGTTTTTTGCTGCTCCTCCTCCATTTCTGACATGCTTATAGATGGTCTTTTAATGAAAGCTATTTATTAAACAAGAGTCAGTAAGTATTCACCTCCACAATTCCTAGAAACCAATTTCACTGCCCAGCTGCTCTCTCAGCTTTTGATCTCTCTTAGATAACACCAAGGTCAGGTCCGGGCTATGAGCAAGTCTCTTTGTCAAAAGTAATATATTGCTGCACCAAGCTTTGCCATAAGATATCCCTGATAGCATTTAAAGTCTTTTTCAGATCCCAGGCTAGGTTTTTATCCAATTTAAGTTCTTTTTCTTCTTTTTTATAAGTAAATAAAATAGCAGGTCCCCGTAAGAGTAGGAACTTTTTGGGTCCCCAAAAGTAGAAGTAGTGTATACCTTTTTTTAATGAAAATTATCAGCACTTTTGATCAGTGACGTCATCAAAGTAAACAAACCCACGTGCTGATTACGTCAACAGGGCACAGCCCTAAAAGGAAGTGACGTGCTCAGCCCCCACCCTCCGGATGTGACGTTTTGGCCTAATCCCATCAAATTGGCAGTCAATCCTCTGGGTACATGATTAGGTTAACCCTAGACTAATTCTATGGACATTTAAAACCAAAAAGAGCTAAGTAAAGTGAATAATTAGCAGAGGCCTGTGTTTTTGGGGAACAAGCCCTACTTTGGGGAGCTGTTAACCCTAGACTATTTCTATGGACATTCAAAACCCAAAAGAGCTAAGTGAATAATTAGCAGAGGCCTGTGTTTTTGGGAAACAAGCCCTACTTTGGGGAGCTGTGAAATAAAAAATAAAAAAAGGCTTTTTATTTCTAATCATTCTAGCCTAACGATGCTTTTAATTTTTGTGGAGTTTTAAAAATCAGTGCCTCAAAAGCTGGGGAAAAAGAAGCCCCTGAAAGGCAGCCAGAGCCTGCATTTAACCCCTTTTTTCTAAAAGATATTTTTTTCTAAAAGGTATTTATGTCTAGGTGGTTTTAAAAGCATTTCCTCGAATGCAGGGGGAAAAACAAACAAACACAGCCCCTTTTAAAACCCACAGCTGGTTTTTACCTTTGTAAAAAATCTAAACACACATATTTTGCCATTTGTACCCCGAATAAAATTTATTCTGCCCGCCTTCCCACTATAGCAAAAGACAAGGAATATTAACAGGAATTAAAATGCTCACAAGAGGCAAGCAGCCAACCAGGCTCACAAGAGGCAAGCAGCAAGCAGCCATGTGTGTTTCTGTCTGTCTGCTAGTAAAAAAAGGGGGGGTTAGGCCTTGTTTGGGACGTGCCCGGGCATGTCATGCTCCCCGTGATCTGGGCATGCGCAATGCTCAAGGGCGTGTCATTGCAAGGGGCAGGGGAGTTTGCTCCCCGTGATCTGGGCATGCGCAATGCTCAAGGGCGTGTCATTGCAAGGGGCAGGGGAGTTTACTTCCCGTGATCTGGGCATGCGCAATGCTCAAGGGCGTGTCATTGCAAGGGGCAGGGGAGTTTGCGCGGGCAGGGACATGCCCGGGCATGTCATGCCCCCCGTGATCTGGGCATGCGCAATGCTCAAGGGCGTGTCATTGCAAGGGGCAGGGGAGTTTGTGTGGGCAGGCCTGAACAGCTAGCGATTTAACCCCAGCAGTCTTTTGAAGATGGCAGCCTCTGATGGAGATTTGTTTGATGTAAATTTGACCCCCAAACCACCCAAGCGTGGGCGCAGAATAAGAAAAGGACCTGAGTTATACAGTTTCATTGAAGAGAACAAACTTATAAAACCTTGTTATTGCAGATTCTGCAAAACATCAAATGGTAAGTAAATATATATATATATAATTAAGAAAACAGTATTTTGATTGGTTGAAACAGCTAGCCTAAATCTACCTTATTTCCTGCTTTAGAAACGGCGGAGTCTCAAAATGTCAGCATGCCTCAGATTCTGAAAGCGTGTATTATTAAAATATTACACCACTGTTTAATGGGGTGTCTACAATCAGATGAAGACCACGTGGATGGTACCAGTGAAACAGAACATATTAAAAGCTTATGCTTTAGACTTTCTATGCCTCATGTTCTCTGGATCATCATCAGTATTTCTGACAAAATGAATAACTTATATTTCACCCAGGGTTCCCTTGATGAGGTCAAGACATTCATACAGCGCATCGAAAAGAGCCGTAAACCACTGTCATTAATGTCAAAGATTGAATCTGAATTGCCATTGTCTCTGAAGAGGCTCATATGCCAAAATGTAACAGAAATTAATTACAAGAATCTCTTAATGCTATGAAATTTATAATAAAATGGGTTTTACAAATCACATGAAATATGTATTATGTTTTTCTTTTGCTGACCCCTGTTTAACTTTGGCAGATGTTAAACACAATTTAATCAAAACTCAAGGGGTATTATTCAATTGGGTTTTCCTGATGAGGCGGGGCTGGCCAGATTTGCAAAAGTTGTGAAAAACACACCTCCTCTGATGTGATTAAGTTGTGACATCACCAGCGTATACAAAAGCAGGGTCCATACTGGTCTAGTCACATTTGCTGGTTTCTGGCATATCTGTACCTCCGGAGCCATTTGATCTGCTAAGAAGACCCTTTTCAGAATGGAAGCCACTATTGTAAGTAGTTTTATGGCTAATTTTTGAAACACTTAGATGCAAAATGGAGTTTTAGAATATTCTTGTCTGCTTGCTTTTTGACTGATTGATTGTTTTATTTCACTAGAATGAATTGACAGACTCAGAATGTTTGAGGGCTTATGAAGGTATTTGTCTTTCATACTTTTCACACATTTAGATTCTGGTAAACATTTCTGCAACAAATCTGACCATAGGATTTCTCTTTTCCTTCAGAATGGGAGGATGATCAGCTATTTACTGGAGTAGTTATTGCTATTGAGAACCAATTGACAGACTCAGAATGTTTGAGGGCATATGAAGGTATTTGTCTTTCATATTTTCATAACATTTTAGATTCTGGTAAACATTTCTGCAACAATTCTGAACATTGGGGGGCTTTTTTTTCCTTCAGAATGGGAGGATGACCAGCCCTATGTAGACCTTACATTACCCCAGGAGCCCCAAGAGGCCCGGCCATGCACAAGCTACACAACACGAATGCTGTTAGGAGGTATAATATTTAGCATTTTATCCAACTACAAAATCATTAGTATTATTTTTTAGAAACTAAAGGTAGGGGAACGGTATTACATTATTAGGAATGTTGGTGATAGCCTTTTGTTTGTTTGTTTAACCAGAGCCGGCCTGCAAAAAAGCAAAAATGCATGGAGGTGGACTTCCCGCATCCCCAGCAGACAGTCATAAATGTGATTTCATGCCAGCATCTCAACCAGAAGGGGAGATATGTCATTCTACACCACAGCTACAAGCCCCTAACTCTGCAAACTCTCAGAATATGAACAATGTTTATTTGGATATGGTACAGGAATGGGAGAAGCCTATCAGGAATTTCAGGGCTGTGGAATATTATCAACGCTATAGATTTATTAATCTTGACCAAATCCGGTCTTTTGTAGATGCTATAGAGGCTGTTCATAATGTGATACAGCCTCTTTTGAATAATGTTGCTAGGGACATAGGTCCAAACGATTTTGTTCAACTACGGCTTGATGCAGAGGGGTTAAATCATCCTCTCTTTTCTCTTAGGAGGAATATCAATGATTTAAATGCTGAGGATTTTCTGACCGGTATTGAAAATCTGCTGCAAAGTAAGGCCGAGATATTGTGGGGGGGTGATTTGCAATTAGTGGTTACCATCGTGAAGAACAAGGAGGGGGGAGGTCTTAGGAAGTTAAGCACTGTGCTGCTCACCAGAGTGCTGGAGAAAAAAAGGCAGCACCTAGTAGATTTCAATGTGGGAGGTGAATTTCTATGTTTTGCTAGCTGTTTGCTCTGGCTGATTGGCGGGGATGTTAGAAATCAAGAAATTATTACCAGGGCCAGGGAACTTCACAATAGACTGGGTGTTTCCACAGAAAACAGAATTGACTTTTCTCAGATACACCTCTTTGAAGAAGCTTTAAGGGTCACTATAAAGATCTTGTTTTATATGCAGGACGGTTGGCGGTTTTTTGTCACAGGTAGCCCCCAGCAAGAAAAAATAGTGTTTATATTGTTACACGACAAGCATTATTATGGCATCAAAAATATCAAGGGCTTCCTGGGTGAACGCTATTTCTGTAAATTCTGCCACACAGCCTACCACCACAAATTTAGTCATGGCTGTCAATATATCTGCAGAGCCTGCCTCACCCAAGAATGCCAGCAGGTGGTGGGGGAGAAGGCGCGCTGCTGTAGGTGCAAAGAGTTTTGCTGGTCTAAGGTGTGTCTTGAAAGACACACACAGCTTGCTATGGAGGGAAAAGTAGACTGTAAGAATAAAGAATATTGTGAAATGTGTGGGGTTTACATCTTTAGCCCCCACAAAAAGTGCAAGGAAACCAAGTGTGGACAGTGCTCTGAGAAGGTTGAAAGTTTGGAAGGGCATTTATGCTTTCTAAATTCGTTGGACCGGCCGCAAATTGGCAAAAGATATATTATTTATGATTTTGAATGCTGTCAAGAGACAGGCATCCATATACCTAATTATGCCTGCGCCAGGGATATGTTTAAGGATGAGGATGATAAAGATGTTGTGAGGTGGGATTGTTATGGTGTTAGATGCCTGGAGCAGTTTGTAAAGAATTTTATAAATCATAAGTTTAAAGGATGTACTTTTATCGCTCACAACTCCAAAGGTTATGACGGGTACCTAGTACTGAAGCAATTGATCCGTGAAAAGGTTAGGGTTCAGCTTATAAATCAAGGGGGGAAACTTTTGTGTATCACCCTGCCAGATTATAAGATCCGGTTTATTGATAGCCTCTCATTTTTGCCCCTTAAATTAAGCAAATTACCCAAAGCTATGGGGTTTCAAGGCAGCAAAGGATATTTCCCCCACTTGTTCAATACAATGGCCAATCAAGACTATGTGGGGCCACTCCCTGAAACCAAGTATTACAGCCCTGAAACCATGATGCCCGGGGAGAGAGAAGAATTCATGAAATGGCACTCTGCTAATACAGGTACTGTGTTTAAACTAAAGAAGGCTCTGGCTTACTATTGCAGACAAGATGTAGATATATTAAGAGAGGCCTGTATTCGATTTAGGGAACAGGTGATGGAAATGACTGAGCGAGAGTGTTTCAGGGGGGTCGGGGGGATATTGTTGAGGAGATAGCGATTCGAGGCATTGACCCCTTCCAACATATCACACTGGCATCTGTCTGTATGGCCCAGTACCGGTTCATGTATTTGAAGAGCTATACCATTGCATTAGCTCCTTTGGACAATTATCACAAGACACAGAAAAGGTATTCAGCTCCAGCGATTCAATGGTTGTTGCATATAGAGCACACTGAGAATCTCAATATCCAGCATGCTCTGAAGGGGGGTGAAAAGCAAGTAGGCAAATATTTTTTGGATGGTTTTGCTGTCATAAATGGAACTCCCACAGCTTTTGAATTTCACGGGTGTTTTTTTCATGGGTGCCCTGTCTGCTACTCTGAAAAAGACTTCAACAAATTACTTGATTCAACATATGGAGGCCTGCACAGCCGTACTAAGATTAAAGAAGAGTACCTCAGGGGCCAGGGGTATGCTGTGCGCTGCATCTGGGAACATGAATGGAGGGCCATGGTGGAGGATGACACCTCTTTGAAGCAGTTTCTAATTGAGAATAAGCTCCCAACTCCTTTGAATCCTCGAGATGCTTTTTTTGGTGGTAGAACAAATGCTACATGCCTGTACTACAAACCAAAACCCGGTGAACAAATCTTATACTATGATTTCACCAGTTTGTACCCGTTTGTGAATAAGACCAAGGAGTACCCAATTGGCCATCCGCAAATCATCTACCAAAACTTTGGGGACATAAAGCAATATTTTGGGTTGGCCAAAGTCAAAGTGTACCCACCAAGGAATCTCTATTTCCCAATCCTACCCCACAAATCAGAGGGCAAATTAATGTTTAGTTTGTGCTCAACCTGCACAGAAAAACTGCAAACCACCCCCTGTAAACACAATGATGAGGAAAGAGCTCTGACTGGGACATGGTGTACCATTGAATTGAATGTAGCTTTAGAAAAAGGTTACAGAATTGTTGAAATCTATGAGATCTGGCATTTTGAAAGAACATCAAATGAGCTATTTTCAGGTTATATGAACACGCATCTCAGACAGAAACAGGAGGCCAGTGGTTACCCTGACTGGTGCAAAACAGAACAGGATGAAGAGCAATATATTCAGGATTATGAAAAGATGGAAGGTGTCCGCTTACGACGTGACCACATTGAAGTAAATCCTGCTAAAAGACAGATTGCCAAGCTGTTTTTAAATTCGCTGTGGGGCAAGTTTGGTCAGAGCACCAATCACCCGACCACATCCGTGGTGACAAACCCTGAGGATTTATTCAAATACCTTTTTGTGCCCTATTATGATGTTTCCTCATGTGAGTTTGTGGATACAGAGACAGCTGTTGTGACATGGAAAACAGCCAAGAACCACCCCACCAAATCGACATGCACTAATGTATTTATCGCCAGCTTTACTACTGCTTATGCCCGGCTGGAATTATACAGACTACTGGATGGGCTGGGCGATAGGTGCCTGTACCATGACACCGATTCAGTCATTTTTGTAAGTAGAGAGGGGGCGTGGACACCTCCTTTGGGTGATTATTTAGGACAGCTGACAAGTGAGATTCCACCAAACACTACGATAACAGAGTTTGTTGCAGCTGGTCCCAAAACGTATGCTTATGCTTTGTCCAACGGGGAAACGGTGCTAAAAGTGAAGGGGATCACGCTAAACTGTGGTAATAGCAACAAGGTTAATTTTGACAGCTTGAAAGATTTGGTAGATGATTATTGTGTGTCTGGTGCAGAGAGAAAAAAGGAGATCGGGGTAGAGCAGTTGGGGATTGTTAGGGTTAAGAAAAATTGGACCCTAGAAACGCGGGTCCTCCGAAAAACTCTAAAAGTAGTGTATAATAAAAGGTTATTAAAGAGTGAGGATTACTGTACGCTGCCTTACGGTTATTAAGGATGGCAGAAAACATTGCACAATTTGTACATCCTTTCTCCTGTATTATAAGCGGCCCGTCCAATTCTGGCAAATCTTTTTTTATCAAACAAATGTTAGAACATGGTGATGTTGTGTTGTCTCAAATGCCTCAAAATATTGTATGGTTTTATAGTTGTTGGCAACCTCTGTACAAAGAACTGCTTAATAAAGTTCCTTATATTAAGTTTATGGAGGGGTTTCCGTCTTCTTTTGAAGATGATGATTTGTTTCCGCCAAAACAAATCACTCTAGCTGTGATAGATGATCTCATGGCATCGGCCGGTGACAGCGATCAAATAGAGAAGGCTTTTACACAGTACGTCCATCACAGAAACCTGAGCATTATTCTCATACTACAAAACCTGTTCTTTCAAGGTAAGAAAATGAGAACAATAGCTCTGAATTCCAAATATTTGGTTTTGTTCAGCAGCCCCCGTGATCAGATGCAAATTGTCACACTGGCCAGGCAAATGTATCCCACTAACACAAAGTATTTTTTAGAAGTATTCCAAGATGCCACTCACAAACCACATGGGTACCTTTTGGTAGATTTGGCAGTCACCACTTCAGAATCCTACAGGTTGAGAACAGGCCTCTTCCCGCCTGATTGGCCTACTGTTTACACGATGAAAAAGAAGTGTAAAAAGCAGTAGCTCAGTTACCCTAGCACTAGTTCATTTAAGATGTCAGAGAGGGTACGTAGAAATTGGGGGCTTTTAAAAATCTTAGTAAAGGCTGGACCAAGACAGAGAAAAGCCATCTTATGCAATGCTAACAATGACCTGGTGGGGGCAATAGCAGAAATAGCTCTGAACACCCTAAAAGGAAACCTTCCTCTGAAACCTTCACAATTCCGGTCTCTAAAGAGAAAGAAAGGTGTCATTAAAAAGTTGAGTGATAGAAAGGTCTCACTAAAAAAGAAGAAGAAGATCATACTTCAGTCGGGTGGTTTTATCGGGCCCTTACTAGGGACAGCTATTCCGCTGTTGACTAGCCTGTTAGCTGGATAAACCATGGATCATGCCGAGAAAATGTACCTGGTGTCGCGTCATCAGATGGAGCAACTACAGGGTAGGCCACCTACTATGGGGGCTATAGCCACTAACCGGTTGGATGATGAGATGCGTACCATTCTTCAGAGAGCTGATTTGTCTGAGGATGACAAGATTAAGCTCTACAATTCTACACTGCAGAGGTATCTAAGACTGACCAGGCAAAATGAATCTGAAAAGGACAGACTGAATCTCATTTATCCACCGGAAGAGCCTCGACCACTTCCAACTTTACCAGAACAGCCGCCACAGCCATCTCCGCAGGACACAGCGATGGATGAGATCCTAAGGGGCGTGAGCACCCGTTACAGGAAAAATGCAGAACTTTTACTGAACAAAATGAAGCAGCATCAGGACGTCTCAACCTGGGATGATCGTGGTACCTTTTTATACAAAGGGGTCCCTATTCCTGGTACTAATATTTTAGACTTGGTAAAAGGAGCCTCACAACACCGAGCTCCTACTGAGAAGCGGAAACCTAAAGGCTGGGATGACTTTATGAATGCTATGGCCGAGGTGAATGTTCCAACCTCTGTGTTGGGATCTACAACTGTTAAAGAGCAAATAGAAAAGTTGAAAGATTCTCTGGTTGTTAAGGATGAAGCTGCTACTAACCCCGTCTCTGTTATGACACCCCCTTTTGGAACTCAGAAGCCTCTGATTACCGGTACCCCCTCTAGCCCTTGGACATTAAATCCTAGAAGTAGGTTCAAGTTTGGTGACTGGCTCAATTTGTAAAATGAATAAAAACACAGTGAAACAAGTAAAAACGTTTAAGTCTTCTTCTTTATTTTACAATAAGGCATGCATGTCTGCATGCATTGGTGACGGTTACAGGTTCCAAGCCCCCTTCCCACCTTTATAGTTTTTACAAACAGCTTTACCATTTGATCATTTTTAATATCGGCTTTGGAGTACATCTTTAAAATATTTTCATAGTCCACTCCTTTAGTCCGGTTCAGTAGAAAAAACGCACAGTGTTGCCCGCAGGTCACAGCGCTGGGGTGTTGCAGTTGACGTTGGTGAAATGTGTACTTCTCAGCTTGCTGCTCTAAAAACATCACTATAGAGCCAGGAAAGTCAGGGCTATCCGGCGGTCTTCCATAAGAATCAAAAAATTCCCCATATCCAGGAGATGGGA
Organism: Crotalus tigris; assembly: GCF_016545835.1. Classification (NCBI taxonomy): domain Eukaryota; kingdom Metazoa; phylum Chordata; class Lepidosauria; order Squamata; family Viperidae; genus Crotalus; species Crotalus tigris. Next base: position 1,511,468 of record NW_024096609.1, on the reverse strand, counting down.
AGTAGAGGGCCAGCCAGTGTTCACCAGGCAGAGTGTGAGGGTGAGTATTTACAATTAATCCAAAAGGTCTTTTGGAGATATGTCTCTGGGGTAGCAGATCACAAGGGTAGACCCCTAGAAAGGCAGTATTTCCAGAGAACAATTGGAGGAGCTGCAGTGTGTCCATACTCACATATAATCAAAAAGCACATTCCTTGTGTGACTTATTTCAATAAGGTTTTCAAAAATTGCATAGAGAATCATGTTGACGGTGTTGGGGAGGGGTTGTGCAAATCTAATTTCGGCTCTGAGGTTACCATTCTTGATCAAAGAATAGTGCTCAGAACACCCCTGATCAGGACTCAAGTCAAAACAATACAAAGTATACCCTCGGTTAAACTCTTCCCGGCTGATTATCAGTGGCCTGTCTTTCATGCCTTTGCCCGTGGCTTGCACCATCTGCATGTACTCTCTCACAAAAAGACCGTGTTCATAATCAGGCTGGAGAGGCTTTGCAGGGATCTGCTCGCCATCACAATACAGGGCGCAAAAATTGACATTGCAGTGTTGAAAATTGAACGGGTTTCTTTCATAATCCCCACTAAAAGATGCATTGTCCACAAACCCAATCACTAATTGTTTAGGTAGCTGCCCCAGAAATAGATTTTCCTGATTACACACAAGGCTCCCTGCAGGAATGCTGTAAACCTTCATCCCCACTCGATCAATGGGGTATTTGGCATTGGAGGTGAGCAAAGCTTCTGCATGCCCAAGGCGCACTCCCGGGGCTATTTTTACACGTTTTACAAAGAGAGAAGCTGCCAGGAGTTGCACTTTATAATTCTCATTGCCGTCCTTCATCACACAAAATTCATTTCTGCTTCTTGTGAGTTTGACTTTCACATCAACGCCATTAATCAGCAGTCTGTCTTGAAAAAACAGATCGCTATGCAGAGGCCCTAGCAAATCCCATTTATGACTACCGGCCGTGTGTCTTGCTCTCGCTTTGAAACCGGAGTTCCCAGCAGCTGTCAGTAGAGTACTCTCCATGAGTTCTGAGTCATCTTTGTAAAAAACCCCAGCTGTAAATTGGGTACCCAGTGCATCACTACCAAAGTTCAGAATCAGTTCAATCATGGCCCGATAAGAATAGCAATGATGGCTCTGTGTAATGAGCCGATCTCCCAAAGTAACATCCAGCTGGTTAAATAGTGATGCTATAGGGTAGTTGGTCAGGCCCACCCTTGCCCCATCATCAATATCCGTCCCATCCGCCTTTACAATCTTGCAACTCACATACAGCAGAGTGTTGTTTAAATCCGTGTAATGCTCACCATGCCCCGTGATAAAAAATTCCAGGGGTGCGTTGGGTGTTAGCGCTGATAAAGGAGGGATCTCGACATAGGTACTGTTTTCAATACTGGTCTGTGTAGGCGCCAGTTGAAAAAGATCCAGTTCTGATTTAACACATTCCTCTGAAGCAGAATGAATAAATGACATATTGTATTAGAATATGTCTTCCTTGTCACAGAGCTTCCTCTTCTGCGCACGTCTCCTCTTGGTATGACGGGCCTTTTTCACAAGTCTTCTCTTTTTAAGCGGAATAGGCGGGCCCGATGCATAATTCTTCCTGGCTATGAACAACCCTGATCCAGCCTGCCCCCTATCAACAACTTGGGATACAAGATTCCCCGCAACATCTCTGACAATGTTTTTGGCAGCAGATTTCACATGCGGCTTAATGATTTCTAACCCACGCCTCAAAAAAGGCATTGCTTTTCGAAAAAGCCCACGGAACAGACCCCCTAACCCTGTCCCGTACATAATGGGGGCTCCTCGGAAGCCTGGAAGGCCTCCACCGGCTTGTGCCCTGTAGTAAGCCACATAGTCTTGAGGGTTCCCGTGCTCCTTGATTACAACCATCCTTCACTTTTCCGAGGCCTAAAATGAAGCTTGACAATCACCTTCCCGTTATAAAAACGCACGTTTTTGTCCTGGTCGGTTTTGATTTCTATAGTAACGGTATCGATGTGATGTTTGCTGACTGGTACATAATGTGGACGGTCATAGGTTATTGTGATGAAATCATTGTCTTGCCCTTGCACAGGCACACAGCGCAGTAATGGCACATAGTAGTCACCCACTATCTGGAGCTCTACAATGTCTGTGTAAACATATAAGGTGTTGAATCCAGGGAACGTACTTAACAGATGTCCAAGTTCTCCGCTAACTAGAATGGTATGCGGTTCATCACCTTTAAGGTTAATTTTTCGACCCACTGCATCATACTGTAGGGTTGTCTTAGGGCCGTCCTTGGCACTTGATATAAGCTTGTTCATATTTTCTAACAGTTGTCGGATGCTAGTATAGTATCCGCTTCTCAAAGAAAAATGCCATCTCTTTCTCTCATTAGCAATTTCAAAATATCCAGGAGAAGTTAATGTGTGCCAACTATGCGGATACTGTATCTCTGCTAGCCCTACTTCCCATGACCCTGGAAGATCCAATGTGTTGAGTCCGTGGCGGGAAAACAGACACGAGAAGCAGCTGGAGTTCTCAGTTTCATTTATTCAGCGTTCAGCTTACAGGAAGATGACTTCAGCCTCGCCCAAACGCCTCGCAGCCTCTTATATAGGCAACTCCCGGGTAAATGGGTTACTTTTCCCGCGCCAGCACCCGCGCATGCGCACGGCGCTGGCGACAGCCTGTCTGGTCCCGGGCAGCTTTGCACCTGCCCGGGACTGCCTGCAAACGCCCGAGCCGTTTGCAAAGGCTCGGGACATAACACCCCTTTCCCCCGGGCTAAAACTACTACCAACATACAACATTTATTTTATATGACATTTGCTCCCCAGTGCTCCCACTGATTACTGGCTTTTGCCTTGCCAGCAATGTTATGTAATCTTCTAGATACTTAGGAGATTTCTTTGCTCTCTGTGACCTTCTTAGCTCTGGGTTACTGGCATAAGTCCCCTGACTGGAGGGAGGCGTGAGCCTGTTCTCTCTATTGTGCCCTGGTGTCTTCCAAGGACTGTGCCCCGATGCCTGGCCTGCTTGCTTGCCCACCGGGCTCGTCAGGCCAGGGCTTCTGTTACTTTGTGACCTGGTTGACCTACCTAGCTGTAGACCCTCAGGCCCCTTGAAGTGATAGCCGCTGCTGGGCGTCTCTGTAGAACCTCCTAGGTCAGTCCAAGACCTGTCAGGAGGCTGTCCATTCCCTGAACCCCATTCTGTGTTCGGGCTCGTGTGGGTTTCTGTACTTTCCCAAAACTCAGGTGTTCCCTGATTTGTGCTAGGGTTGTTGTAGTCGGGACTTGGTTCCTCGACTAACTCTGTGTATGTTTGACCCCCTGTAGGATTTGGGGTAAGGTCAGGCCAACCTTGGGAATTGTGTGCCAGTTCTCTTGCGGGGAATGATTTGTTGGGATGCCCCCGGGTATCCTCCGTTGCTGGAGTGCTGTGTGATGTGTGTGGAAAGTGAGTATGCCCCCGGGGTGACTCCCTGGCTGGAGTAGGCGTGAGTGCCTGTTGTGTGGGTAAGCTCCATGACTTTCTTTTCGGAGCAATTGCAGAACCTTGGGACGAGCCGTTTGTGGCTCCCTCAGTGGAGATGGGCAGTAGCTCTTGCCCTTCCCTTTGCTCCAAAGGGCTCCCCCTCCCCCCTGGGAAAAGACCCAGGAGTCTCATCTGAAAGGTCCCGCCTAGGGCGGAGTTGGTTGATGTGCTGACGCAGGACACGACCGTTGTCCAGGGCTACCTCGTAGGAGAGAGGACCTGTGACCCTGGAAATAGAAGCGGGGACCCATGTATGACCAGGCCCGTAATTGCGAGCCCAAACAGGGGCACCCACAAGGAGTTGTCTAGGTGCCCTAGGATGTGAGGTAGATGAAGGCAGTCTGTCCGGATGCAACCGGTCAAGTCTAGTAGTAAGTTGGCGCCCCCAACGAAGTTCAGCTGGAATTCTCCCTGTAGAAGTGGACGGTGTGGTGCGATAAGAAAGGAGAAAGTCAGCCAACCTGTGATGACAGTCCCCGTAGGTGAGTCTCTTCAAGGCGTCCTTTGCGATGCGCACCATGCGTTCAGCCATACCGTTGGTGGACGGTGTGAAACGGCGCAGCAGGGCAGACGAATCAGTTTGCCTGTAAGAAAGCTTGGAATTCGGAGGAGTGTGAATGAGGGCCGGTGTCGGTACACAATGACATCTGGCAGCCCGTGTGCAGCAAAAATCCCCCTCAGTACCTGAATAGTCTTTGCAGTGGTGGTGGATGAGACAGGCACAACCTCAAGCCATTTTGAATTGCTGTCAACAAGGACCAAGAAGAACTGGCCCTGAAAGGGCCCAGCGTAGTCAATGTGCACCCTAGACCATGGGGACTGTGTTTCCTCCCATTTATGCACAGGAGCTTGGGGCATCTCGGGGCGAGATCGTTGGCACATGTGGCATGCGTGTACCTTAGCCTCAATATCTTTATCTAAAGCAGGCCACCACAAGTGGCTGCGTGCAAGAGCCTTCATACGAACAATGCCAGGATGACCCTCGTGGAGGGATTCTAAGACCCTAGTCCTCATTGAGGTGGGAATGACAACTCTGTTTCCCCAAAGCAGACAACCCTGAGAAAGGGACAGTTCATTCCTTTTGGACCCGAAACTCTGAAACTCAGGACTAGGGCAGTGCTCAGGCCACCCGGACAGGACCCAGGAGCGGGACGTGAAAGTGTGTGATCTGTACATGTTCAGCGGTAACATCCCGGGCACTAAGAGGGAGCTCGGGCAAGGCTTGGATTGATAGAATGTTGACAGCTGGCGCAGGGTCAGCTTCTACTACTGGCAGGGGCAACCTACTGAGGCCATCAGCATGGCCCATTTCTTTCCCAGGCTTGTGGAGTAATGAAAAATCATATGCAGACAAAAAAATAGACAACCTAAGCATTCTAGGGGAAATGATGTGGGGAGTCTGCTTACGTGTGGTAAACAGTCCCAGCAGAGGCTTATGGTCAGTGAAGACCGTGAAATGCCTGCCATATAGAAAATCATGGAATTTTTTAATTCCAGCAACAACAGCCAGAGCCTCCCTGTCTATCTGAGCGTAGTTGCGCTCGGCAGAAGACAATGTTCTGGAGTAGTATGCAATAGGAACCTGAGTTCCATCAGACCTGAGGTGACTCAGGACAGCTCCAACCCCGTAGGGGGATGCATCACAAGCGATGCACACAGGAAGAGACTCGTTGAAATGTGCAAGAACACTGTTAGAAGTGAGCAAGGCCTTGACTTCTTTAAAGCAAGCCTCATGTGCTTGTGACCACAGCCACACAGCTTGTTTGTCTAGTAGCCTGTGAAGAGGCTCAGCTACACTAGCTTTATGTGGAAGAAAAGAATTGTAGAAATTCAAGAGGCCTAGGAAGGCCTGAAGTTCGGCCTTAGACTTTGGCCTGGGTGCTTGTAAAATAGCAGTTAGTTTGGATTCAGCAGGATGAATCCCAGCAGCATCAATTTTGAATCCCAGAAATTCAGTAGAAGGCACCCGATCTTGCATTTGTCTTTTCTGAGCTTGAGGCCTGATTCCCTGAATCTTAACAGGACAGCCCTAAGTCTTTCAGCTAGAATGTGTGTGGAGTCTCCTGCAATCAAGACATCGTCAAAGTAGGGGCAGACCCCTGGTATACCTCGTAGTGTGTTTTCCATTACGCTTTGGAAAATCCCAGGAGCGACATTTACTCCAAACTGTAGCCTTTTTACTTTAAAGGCTCCCCTGTGGGTCACAATGGTCTGAGCTATGGCAGCATCATCATCAACAGGCAGCTGTTGATATGCTTGAGCTAGGTCAAGCTTTGCAAAAACACGCCCCCCCTTGAGAGAGGCCAGGATGTGACTGACCACAGGAACAGGATAGGCATGTTGCTGCAATGCCTTATTGAGTGTGCATTTGTAATCAGCACAAATGCGAATGTCCCCATTTGCCTTTAGAGCGTGACAATGGGGTCTCCCACGGGCTGGAATCAACAGGTTCTAGGATTCCCTGTTGGATTAGTTTGTCTAGTTCAGTGTCAATCTTACTTTTTAAAGCAAAAGGGACCCTTCTTGCTTTAATCCTAATGGGAGTGACAGTGGGGTCTAGCTTTAAGGACACAGGTGGTCCTTTGAATGTGCCCAGCTGGGGGCTGAAAACATCTGCAAATTCTTTGCAGACTTCCTGTAGGTCGAGTGTTTGTAAGCTGTTGAGTCCTGTGACGTGTATCCCCAGGGCCTCAAACCAATCGAGTCCTATGAGACTCGTTCGTTCACCCCCTACTACTAATAAGTCTAGTGGACCTTCAAAACTCTTGTATTGCACGTTAAGGGTGGCCTCCCCCTTAACACACACTCTTGAGTTCTGAAAATCTGTTAATACAATATCAGAAGGCCTTAACTTGGCCTTAGACCCACTTCTGGAACAAATCTTCCTAAATGTATGCAATGAAATGATGGACAGGGCAGACCCTGTGTCTAGTTCCATAGATAATGGAACCCCTTGTAGCTTCACGTTGAGTGACAGCTTTTTCTTCATGGGCTTGTGTGTGCCTGTTCTACAGATGCTTCTTCGCGAAGCGCAAAAACCTACCCTATTCTGGCTGGGGAATCTGGTACCTTTCAGGCGTTCTTCTTGGGGTTGTGCCTTTCGTCGGCTCAGACACACAGCTGCAATGTGCCCTTGTTTGCCGCATGCCCGGCAGGTAGCGGAGCGGAACTTGCAGTCGGTTCTCCTGTGGCGACCTCCACAGCCGATGCACTTGAGCGGAGCCGAAGAGCTTCCCTTCTGGTTCTCTTCCTTCGCGGGGTGTAGACGGTCGACTTCCTCGTCCGGATCCTCCTCGGAGTTTCGTCGGACGTCTTCCTGGTGCACGGACGCACCCTCTGCACTGTTTCTGATCGGCCGCATGTTTTTGATGGCGCCGCCTGCTGCTTCTTCTGCGGTGACTTCCCTTAAGGCGTCTTGGAAGGATAATTCTTCCTTGGCAAAAAGTCTCTGTTGTAGCTCTCGATGCCTTAGCCCGCACACGAATCGGTCCCTCAGTCGTTCCTCGAGGTCCTTGAACTCGCAGGGCTTGGCGGCCTTCCGTAGCGCGGCGATGTATTCCTTGGCTGTTTCACCGGACCGTTGATCCCTCTGCTCGAAGGTGTGGCGCCATGAGATAACGGACACCTTGGGGTGGAAGTGCTCTTTCAGCAGCTTCTTCAGGTCTGCGTAGCTTACAGACTCTACTGGAACAGGTGCTACAAGATTTTCTGCGATTTCGAAGGCGTCTTGGCCGCAAACGCAAAGCAGGGTGGCGGCCTTCAAGCTATCTTCCCTCACTTGGTTTGCCTTGAAGTAGTTCTCCATTCTGGATACGTAGGACTCCCACCGCTCTGGATGTGAGACGTCGAATTCCGAAAGCCTTCCGATTTTCGCCATCTTCGGATCTTCAGGAGACGGGTCTATCAGCCAGCCTACCCCCGAATGCGCACCGGATTGGCGGGTAGCTGCCGAGTCGACGCCGTTCCTCTTCCGCCGCTCAGGACTCCTCGGGTAAGCTTACACTTCTTCCTTTCCAGGTAGTGCAAGGCATCCCACCTTCGTCGCCAGTGTTGCGTCCTTGGCGGGAAAACAGACACGAGAAGCAGCTGGAGTTCTCAGTTTCTTTTATTCAGCGTTCAGCTTACAGGAAGATGGCTTCAGCCTCGCCCAAACGCCTCGCAGCCTCTTATATAGGCAACTCCCGGGTAAATGGGTTACTTTTCCCGCGCCAGCACCCGCGCATGCGCACGGCGCTGGCGACAGCCTGTCTGGTCCCGGGCAGCTTTGCACCTGCCCGGGACTGCCTGCAAACGCCCGAGCCGTTTGCAAGGCTCGGGACATAACACTGTCCATACTGCCTTTCTGCTGCAGGATCTTTGTGATAGAGGGGGATGATAGTGTGGAGGCTCAATAGAGTAGAAGAGCTGAACTGGACACCTAATTTCTGCCTGAAGAGCACAGATTACAGACCCTAGATAAATAATCTAGTGATTGTAGTGATTCGTTTACAGATAGGACAGTTTCCAAGTTTGAAAAGAGCACTGCGAAAGACAGCTGCAAAACAAGTGTTTCACTGAACTAAGCCAGACATTCTGAGATAAAAGAAATCTCAGACGCACTTGCCCTGAATGTACTGCTGCTGTTTTTGATTTTTAGTTATATGATTTGCGCGCCGTTAGGTTCACGGGACGCTACTTTCCTCCTCCACCCTCCTCCTTCTTAACTCACTGATTAAGATGAGGAAAGAGATTCTAGGAATAGTAAAACACATATATAAATGAATGGCCATAATATCAAAGTGAGTAAGCATTCTGTTTTAAGGTTAAAATCTCTATAATTACAAAGGAGGGAATAGAATTGTCAGTTATCTCATCTGTACAAAATGTAAGCCATATTTGCCTATAAATTGCATAAATATGTGAATGTGCATATTTTTTCCTATCTATCTAATCTACACTCATACCCACATCCATATCCTTCAGAGGAAAAAAAATAGATATTAAAATGTGTCACTTGAAACCTCCATAAACCCCTTGGAAGTCTAATCTTTTCTGCCAGAAATCAGGGTTGTAGGGGAGAGGTGTGGTTGGCCTTCACAGGCAACAAAATGAGGACAAGAGCATTTCCATATCTTTGATACCATCTGCACAAACTTAGGGTTTTACATATTTGAGGTTTTATTCCTAAGAACAAAAGAGAAGCTAAAAAAGCAACTGCTATGCCAGATAGATAATAGATGTGGATCTGGCTCATTCTGAACTTACTGATATAGTGTGCAGACCTAAATCTTTTGCAATCTGAATAAGTGACTGAGATCACCTTGGGGTCTGTGTGTATAGTTGTAGCTTTTGGTCTTTGGCCAGATTAACAGAAAATGCAAGCCTATCATCGGTTCCTTTAAACAGCATTCAATGAAGCAGAAGGTCTGCAAAATTCATGCTACAGCATCTATGTCCTGGTTTATAGGCTGATGAGTACCCAAGGCAACTTGTGAGGCTCTGTCTCTCAATAATTTGTGGGGGAAGGGCACAAAACCTGATTTCTGGAACGTTCTGGTGAATATAAAGCACACAAATTAAGGATGTTGGTGGTCAATGGATCAGATTCAATCAGGTCATCTTTACTCTTTCCAAATGAACGGAAAGTTCAAAAGAAAATATGTAAAGCGGGTGTGGGATTTTGACTGCCCATCTGTCAGAAGATTCACTCTCTGAAATGAAACAGAATGTGACTAGATTTGGTGTGAGAGTGAAAGAAAGAAACGCTATGATCTCTCAGGATCCTGAAGCATGACTTCTCTGTAGCAACACCTGCCCTCTGGAATGAAATTCCCACCCAAAATCTAGATAGCCTCTTTTTTCTTGAGGCCTCTTTTTCCATCATGCGTGCCAACTTTATTGTTTATGTTTTATTGGGTTGATTGTAATTTCTTTTATTGTTGTGAGCCTTCCACATTTATTAAGAATTGGATGGCATACAAGTTTAATAAATTTTTTATTAACTAAATGTCATAACTTAGCCAGCTATGTGAGAAGCTTGAGAGTTTATGTGGTATTATTCACTCTTTGGCAAATAATGAGCTGGACAACTATAGCAGAAATAGCAACATGAGCTCTGAGAACAGCATGTGGCCCAAATTCCTTTTCTGCAGCCTCAAGGAAACCCTTGTGTCAAAACCCAGTGACCCATTCTGAGGTAGGAAATTCATTATACCTTAATCTTCCATATTTTAAAAAAAATAAAATAAAAATTGTGAAAAACCCCAAGTGAATTTTTTTTTAATCAAGCCTCACCAACATAATCCCACCCACTTTACACTACCGCCCCATCCAATGTGGCCCTTAGATCTCCCCAAATCAATAAGTGCAATTCTTGTTCCTCAAGGGAACAAGGTAGGGAGGTGGCTTGCAATCCTCCCACCAGGACTGTTAAAATCCTAGCTAGTCTAGAATTACTTTCCTTGCATAGATTACTTTCTCATGCAGTGCACAGCAGCTGCGCAAAAATGTAGAGATTCATGTGTATCCCTTCCATGATTGAACACAATTATAAATCTTGCTTCTCTTTTTGCTATGCTCTATTACATTTTCTTTTGTGCATACTCCTTGGTTATTTCCCCAACAGCATGAATTTCCAGCACAGAAGCGTTTGCTATGAAGAGAGGACACTGATGCTTGACAATAGTGAGGAAAAAGCAAAATAAGAGCAAGAACAAGAAGGGATATGTTCTCCTTTGATAAATGCAGTTGCCTGGGTTGATATTATAAACACAGACATTTGTTCAAAGTAGAGCTCACCCTCTGATATTTAACATGGGATCAAAGCATCCACAGCCCACCACAAATATTCTGGGCAACAGTCCCTTGCCAGAAGCATCTGGATTTCCCAAAAGAAGCTCCTGAAAGAGCCAAATGCTTAAAGGCAGTATTATTTCACTCCTTTTTTTCCCCCTCTTGCATTAGCAAGGTGTATATCTATTAAACAAGGTTCTGCTGAGATATGCAACAGCTGAAGTGAGAGAAGCTCTCAGTTGATGTTCTTGTAGGTGTTGCTGTTTGCTAGCTATTGTCAGAACAGCACAAAAATCTTTTATTCATGGTGCAAGACAGAAAAAGGAGCACCCGCACTCTGATGCCTTGTCAACTCTTTATTTAAAACAACTTGTATCATAGGCACAGACAATGTGTGTTTATACACGTGCCAGAGGTCTAACTGGAATTATACTGCTCCTCAGTATAAACTAGTGCAAAGTGTAAATTTAACACAATTTGGGTCATTCAAGAGAGCTTTTTACTGATCTAGGATAAGGTGGAAGTTTCTGAAGTCCCACTGTGAATGATAGTCATCTGGCATAGTCTTGGCCTGATGTACTCTATTGGGAATCTGTAGATGGAAATATTTTAAAGCAAGAAAAATAGTAGATAGCCTATGTGGCCTGTTGTAACAATGAACTTTGAAATGAGTGAAACAAGTCCACATCAGTGGCTACTTCAGTCCACTTTGTTACATGAAAATGAAATAAAATATAAAAGTAAGTTGAATGCGATGCAGATGGGATACTTAAGTTATAGGGTTGCTAAAATGAGAAAAAGTGGGATCAAAAATATATCACTGGTGAATTTGCATATTGATTGGGGAAAGTCAGCAAATTTGGAGGAGGAATTAAAAGGCAAGAGGAAGGAATGGATAGTGTAATGTTCCTAGAAAAGGAGAGGGCTTCCATTCTGATGCCCCTTCCATCATTTTGTCTTGTTTGAAACATACTGGTGGTGAGTGGCCAACAGTAAAGAAATACTCTGCAGTAAGGTTCGGTTGTGCACAAGAGGATGAAGGAGGTCCACAAAAGTAGAAGGAATGGATTGAGAGAAAATCCATGATTGGATGGAGTTGATGACATCCTTGAAAAGAAAAGGTGAGGAATGTAAGGAATAGAGGGGAATATATGATGGAAGCAAAGATGTTTTGCAAGAATTGATAAATATAGAGGGATATAGTAAATGTGGTTGATGTAAGCTAGATTTAACTATACAGTATCTCCTTTTCATATCTCATGTTTTGGCTTGCTATTTCTTGCTCCCTTTCTGTGCTTTGCAAAAGAACTGCTTACCCATAAAAGGGAATAGCAGTGATGGGTATGCAATATGATCCTCATTTGTTCTCTCTTTATAACTAAACTCACATCTTCTTTCATAATGATTACTCTGTTTTGTATTCAGCCCATATTCACTCAGAACCATTCACTCTTGACTCCAGCTCTTCTTTGTAATAAGCACTTAAATATCCCATTCTCACTGCATTCAACTAACTTTTATGTGTCACCTAATATACTCTGTTCTCTCTTCTTTCTAACAAAGTAGGCAGAAGCAGGCTTTTATGCATAGCAGTTTTTGTTTCCTTCAAGCATATCCTAGCAACAGACTATCACTATTTTTCTACAAATGTTTGCATGATTTACATTTCTCCAACCATAAATATTCTACCAAGGTATAACGATGTATTTACTTTCTCTAGTTTTTCACCATTAATGTGAAACTCCAGGTCCTTTCTGTATCATGTTACTGATGCATTCTCCCATTGGCATGATTCCTCTGCTTGACATTCTCTGCAAATCACTGAGCTTCTCAACCAGCAATGAAGCATTGACTGCAAACACACACATTCACATCTCCAGCTACAATGCCTTTAATGTTATCACAAATATTCCTTACACATTTATCTCTAAATACATTAAACCAGAGATTCTCAGAGTGGGTGTTAAGCCCTCCTAGGTGGGTCATAGAAACTAAGAACCTTCTTAAAATTAAAAAAAAAGGTTGCACAGAAAAATATAAACACTGTCAAAGCTCACTTCCAATTTGTCTGGAAAAGCTCACAGTAAACTTGCATAGGTAACATGGGGAACAAATCCTGGAACATATCAAGTAGTTTTGATAGATGTAGCCATCTATCAAAAGTATTTACCAATCACAGCAGTTTTATTGATTATTTAATTTTACTGATCATGACAACTGGATAAATTCATTTATCATTTTAGAGGATTATAGTATTGCAGTATTTAAATCTTAAATGACCTAGCTTTGTTTTGCTGCCTGCTCAGTGTTGAATCATATGTTAAGATTACCATTTCTTCTTACGTATAATTTAAGTTCATTATATATCACTTTTACTGCATTCAGCAACCAAATTTCAACTTGTTATTGGTACAAATAATTCCAAAAACCAGAGGTGATTCTGGACAACTAACACATTAAAAACTATTTAAAAAAAAACAATATCAACAGAAGTATAAAACCCCACAAAGGTTGTGAAAACAAAAACCAATAAATATTCAATAGTAAGAATAACATCTCATGAACCATCTACTTGCCCAATCCCCATGTCTTTGAGCAAGTCCAGGTTTCAGCATTTTTCAAAATGCCAGCAGAATTGGAATCATTTGAATCTCAGAGAGTACGGTGCCCAGAGGGCAAGTGTTTTGCAAGATATTTCAACTACTCATAGAACTTGTCAACTTTGGATCCATTTGTATTTGTGGCTACTGCAGAGATTTGGATCACTATAAAATTAAGTGACGTGCTTTAGCTTCTGATTGAAATAATGCTATTACTTGGGAAGTTGTATTTAGCATTAACAACCTTTTGTTAACCTTGTAGGTGACATCAAACCATATGTTCTAATATATACTTAGCTGTTTCATTCATAATTAAACCTAAATCTTCACTTTCTTGCATGAATTCTTGAATTCCACTCCATAAAATCAGATCCTTTCATTCAGATGGGTTAAATCCATTCCATTTCTCTTAGTTTGTCAGACACCTGGCATCTATGTTTTTCTCTTTCATTTTACTTTGTTATTTCATGCTCATTACCATTAACTCGCTTTACATTCCAAGTCATGATATTGCTAATATGCCTTGGTTGTCATCAGATGGGCTCTTATATACTGATTTCTGCCATTCACTGTAGCTGTGGATAACTGATGCATTCACAGGATGTTTTTTTAGCAAGATAGAGATTATGTAGACAAGCCTTATTTGTACTTATGCTACATGGAGCCTTCCCTATTAACAGTAAGGGCAGAACTGATTCATATGGGACGCATTTTAACCAATATGCTATAAGTGCAACCAAACCCCAGTTTTATTCCAGACATGCTTCATATGTTTTGCAAGCTAGGGTCTCTAAGTCTCTACTCTGAAGGCCAATAAGCTGTTGTCTACATCCAATCAACCAGGAGGAGCATGTGCAGACTGATAAGTAGAATTTATATCTATATGCAATGATATGTGGGAAAGGCCTTGAGGAACAGGGCAAAGAGACACAGCCAAAGAAGTGGTCACATGAGAGGCAGCTTAGCCCCTAGCAGGAATATGGGCAGAGTCAAGTGTTTCAGAAAGGACCTTTCCTAGTTTCTTAACTTGAAGAGGGGACATGAGGAGAAATGTAAGACTTGCAAGATTTTCTTAATATAAAATTATCACAAAGTGAAAGTAGCTCATGTCTAAGTTTCAGGCTACCAAAATTGCTTGTCGTGCTATGAATACAGTGTTTTCCAACACACACACACACACAAACAAACACACATACCCAAGCAAATGAATACACATATACATATTAGTGTGCATGTCAAATTAATGAAGCACCTGAGTAATTTGGGCCATATTTTGCTTCAGTCCTAGGAAGAATGAAATGATAAACTGCTTCACAAGAATGTTGCCAAGAAGACTTCACGAAGTTTAGATTGTCTTGAAGGAAAAACAAAAAGGAGCAGAGATGTCAAATGTAGAAGTGAATGAAATTGACTCTCAACATGTACATAAAGTGAAAAAAAATACATACATTCTTTGTTTCTAGGGCATTGTATTTCCTAAGAGATCCAGAAACAGAATGAGAAAATCTAATAAAGTGAATGTGAATCAACAAAGTCAACTTTTTGTGGCAGTGATAATTTTTAGATGGAAATATCTGTTTCTGATGTTTATGTAAAGATTTAGATATTGAATGTGTATCTAAAAATTTGCTTTCTGAGTCTATACAAAATGTATTCTGATTATCTATATCAGGGATAAAGTTGCATGGAATGTTTTGGGTATATTGGGAGATTCTTCATTTTTTATTGGTGCTTTTTTTTAAAAAAATATCATCAAGTCTGTTTAAAGTTTGAAGTTTTCATCTGCTTCTTGACCAATAACCAATACCACTAATTTTCAGGAACTGTGCCTTGAACTTTTGTGTGTCCACCTTTGATCTACTTTATGGATTTTGTGGTTTATATCTATTTGTGTAGATATGTGGGTGTATATGGATTATGTAAGCAATTCTTCATCCTTAACCTCACCTATTTCCTTCTGCAATAAATTGTTCATGTGAAACTAAGTTATACTTCATGTTTTCTCTGAATACATTTTTATATATATGAGGAAATAGTTGGTAGTAAAAGCTATGATATTTTAATGCAAATGGGAAAATAGTCAGCCAGGTGCTCTAAAGATTATTTATATTTTTTATTTCTACAGAGTTGGTCTATAAGGAGATAGAGTCTACCTGTTCATTCAGGTGAATATCCACATTACACAAAACACATTAGGCCAAGTGCTCTGGGGATAAGAGGTCAACTAGTGTTCTAACAGTACCAGGAGATTCTTCCTCATGTTAAGTGGACTGAACTTCAGATACAGCACGTTCTATAGAAAATACAACTTCATAATATTTAACTTGGAAGCAAGTTCATCCTTGAGCCCATGGGAACTGACATTGATGGGCTGTCCCAGGCATCAGCTTGAGGTTCACAGATGTCCCTAACCCTCTTTGGCAAAAGTGTCTATGCAGCAGAACAGAGAAAGAAGGCAGGAAAACTTGGGTAAGAAATCTTGACCTCCCCAGGAGCCAACAGGATGAATTAAATGGGAAACGATCAATGGAGCAAGAAGGAGATGGGGGGTGAAAGCCAATTACTTTGTTTCCTTGTAAGCAATGAAAGCGTCTCCTTTCAGGGCCCTGACTGAACTCCCAAGCCATCAAGGCCACTCCAAGTGCATTTCCATGTCATGCCCTGTGTAATGGGAAGTGACAGCTGATGAAAGCTTTTCTTCATGCCCTTCTGACACTGCTGTTTTGTGTCGGCACATGTCAGGGTGAAGTGAGTCTAAATACAGGGAACAGCAAGCCTGGAGAATGTTTCACTGTCATTGGAATGAGTTGGGAGTGGTGGATGCCATGCCCCCATTTTTCCAAGGGAGTTGGAATGATTGGGTATCCAACTGGCTTGAATGGGACAATGAAGGCCTTTATATTCCTTCCACAAAAATTGTGTGTGTTCCGTGTGAGTATGCAGACCTCAGCTCTGCAGCAAACTCAACTTCCTAGTTACCACAATATCTTGTTTGCATTACATTGAAGATCAGTCACTGGAAATTTGTTTGTCATGGAGGGTTTGAAGTGGTGAACATTTCCAACATGAGTTTAGCTGTGATTTATTTTCCTCAACACTTTGCCCAGCTAGTGGCTTGAAACTGTAATCTATCATTAAATAGAATAGAGTGAGCCATATAAATCAAATAAATAACAGGAGGATCAGTTCTCTTCAATACTTCAGTTCAGGATGTTACATGGATGTTCAGAATTGACACTCGGTAAATTGACATTCAGTCTCAACTGCACAATTTTGATTATTCGAGGGATGATAATTCATTACCAGCCTTAAGCTAAGTACTGACACAATACCTCTGTGTTCTACTTCACAAAATGGCAGATATATGTTTGTATTTTAAACTAAGTCTCATTCATCTTCGACAAACCAATTCTTCTAACTCCAATATATTATTTAATAATCCTGCATTGCTCTAATTTTGCATATTTATGGGTATGTGCTGTAATAAATTCCCATTGCAATGGTGGTCAAGTGGACTAACTCTGGAATCAGAGGGTAATCTCAGCACAACTCCACAAGAGTTGTGTAGCTGCTCTTGCTGAGGCCTCCTTGGATGCCTTCCTCAAGTCTGAACAGATGATGATGATAACACTCTTATTTGGTAAACTGCAGGTAACTAGACCTCCCCAAAAATACCCTAGATGCACAACTAACACAGTGGTAACCTGCAATGGAGAGGTGAACACAGTGTAACAACAAAAAAGAGCATCTTATGTGCCTTTCTGTTCTGATGAATTTACATTCTACTCTGGTTTCCAATTTATTGCAAGTAGTCTTTCTTTAGGAATAAAATTCATGTCCCATCCTAATTATTCTTCTATACTTCAACCTGAGGACATACTCTCCTGTCATTTGTTTCCTTCATTCAGTTTATTGCAACACCTCCTCTCTATCACAGTTTGACTCACAATTACAGGGTAAAGAAAGGTGACTTATGGTTAGTTTTAGTGTGGAAACATGTTGTCTAACATTTCTTGTTCAGAAATTGTATTTGGGATCAGTGTTAACAGGAAACTTTTGACAGTAGAGGCGAACATCTTCCTTTACAATTTATTATTTGATTAATTATAAAAGAAGTTCATGGGTTGACATGTCTTAGGTGTGAGGTTCAGACTGGCAGGCTCCAATCAATTTGATAGAGGGGCCATTGGTGAACCATATGTCGTCCTTTCTTTTTTCTAAACTTTAGGCTGTCATGATCAGGACCAAATAAGAGACTTGTATGGAAGCAATTGCTGAGACTCAAGCAAAAAAGAAAAAGAAAAAAAAGGCACAAATATACAATTTCATCTTTTTTCTTGTCCTCCCCATTTCTTTATTTATAACCTCTTCCTTTCTTTTATCTTGCTATCTCTCACTTCAGTTTTCCATACCCATTTTTTCTTTCTCTTTTATGTAGGCACAGCACACACACACACACACACACACACATTTATACAGCAAAACACAGCAAGCATATACTTTAAAATATGCATATAGTGCCTATCAAACAATACATCTTGAAGCAAGGAAAACAAAGTAATAAAGTAATATCAATAAAACAATGGAGAGATTAAGCATGCATTCATGAGCTTTTAAATGCAATTTTCAACATGTGCCTAGATAGTAGCAAAGTTAATGTATGCTTTATTTCTACAGGAAGAATATTTCAAAGAATGAGTGCTGCAAAGAAAATTAACATTTGATTTTTTCCCCATTCATGCTTCATCTCCGTCTTTCCTTCTTTTCCCTCCTTCTTTTATCTTTCTTCTTTTGCCTGCTTTTCTGGTGTAATATTTTCCTGTTCCTCCCATTTCTTCTTGAGCCATTTCCCTTCCTTAGCTCTTCATTTTATCTCCACCTCATAAAAATCAAAGCCTTGAAATAAGCTTGCATTGTGTGTGGTGAATTAACCTTTCTCTTCCACTACTCGGCCCTTTCTCAAACCCTTGCTCAGCAATTACATCTTAGAAAACATTCGTGATTAAGCTTAGTTTAAGGCTAGTGGATACACTTGGCATGTTGACAATGGTGATGCACTGAGTGTTTTGAAACTGAAACTTTTTCAGTTTAAGATACTCCATTTGAAGTTTGAAATGCTCCATTTTGAGTTCAGGCCCTTTTGGAAATATTCCAATGGTTCCATTACACATTCAAAACACCTACTTCTGACCTGAAACAGGGAGCTCAAAATATTCTCAGAATGAACAGAATACTTCTTATTACAGTAGGTCAAAACAGCCCGTTTGGAACTCGAAAAACATTCTGTGCTCAAAATGCTTTCCATTCAAAATTTGGCATACCTCTGGTTTATAACCTATCACTGATGTTTTCAAAAAGTGGGGACCATGATGGGAACAGCACATAAAAACAAGCTAAGTATTTGTTTTAAACTGATAAAGTTGGTCTTGGTTGAGCCAAACCATCCATCCACAAAACCTTCTCTACACAAAAGAATTAGGAGTTTGTCTAAGCCTGACAAGTATGTTCTGAATACCGAATGAGGCCAAAGAGCCAGAGAAGAAAGAATAGGAAAAAAAATCTAAAGATATTGGTCATTACTGAGAAGAGGGAAGGAATAGAGAAGGTTAAGGGAGTAGACAAGATGGTAGGATATGCTGTGGTGAAAGGAGGGGGGGGAGCAAGATTGAAGGCAGAGGAGAGTGTAATATGGATCATCTTTGCTCCACTCACCTCATAAAATCATTCCAAGATCCCCTTTGGCTGAGTTTTGCCCAAACCTGCAGGAAAAAAAAAAAAATCCAGGATTCGTTTCTTCCAAACCACAGCCATCCAGAATGGGTTTGGCAGAGCTTTGGGAATATGATGTGTTTGCTCTGAGCTAATAAAAAGCAAAACATGTTTTCTACTTCATTCAGACCCATATCTCTTCAGATGCCTTTGACTTCCCAGGATGCTTTATATCACCCAGCTTAACTTTGTCTTTTTTTTTTTTCCCCTGAGCAAAGAGACACATTTTTAAGAATGCCTATGTGGCTCAGTTTGGAAAGAAAGATAATGTGAGAGCTTGGCACTTTCTTGGGTGGCAAGCAAACATCACATTATTACTTTATTTGAAAAGATTCTGTGAGAAAATTTTAAAAATCAGATGAGGAAGGAAACCTGCCCTAAGAAAGTTACTAACTTGCACATTGCATTTATTTCTTTGATTAATTGATTGATTGATTGATTGATTGATTGATTTGTTTGTTGCCCATCTTTCTTTGATCCTCTAGCTCAGTTCTTACTTTCAGGGTTTGCTACCTAGATAGCACACAAGCTGCTTACTTCCAGGATTTTGTCAGATAAATGATGGGTAAAAAAGAAAATAGAAAGGAGATGGATAGTTGGTGAATGACCTCCAAGGTCCCTTCCAACTTTATTATTATTATTATTAGATCTAAGTTCAGATAGCGCATTAAATGTGATGATGTGCTAGACCACTAACTTTTTCTCAACCTGTATTCTCCTAGGAAAAATGGAGTGCTGTTTATAATGTTTTGAACTCCTGGAGGAAAGACAATATGTAAATCTAATGCACTGAAAACAAATGAAAAAGAAAAGAGAAAAATGGAGAGAGCTATGCAGTTAATTCTCTTTTTCTCAATTGTGCAAACTGCACTGTATTTTATAGACTACCCAATACAAAGAATTTTGTTCACAGAACTCTCACAAATTTTATGATGCAGTAGTCATTGAAAAATTACTTGACCCAGTAGTCTTGTCTGAAGCCCTCTAGCTTGCATATGCATCAAACAGCAAACCCTAAAAGTGTCACAAAACACTTTGTCTACAGATAGCAACTCCACATGCTAGGCAATTTCTCCAACTATTTTTATGGACCTCATCAAACATTGTGTCCATACTCTTTCCCCCAAAACAATCTTTACTGTGATCCCATTTTCTTTCTCCTTTAAAATCCTGGCTTTCAAGCCAGGAGCTACAGGCATCACAACTCTCCACTTTTATGGTGCAAGGGAACTGCCAAGGGAAACAGAAGGGGCTTTATGATAGCAAAATTGCAAAGAAATAAAAAGGTAGAAGGGCAATTCAGGATTATAAAGCACAGAATTTTTGTAAAGCCATTTGGGATTGTTGTACATCTTTTCTCCCTTTAAAAATAATAAAAAAGGTAGGGAATTGTTCCATTTCATTAAAGTGTTACACTGCCAATGTTGAAAAACATGAAGTCTCTAAAAGTCTTTTGTTAAAAAAAAATAATGGTGATGCCTTCCTTCCTTCCTTCCTGTAAGTTTTTTATTCTTGATATCTGCCTGGACTATTCCTTCCAGTTTTCTTTGCAAGGTTTTTTGGAGTAGTTTGCCCTTCCTAGGGCAGAAGCAGAGGGAGAGGGAGAGGGAGAGGGAGAGAGGTCCAAAGTTACCCAGACCGGCTTTGTGCATAAGGTGAGATAGATGCCATGGTCTTCTGCTTTCTACTCTGGTGCCTCAACCACAACACCAAGCTGTCTGGCTTTTACCAGGACTAATATAACACTTCTAGAACCATGGTGGTGCAATGGTTAGAATGCACTATTGCAGGCTGACTCTGCTGACTGCCAGGAGTTCGATCCCGACTGGCTCAAGTTGACTCAACCTTTCATCCTTCCAAAGTTGGTAAAATGAGAACTCAGAGTGTTGGGGGCAATATACTGCCTCTATAAGACCACTCAGAAGTGCTGCAAAGCACTATAATGCGGTATATAAGTTTAAGTACTATTGCTATTGTCTATGGAGATTCTATTGCTATTGCTATTCTACACACTGGGACACCTGTTGATACAATCCATTGGATTGTACCAGATTCCCAATGATCAAACTGTTAGTCTCCTTAGGAGGCTGAAAATGCAAACGCTAGTGATATTTTCCTGCACCAACAATTTCTCTTACATTTCTTTCATTTCCATAGTAAGTCAGACTCCAGCTTTAGGCCACAGAGTATAGACTAGAGGATAGGAGCAGCAGTCTGGGAACTGTTGCCTCTCTATGGTATCTGCTTGCAGATTGTAGCTTCTTAGAATGATATGAGGACTTTCTGACATTTGGAGAGTCTCACCACTACCTCTTCCTCCCTGTATGGCCACATGGAAAAGCATGATGGCTTCCAACTTCTATAAGAGCTCGTAGGGTAACTTAGGAAATGGCAACTGACCTTTGAGTTTGGAAGTTAGTTAGGATTGGACCCAGTTAGTATATAGGTGAGAGAAAATTAGTACTTTCCAGGATTTTATACTCCTTGAAGAAATTGAAAAATATTCTAGAAGATGGATTGCTCCAGTGTTGCTAAGAAAATTATATGTCTGTCTGCAAATACCCAGAGATGAGCTTGACTTAAGGATTTCAGTCTTATTTTTTTAAAAAAAAATATTGTTTCCCCCCTCCCCTCTTTCTACTAGCTCAAGAAGCCCCAGATATTTTTTTTATCTTTCATGCAAAATGACATACAAACTAAGAACATAACTTAAAAACAAGACCTCTGCTAGCTCAGAACTTATTTTGTCTCTTTCAAAGACTGCCAGCTACACACCATGTTTTTTTTTTTAAAGTTATATATGGGATTGTATAGTTGCAGTCACCATCTTGACTTTTTGGACCTTATTCTGTAGCAGGTAAGGTTTGTTGCTTTACATGGTTTCCATCCAAGACTAACTGGCAATGGGAAATTATAGATATGGGCAGTGGTGGGATTCAAGTTCGCACTACTTCAGCAGAACTGGTAGCTATTTTTTTTGTTGCCCAGGCCCAGACTGGACTTCCAGAAGTGGCATCCACACAGAGAACTGGTTGTTCACATATTTGAATCCCACCACTGGATATGGGCATGTGCATCCCTGGAAACCAATATTCTATGTCAAAGTAGAAAGCACATCCATTTGCTTTAACTGCTTAAAAGGTATCTGTCTTCAGATGCATAAGCAAATATGCATTTCTTTTTCATATGAGGCTATGTATTTGTATATACATTAGCTCTATATGTCACTGAAAACAAAATATGCTTGAACAAAGATCTGGGTTTTAAATATGTGCCTTTGATATGGATTATAATGGCAAATGTAGCAAATATGCTTTCTGCCATGGAAGTGTGGAAGGAAGGAGGGAGGGAAGGAAGGAAGGAAGGAAGGAAGGAAGGAAGGAAGGAAGGAAGGAAGGAAGGAAGGAAGGAAGGAAGGAAGGAAGGAAGGATAACCAGGAAAGTAAGAAAGAATAGACTCTGCAAATGATTCATTCTGATAAATCAAGAAATAATGGAGGGTGATTTCACTTCATTCCTTCCTATGGCTCTTAGATCTGGGCTACAAAAATCCAGATAACCATGAGAAGGCAGCAAAGAGATTTAGGAAATTCTCTTTGTAGCAGTACTGTAGAAAAGAAGGGAAAAGGGAAGTAGAAGGGCTGCATTGTAAATGGCTTAATAATATATTTAATGAATAAAGAGTAAGAAACAGTGAATCATGTGATTATCAACGTATCTGGCATCTGGAATAACTCAAATAGATGCACTGTAGCTGCTGTCTTTATTTTTCCCTTTCATTTTTGTGTATAACATTTATTTCATTTCAACTTTTTTAGACACCCACAAAGTATTGGTTTTCTCCTCAGGGAGTCCAAAGTGACCACAGTCCAAGCATTTATTTATTTACTTACTTACTTATTTATTTGTTTGTTTGTTAATTATTCTCTAGTTTTTCAAGAAACTGAAATGCAAAGCAAAATGTGTAGGAAATTTACATTTCCTCTATTGTAAAAAGTGTTTAGGGAACATATACTTCCAGCAGTGATAAAACATATATGTTGTCTGGAGAAAGAAGTACCCAATTATTATTATTATTTAATTCTTCCATGCCCCAAAATAATTTTTTTCCAGCTCTTCACTGGACTCCATAGCATGAGAAATATGCCTGCAAATTTCATTCAGTTGTGTTTTTTAAAATTTAAAATGCATTTTGTACATATGGAATATAGTGTAAAATCTTTCAGTTAGAATCTGGTCATGTATTATCTAGGAGGAATGCAGCGCTTGCATAATTAACTCTGGGTAGCATTAAAAAAATCACTTGATCTAGGAATAAATGTAAAAATTCTATTTAAATGATACGATTTTAACATCATACTTGAAGATCCAGGAGTATATTTTCCTAGAATTTAATCCCTGTATATGCATACAAATAAATAGACATCTCATTTTATTTGACTGCACAGACAATTGGACATCCTGCTGCCAAGTCACTCAGTGGCATTGGAACATTTTTGAAGGATGATCATCTGCTTTCCTGGGGCAACAAGGACTGTGGTTCATGGAAGAGAATGTGCTTTGCAAGCAGAAAGTTTTATATAAGACACACACACCCCACACCCCAAGAGCTGCTGCTAGTCACAATTGATAATATTAAGGTAAAAGGACCTGGCTGGATATTCTGACACAATAGAGCAGCTTCCTGGTGTGGGAAGTCAATAACTCCAAACAAAAGCCCAAGAGGGTATAAAAACCCACTCCCTACTACATGTGCTCACTCTCTTTTCTTCCTGAGCCATCTTTCTGTCTGGCTCTCCTCTTCAATAAACTGCAACCTTCTTTCTAAAACAGTCACCATGTTATAATAGTAGTAGTAGTAGTAGTAGTAGTAGTAGTAGTAATAATAATAATAATAATAATAATAATAATAATAATAATAATAATAATAATAAAGTAATAGGCTCACTGACTACTGGAGAGACTAAACTGGCCTACAAGAAAGACCAAATGAAGAACAGAATAGAGGCATGGGAAGACAAAGCACTACATGGCCAATACGTGAAAAAAATAGCTGGGAAAGCAGATAATAATAAGACCTGGCAATAGCTAAGAGCAGGAAAATTGAAGAAAGAGACCGAGGGACTAATTCTGGCTGCACAAGACCAAGCATTAAGGACAAATGCATACAAAGTCAAAATTGAGAAGACAGCAACAGACAGTAAGTGCCACCTATGCAAAAAAGCTGAAGAAACAGTGGACCACCTGGTAAGCTGTTGCAAGAAGATTGCACAGACTGACTACAAGCAGCAGCATGACAAAGTAGCAACAATGGTGCATTGGAAGATCTGCAAAAAATATCATTTGCCTGTAAGCAAAAACTGGTGGGATCATAAATAGAGAAAGTCATAGAAAATGATAAAATTAAACTGCTCTGGGACTTCAGAATTCAAAAAGACAAGCACCTGCAACATAACACCCCAGACTTAACAATTGTTGATAAGAAAGACAAAAAAGTCTGGATAGTGGACGTGGCAGTGCCTGGAGACAGCAGAATAGACGAGAAAGAAATGGAGAAGATAACAAAATACAAAGACCTACAAATAGAAATAGAAAGACTGTGGCAAAAGCAAGCAAGGGTAGTACCAATAGTAATAGGCTCCTTGGGTGCAATCCCAAAACAACTGGAGCACCACTTGAACACCATTGGCATTGACAAATTCGCTATTAGTCAATTGCAAAAGGCGGCCTTACTGGGAACTGCTTTCATCCTACAACGATACCTGTAATGCCATTGGAATCCGCATCTGCCTGTCCCAGGTCCTGGGTAAGGACTCAATAAGTAGACAAAATGCCAAATCCAGTCTGAACATCTGGCTGACTGTGCAATGATTATTATTATTATTAATAATAATAATAATAATAATAATAATAATAATAATACGAGAAAGAACTGGAGAAGATAACAAAATACAAAGACCTACAAATAGAAATAGAAAGACTGTGGCAAAAGCAAGCAAGGGTAGTACCAATAGTCATAGGCTCCTTGGGTGCAATCCCAAAACAACTGGAGCACCACTTGAACACCATTGGCATTGACAAATTCGCTATTAGTCAATTGCAAAAGGCGGCCTTACTAGGAACTGCTTCCATCCTGCGACGATATCTGTAATACCATCAAACATCCACATCTGCCTATCCCAGGTCCTGGGTAAGGACTCGATAGGTAGACAAAATGCCAAATCCAGTCTGAACATCTGTCTGACTGAGCGATGATCCATAATAATAATAATAATAATAATAATAATAATAATAATAATAATAATGATGATGATGATGATGATGATGATGATGATGATGATGGAAGGGACCTTGGAGGTAATCTAGTCCAACCCCCTGCTCAGGCAGGAAACCCTATACCATTTAAGACAAATGCCTGTCCAATCTCTTCTTAAAAACGTCCAGTGTTGGAGCATTCACGGAGGCAGGTTGTTCCACTGGTTAATTGTTCTGTCTGGAAGTTTCTCCTTAGTTCTAGGTTGCTTCTCTCCTTGATCAGTTTCCATCCATTGCTTCTTGTCCTGCCTTCAGGTGCTTTGGAGAATAGCTTGACTCCCTCTTCTTTGTGGCAGCCCCTGAGATATTGCAACACTGTTATCATGTCCCACCTCGTCCTTTTCTTCATTAAACTAGACATACCCAATTTCAGCAACCGTTCCTTATGTGTTTTAGCCTCCAGTCCCCTAATCATCTTTGTTGTTCTTCTCTGTATTTTTTCTGGAATCTCAACATATAGTTCAGTGGTTCTGAGATCACATATGCCAGTTCCTTGAGAACCTTGAGGTGTAATCCATCTGATCCTGGTGATTTGAACTCGTCTAAGCTGGACAGGTGCTCACTTACCATTTTCTTGCCTATCTTAACTTGTGTTTCTATTCTGTTTTTTATGGCACTATTTTTGATAGGTTGGTCTGTTTATTCCCTTTGTGTAAAGACAGATGCAAAAAATGAGTTAAATAGTTCTGCTTTCTCCCTATTGCTTGTCACCTTTTTGCCACTTTTACCCACTAATGGACCAATCATTTTCTTCACTTTTGTCTTGTTTTTTACATGTTGAAAGAAGCTTTTTTTTGTTATTTTTGACTTTGGTCGCAAGCCTTACTTCATTTAGAGCCTTAGCTTTCCTCACTTCATCTTTGCAGGCTTGGGCTATTTGCTGATATTCTGACTGTTGTTTATTCCTGGCTTGGACTGGACCCTGATGAAGACTTTCCCCTCAACACTGGGTTTCACTAGATTTGTAGATCTGTTATTTATTCCTAGACATATCCACTCAGCATCCTAGATACCAATTGACACATGAGCCTAGGACACATCATTTATTTCATCTTTATGGCACATTTAGACAAGACTGCAACAGGACATTTTTTTGAAGGTTTTAACTAAAAATATATATGCACAAAACTATGGGAGGAAATTTTATTAGGTCGCTTTTTAAAAAAAAAAACTATTAGGAAGTATAGTTGTGTGATTAACTCAATCTTTGGAGTTGAAAATGTTTATTTTTTTTCCAGTTCCTAAATGTGAATGGGAAAGTCTATGATCAGAAAAGCTGTCGATGTTAAACAAAATATTAAATTCCTTATTTCCAATATTGCCTATTTCCAATACTCCTCTTTATAGGAGCTAGAGGCAATTTTAGAAATTAAGATGATGTTTCAAACTACTGTTGGTTCTGCATCATGATAACTTCCCATTTATCTCTTTTTGGAAATTATACTGAAAGGTCCTGGAACAAAGGGAAATTGTTTCGTCTAACTGTTGCTTTCTTGCTTTTTGTAATCAGCTTTTGCACCAGAGAAATCTCATGCAGGCATGAGAATCATGTACATGGATGGGATGTACTGAAGGAGGGAATAAGGGAGTGTACAGGAATGACTGATAGTCTTCCTTATGATGTAATGGCTCTGTTGTCTGATTTTCATTGGCTAGCAAAGTTTATAAAGCAATGCTACCAACTTTTTAAGATGTGGTACTTCTGGACATAACTCTGCCAGCGTTCCAGACTGTTGGCCACCCAGCTGCTTAATTTGATCAAATAAAGTGCTGCTTGAACAAGAAGTCTCCACTTGGGTTATCTGATTAGATTGATATGGTATCTCAAGTTCAAGTAAGGGACTGGGACCTTACAATACTAATCTTCAAACATTGAAAATAAGGTTGGGTATAGAGTGGATTGGCCATCAGATCATTGTTCCGAACCCACTGGTACTCATGGACTCATGGGCTCAGGCTTCTTCTTTTTAAAATTCATATATATTAAAAGACAGAGGAAGGGAAATTGATTTAAACTATTACTTATATGAAATAGTTCTAATGTGCACCAGGTTTCTTTCTATCTCTTTACTTCTATGCCACAAAGACAGCAACATTTCTTTGTACCCGTAAACTTTATTAAAATGTGCTTCTTCAGCCTTAAATTAAATTTAAAAAGTATTTTGACTCTTACAGAAATAGCATCAAAGTGAGGAATTGAGAGGATTACAATGCAAAGAAATAAAATAAAATAGCACCTACAAAGGAAAGAAATTCCCCCTGCCCCATCAATTAAAAAAAAGGCATGGATCTCTCTCTTGGCAGGCTTTAGATAGTTTACCCTATAATGCTGGAAAGAAAAGAAAAAGCAATAATTATCTAAAATAAATAAACTGCATATGATATGTTCTTGAAAAGGAGCTGTAAAATGATACTGCATCTATTTGCATTTATTGTATCATTATTCTGAAGAGCATGGAATTCATTCAGCAGGCCTCTTCATAATCTGACTTGGAATTTTATTTAGTAACAAACTTGTGAGTTTATGCTGTATCCTGCTATGGTAAAAAGTAATAGTTTTGAGTAGCTGCATCCTTTAGCTTTTCCTACATTCAGAAAAAATGACATTGCAATATCCAGTGGAACAAGGCCCTGATTTAGCCACTACAGAAAAAGCAACAATATAGAATTTTGCCATTTACAAATCAGTTCTTATCTTTAAGTTGTCTGATGATATTGTTTTAGATAAAGATGACCCTTCAGGCATAAATGTTGATGAGTAAATGAGTCTATTAGCTTTGAGAACATCTTCTAATTCTCTTACTGCTCCAAGAGCTGAATATCATAACTTTATAAAATATATCCTTCATTTTAGAACATTTCAATTCGATGTCATCTACAGAGACAAGAACATTGCTCCAAGAAAAAAAAATATGTTTTCATCTGGAAATCTTCAGCTAAATCCCAGGAGATTAGAGAGAGAAAATAAACTCACAAGATTTATTCAGATATTACAAAACTGCTCTGCCCCAGAGTCTAAAAGGAGAACAGGGATTCATTTGCAATTACAATTTCTGACTCTTACATAGTGAAGTCCTATGTTTCATCATGACATTAAATTGTTTTGCTGGGATATACTATGCAAGCATGAGAGCTACACATGCTCACTTGATACACATCACTTTTTTTTTAACAAAAGTGAGACACACTTGAAAAATCAAATTAAGGCTAAGCTAGATGAAGCGGAGTGTCTGTCGGTCATTTGCTTTCAGAATGTGGTATATGTTCCTTTAATAATCAAATAAACAAATAGACTAATCTGCATTTTACTTTGCTGAAAGTTATTTCCATCAGCTTTTAAGCCTTTCTAGTTCCAACTATGAGGTGAAAGAAAACAGTCTGGAGCAATAGATTGGTGAAGAATAAGGTGTTGGAGATGGGAATGTTTCCTCAGCATTTACTTTAGCAGTAAAGTGATAGAAATGGAATAAGACATGTATCAGCCACTGTCATTTCTAGATTGGCTTTACAAGTACAACTATGAACCTGACAGAACTATCAAAAGATGCATCATTCTATGTGGAAAGGTACAATGGTACAAATAATCACAGAGACAATGAGACAATTAATTATTCTAGATCTGTAATTACTGTAGATTGTCATGTCAGCAAACAATTGTCTAGGATTTGGTACAGAAGTGCCAGGCCAATTGCAAATTCAATTTACTTTGGTGGGGTAAATTTTAATTGAGAATAATTTCATTGCTCCAGTCCTTGGGGGGTGGAGGTGGAAGAAGGGAACAGTGGGATGAACCATTTTTTAAACAAGTGCTATAGTTCCTGGTGCTTGTAGGGTGGCATACATTCTATGGGACTTGAAAGTTTGAGCCCAGAAAAAGCAACATATGGTAATAGAGGTTTTGCCCATATTCCTGCTGCTAGTGTTTTGTCTTTTAGAGCCACAGCTGTTCCAGTGGGTGATAACTGTATTTGGGATTAATCATAATCTCAGAAATACCTAAGACATAAAAGTTGGAGATACAACAAAATATTCTCCCTTCTTTGTTGGGGCAGCTATAAAATATTTACTCAAGTGTTTTATGGTACAATTTCAGAAAAAAGATGAGAGTTGGGCACTCTGAGCTGAGAGAGAAAGTTATCCTGGCTGGTTGGAGGTAGCGACTGATGACCCAATGACCTCTTGAGCTTAAGTGGGAGAGATGATAGGGAAAATGACTTGGCTTTCTTTTTTTTTCCCTACTGTTGACTCATCAACTCAGCCCATCTGTCACTGAACTGTGGGCAGGGAAATCTGAGCCAATATAAGGCTTTATGGAGACAACAGGTGGGTGAGTCGAATAATGCTTTGAAATGCATTTCAAACTATAATGAAGATATTTTATCTTAATTAGTTTGGATATTGGATCTTCTTTGAGAAAACATCTAGATTTGGGGGGGTCACATGTTTGGAAAAGGCCTCACATCACTCTTCAGTAACTGCCTAATGACCCGATCTCAAGGGTGTATATTAGCTTTAGTAATACAAACAGAAAAGCATCTTTACATAGTAGGAAATTAGAATGTTTCAGCAGAGCTAAAATGTTATCTGCTGTTCCTGCAGCTTTGAATAAAATCTGGTTTCGTGAGAGTCAGAGGCTGCTCTTCTAATGTCCTTATTAAGTCAAATGAGGATCCAATGCATAAATAATTTTGTAATGTTTACAAAGAATTGAAATGTTTAGTGACTTTTTTTACCCTGAAACTCATTGAAAATATCTTGTCATCCACTTTAGCAATGCAGATGTCTAAATCATATGAATTGACCAAGTAGAATAGATCAAATAGGAAAAAATGTCTTTCAGTCCTGATTATTTGGTTACCAACATGACTGACTAAAGCTATTTTTAAAAAAACAAAAACTATCTGGACACTGATATTAGAATCCACAGACTGAGGTACCAAATTATTTTATAAAAACTCCAAAAATAACATATTGAAAATAAAAGTCTCTGTCTCTGTGAGGTCTCATAGTCAACAATTCTATCCATAAATTAAGTGGCAGTCTTCTGGATTTGTGGAACTGGATATCATAAATCTTGAATAACAAAAGAAGTAAATATATGTTTGCATTAAAATAAAAATATTAATTGGAATCACTAGACTTTAGCACAAATATTAGATTTCCATCTCTATTGATATGTACAAAAATATATATTTTTTCCTTTTAATATGATTAAATTACTATTTTTCCACCCTTAATCCCAGCCAAAGTCATGGCCAGTCATCTGGTAAAACTTCATGTTGAACGGCTGATAGAATTCTCGCAGCCTTTGTACTACTTTCTGGTCAATATTGGGGTGGGTCCGTCCTTTCGTCTTGCCCAGGCAGTGGGGCTTGCTGCTGCCTTCCGCCTTTTTCAGGCATGGGAACCCCGTGGTTTTGTTGAAGTAGAAATGTTTGTCTGTGATGATCCTCTTGAGGCCCAGAAAGTCCTGGACACGGCCCAACTCACCTGCTGGATCACTGATCAGTCTCTCCCCACTGACAAAAAGGATTTGCCCAAGTGGGAAGTACAAGAGCCAATTTTCCAAATGCTTGGCATAAATTCCAATCTGGATGGCACTCCAGGAGGTATCGATCAAACCCGTAGTCCTGTTTTTGAAGGTCAGGCTCTCAAAAGATGGGATGTCTGGCTTCTTGGAAAGGGTTTGTGTGTAGTCAGAAATGGCTCGGGTGACTGGGTCCCTCACCACCACAATGAGCTTGGTGTCCTTTGACATAGAGGAGATCCGAGCTGGTGCTTCTTTAGTGACAAAGTAGCTGGGTGTTTTCTCCATGGTGATCTGGCCATCGAGTGTTCTTGGCATCAGTTCCCTAATGAAAAACAGAAGAGAGTATTTGCAAAGCTGCACATTTGTACATGCCTATCTTCAGCTCAATCATAGAAAATAATGGAACTCATATACGCAATCTTAGCTATGGGGAAAATTTTGAAACATTTGAGCACCAGGGATTTTTTTTAATGAATGTCTTTTGTGTTGAGATCAACTCTTAAAGCCTGGTACATTCGGATGGTCTCTCTCAGGTTTGATTCCACTTAGATTTTTGAGAGCAAGCAAAGTTAGTGAGTGATACAATATCTTATCAACAAATATTATATCAGACCAAATAATTCATGGAAAGTTGGAACCCCATTTATTAGAATCCCCATTTATTCTGTAACATGGAAATATTGGTAAATGGCAGACCAATTGGCATCTATGTAGATTAGGCCAGGATCAGAAACACTGAATGACTTCTCTAATTGAATGGGAATTTGAGAATTACATCCAAATTCAGCACTCTAGTCACCTCTACATCACATTGGTTAGTTTAAAAATTTGGGAGACTAGGAGGAAGGACTTTTTCAAGGTTTTAAAACATTTAAATGATCTTTGGAGAAAAGTGCATATGAAAATTATTCTAATTCACGAGTCTTGTGAGCTATTATTTTCCTATATTTACCACTCAGTTATCAGCACTTTATCAAAAGATCTCAGCACATTTCAAAATTACTTCAATCTAATATATGATTATATAGGAAATGCCTTTATCTCATAATTCTATCTAGCTTTGATTTCCTAAGCCATGAAGCTAAGCATTGGCAGGACCATTTGTTTAAAAGAAAGATCGACAACTGTCACCTGTTAAAAATAAAGTTCACGCACACAGAGAGAGTTCCACCATAATTTAGCTCCTCCAAATTTCCTCAGAAAAATTGACAATAAGGTCAGATACAGGTATGTTGAACATTATGAATAACAACCATTTACCAAGCAATGCCAAAGAATGATATGTTCATGAGTAGATTTACTTGGAAAATTGAACCTTTGAGCTGGCATTTTAGCAGCACAATGATCTTTTTCACATGCTGAAGAAATGAATATTCATTTTGTTGGCAGACTGAAACCACTGATTGTATATTGTTGGGAGCCACTAGGAATGTTGTGCCACAACCCTGGAGAGATTAACTAATGACCTAGACATCTTTCATAAACATAAGACTGCATGGACTGGTGGCATCTGGATTTAATTGAAAAAAAAATTGCCAATACAAACTATCAGGGCTACAGAAATATTTTGGCGACAGCAAAATATTGAGTCATTTGCTCAGATAAAAGGGTGTTTGTTGTTTTAATATTTGTAGGCCAGCGGAGGATGCATTGGCTTAATTACTTAAAGAAGACAACTTCTCTAAAGAGGAGTACCTTTTTGGCTGTATCTTTTAATTTAGTATTCAGTATTGAAATCCATGTTCACTTGGCTGTTTCAAGACTCAACTTATGTTTCTCATAATGAAGATCATCCCCTATCTGACAAAAGTCTGTCCTACAGGTGCTACTTTCAAGCAATGTAGTGACATATTTGTATGCTGAATGGATTTATATATAATTACATTATACAGAGCTTTCATTGTGTAATGTAATTGTATAGACTGTTGATCGTGAATTAAGCACTAAGTGTTCTTTAAATAGTTAGATGTGAGGCCAGCAGGCATCTGAAGCTTCTACATAAGAGTGTGGGAAGCCATGGAGATGACCTTGGAAAAGCTATCTAGAATCCATTAAAAACAGGTGCATAAGCATGATTTGGCTGAAAACATAGAGAAAGTATTAGAAACAGACTCAAGCTGGCTATCCTCCTGAGTCCCTAGGGTAAAAGAGGAAAGGAATAGAAAATACAATCACTTGAAATATTTGTTACCATGGCCTTTCGCAATAAAGTATAGTACTAGTTTTCTTGTGAAATTTATTTCCTGATCTGTATGACCTTATCCTTTTAGTACTGTCCATGGGGTTTGAAACAAAATATTTGAAACTCAAATATTTTGGCCACCTAATGAGAAGGAAGGACTCACTGGAAAAGGGCCTAATGCTGGGAAAGACTGAGGGCAATAGAAGAAGGGGACGACAGAGAATGAGATGGCTGGATGGAGTCACTGAAGCAGTAGGTGTGAACTTAAATGGTCTCCAGAAGATCGTAGAGGACAGGAAGACCTGGAGGAACATTGTCCATGGGGTCGCGATGGGTCGGACACGACTTCGCAATTAACAACAACATGACCTTATAGGGCTGAAAGAGAATCAGTAAAAGCTTTGAGTTGGTCCATCAGTCACATTCAAAGAACTTGTGGCACTGAGACTGGCACTAAATGATATGAACGATGATTTGACCATTCCACAAGGATGGACTTCATGGAAATAGCAAATTTATGTATCTTCCCTATGGATTATGGATTTGTTATCCAGAGCATACAGTATGTATACTTTAGTTCTGAAATGGGTATTACCCAAGGACCTGCATTCAGCAAGATAGCTATAGCATATACATACAACTGTATATAATATGGTAGCTCCTCTTAATCTAACACCTTTCATTCCTCTTTACCATGCTGGGGAGTTTTTATTTGTTGTTTTGCAGTGGCTGATGGTGATTTACTGAATGGAAAATTATCTATAGACTTTTTCAGCTGACAAAGAAAAGAGCAGCAGTAGGCAAGCTTGTAAACAGCACAGATTTAGCTTTCCTGTTGATACCCTTGATCACACTGAACAAAGAGTGCCATATCACAGCATACCGGTGCAGCAGACCCATTTCTGAATGCACTCACTTATGGACATATAGTGGTTGTTTATTCTGATCCTTAGTTGCCTTAATCTTAACCTAGCCATAATTCTCAGAGGTTGGTTTTTTTGCCGTTAAGTATGTGCCAGAGTAAACTCCAACACACACACACACATACATACACAAACACACACACAAAACACAAAGCTTGGTAGAAGTTGCAACCTACAGAATGAGACTCAGTTCTCTGTTCAAGTTGCCAAGTCCCAAAAGCTGAGGTCTCATTTGTAGAAGCAAAATAAACAACATGTACAAACCATACTTTCAGATATTAATTTATACAGTTTTGTTGATTAAAAAGACGTTACTTATGGAATATCTGCAGATGGCCTGTCATTATCAATCCAAAGATGTTCTATGGTGACACATATCCAGAGAGGTAATAGGAGCAGAGAAAGTGTATCAATTCACATTTCAAGAAGCACCTTCAGTCACAGGCAGTACATGATCTGGAACACAATCATCCTTCAGTTTTCACATTTCTCTGGAAGTCAATAATAATGGGTTCACCTGGTATCCACCACGTCATACTGAAGATTTTGGCCCGGGTTATTATAAGAATAAATTAGAAAGTCAAGAAATTAATGAAAGAAAAATAAATAAGTTGTGTGCTTGTGGAACTAAATGAGAGGGAATGAGGCAATAGATCTGAATGAAGGTGGCTTGGCCATGAGGGATGGAGGAATGCATCCAGGGAAATTAAGCTGTAGGTTTCCTTATGAATGAAAGAGCTATGTAAGAAAATATGTAAGAAAGAACGAATTGATGTCAACTAGGTTTCTGTAGGTACATTGAAAAGTACAAATCCATACCATGTAGGTGATAGCTATATGTTAAGCTGGAGTAAATGATGGTAATGAGGGAGATGAGCGGTTTAGAAAAATGAAATATAAATAAATAATAGATGAACCAAATATGAGTTTGGTGGAAAATTGTGCAACAGTCTGAAGGTATGCAATCCTGAGGAAATTATTCTGTTTGTGACATGAATGAGTAGGTAGAAATGACACAAGCAAATACTATGTAGAAAAAGTATGGGGCCATCATCCAAGAATGATGAATGTTAGGAATAGAGCTGACATTTCATGGACTAGTTCCCAGATTAGTGAGAACATTACACCAATACATCTGTGCTGTGGGGCCAAATATTTGTTAATGTGGAAAGACGAGGTTAAAAAAAAACACCCTAAAATTTAAATTCTGGAGTTCTGATGTGATTTTATATATATAATTGTTTAATTGTTTGAAATTTGAATTTTAAAAACTTAAATGTATCACTCAAAATACATAGCAGTCTTTGAATGACTCTTATTTTAGTAACTTTGGTTCTTTCCAGCTTCTTTCCCAAAGTTTCATAAGTATTTTAACTACCTTTTAATATTTATATTAATCTGGTAGACAATTATAAATATTTACCTCAATGAATTTGGAAACATTTGTCATAATAATTATTTCCAGGTACTCCAAGGAACTAAAGAAAAATGCAAAATCCTAAACTCTGCAAATGTTCTTGGGTAGCTTAGCACTTATAAAAATATGTGAGATTTTTTTAGAATGCATTTATTAATTTATTTTTTAAAAAAAGTCTGTTAAAGGAAGTTAAGCAAATTCATTCATCCAATTTTTAGAATCTAATTAAGGACAGATATACCTTCAGATCACAATACAGGTAACATCTAGCATCCTGGGGCTGTCATAGCTCTTCACACTTTAAAAATAAACTTTTTGCAGAAGACAACTGTGTCCTTTTGTATTTCTTATAACCATCCTCTAGAGAAAAGACAGCTAGTCAGTGACAGAATAACGTTTTGTTTTATTTCTTTTATGTGGCAGGTCATGCTCTGGATTTGGTTTTGTCCACTGGAAAGGAGGATGGCATTCTAAAAGTGCGAAAGTTTAGATCTGTTCTCTTGTCATACCATTTCACTGAGATTTGGACTTGCAGTGACTATTCTTTGTAGTCCATCTTAAAAGATCCCAGAGATTTGGAGGCTAGTATGGCTGGCTTTGATTGTTCTATGGAATGCAAAGAGGAGCAGGGCATCCACAGGGCAGAGAGAGTTCATTTCTGGAGTATACATCTCAGTGGAGGATAATGAAGCAAGATTTTTCCACAGCCCCTTATTTCTGGACATACTGTACATAGTTCAGCCAGCTATAGCTTTATAGAATCGAGGCAACAATTGAATAGTATGGTAATTAGGCTGAGTTATGACATGTGTGACATTATTGCTAGGTAGTCTTTGACTAAAAATTTATTTTTGGTTCTACCATTTTCTGCCAGGAAAGTATACACAACAGAACCCTCCAGAAAGCAACAAAGCCAGACATCGTGTAGTTAGTTAGGTGTGGTTTATCAGGAGATGTTTTGCTGTTCAGATGACAGTGTGTTAAATACGAAAGCTGTTTGTTAATGCAGAGTTATCATTGTGGGTTTGTTATTTTTTGCATATGTGGGCAGGAGGAAATTAAATGAAAACATGTTCCCACCAACAGTGTGAGTCAACAACACTCTAAAAAGGAAGAAAAAGGGGGCGGAGGTGGGCAGGTCTGATGAAAGCCACAATTCATCATGGATCATGGTTTCCTGGTGCCTTTGCGATTACTTCACAGGCTTTGCTGCCTCCAGAATTTGTTCATTTGTGAGTATTGTACATTACAAGTAACACACACCAGTGCCAAGTTTATATGTCCATTTAGGAGAAAAAATCAAAGGAATTTTCAGTTGCTAAATAGATAGACAGATGGCTGTCTGGGCAAATATCTGAAGATGATTCCCACAATATTATGATGGCTGGTTGCATATAAACTAATTAGAGAATTCTGTGTTTCTCTGTGCGTGCACGTGTGTGTGTGTATATGTGTGTGCATTTGCATAGACATGCAGACAAAACCACATAGAACCACAGACATATATAATTACAGTGCAATTCTATTCTTGTTTAAACATAAACAAATGTCACAGATGTCACATTATTTCATTCAGTGATCTCATTTGAAACTGTATTCCCATTTCAACTTTACGGATAAGAAAAAAAATCTAAGAACTGATCGGATTGGGATTCTGCACAGCCAAGGTAGATGTCCACCTCACTGAGCTACTCCTCCACCTTTACAAATTATTTCTACCTAAGCAAACTCTTTATTTTGTAATAATAATAAAGTTGGAAGGGACCTTGGAGGTCATCTAGTCCAACCCCCTGCTCAAGCAGGAAACCCTATACCAGGGGTGTCAAACTGCAGGCCCACGGGCTGGATGTGTCATGCCAAAACCACGCCCACCCCATTGCTGGCAATGGGAAAAAAGTAGTGATACATCACGACACATCACGTGATGTCACAAGTTTGATACCCATGCCCTATACCATGTCAGACAAATGGCTGT
Organism: Crotalus tigris; assembly: GCF_016545835.1. NCBI lineage: Eukaryota > Metazoa > Chordata > Lepidosauria > Squamata > Viperidae > Crotalus > Crotalus tigris. The sequence continues at coordinate 1,474,452 of NW_024096609.1, read as the reverse complement.
CCAGTCTCCTCTTAAAAACTTCCAGTTTTGGAGCAGATTGTTCCACTGATTAAATTTTCTGACTGGCAGGAAATTTCTCCTTAGTTCTAGGTTGCTTCTCTCTTTGATTAGTTTCCATCCGTTGCTTCTTGTCCTGCCTTCAGGTGCTTTGGACAATAGCTTGACTCCCTCTTCTTTGTGGCAACCCCTGAGGTATTGGAACACTGCTATCATGTCACCCCTAGTCCTTCTTTTCATTAAATTAGACATACCCAATTCCAGCAACCGTTCCTTATATGTTTTAGCCTCCAGTCCCCTGATCATCTTTGCTACTCTTCTCTATACTTTTTCTAGAATCTCAACATCTTTTTTACATCGTGGTGACCAAAATTGGATGTGGTATTCCAAGTGTGGCCTTACCAAGGCCACACTTTTGTTCCTTTGGAAGGGGTTAATGGTGCAACAATATCATTAAGGAAAATCCAGGGAAATCAGAAGATAAATCATGAAACCTAGATAGTCCTGCATGCCTTGCATACTACTTATTACATGTATTGAACTGACTGTAACAAGGCAAATGAAATGAGATTTGAGGTATCAGGGAAGCAGGGATGTTTATAGAATATGGTTAAAAAAGAAAGTCAAGTTCACAAATGCATTGGTGAAATGAAAGTTCTATCTGTTTTTTAATGTGCCACACAAACACACACAGACAAAAAAACTACTGAAGCTTCTATTAAACCATTGCAGTCTCCATCTTGCTTTTTACTGTACTCTATAGACATTTTGGTGGAAAACCTTTGAAACTAAGAAATCTGTATTGAGTCAGCCTACAGTTATTATGGTCACTATGACTTACAACAGCACTAAGAAAAAAGGGAAGAGCTCTCAGACTACCTATAAGGACATGGTGAGCTAGATACCCATAAAGGAACAGAGACATCATTATAGGGGAGAACACTGACCAGAGGACAGATCCTGGATGTCAAAATCTTTCCAGACAAAGGAGAGATTGTGGGATTGCCCACAGGTTTTCCAAACAGCTCTCCTCATGAGCAGACTGCAAGAACTGACAGTTTTATGGTTGGTTGGTAAACTGGGTGGCTGGGGCTGAAGGATTTCCTGTATGCTTAGAATTGCAATGTGGCTTATGTGGACATAAAGGTGGCTAGGCCTCATTTCTTAATTACTTTTTGAATTACTTTTTTATTAGTGTTGCCTCGTCTTGACACACAATTAACTGAATCAAACTCACCACGTCAGGAACGAAGAACTTTCAAATTTTATTTAGTAAAGTAATGAATTAAAGTCAGCACTGACAACTATTACACTCATGGCCCTTTTATACAGTTAACACAAGACCCCGCCTAACCCACACCCATTCTACCACCCATGCGCCACCACCCACATCCGGACTGCCCAACGCCCCTATATGGCAATACATCTGATTACCATGACCTGCAGTAGCTGCCCCCTAACGCATCCCGGCGCCGCGGCCGCTTCCCGACGCTTCGGCCGCTTCCCGATGCTTCTACAGCCTACCAGCCTCCATTAATAAACGCAGCTTCCGTTTAATGTCCTCACAGTCAGGGTTACCGACTGCGCATGCGGTATGCTGTCCAGGGTATTCCTTACGCATGTGCGGCTCCGGCATCTCCATCTGAGCATCGGAATGGCTTCCGCGCATGCGCGCCAGCCAGCTGGTTGTCGGGCCAGTCTGGGCGTCAGAATGGCTTCTGCGCATGCGCGCCGGCCAGCTGGTTGTCGGGCCGGTCTGGGCGTCAGAATGGCTTCTGCACATGCGCGCCGATCAGCCGGATGTCGGGCCGGTCGGACACCGTTCCATGCGGTAGAGGCTTCGCTGGGGTAAGTAAGCCGGACGGCCTCTCCTACGGCCCGACAATTAGTTTTAAACATTAGCAACCTTTGGAATGACAAGGCTGATGGCATTCACTGGGTGAGTCTCCTTCAATCCTTAACAAAATAATTTTTAAGTGTAACTTAAAGGACATAGCAAAATTGGGTAATAAATGGCAAAATTAGACTGTTATTTCTGAAAAGTTATAAATGTACTAAGGATATGGGCTGTGTTTTGATTTTTAAGAAAAAAAGACTGGATTTTAAAGGTGGACACTAGAAGGAGATAAAGGAAGTAAAGACTAGAATTTAAAAAATTGACTTGGAGCAAAATATCTTAACATCAAATGTACTAAATTATGTGTGTATAAGTATAAACAATGACCTCAGACATTAATTTCAAAAATATCTGCCATCATAGAATGACTCTGTATAAATGATATTGCAGGAGAGGAACAAGTTCTAATGGATAAGATGGAAAAAGATTTAGACCTGGGCTTAAAGTGACAGGCTACAAGAATAATTTGGGAAAATAAATGAAATACTGGATATACAAATGAAATGGCTGATATTTTAATAATTAAAAGGAAACATGACTTGGTTAATTTTCTTATATTGGTATACAAAGGACATCTGTTAAAGTTTTGAAAGACTTGGTGAAAAGAATAGACATAAAGATTTAGGACATTATTTGAAGAGATTAAAGATCAAAATTGTAAAAACAAAAGGAGGGAATATAAAGTGGGTTTATTTGATCAGGGTTAAAATAGTTAACTTTATTCTACAATCACGAAATGGACATTTTCTTTATCATGCCAGACTGAGTGATGTGGGTTTAAGGATCTGAGAATTCCTTTTGAGATGAAGGGGTAATAGTTATTTTTTGTTATATTGTAATCTTTTCTTTTCTTCTCTATTCTTTCATTTACATTGTTCTTTTTCTTTCTTTTTATATTCTGCACTTTATTTTTTCTATTTTTTATTTGTTGTAGCTTGTACTACATTTGATCTGTACAACTGTAACATTTAATAAAACTAATTGAAAAAAATTTCAGGAAGGCAATGCCAAGGCAATGGTATCCTAGCTTTGATCTTATTAGCAAGCAAGGATCCTCTTCAGATGAATCCCAAATCATTATTTGTAAAGGATCGTTTTAAAAAAGGCACTTTCCCTCCACAGAGAAATTTTTGAATCAAAGTGAACAAACCTAAGTAATGCAATTTACAATTATAACCCTGATCCAGAGTTTCCTGAGTATCCAACTAATATTAGGAAACATTGCAACTACAATCTGTTACTTACTGCATATTTGCTCTATTAATCATAATTAGTAATATTAGTATTAATTTGTTATTAAGTATTAGTATTCATGTATTCATCAAGCTTTTTCCAACATTGGCAGCTGGCAAATTGATTGACAGTAAAAGCAAAATAAAAATATTCACAAATAAAAAAGAGAAGGAAAAAAGGAAATATTCTGAGAGGGATTTAGATGAAGCCTAGAATAACCAGCCAATTATTCTTTTTGAAAGGCACCATTTGCTTTCCAGAATAAACTTGAACTGAATCTGTATCGCCACTCAAACAATTTATGAAAGAAAAAATGTTTTTGTTCCATAAGATTTGGGATTAATTGGGAATGATGTGAAAGTCCTTTTCTGTATAATAAATTTTGCAGCCTTTTCACTTCTGATATTTAATGACATTGTGCCTTCCTGTTTGAAAATTTCATACAAACAGTCTACTGTGCATTAAGACAACCATTATTCTATTTGGGAAAAGAAACAGAACTTGATATGATAATTTTTGGCTAGGCCGGGGCAAATGTGGCAATTGCTATGATGAATCCCAAAATGCACAGCAAGGATCTGGCCCAAAGTCAAAGTTCTAAAAGTAATAAGACCTAAATCAGGAAACTGTCTCCAGGAAAAGGTTTCTTGTAACAACATAGTTTGCTTTTAAGTCTCACTAAAGTCAGTTTGCCACCCTGATGGAACTGACCACATCTGTTGGTTATGGCCACAATCCACTGTGACATTCTAAGCACACTTTGCTGAAAGTTCCGGAAGAAATATAATGAGAGTGTGTGCACAGGAACACTGTTTTAAAGTGATGATTGAGGGAAATTAGTGCCCAATCTTAATCTGTTCCACACTTCAAGCAGCAGTGCTTTTTTTGTAAGAAAAAAGATGCCGGAACTCAGCCCCCCTCCCCCCGCCAGGCCATTCCTTGATCAGCAACCTTTCACTGGCCTCACTGCCATGCTAAGGTGGATGGGATGGGCGGGATAGGTCTGGTCCCCCTCCGCCGTTTTGGAGCCAGGGGGGAGTGACAATGAACAGTTTCACCCCGCAGATCACCCGCCCAGGCACAGCCACTGCCTTCTCGTCCTTGGCCAACTCTACCATGACTTGCGCCATAACTGGGTGGCACAAGCCTCCCCCGCTGCTTCCCTCTGCCAGTCCTTTGTCCCCTGTCTTATGGAAAATGGAGAACACAGCAGCTCTGCGCAGGGATGCAGAGCGGAGAACAGCACTTGCTTGCTGCCCTGCATTGCCCCACATCTCCCTTCTCTCTTCTGTTTCCTGCCACTTCTCCTCCTGGCGTGTTTTCTCTTCTGCTGCAGGGAAACAGTTTGTGGGACTAAAAAAAGTTCATTCAGACCTTCCAACTCGTTGTGAGTTTTTTTTTTTTTTTTGCAAGAAGTTGGAAGGTCTGATTGAACTTTTTTTAGTTCCATAAATTCCATTGAAAAAAGGTGCCGGAATGCCATTCCGTGTGTTCTATGACCAAAAAAGCCCTGTCAAGCAGTATGGAAACCAACCTTTAAAAACAGCGGTTGGTGATTCCAATAAATCTCTCTGGGGGGTAGGGGATGGAGTGAGATAGCGAATGAACTGTTTGGAAATTGGTTTGATGCAATCAAGTGTCGCACGCTGAACAAGTAAAATTAAATATCACTACTTCTTTGGAAAACCAAATTTCTTCTTTGTGGAGCATTGATTTCAAAAGTCATATTCAATTTTGCAACAGGGCTGTAAGAAGAAAGGATTTATATCTGGAGTTGCCCCATGTTTACCCTGAAAGAAAATGGCAGAAATAAAATGGAAGTGTGTACACAAGAACACTGCCTTAATCCAGAAATGACTTCCTCTGACCTCTTTGCTCATATATCTCCTCCCCTGTTAAGGTCAATGTGGATGTCTTTGCTGGAGCATCCAGCAAGCAAGCAGTCACTCCAGTGTTTTTCCATCCCCTGGAAGAAGTTGCAGGTCATGAATTCTGCCTGTTTCTTTAGGCTTCCTCGCAACTCTACAAAATACCTGTGGTTTTTTAGTCAGGGAGGTTTCACATCTTGAGCGACTTTGCAATCCGTTTAGATCTCTCACTTGCTGGGTACTGTTCAACAGTAGTTCTTTAACAGCATTCCCCCCCCCCCCTCAGGTCAGAGTAAAGTGCAAACAGGTTTGAATTTACATTTGTATTTGCAAACTGGTCTTTTTGTTAGTTCCAGTAACTGGCATGGATTCATTTGGTATTCCACTAGATTTCTTCCAGTGGGCACTGAATAACCAAAAAAAAAAAAAAAAAAAGATGCTGGGCTAAAGGTGTGCAGAGGGACTCCTATTATTCAAAGTAGTTGGTCAAAGATCAGATTAAAGAATTGATTTGATCTGATTATTCAGAATGACTGCTAGAAGTGCAAAATGGATCATGGCTAGACATCATTTAATATAGTCTTCTCCAACCTGGCTACACTTCTATGTATGGATTTCAACTTCTAAAATTTCCTAGCCAATATGGCTGTTGCAGAAAAATGGGGAGTTGGTCTATATTTTGAAATGTGTGCAGGTTGGGATAGATTTTGACATTCTTTATATAATTCTCCCCTATCCCCAATAATCTTTGCTGTGGGATAGAGTCCAGCATCCTTGGGGAAGGGGGAGCTTGATCTAAAACTTCTGGAAGCCACCACAATGCGTGCCTCGTCTTACACCAACGTCATAAACTAATGAATGATTCCAAGAAATGGCTCATACAAGAAAGTGAAACAAATGATGGCATCTGTCCTAAGCTGCAGGAAGATGTTGTTTATTTGAAAGGCTGTTCTAGGACATTCTCCTAAACAAACAAAAAAAATCCCATTTGTCCCATTCATATCTGACTTAAATTTAAAGAACCATAAAAAGAAAAGTGCAAGTCTTTGCCCCATTTTTTTTAACAAGACATTAATAAACTGCCAACCTTATGTACTTGTCTCTTTTATGCAAATCTTATAAGATTTACCTATTGTCAGCAAGTCTTTAGCTCAATCTTTTATTTATTATCAGCAATAAAACTACACAGCATAAGGAATCTGTGCTTGAAGTCTGAAACTGGCTCCGAAGCTCTCTTGATCACATAAAGCCTGCTAGTTTTCTTCGCTCCACTGAGATTTATTTGAACAATGCCAATACTGCAGTTCTGTGGAACTTGAGGTCAATCTGAATTCCAACTAATGAGAATGTTTTCCTCACCCCAGCTCCTAAATTGAAGTCAACCTGCCTTCTGAGCTTCAGTATCCTATTTGTGTGGAATGTATCTCTCCTTCCTTCTAATCGCCTCCCAATTGTTGCAAGATCAGCCATGTTTGCAGCTACTGAGAAAAGTGCCAAGTTGCAAACATGTCAACACATGGTCCTATCGCTGTTCACATGGACAGGTAAATACAACAGAGCAAATGTGCCTTTGCAGTTTCAGGACTCTCACCTTGAGGAGTTGCTCAGTTTCAGTTCCCGTGATTTGGTGGCTTCTTATTAGAATGCAATCAGACAAATAACCACAACATGAATAGGTTTAGTCTGGGTGTTAGCAATTTTTTTTTCTTTCCATTTTGTATGGAGTAGAAGTGAGACAATGAGTTTGCCAGGCTGAGACCTCTGATGGCTCAGGGGAGAGGGCACTGATTGAATGCCATTCCTTGTGTTCCAATTTGTCAGCTGAAAGAAACATTGATTGGTTCATGATTATTTTCAGTAATCTGAGTTTGGCAAAAGTGAAGATGCTTCTGGGTTGGCTTCAAATGTCTTGGGACAGTTTGATGAGTGATCATGGTAGCTTGTTACTTAAATGGAAAGAAAGAGTGATAATCAAATCCAACTTTTTCTCTCATCTCTATTTTGCCAATAAAACATCTATTTGAGGGCATTGAGTGAATTTAAGGATAATGCAAAATGTTGGGAAGAAAGCAATTTAAGTTGTTTTTGCTGAATGAAACATAGAATTGCAGTGAAGTGCCCAACAGAATTGCAGTGAAGTACCCAACTTATTCTTGACATATCAGTGAGTAATGCTTTCCCCTCTTTTCTAATGAAAGTATCTTTGTGTTCAAGGTTTTGAGCACACATGCTTAGCTGAATCAGAATCAAGTCCTTATGTCACATCAACTATGCCTGTCAGAAAAATAATATCCTTGCTATTATTTAAAGATGGAAGGGTTTACATGAACCAACTCCTCAATGTTCTGCCAAAAAGAAAAAAAAACCAGGCAACAAGAAGAAATGTTTTACAGATAGCTACATTGAACTGTATTCTAACAGTAGTAATCCATCTACTTCTCTACTCAGAAATATGCACTGCCTAATTCAGTAGGATTTACTCCTAATTAATTAACTTATTTTATTTATTTAAAATATTGATACAGATGTACAAAGGTGATTAGAGGATAGGTGGCTATATAAATATTTTTAAATAAATAAATTAAATACTTTACTCTGGGGTAAACATGAGTAGTGTTACCTTAGGAATCGTCATTGCTTTTCAGTGCTGTTGTTAGCCTTTAATTCTGAGGAAACCCCTTCATTATATTAAAGTACCTTCTTGTAGTATTAGACAAATTCTACTTTAGTAGAAAGAGTAAAATTTTCTTCTGAGAATGGAACAATAAGGTGGCCTCAAATATTTGAATGGTCACTTCAGAAGGAAATTTTATTTTCCATACAAATCTGCCGTTGAAAGGCAAATGGTTCACCCTAGCCCTAAATGCCTAAGGAAGACAGTTATGTGCAGCCACATTACCCTGATTCAGAAAATAGCAATGAAGCCCTATATGAAAGTGGGCTTCCCACTCTCAATATTCAATGGGAATCTGTCTTTTTGCAACTTGCCCATTATTCCATGACTTGCAGAAATGTGAACATGCTTACTAACACATGAAAATCTTATTTGAACAAACAGCAGTCAAATATTCTAACAAAACTTAAGACAAATAAAAAGTGTGACTCTACTCTTCTCTCCTGTGGACAGCTAGCTGGAGTCCAATTCAGATCTTTTTTTACATCACACAGGGTTTTTTTGGCAGGCAATCTGAAGAAAATGAGAAATAAGACATTTGGAGGTGTTATTTTCCAACCTTGGTGCTCCTGGAGCCATGTGGTTAACATTCTTTTGATAAAGATGTAACAGAGAAAGGAAGATATTTTTGTTTCCCTAGAGAGAGAGAAATCTGAGGGAGCATAGGGTGGACTGCCTGTATAACTTCATCAAGTTTCTGTTCGGTCACACAGACTTGAATGAGTATCTCAAATACTTGTTAAGAACTATGTGTTCTGGAAAATAAAACTTGACTGATTAAAATCCCAAAGCAAAACATCTTTTTCAGATTCTAAAATCAAACAGATCTAACCACTGATGCTGAAAATCCACTGATGTGGCCGAGGCTGTAGCAAATATATTTATGGGAGAGGATGCCTCCATTTATTCAAGCAGGTCTCAATATTTATATATCCCGTTATATCTGCAGCTTGTGGCATCTGTTTCTATGCTCTGTCTGTCAAGCTGCATCTTATCACAGAAGCACTTCCTTTTTCTACTCTGCGATCTTGCTTCTCCTTTTACCTCACTGATAAGTAACCTGACGCTTATTCTAAGCCCTTTTTAAATTACAAAATAAGATAGAGGCAAAGCTAGGCAAGCAGGCTGGAAAAGGAAGAAGAAAGGGTGCTATGAGCTGCTAGAGATCTCTGATTAGCATACTCAATGCAACAGAAGCAAACTTGTTGCATAATGCTGGAATGTATGGACAGTTTTGCCCATCACCTAGAACAGCAGAAATTCTTAACAAGTGTAGTTGACATGCAGAAAGAAATCAATCTTTAGAATGCACAGTCTCTACAATTCTAGAATATCACCTGTAGTGATGTAAAATGAAAAGCCTTGAGCAGATTTGACATCCATAGGCTCATAAGACCCACTTTGCAAATGGATGTCTGGAATATGAAGAGGATAGCAGAACTGAGCTCCCTACACTACATTCCTGAGACTCCACCTACTGGGATTTAACATCAGGAGACAGCTGCTGCAGCAGTGACTCCCTTCATGCTTTATTATGAAAAATATATATATAAAAACAAGTAAAGGTTGATGAAGCTTTTGAAACACTGTTGTGAAGACAAGGCAGTGTTAGCACCCAAGAATATTAAGTACCCTGCTAGTTCCTCCTTAGGTCAACGGCATTGCCACACTTTTATTGAGAGGGTGAAATCTGAAAGCCAAGCATACAGTGATTTAACTTTAATAAAGCAGGAATACTGTGCTGTAGCTTAGTTGTGCTGCTTTGAAACTCAACCAGCTGCTATTATTCCAAAGGTGACCTTTCTAGTGAAGAAGTGCATCACAATCAGGATGTTCACAGCAAATAAACAATTTTGAACTGCAAACAAATTTCTGGGCTTCACCCTAGCTAGCATTATAGAGTCTATCAGCTTGGCCTTTACTTTCTAAACAAAAGAAACCAAAGAATCACTGTGTCAATTTTGGAAAGTTGAGATGCTCCAAATGCTGATGTTTTCATGTGAAAATGCCATAAATCTATCCTAATAAAGAGCAGTATATACAGCATTATTTAAAAAACAATCAGCAGATATAAAACAGAAGTTCCACAGATGTGTATGGTGTTTACCTGAATGCATCAGGGCTTAAAACCATAAAAAAATAGAGTGTCCTGGTTGATATTAAGTAGAACGTATGGCCAGTTATAAAAATTTTACTGGTGCCCCAGAAAAAACCTTTTGTGGAATAGCATGCTCTGGGATTGGTTGCTCATGTTCTTATGCCCTCACTTTTGGTTTACTGCAAAGAGATCTACTTGGGGCTGCTTCTGAAGACTATTTGAAAATTGAAGGCGGTGCAAATTCAGCTGGCTGCTGAAGGGAATTGCTGCAGAATTATAACTGTTTGCAGGGGCTACATTGGTTCTTAGCAGGCTTTCTTATACCACTCAAAGTGCTAGGGATTTTTTGACTTCACCTTTGGAACTGTCGTCTGCAAGCAGAGTCTGCTCATCCTGTACATTTAATCTGGAAGGACATGTTTCTGATCCACTTTCTTCTGGAGATTAGGTGGATGAAGATTAGGAAGAAGACTTTGGGAATACCTTCCAAAGTTAGGATGTTAGCATTCCCTTCCAAAGTTAGGATGTTAGCATTTTCTAAACAGGTATGACTCATATACTGTAACATTTACCAAATATATGTAAACATAACCAGAACCACTTACTGTATTTTAAAACCTCCTGTTATTGCCTTCCTGGTGGTTTTATTCATTCAAAGTTCATTCTCAGTCTTTTCGTCATGAGTTACAAGAATGTTTTATTTTTTAATTTTATTTAAATCTTTTAAAATACATTTCTCTTTGGATATTAGTTATATTTTGTCCATCATAACTTGTATTTTGAGGGACATTCCAGTTTATTTAATCTGGCCAAGAGGCCTCTACCACTGTATAGGAACACTTATGCATTAGTGTTAGGCACCAGGCTAAGCAATATTATTGTACTATACACTTTTTTGTTATAATTTCTGTGAACTGTGAATATTTACAGCCCCCTTCCTTAGAGACAGGTTGAGCTGAAAGATGCTCCCCAACTTCACTCAGTTTTTTCTTAGAAGTTATTTGAACGATTGTTGTATGTTCTAATGAATTTTAAGCACTAGCACTTAGGTCACACTTGGACTCAATAAAGATTATTCTTCTTGTAAACACCCTCCATGAACTAGCAAATCTATATCTTATCTCTTGATGCCACTAACCTACCCATGAACTGAAACCTCTTCTCTTTTGCATATCGAACAGGGAAACATTTAAGAGAATTCAACCTTGGATATCCCTGGATGTTTAGCATCTTATCCTGAAACCTTCATTTTAAATTCAGGACAACACAATTAGCTATCCTAATGTACAATCTATCAGCCTATTTATTATTAGCACTCTTTTCAACAGACAAATCACTGGAGAGTCAAAATGACTATCACAAATCAATTTTCCTACATACGTTTATGAATCACTCTCTATCCTTCCTTGCTCTGGAAAGCACACCAACATCACAAAAGAATTACATCAAGGTATGTTTCATTTAAATATATATATATTAATCTATTTCCCTATTTCCTTAAAACGTTTTCTCCCTTCCTCAAAATAGCAAAGTGACTATCAGTCCAAGAATGGGACGGCTACTTGACAGACTCATCTAAACACCCTTCTTTCTGGCTTACCCTCTCCAGGTCAACTATCATGATCTCCAGGAAACTAGTTTCTTTTCTGAGAGCCAGAAGTTCATTGTATCCACATTCCCTCTCCAGATTTCTGCCCCTTCCCATCAGCAGATGTGATTATATTCCATGCAATATAGAGGATAGCTCCCATGCCTATGTAGTTCCTGTAATTCAATCACAGGAAAACTTTATTTAGAGTAAAATCGACAAGGCTATAAGAGAGTAATTGCTTAAGGGCAGAACCAGAAGCCCAATTGCTTTGGTCTGTTAATAACAGACTGTTTAGTTTCTTGCACTAGTCAACATCCTTTTTTCTAACAAACTTTCCAAATTAGGTTGTAGTTATGCCATCAGCAAATTGATTCCCCACCCACCCATCTTGCCACCGGTGATTATAAATGGTTGATTATGCTCCTACAGTGTTATTTGTAGGTCATTCACAATGGTCTTCTTTGTAACCATTACCTTCTGACTCCTGACCCTTTAAGAAATCTTACTGACTCTTCTGCAGCTAGTTTATTTGGGGGGAAACAGTCTTTCACTCTCAGTTTTGAATTTTAATATTGAACTAAAATTGTAAAGAATCTCGGGGAGTCTTTACAATTGAGCCAATAAACTCCCCAAATTTTCTATTACCAGTCCACCATCCCAAAATCATCCTCACAACTTTGCAATGATGTTTGATGGCCACATGAGCCAACTAATACAAGCTGGATTGTGTCAATTAGAGTTTTATGTCTTTATGGAAAAGAAAATATAGATAGATATAAAACTATGACACACTCAATGTTTCATTAAAATTTGAAATTATTTGTTCTAGTGCTATGATTTTCACAGGTAAAATGTATAAATATGACAGGTAAGAAAACAAAATACTCAACTTTATTAACTGTAGTGGTTTGCAAAACCAATGAAGCCATGACTTTTTCTTAAAATGGAGGTATGGATTAGTATGCAGAATAAAGGAGCTCTGTTGCTTGTTAATGTTATTAGCTTATCAGTATGCATAACAACTGATTAATGACCCAATCCCTACCCCTAAATAAAGAACTGGAAAGATAGATATATTTCTCAATCACTGGGTATCCAAAAATAAATCTACATGGAGCCTCTATATGGGTCTACATGGGGGTACTCTTGAAAAGTATCTGGAAGCTTCAGCTGGTACAGAATGAGGCCACATGGGCAATTCTGGGTGCCAAAAGAAAGGTGCATGTGACACCTCAGCTGCACTCGATACTAGTCTGCTTCCAGGTCCAGTTCAAGGTGTTAGTTATGACCTTTAAGGCCGTACATGGCATGGGGCCAGGTTACCTACAGAACCCTCTTCATACCTTTACATCAGCCCTTCCCACTTGATCAGGCAAGGAACATATGTTGAAGACCATGGTCAGCTAAAGAATTCTGACTGGTGGAGTGTAGAGAGAGCCTTCTCTGCCATTGCCCCTGCCCTATGGAAGATTCCTCTCTCCCAGATGTGAAACAGATCCTCAGTGGCCTTCTGGAAAAGTGTAGAAACATGGTTCATTTGCCTTGTGTCAGATGACGAGAAGAGCACCCAGCCATGGGCCTGGCTACTGCCTTGAAAATCCTCCCCCCACAACCTTTTAACTATTTTTTTTAACATTGCTTGCCTCTTTGAAAGTTTATGTAGTGTTTTTTATGTTTTTCCTATTTTATTGCATAGAGTCCATCTGAGAGGGAGATGGGTGGCTTTAAATTTTGATAGATTATAAATAAATCTTGATTCCAATGAAGTTCAGGGTAGTTTGCTGGCTTCAGTATAAGATAATGATAATGTTTTAGCGGTCATTGTGTTTTATGAATTTCTGACTTTTACCAGAGATGAAGGGATGGGAAGGAGAAACAAATTTCTTCTAGGACCTGAAAACTTTAGATTTTTACCTTGGAAAATGTGGAGGAAACTGGGGTAATATTTATGTCACTATTATCAAGCCATCACTATTTTATTCATCATCAGACCAATTTTTCATTGCCTATACCACAATTAGGTATGGTTTAGTATTTAATTTGGGTGATTTACAGATTTGGACATTTCTCCAGTAATAGGAGAATGTTCCTAGACTGCCGGGGAAATGTTGCAGATTTCATTAGGCTCATTTTTCTGCTGGAAATATTATTAGTCCTCCTTGCATACTTTAAAGCTCATCTCCCCAAAGAAGTTAGTTACTCAAATTGTCCATCCTTTAGGCAGATGCAGCCTACTCAATCACTTGAAAGGATTGGCACTGTATGTAAATCATAATATTACCACAATATATCAAAGCAAATTTTATCTCATCTGAAAAAGTATATGATTTAGTAAATGAATTGTGCAGAAACAGCTAATTTGTCTACTATTTGTTGCAAAAAAGCTGCAGAGGAAGGAAATTACCAAGGGAAATTATATACATAACTTTTTGGCAGGACATTAAGATTGCTACTGTAGCGTTACCTCCTCAGAGGCCGCCAAAAACCAGGCCCTCCCAGCCCCAGCCCCCTTTGTCAAACCCTGCAGTAGTATTCTCTAGGGGTTGATAAGATGTCTCTTCCAGCTGGAGCCCATGCAGAATTTGTAGGTAGCAGGCTCTTGTCATCAAGGAGGGGCTTCCAGGAATGAAAATAACCAGTCACGATAGTCAATGCTATGATGATATCCAACAGCCCAAGGCCGTTGTAGCAGCCGGAATAAAAGATTCCTCAGCGATCGTTCAGAGTCAAGTGGGATGGAGGAAAACCCCGGCTCCAGTTGGTAGTAGAAACAACAACAGGTAGTGTGCTGTAGCAATAGCTCGTCCCCCAGGGCAACTCCCCTACAATGTCCAAAACCTGTACCAACAGCAATAGTCATAGTCCAAATAGCCTCCAGGCTTTGCAGCAACATTAGCCACCATCAATCTCTCCTCTCCTTCTATTGCTTCTTCCTCAGTCAGGCTTCAGCATCAAAGCCCTCCCCCCTTATCTTTATTGTTAAAATCTGAGGCTAGGAGCCTCAGCCAACTCCTTTCCACACACTCCCTCTTGCCTCCATTTGAGATATCCTCCTTACAAAGGAAACAATAAAACTCCACTCTCTCCCTCTCTTCCGTTTGAGATACCCTCCTTATGAAGGAAAGTAATAAAACTCTACCTCTCCTCTCTCTAGCCTCTGTTTAAAATATCCTCGTTACAAAGAAAAGCAAATAAAACTTTCAGTCCCTTTACCTTCACCTGGCGAACTGCAACAGCCACCCTGTCCCTTCTCTTTCCTTCCCTTTTTCTATCCTTTCATGCCGGCCACACCCAAAGCCAGCAGCAGCTGTGTCAATTTCTCCCTTCCCAACCGAGCTCCTGCAAACACTCTCAGAGAGCCCCGCTACATACTCCCCCTACCTAACAGTTTCTTTGGTTCCCCCAAAGAATAGGGAACTTTTCTGCTCAGCGTCTATATTATCAGGGGCAGGTGTCACTCTTTCTCTACACTGTGCCCTAGGGCATCATATGTTAGCCTCTTCACCGGGCGTACCACCCGCCTTGGTCTCTGCACTTTAGACTCAACAGTATCATGGGCACCGTCCTCTGGTGACCCCCCACCCCTGGAGGTACCCGGGACTGGTGACTCCACCTCTGACACTGGTGATTGCTGACCCCATGAAGTAGCCTGATCTGCCTCCAACAATTCCCCTGGCTCTACAATGTCTGGGGGCAACAATCCGTCCTGTTCTGACCATTGCCTAGACTGATCCCTGGCCTCAACTCTCTGGGGGGTTCCCCTCCTGTTCGCAAGCTCTAGGCACGAATTCCAAATCATCAGGCCCTGGCTGTTCTAACTCCACCTCACCACCCACAGCCTGGGGTATGCTCCCCATATCCGCTGATAACCATAACCAACCTATGCCCCCCTCTTCTTCTTCAGAATCTTCTGCTTCCTTTTCTATAGACGAGACGGGTTTCGCCCTGGTTCCCACTCCCCTTCCCACTACACAGGGCTCATCTATGGGAACTGGCTGGGTAGCTTGTACTGCCTCGTGCAAGGGCAATAGATGGTTCTGATGCCATGCTTTCAAAGGTCCTGTGCCTCCCTCCTATCATATTCGGTATACTGGCAGCCCCAGTAGTTTTTTGCTAACCACATACAACTGAGAGCCCCACCGATCAGCCAATTTGTGCCTCCCAGCGGGGCCCAAATTTCTTAACAGCACTTGGTCCCCCATCAGTAAATCCTGGACCCTCACTCTCAGATCATAATTTCTCTTGTTCCGCTGCTCCTGGACCCCTGGGGCCTCTGCGGCTTTTTCATAAGCCCCCTTTAAGCTCCTCCTCAACCTGTCCACATAATTACGGTGAGACTTAAAAGAGGTCTGATCCATTGAGGTACCAAAAGCCAGGTGCACCGGCAGGCGGGCTTCCCTGCCAAACATTAGCCAGTACGGGAAATACCCGGTGACGTCACTCCTTGTGCTGTTATAGGTGTGCACGACGGTGGAGATATGTTGGGTCCAATGCTGTTTCTGCACTTTGGTGAGGGTTCCCAACATGTCCAAGAGAGTGCAGTTAAATCTCTCGGGCTGCAAATCACCTTGCGGGTGGTACAGGGTGGTGCGGGACTTCTGAATACCCAACAAGCCCAGCAGTTGCTTGACCAGCCTACTTTCAAAATCCCTCCCTTGGTCAGAATGTATGCATTGAGGTAGCCCGTAGTGTATGAAAAATTTCTCCACTAATACTTTGGCCACCGTAACAGCATGCTGGTCTTTCATTGGGAAGGCCTGGGCATAACGGGTAAAGTGATCAGTCACCACCAACACATTTCCTTGTCCACTGGCATCCAGTTCTAAGGAAAGGAAATCGATGCAGACCACGTCCAAGGGCCCATGACTCTGAAAATGGCCCATTGGCGTAGTTTTAGATGGCAGAGTTTTTCTCTGAATACAACACAGACAAGATCTACAATAGTCCCTGACTTCCTTCTTCATGCCGGGCCAGTAGAACCGATCCACTACTAAATTAAAAGTCTTTTCTGGCCCCTATACAATAACCTCCAATCAGATTTTGGACAGAAGCCAAATTTCCCCTCACTTGGGCAGCCCCTACTTCTGCTACCCCTGTAGATAGGGAAACGCACTTCTCTTTCTTCTGGCCTAGTGGTTTGGTCAAAGGTATACCCCATACAGTAGGGAAAATCACCCCCACTCTGGCGTCTTCTGTCAGTTTCAAACTTTGAACCTGAAAGCACTCTGGGACGCTCTCCTTCCATTCCAGCAGTACATAAAAATGGGTAGAATCCTTATCCACCCTCATATCTATCACATATACCCTCTGGTCTGGGACAAAACCCCTTAACGTCTGTAAAACTCACTCCTCTGACCAGACATCACCAGGGACCTTAATTACTACACTTGTCCTTACTTCACTATTCTGCTCCCCACACCACCTGGTGGCCACATTAGTGTCCATATTGTTCTCCTGGCTCATATCCCTACACAAGACTAACACTTCCTTACTAAGGGGAGGGGTCAGTCAAGAAATCCCAGACGAGCCCCCACATGTAGCGTTACCTCCTCAGAGGTCGCAAAAAACCAGGCCCTCCCAGCCCCAGCCCCCTTTGTCAAGCCCTGTAGTAGTGTTCTCTAGGGGTTGATAAGATGTCTCTTCCAGCTGAAGTGTCCAGTCAGAAATTCAGATCTTATCATGATGTCATGTGTCTGATTAACGAAACACTTCAAAGAACTTTCAGGCATTTTTTTTAACCTAAAAAGCCTTTATTAGTATTACAGAGATGTCAGCACAGCATGGTGGAATGCTAAGATCTGAATTTCCCTTCCTTTGCACATAACATTCCAGGCATTTCCCCTCCCCTATTTTGGGGTCATGATTCACATCTTCCAATTAACTTGGAGGGCAAAGATCCACTTGTTTCTTTTCCCTCCACCATTTTCTGCTCTGCATTAACTCTAAACATACCAGACAGATCTGCATATTGTCAAAGCAAAAATATACAGTATTTGCAGCATTGACACGGAGCTCATGCAGAATTTGTAGGTAGCAGGCTCTTGTCGTCAAGGAGGGTCTTCCAGGAATGAAAATAACCAGTCATGATAGTCAACGCTATGATGATATCCAACAGCCCAAGGCCGTTGTAGCAGCCAGAATAAAAGATTCCTCAGTAATCATTCAGAGTCAAGTGGGATGGAAGAAAACCCCAGCTCCAGATGATAGTAGAAACTCCACTCTCTCCCTCTCCTCCATTTGAGATACCCTCCTTACGAAGGAAAGCAATAAAACTCCATCTCCCCTCTCTCTAGCCTCTGTTTAAAATATCCTCGTTACGAAGAAAAGCAAATAAAACTTTCAGTCCCTTTACCTTCACCTGGCGAACTGCAACAGCCACCCCGTCCCTTCTCTTTCCTTTCCTTTTTCTATCCTTCCACGCCGGCCACACTCAAAGCCAGCAGCAGCTGTTTCAATCTCTCCCTTCCCACCGAGCTCCTGCAAACACACTCAGACAACCCCGCTACACTACATTAGGAAAGTGGGAATATAGTTTGTGATGGTTGCTAATGCAAATTTGGAAGCCGATAGCTTTGTGAAAATACTTCAATCTTGAAAATTTCTTTCACAAATGGCTATGACATAGTCCTTTCCCTAGCACTACTGCTTGTCTTGTGATATAAATGTGTATGCCACAATTAACATGAAGTACAGTACATCTCTTTTAAAACTGAACAACAAAACCGAGCACTAATATAAAACATAGGCTTATATTTTTTTATATACAATAGCTATACCTTATTTTCTCGGTACACATTCTTCTGGTGTATAATATCCTTTTATTCTATGTGCCTTCTATATGCATTCTTCTATTTGGCTACACAAACGGCTCAAAAGGGAGACATTAAAAGACTGAGGAATGTGGATTACAAGTAACAGGTGACACTTCTTAGAATCCACAAGCTAGCTAAAAATCATGATTTCTGTCAAGACCAGAAAACAAGCCTCCCCCCCCCCAATGAGCAACTTACATACCAAAACAAGATGAAAAGGTATAAGGCCAGAACGAACCATAAAAATCCAAGCCTTGTTGTTAGAATCAGCACAGATACTATGCATAATATAAAATATGGTGTTCAAATGTTTAGATTCTCTTTAGAACCTCCCAACTTTATTTTATCTACTTGGCCTGGATCAGTTTAATTATATTGTTTCTTTCTTCCATACACAAGAAGGGTGTCAGAAATGACAGCCAGAATTCTCCAACCCCTAGGAATAACAATAGCCCACAAACCCACAGTCACATTCCGCCAGGATTTATATAGAAACAAGATACCAAAGGATTAAAGAAACAATGTAATCTACAAAATCAACTGTAACAATTGCAACCAATTTTATGTGGAACAAACATCGTGCCAATTAAAAACCAGAATCCACAAACACCGGATGGTAATCAAACACCATGATCCCAAATCCTTAATTTCTACACACCGACACCAAACAGCACCAGTTTGATTGGAGCAACACTAAAATCATCGGCCACACCACCCCCTGCCACGCTCGTAAGTTCATTGAAGCCTGGCACTCCACAAGCAATTCCCTCAACAGACACATTGACCTACAACCAGCCTATGAACCCCTCAGAATCCAAATCAAGTGCACAGCCAGCCAGAGACAGCACTGACCCTCAACCAACCCACACAAGCCCCCCCCAAACCAGGACTTCACCTTCCAATGATCTTGACCTGATGTAACTTTCCCATCACAAGACCCATCACTAGACTCTCACTGATGACTCACACTTCACCCATCACAAGACCCATTATAAGACCCTCACTTGACACACCCACACCTGACCCTTCACAAGACCTACTGACCACATGAAGCCCTTATAAACAGAAGAAGACTGACTATGACGTCCTCTAAACTCCACTGAAGATGTTACCTAGCCTAGTAATTAAACTTTTGGAAATCAATCTACAAGCTCTGAGTTAAGCAGTTCTGTTTTCTCTCTACTGCCTGTTACTTCCTTACCATCTTCTCTCTTTAGTGGATCGACTGTTTCCTTGACCTTTTTTTATGTTGAAAGAAACTTTTTTTTATTATTATCTCTGGCTTTTGTTGCAAGTCTTTCTTTATTCTGAGCCTTTACTTTCCTGACTTCATCTTTGCAGATTCGGGCTATCTGTTGATATTCTGCCTTAGTTATGTTCCCTCTTTCCATTTTTTGTACTTATCCTTTTTGTCTTTAAGGTTTATCAAAGTGATCTTTGTGAAACCATGCTGGTTTCTTCTTGGATTTCTTGTTTTTCGTTTTCAGTGGTATTGTGTTGGACTTCTTGAGTTGTTTTCCCCTTTTGGATTTTTATCCATGGAATTTTTCATAGAGTCTCTCTGAGTTTGTTAAAATCAACTCTTTTAAAGTTTAAGACACTGGTTGGATTATATTCTATTGCTCGTGTTTACATTATATTGAATTCCAATATGATGTGGTCACTCTCACCCAAAGTTCCGGCAACTTCAACTCCGTCTATCACTTCTTTTCAATCAGTAAGAATTAGGTCCAGTATAGCTTTTCCTCCAATTCCCTTCTCTACCTTTTGGATGACCCTGTAACAGGGTCATTCTTTTTTCCTTTTATATTAACCCATATGGATTCTAGGAGGTTTTCTTCCTTGATTTTGTGTATTTCTATAGAGATGCAGTGATCTTTTATATATAATGCAACCCCACCTCCTCTTTTGTTAGATTTGTTTTTTTTTTATAGTTTGCATCCTTCCATCAGTACATTCCGGTCATGAGTTTCATCCCACCAAGTTTCAGTAATGGCAACTATATCATATCTGCATTCATGTACTAATACTTCAGGTTCACCCTGGTTGTTCCCTAAACTTTGAGCATTAGTGTATAGGCATTTGAATCCTTTATGGGTTTGGGATATGTTTCTTATATCTCTTATTTTGTAACTGGGATTTCCATCCTTCCCATCACTCTTTACTTCATTATGTTTTTCTTTTATATTTCTTCTTTCTCTTTACTCCCTACCTCCTTATGTGATTGGTTATATAGCCATTTTTGCTTGGAATTAGGTTCTAATTGGCTCTGCTTTCCCCTCAATTTTAGTTTAAAGCCCTTTTGATAAGATGAGACAGTTGTTTTTGGACTATACTCTTTCTAGTTCTTGTGAGGTGCAGTCCATCCCTTGGTAGTAGCTCTTCATGTAGGTAAGTGCAGACCATGGTCTAGGAAGATAAAGTTCTGTTGATGACACCAATTTTTAAGACAGTAGTTTGTTTCTAAAATCCTTTGTTCCCTCATTGGATGTTGGAAGTATAGATGAAAACACCACTTGTGCTCCTAATTCTTTAACTTTCTTCCCTAGCTGTTCATAATGTTATTGTTTTCAGATTCATTGTTGCGTCATTGGTCCCTATGTATTGGAGAAGAAAGGGGTAGTAATCTGTGAGGTTGATTATTTTAGTAAGGTACTCAGTTATATCTTTGATTTTTGCTTCAGGGAGACAATACATCTCCCTTAGATTGATTGCCTGGTCTGCAGACTATAGTTTCTGTTCTCCTAAGAACTGAATCTGCTATCATCAATATTCACCCTTTTTTCCTTAGGGAAGTCTGGAATATTTTTCTTCCTGTTGCAGGAATGCTGGATTGTGCCTCTTTTTTATAAACTACTGATGAATGCTTTTTTGTGGGTGTCTGCATATTGTCTTCCAAGGGGAGGCTATGAAAGCAATTGTTCAGTTTCAGAGGGGCTTCATTGGGGTGGGCTAGGTTAGATAGCAGGGACTTTGCTCTGGGTTGTTTTCTTCTAAAAGTGACATGATTTCTTTGGTCTTTCTCTTTAGGTACATACATAGGCTCATTTTGTATGGAAGCTGTTTGTTCCCTATTGTGTTCAATTTGAGTGTATTGGTAATATGTTACCAGACACTGAAGTAAAGTATGAAGATGATGTTTGTCTTTTTGACATGTGCTTCTACAAAATAGCTTGATCAGTCTGGTCACTGATTGGGCATATATAGGATACTGCTTTACTTTCTAAACAAGAATGAATTTTTTTTGGGGGGGGGGAATGATGCTCTGTTTGTAAGACAACAAAATAACATGAGCTGAGCAAATTCATACTGGTTTTCAAATCATGACAACTTCAGAAACATACCCTGTTCAAATGTGAGCTTGCTGCTCTACAATCACTAAAAATATTGTGTATAAGGGTTTCAAAAATAAAGCTAGATATGACTATCTACTTTCCCTTGCCTATTAACCTGGCATCAATTCCAATGTATTTCGGAGCAAATCAGAATTCCTCCTATCTTTTCTTTGCACAAAATTGTGTCACCTGTCTATATAAGCTGAAGGCAACTGATACTTTATGATATGAATAGGGAAGAGGAAGAAGAAGAAGAAGAAGATGATGATGATTTCCTTCCTTTGCTATTTCCTAATAGATGTGATGTTTTTAGCTTCTGAAATGCTGCCAGTTGGCCTTCAGAGGTGTTGAGTCAAAATGACCAGCTGGACCACAGGGCAAAGGGTGAAATCAACACAGATCACAGCTAATTGCAAAATGCAAGCCTTCTCCCAATTGTCCTGATAAATTATTGATGCAAGAAGACATTTATTTGTAGGATACCATGTGAGATGAGAGCTCCAGGCCTAAGAAGGTCTATATTAGAAGGCCTTATCTAATCCTTTTTGGGGGAAGGGGTGTAATTAGAGAATTAACTCTGGTTAGGGAAGAAGCAGAACAGCAAAATCCTTCTATGAATGTCCTACCTATGAATATCCCAGATGGAAGACATTCCGAAAAGCACATCTGCAACTCTCCTGGAGGCTGTCAGTTTCTTAAGTGTTATTGACAAGAGGGATCCCTTTGATGCCATTAGCTGTGCACCTCATTGATTTTCTTTCTTTTTTAACAAGGAAATCATTACAGTTTATACAATCTGAATACTCAAAAGTCTTTAACTCTTTCCAATTTCTATTTCTGCAGTCAGTATTGTGCACTTAGCTTGCAGAACACTCACCTTCCTCCTGAATGATTTTCTGCTCTGAGCTGATCCCTAATAGCAATAAATATTAACACGAGCAAGACAGTCACTGCAATAACTTTATACTGGCCTTGCACAAAGTAGAGGGGAGTTGGGCTGCCTCTAAGTCAGACAACTCCACTCCTTTGTCTGAGGAACTTCACTTCACTGTATAGTTCTGTAAGGCCCAAAGCAGTTACTCGTTCTTTACTTCTAATGCATTTGAGTATGTTGCCCAAAAGGCGGCTTGTAGTTACTTTAAAACTGCTACTGCTTTTGGATCCTATCTCCAAATACTTTGGAATACTACTCATCTGGCTCCACTGAAGAACTTCACCAAATTATCTTAACTATCCAGGAGATAGAATATAGAATAACAGGGTTAGAAGGAATCTTGGAGATCTTCTAGTTCAATCTCCTGCTCAAACAGGAGACCTTATACTATTCCTTTGTGTATCAGAATATAACAAAGTTGGAAGAGAGGTGTAGGTCATCTAGTCCAACCCCACCCACCCAAGCAGAAGACCCTGCATCATTTCTGATAGATGGCAGTCCAGTGTCTTCTTGAAAGCTTTCAGCGATGAAACTCCTACAACATTTGAAGTCAAACTGTTCCTGGCTGATTGTTCTCACTGTCAGAAGAGTTTTCCTTATTTCAAGGTTGAATCTCTCCTTGAACAGTTTCCATCCATTCATTGTCTGGCCTTTGGAAAATAGCTGATCCCCTCCTCTCTGTGACAGCCCCTCAAATATTGGAAGACTGCTATCATGCCTCCCCTGGTCCTTCTCTTCACTAGACTAGCCTAGCCATGCCCAGTTCCTGTAGCAGTTCTTCATATGTTTTAGCCTCCAGTCCCCTAATCATCTTTGTTGCTCTTCTCTGCACTTTTTCTAGAGTCTCAACATCTTTTTTATAGTGTGTAGACCAAAATTGGTTGCAGTATTCTAGATGTATTCCAGATCTTACTAAGGCTTTATAGAGTGGTATTAGTACCTCACATGATCTTGATTGAATACCTCTATTAATGCAATTTAGGATTGCATTGGCTTTTTTTGGCTGCCACAGCACACTGTTGGCTCATATTTAATTGATTGTCCACTAAGACTCCAAGATCCTTCTCACAGTTACTGCTATTAAGCTTGGTTTCACCCAATCTATATCTGTACTTTTGGTTTTTCTTGCGTAAGACTTTAGAATGGAATAGAATAGAATAGAATAGAATAGAATAGAATAGAATAGAATAGAATAGAATAGAATAGAATAGAATAGAATAGAATCTGGAAAGAACCTTGGAGGTCTTCTAGTCCAGCCTCCTGCTCAAGCAGGAGAACCTATTCCATCTCAGAACAGTGACTGTCTAGTCTCTTCTTAACAATCTCCAATGATGGAGCCCCCATGATTTTTGGAGGCTGGTTAATTGTCCTCACTGTCAGGAAGTTTCTCCTTAATTCCAGGTTGCTTCTCTCTTTGATCAGTTTCCAACCATTGTTTCTCATCCTTCACTCTGGTGCTTTGGAGAATAGTTTGACCCCCTCTTCTTTATGGTAACCCCTCAAATACTGGAATACTGCTATCATGTCTTCCCTATTTCTTCTTTTCATTAGACTAGCCAAACCCAAGTCCCACAGCCATTTTTGGTATATTTCAGTCTCCAGGCCATTGATCATCTTAGTTGCTTTTCTCTGAATTTTTTTCCAAATTTGCAACATCTTTTTTGTGATATGGTGACCAAAATTGGCTGCAGTATTCCAGGTGTGGTCTTACTAAGGTTTTATAAAGCAGTACTAATACTTTGCGTGATGTTGATTCTATGCTTCTGTTTATACAAACCAGGATTGTATTAGCTTTTTTGGTTGCTGCTGCACACTGCTGGCTCATAGTCAAGTGATTGTCCACCAGAACTCCAAGGTCCCTCTCACAGTTGCTGTTTTTAAGCCAAGTCTCACCCAATCTGTACTTGTACGTTTGATTTTTCTAGCCTACATGTAAAACTTTGCTTTTCTCCACACTGAAACTTGTTGGATAGGGCCCATTGTTCAAGTTTGTCAGTTTGTCAATTCTGGACAAATGATTGCTAACCTCTTCTTGAAAATCTCCAGTGAAACCTCATTCTGGGCTGTAAATTGCCAGAATCAGGTCAAGTCTCTGATATGCCCAACATGCTTCCATATTGAGCAAGAACTGTCTTCCTTGGCAATGATTTTAGATTATCTTTATACTCAGTTAGGAGGAAGATAAATCTTGAATTGGTGACATCACCACAAATGGACCTTTCCAGAAGGTTTTGGTGTTCCAAACAAACTTTGCAAATAGTCACAATTCATGTATGTCATTATATACTTCATTCAAAAAGAAGTCAGATAAGGTAGCAAAATATATAGAAATATAAACAGTCTGAACATAGTGGTTGGCATCTGGTGTTTTTTGCTTATTTATTATTTTGTTTTTTACCTTATCTGTGTTTTGGCTTTTGTTTTTTGAATTGTACTGTATTTGGGGGGGAGGTGTTAGACTGTGAGCCCCTCAGAGTCATTTGGAGTCATAAGCATCTAAATTGAACAAATTAAATGGAATTCCCCAGCCTAGATTAATCCTAAACATTCTCTAAAAATCTGCTTAGACTAACTTCAGTGCTTAAGATGCCGTAGTCTGATAGGTACTCAAGATTACCTTGCTCATCCCTGGTGGTGATGGAAAGTTCTTGTAAATAAAGCAATGGCCATCACAGAATGCTTACTTAATGCTGCCACTGCAGCTCCCAAATTAGAAGAGATTTCTCAATTCCCAGGTGAGCCCTACTTAAATTAATCTAAGTTGGGCTCGTCTCCCCTCAACTCTGACTCTTCTTAATGAAAATTGACACACAACAACCTTTCATTCTGAAACATCTCTAGGGATTGTCCACTCTGTTTGTTTCAGTCAGGACTTGATTGCAAAGAAAGCGCTTCCCGCTGCCAGAAGTATTAGCTCCTGTGCTAGGCAGTTTTTCCTGCAGTCTTCTCTTCGTTCCTGTGCTCAGGAGGCGCAACAAGAAAATAAAACTGGACAAAAGTGCTGCCTCATTGTTTGTCTTACAACTTTAAGGAGCTCCAGTTTTAGGCTAGCAAATTACCTGACCTTACAACATTGTGGTTGTATGCTCTTTGTGTTTGTGTGGCGGGGGTGGGGGTGGTAAAAGGGAGATGAAAAGGACTAGCTAACAAGTACATCTGATCATGTTACTTTTACAGGGAGGGTCAGAGATTTTGGGGTTTCTTATTTGTCTAGAACTATAAGAAGCAGTTCACTGAATCTGAGAATTTTTTTTAAAGTTTGCACTAGCTTTTTAATGTATTTTGGCACTTATTTATTTATTTATGCTCATATGCTGCTTCACTCTTGACTAACTCTAAGCAGCTTATCCTCCCAACAACAGCTAACAAAGCCAAGCCAATGTTAACCAACAGTCTTACTGAGGGAGGGAACTCAGTCATATTGGTCTGCCAAAGACTTGGAAGAGCCACGTTTTAATGTCTTTCTTGAATCTTAATAGGGTAGTGACAGCCTAAGTATGAGAGGAATGCCATTCGAAAGCAGGGAGGGCAGACGAAGCATAGAACCATCCTTGTAGACAAATTGTGGATTTAAAGAACTGCCCTCTGCCAGAACAGGGATTCAAAGGGAGCCCTTCATCCTAAATCTAACTGGATGATTCGTTTTTCTCGCCATGCACATGTATACATAACCCGAACTAGACTGTTTCTCTGTGTCATACAATATATGTGGGTATATGCATAACTCTGTATTTATTGATTTATTTTTGTCATCTTTATGTAGTGTATATCGGAGGTGGTGACCCTTTGAGAGCTGTAGGCAATGAAATTTCATTTTAATGTATGCCGATTAGTGTACATTCAAAGTGACAATAAAGTTATTCTATTCTATTATTCTATTCTATGAGCAGCAATCACTGGTGAAAAGCAGGCCCCAAGATACCCAACTGCAAGCATATATCTCCAAAGATAGGCAAAATTGCAAGAAAAACATGCATTATTATAAACAGGTTTTGCAAAAAAAATCATAATCGTAACGCCTTCTTAGAAATTACAATGAAAACAATAAACAAAGATGTGAGATGAGTCCTCTATGATGACAACATACAAGGAAGTGAATGAGCTGAAGAAAACAGTCATATAGACCAATTCCTTTACTGAAGATATTCACAACTATATTAGATGAAGAAATGAGGAAGTTTATACACATAAATCAGACTGGTGATGTTCCATAAATAAACCACAGTTTTATTATAAATCCACAAGAATCCATCATTATTAAGAAAATGGAAAGTAGATGTAAATCTTCCTGGATGTGGAAAAAGCTTTTGATAATTTGGAATGGACTTTTCTTACAGCCAGTCTTAAATAAAATTAATCCTAGAGAAAAATTAAAAACGTGGGTGGAGAATAGATACCAATAGCAAAGAGCAAAGAAGATAGTGAATGGAACACTCTCTGCAATTCAATAAGCAAAGGGAAAAGACAAGATCTGTACTCTGTTCTTTATTGTTTGTTATCCCCCTAAATGTTTTGACCAGCAAGATCCAAAACAAAAACAACAAACCAAGCAGATAATTAGGATCAAAATTCAAAGAGATGAACACAATTTGAAATGCTATGCAGACAATGAGGTACTAACAGTTATGCACCACAAACCGTTCATTTCAGTTAATGAAAGTAATCAAGGGTTTTGGTTGCTTTTCTGGGTAAAAAATCAACATAAGGGAAACACAGACAAGCTAAAATGTTTATAATCCTGGGTTTGGGGAAAAAAAAGAGGAATTGCTTAATACATACTAATGAAAATTATTCAAATAGAAATGAGCAATAATTAAAGAAGTTTAAAGCAGAATATAAAAATGTTTAAGTAATAGTTACTAGTTGGAAGAAAAAAGAAGAAAAAAAAGGGAAAGAATAAAAAGAGATGAGGCTACTTGAATGCTGTTTTCTTATAGCATCTTTTATGTCACTATATAAATAATATTAACAAAAAAAATGATAACAACTTAGATGCTTTCATGAGTTTGTCTTAACACTAGGCATTTTTTTCCTGATGCTTTTGGAGACTGATCAAAACATGACAGTTGGACAAGTTTGATATTTTGGTTTTAGAGAAGCTGTTTAAGGTTTTCTTTGTTTGTTTTCAGTGGGGGGGGGAGATTTTAAGGCTAATTAACTTCCTAATTTATTCTTGTTTCTTGGCTATGCCTATGTTTACTTGTTTGATGTGCTTTCCATACTTGGGAGAAGTTTAATTATGAGGATTTTTGTAAATGTTAACTGTGTATACTTTTTTGAAGAATTAGAGGCAATTGGCATGGATACAGTGCTTCCCACTTCCTTGCATAAATTCATTTTATTTGATGGGTGCGTTGGTGAGCCTGCATGTAAAGGAAAAGAGGAAGATCAGCAATACGTTTCCATTGGCAGAAATATTCCCATGAGTAACGTGTTGGGAAGAGATTCTCTGTGCTTTTTTAAGTCCTCCCCTGTGCTATCCAAATATGCTCTAGATAAACCCCCTTTGGAGAAGATTTTAGGAGTTTGTTGGGAAAGGAAGTGCAAATCCAATTATGCAAGCAAACATCCTCTTGTACAATGTAGAAAATCACTCCATCTGTTTCTTTGGGTGAACAGATGCACCTGTTCTGGTATCAGTACAGCGCCTAGACCAATAAACATTTTGCAATGTTTCTCACCTCTCTCTAAGAATAAGATGATCATGTGTAAGCCATTTTTTTATTTTTAGATACATAAAAAATGAAAATAAAACATAAATAAAACAATGGATTAGATCCAATGATTGAACCAGCTAATAGGTGGGTTCCAAGTTGAATCCACAGTTTATTTGGAAAGAAATATGAGGATCAATGTATAAGATACACTATATAAAAAAAGTGAAACATAGACTTTTAGAAATTATGAAAAATTAGCCCTTGGTTTCTGCTGGAAAATCTGGTGAGAAATTTTTTTGGGAGTAATGATATACCTAGTATAGCTTAAAAAGAAAAGTGGAGTTTAGTTCTTAAGATGTTTTATCTATAAATGAATTTGTGAAGATTTTGTTGGTTACACAAAGCTTCCTACAAATAGAAAACCTTACTTTGCCCTATAAGGCTTCTGATCCAGTAGAGGAACCCTGCCAAAATGAAAAGTGTGTTTGTGTGTGTGTGTCTCTCTGTGTGTGTGTGCCTATGTGTGTTCCTTCTTGTGCAATCATCTTTGTTTTTCAGGAAACTTCAGCACAATGTTGTAGATCCTTCCAGAAGAAAAGGTCCTGGGGGTCATAAAGACAGAAGGAACTGGTAAAGATCACATTTGGTGCCCACACTGGCAGAATAAAACCTGGATCCAGCTTGCTGAATTGAAAGCATAAATTACTTCTGATAAATAATAATACAGAATGTCAGAACATTCCTCTATGTCCTTGTATTTTTTTTATAAAAAAAAAGCTAAAACAGAATAAGACAAAGGAAGAACAGACTGAACTACCCGACAGATATTACAAGGGGAAAGCATTGTCAACACCAACAAATCTCCGTTTGGAAGTTTTCATTAAACCTCAGTAACATTTGGGGACTGAACTGCTTCTAAAGTGCACAAGGAGAGAGCAATAAGGGAATGATACACTGTGGTATCAAATATGATTGGTGCCATTTTCATTCTAGGGCTGATGGATTGAAACTTTTATTCTTTAAAAAAATATACTTTTTAAAAAATAACTATCCTGGAGATGATAAAAGCAACATCATTGTGCCATTGTTTATTTGGCAATGAAATAAAAAATGCATGTCCGAGTATAGATTATTATTATTATTATTATTATTATTATTATTATTATTATTATTATTATTATTATTATTATTAAAGAAGGTTCACATACTGTTTATTGTGTGAAATGCCTTTGTCTTAGTTCAATTTCTGATAAATTACTTCCAGCTTCATTACTTTATAATATATCTCCCGTGACATTTAATTATACTTATTCCAAACACATTAAGCCAATCAGTTTGAACAGGCTCTTATTAATATGCAAATTTTAGCTTCTGAAAACCCATGAATCTGTGAAAAAAATCTCCTTAGGTTTTAATTATGTCCATTCAGGAAGTTGGTCTGTTCAATCAGACAGTTTCTTATTCAACAAGCTTTATGAATCAGCACTTAAGTAACTGTTTCTGTGATCAGATGTGTCAGTAGCATTCGCATTACAAAGTTGGGGCTGCAAAGAAGAGGTCAGATGGGCATCTATGGAGGAGAAATGGAGACAAATGATGAAAAAGGCATTGTGGCTTGATTACCCAAATGCCACAACTTATATTTTTAGGTAAGACTTCCAGACAAAAAGACACAATGCTGGATTTATAGCATGTCACCAAATATGTAGTTTTTCCTGTAAATGCTGTTTACAGGGGAGGGGAAGGGAGGGGAAGGGAAGGGAGGGGGAAAGAGGAGAGGAGAAGAGGAGTAAATAAAAAAATAAAAGTCATATACAGATGTCCTCAATTTATGACCACAATTGAGCCCCAAATTTCTGTTGCTAAGTGAGACAGCTGTTAAGTGAGTTTTGCCCCATTTTATGACTTTTCTTACCACCGTTGTTAAATGAATGGTGTGGCTGTTAAGTTAGTAACATGGTGGTTAAGTGAATCTGGCTTTGCTTGTCAGAAGGTTGCAAAAGGGGATCACATGACTGCAGGATAACGCAACCAACAAAAATATGAGTCAGCTATCAAGCATTTGAATTTTGATTGCGTGACTGTGGGGATGCTGCAACTGTCATAAGTGTGAAAAACCGGTCATAACTCACTTTTTTCAGAGCCATTGTAGCTTTGAATGGTCACTAAACAAACTAATTATAAGTCGAGGATTACCTTGCTACAGAAACCGACCAAGATGACAGAGGAGGGGACAGGAGAGGAGGATCAAATAAAAAATGACTTGGAATAGAAGTCATATAAAGCCTTGCTACCTCTATTGGTTTAGGAAACACATTAGTGGCATTCAGCCATATTTATTTTCTTTTAGTTAAAACAAAACTAGTTTGGTACTCTCTCTCCCTCCCTCTCTCCCCCCCCCCTCTCTCTTTTCTTTTCTTTTCTTTTATTATTTTTTCTTTTCTTTTATTATTTTTTCTTTTCTTTTATTATTTTTTCTTTTCTTTTATTATTTTTTATTTTCTTTTATTATTTTTTATTTTATTTTATTATTTTATTTAGTTTATATTTTTGGTTCCTTTCAGTTAATGTTGATTTCTGGCGATTGCCTGGATAAATATCTGCAGTTTTCTTGATAAGATTTTCTAAAATGGTATCTTTAACCGCTACATGAAACTAGTTCTCTAATGATGAATTGTAGTCCAGTAGCTCTACTCTATATGCTCATATTCTCTTGAAACCATGGAACCATCTCTGTTCTATTAGATCATTTTCTTCCTTGTCACTTAAATTGGTCCACAGCAAAACTAAAAGTCCTACATTTGTGGAATGTAAATGTGATGTCTCATCAATAGTCTTTCCTTCATAGCAGCATGGGAAAAGCTAAACATCTTTGGTTAATAATGCCTTTAGTTAGTGAGACCTGTGAGAAAAATGTGTGGGATGATGTCTACTCTGGATGTCTGTCTTCATGGGATTTGTTTCTATATAAGATTGTGTGCATCTACTATTTTTCAGAATAAAGCTTCACTAAACAAAAGGGAATTTACTTTTGAGTGAGACCCACTCCTTTGCTTGCTGAATTCTCAGTGTGCTCAGTGGAATGGTCTTCTTATGTACAGGTAGTCCATGACTTACAACCATTTGTTTAGTGACCATTCAAAGTTACAACATCAATGAAAAAAAGCAACTTATGACTGTTTTTCATACTTTACAACCATTGCATGTGGTCACATGAGCAAAACCAGCTTGGCAACTGGTTCATATTTATGACATCAACTGGGAGACAGACTCTGCACCAAGTGGAAGATCAAACAGATTCCTGGCAAACCTAGCAGACAACTTTGTCTCCCAAAAAGTAGAGAAGGGAACTAGGGGATTAGCCATTTTGGATCTAATTCTCACTAACAGAGATAAAATGATAGAAGGTGTTGAAGCCATAGGAACCTTGGGAGGAAGTGATCATGCAATATTGGAATTCAACATTATGGAAGCACAAGCAATAGAACACAGTCAAACTAGAGTCTTGGACTTCAAGAGAGCTAATTTCAATAAACTTAGAGAGGCTTTGGGAAGGATTCCATGGATGAGAATCCTCCAGGGGAAAACAACTCAAGAAGCTTGGGAAATTTTGAAAAGTGAGATAATAAAAGCCCAGTCTAGCACAATACCAACAAATAGGAAAAATAACAGTTCTCAAAAGAAACCAGCATGGCTTCATAAAGAACTCTCTGATAAATTGAAAGACAAAAAGGACAAGTATAGAAAGTGGAAAGAGGGACACACAACTAAGTCAGAATATCAGCAAATAGCCCGAGCCTGCAAAGATGAAGTGAGGAAAGCTAAGGCTCAAAATGAAGTAAGGCTTGCGACCAAAGTCAAAAATAACAAAAAAAGCTTCTTTCAACATGTAAGAAACAAGAAAAAAGTGAAGGAAACAATTGGTCTATTAGTGGGGGAAAGTGGCAATAAGGTGACAAGCAACAGGGAGCAAGCAGGACTATTTAACTCGTTTTTCGCATCTGTCTTTACACAAAGGGAAAAAACAGACCAACCTATCAAAAACAGTAACATAAAAAACAGAATAGAAATACAAGCTAAGATAGGCAAGAAAATGGTAAGTGAGCACCTCTCCAGCCTAGACGGTTCAAATCACCAGGACCAGATGGATTATACCCCAAAGTTCTCAAGGAACTGGCAGATGTGATCTCAGAACCATTGAACTATATTTTTCAAAGATCCTGGAGCACTGGGAACTACCAAAGGACTGGAAAAGAGCTGATGTAGTTCCCATCTTCAAAAAAGGAAAAAAAATGGACCGAGGAAATTACAGACCTATCAGCCTGACCTCAATACCTAGGAAGATTCTGGAAAAGATAATCAAACAACGAATCAGCGAACACCTAGAGGCAAACAAAGTCATTACTAAAAGCCAACATGGGTTTGTCAAAAACAGATCATGCCAGACAAATCTTATTGCATTCTTTGACCAAGTGACAAAATTAGTGGGCCAGAGGAATGCTGTGGATATAATTTACTTGGACTTCAGTAAGGCATTTGACAAAGTAGATCACAACCTACTACTTGATAAGATAGAAAAATGCGGGTTAGACAGCATCACCACCAGATGGATCCGTAGCTGGCTGACCGGCCGTACTCAGCGTGTGGTCCTCAACGGAACCACATCTACATGGAGGGAAGTGTGTAGTGGGGTGCCCCAAGGCTCTGTTCTGTGCCCAGTGCTCTTCAA
Source organism: Crotalus tigris (assembly GCF_016545835.1). NCBI lineage: Eukaryota > Metazoa > Chordata > Lepidosauria > Squamata > Viperidae > Crotalus > Crotalus tigris. The sequence continues at coordinate 1,441,627 of NW_024096609.1, read as the reverse complement.
CATCTTCATCAATGATGTGGATGAGGGGATAGATGGGGAACTCATCAAATTTGCAGACCACACCAAGCTGGAAGGAATAGCCAACACTCCAGAAGACAGCCTTAGGATACAGAAAGATATGGACAGACTTGAACACTGGGCACTTTCTAACAAAATGAAATTCAATGGTGAAAAAAGTAAGGTTCTACATTTAGGCAAGAAAAACCAAATGTACAGGTATAGTATAGGGGGTACCTTGCTCAATAGTAGTAACTGTGAGAAGGATCTTGGAGTCCTATGGGACAGTCATTTAAATATGAGCCAGCAGTGTGCTGCAGCTGCCAAAAAAGCCAACACAGTGCTAGGCTGCATTAACAGAGGGATAGAATCAAGATCATTTTCCAAAGCGCCTGAAGGCAGGGCAAGAAGCAATGGATGAAAACTAACCAAAGAGAGAAGCAACCTAGAACTAAGGAGAAACTTCCTGACAGAACAATTAACCAGTTGAACAACCTGCCTCCAGAAGAGGTGAATGCTCCAACACTGGAAGTTTTTAAGAAAAAAACTGGACAGCCATTTGTCCGAAATGGGGTAAGGTTACCTTCCTGAGCAGGGGGTTGGACTTGATGACTTCCAAGGTCCCTTCCAACTTTATTATTACTATTACTATTATTATTATTATTATTATTATTATTATTATTATTATTATTATTATTACTATTATCATTATTATTACAGTTGCAATGCCCCAGGGTCATGTCATCACCTTTTATCAAGTTTGACAAGCAAAGTTCAATGGAGAAGTCAGATTCACTTTACAACTGTATTATTAACTTAACACCTGAGTGATTCACTTAACAGCTGTGGCAAGACAGGTCATAAAATGGAGCAAAACTCAATTAACAACTCTCTCACTTAACAGAAATTTTGGGGTCAACTGTGATCAAAAGTCGAGGAACACCTGTATAGGACAAGCCGTGGTTTGTGCAAAGAAAAACCCGTAAGTTCATTCCTATGACATGAGGGTCATCTTAACCACAGTCCAGAATGTCCATGATTCCTCCCCTCCGCTAATTTGAATATCTCCATATCATCTCTCTGTATTTTCTTTTCTAGAGGCTGTACCATGTCAAGCCCAGAGCATTAATGGTACTTTTAATTGAATTAAATCAGTGATAAACTCATAATTCATTGTAAATTCAACCCAGGAGAGCTTTGGTTTATTTCCTAAACTCAAGAGTCATTTTTGTTCTCTATATAGTAGCATCAGGGGGAAAAAATAAATGAAGCTCTTTATTTTATATTCTAATCAGTATATTTCTGCATCATCAAAACTCAGCATTTCCAAATATATAACTATTTTTTTTTCCTTGCCAATTACATCTTAAAACTTCAAATTCCAGCTCATCCATTCACGGCTGTACAAACTTCTCAGTCCCTGGAAATGTGCTCATAATTTGAGATTTATTTAGTTTAATTTCAGATATACCCACTGGGCCCAAACTCTTGCCTTCTGTTACTGTGAATAAAAGAAGTTTAGGGTCAAGTGTGTTTTTTGTGCTGAGGGGGGTAACCAGAAATGGGAGCAGGAAGTGCAATACTGCAGCCAATGGCACATAAAGAATGTGTATATTTGTAAACATACTAGTTCTTTCCTCCAGTGTATAAATCCAAAGTCCTACACATTCAATCTCCATTTGGTTGATCTCAGCCTCTTCCCATCACACTAATTTGTGTGTCAAATTCTCAAGGAAAGATTTTTTTTAATTCCCATTTGCAATAACTCAAAACCCCCTTTTATTTACTCATTAAAATAATGTGATTATTTAAGCATAGCTATTTAAAAACATTTATTACTCAAACTAATTAGCAATTGTCACATTGAATGTGCTACATTAATTTTTCAATAATAAAAATTAAATGAATAGGAAAAAATTAAACTCAACAAGTTTTAATTTGGGGGAGGGGTATTGTTATGATTTTAAGTAATCTGTGCAGGTGCTACATCTGTAAATTGAAGTAGCTCTCTCACAAAGCCCCCCCCCCCACTTCTTCAAAAGAAAAACAAAACAAAAATTATACAGGTGGAAGTAGTGAAAAAAGGGAGGTATAAAAGGCTCCCACAATGAAGCACAGCTGGAAAGGATAGTGTGAGTGTCAGGTTAGGTTGGATACACTGCAGCCTATAGAGTTAATAGAGCAAAGAAACTTACCAAGATGCCAGAGAAGAGAGGAGAGGAGAGGAGAGGAGAGGAGAGGAGAGGAGAGGAGAGGAGAGGAGAGCTGGAGGCAAATAAATTATAGCTCTCATTGAGACAGTGGCTGATAGAGGAAGGGAAACACAAGAGATCATTAGAGAAGGGGACAAGCAGCTTGTTGCAGATTCCTTTTTCTAACCCAATAGTTCCCACCAATGGACTCAGTAGATTATTGGGTGCCTATCAGGCAGGTTGTGCTGGTAAATTCCAGGTCCAAGGACCACATCCATCCAGTTTTGGATGAACGTGCAGTCCTGTATTATTGAAATCTAGTTTGGCAAAGGTAGGGAAGTTATCCCAGATTTTTTCCATGTCAAAAATGGAGAGGAGGTATTGTTGTGCTCATTTCTGAGACTTTGAAAGTGACTAGTACCATTGCACTATAGATGACTGTCTGTACCATGTACCAATGTCTGTACCATTGCACTATTGCAACTGTCTGTATGTGCAACTGGGCTATTGGAAAAATAACCATTGCAAAGCTGCTATTGGAATTTCCCATTCTTTTGGTACTGAGGAATGTCTTAAGTGTTTGTGTGAATTTATTTATTTATTTATTTATTTAATTTTATTTATATGCCGCCCAATCCCAAAGGACTCAGGGCGGCGTACAAAATTAAAACAATCATCTAACAATAAAACAATGAAATAATACAATCATACAGCATGTCCGATCATATCCCGCCCCCCCCCCAAATTACCAGTCACCATGATGTATCTTAGGTAATATCAGTTCCAACCTACAGTAAATATGCAGTCATCTAGCTGCTCTGGTCTTTAGTTTACAGGATATTAAATTTGAAAATGATGATGATGATGATGATGATGATGATGATGATGATGGAACGGATCTTGGAGGTCATCTAGTCCAACCCTCTGCTCAAGCAGGAAACCCTATACCATTTCAGACAAATGGCTATCCAGTCTCTTCTTAAAAACTTCCAGTGTTGGAGCATTCACAGCTTCTGGAGGCAGGTTGTTCCACTGATTAATTGTTCTAACTGTCAGGAAGTTTCTCCTTAGTTCTAGGTTGCTTCTCTCTTTGGTTAATTTCCATCCATTGCTTCTTGTCCTGCCTTCAGGTGCTTTGGAGAATAGCTTGACTCCCTCTTCTTTGTGGCAGCCCCTGAGACATTGGAACACTGCTATCATGTCCCCCCTTGTCCTTCTCTTCATTAAACTAGACATACCCAATTCCAGCACTGTTCTTTATATGTTTTAGCCTCCAGACCCCTAATCATCTTTGTTGCTCTTCTCTGTACTCTTTCTAGAGTCTCAACATCTTTTTTACATCGTGGTGACCAAAACTGGATGCAGTATTCCAAGTGTGGCCTTACCAAGGCATTGTAAAGTGGTATTAACACTTCACGTGATCTTCATTCTATCCCTCTGTTAATGCAGCCTAGAACTATATTGGCTTTTTTGGCAGCTGCAGCACACTGCTGGCTCATATTTAAATGAAAGAGAATGACCACAGTTCTTTCCTATTGTCAGTTCACATTTCTGGTCAGGTTGTAGATTTATTTATTTTATTTATTAATCAAATTTATATAGCTGCCCATCTCTCTCCAAAGGAAATTCTGCAGATTGTAGGCCTCAGGAACATCTGCAAGGATGAACTTGTTAAGATGGTTTGTTCTCATCTTAAGGCTGCAGAGTATTGTTGATGATTTGATAGACAGGTTGCCATTCACCTGGGCATAGTAAATTTCTGATATAAAGATAGAACTAAAAGGTTAGAAAAAAGAACTCCTTTGAAGCTTCTTCATTAGTGGATACTGGATGGCTCCCAAGTATTCAATGAAGAGTAAAGCAAGTAAAATTATATCAAGAGGAATGGTGGTCAAAACCTTATAGTAAATGTGATGGCACCCAAGTCCACAGATGTGCCCAGGTCCACAGATTTCCCAGTGGTTTTGTTCATGGTCACCTTTGGGAGAAGAACCAGAGTAATGAAATGCCTGCAGGCTGATGTGATCCATACTCAATCTGGCTTTTTCAGGTGACTAGAATCAAGGAGTGGGCATGTAGGTAGATTACAAAGGTAATCAATCTCTCTTGAAGGTGGAGTTTCAAAGAACAGTAGTGTACCTCTCTTGGAGAAGCTGGGATTTATAGGCACCATTTTATGGTGACTCTACTCTTCTCTGAGCAGGGTTGGGGTAAGAGTTAGGGTTGAGGGTTAGTGCTACATAATAGATTCTCTCTTTTGTATGGGAAGGAAAATCCCAATCTGTGCTTTGTTCTGAAACAGTCTAATTTGCTATCAGTTTGTTTTTCATTACCTGTGAAGAGAACTCACTCTCACAGCTACACCGGTTGCTAGTACAGTTCCAAGTACTGCTTATTATTTATAAAGTTCTACATGGTGCAGCACAGATTAGATTAGGGACTGCCTTACTTGAAATGTTTCTGCACCCCATAAGTGCAAAAAGAGAGAGCTTGTTTAAGTTTCCTTGCAATACCTAAATGGGACATGAGTTTTTTAAAAAAAAACAGCCGTTGTCTGCTGTTGCCCTGCCATTATCCAGAATCCCCAGAAATCAGGGCTGCTGGTTTCCTCTCCTTTTTCAGTGGGTGTTTGATCTGAGCTGATGGGAAGCCATTTCTAACTATGTTATGTGGCCTGAAGGTGCCCTGTTCTCCTATGGATTGCTATTTTATCCTTTTATTATTAACCACCCTTTGGGTCAAAGGGATCTTATCACATAATAAACATGCAGTGATTGTTTCACTGTCTTCTTCTACCTTCTGTTTAATGTGTTGAGCTGTTCCTTGCTCATCCAGAAATTATCTCCAAACTCTGGATACCATTAGTATGAAACAGTAAATGGCTGCAAAGCAAAGGATGCTAATTGATGAAAACATACACAGGTCTATTGAATGCCTGCAATTAGTGTACTTGCCCAAAGAGTACAGGGGAAGGAGAAGTACATTACAAAGATAACCTATGTGCAGAACAACAATGTTATTTAGGCAGCTGGAGGTTTGCCATGCTTCCCTTTCTTCACCCCTCCATGGCCCCCCCAAAAGGTACTAAAACGTTAGCCGTTCTAGTCTGCATTATTTTTCACCAAGGCATATAAATCACTTCAGAAACTCTTATTATCTTATTTTCCCTCTGTTTTCTTCTTGTCTATTTTGAGAAAAATTAATGCATTTGTCTCTACAAAGGAACGAGGCGGGGTAGGGTGGAGGCTGAGGAGACAGAATTGCCTCTATAATTCAGTTTTAAAAACAAGCCCTGCTGGCTGGTGGAGAGGCCTCCTCTTAGGCAACTCATTTTTCATGCAAGTAATTGAAGCTTTTCCTTCGATTTTTTCCTCCGGGTGCTAAAGACAACCGGGGCCTTCCTGGAACTTGGAGATATCTTCCACAGAGGAAAAGGTAACACTGATCTCAAGCACCAAATGGCTCACAAAGAATTCTTCAATATGTCCTGAAAGGATCCTAATGATGATTTCTAACCAGGCTTTGGGGAAATTTAAATAAGATTCTTCAAAGAATGCAGTATTGTAGAGGAAAGATGCCAGCACTCAATATAATCATCATCATCATCATCATCATCTGCAAAAAATATCATTTGCCTTCAAGTAAGAACTGGTGGGACCATAAAATAGAGAAAATGAAAATGAAAAAGTTAAATTGCTCTGGGACTTTAGAATTCAAACAGACAAGCACCTGCAACATAACACCCCGGACTTAACAACTGCTGATAAGAAAGACAAAAAAGTCTGGATAGTGGCCATGGCAGTGCCTGGAGACAACAGAATAGACAAGAAAGAACTGGAGAAGATAACAAAATACAAAGACCTACAAATAGAAATAGAAAGATTGTGGCAAGGCAAGCAAGGGTAGTACCAATAGTAATAGGCACCTTGGGTGCAATCCTAAAACAACTGGAGCATCACTTGAATACCATTGGCATTGTCAAATTTGCCAGCAGTCAATTGCAAAAGGCAACTTTACTTGGAACAGCTTCCATCCTGCGGACAATATCTGTAACACCATTAAACATCCAGATCTGCCTATCTCAAGTCCTTGGTAAATACTCAATAGGTAGACAAAAATGCCAAACCCAGTCTGAATATCTGGCTGACTGTGTAACAATAATAATAACAACAAGAACAACAAGAGTCGAGGTGGTGCAGCAGTTAGAGTGCAGTACTGCAGGCCACTTTAGCTGACTGTGTTCAGCAGGTCAGCGGTTCAAATCTCACCAGTTCAAGGTTGACTCAGCCTTCCATCCTTCCGGGGTAGGTAAAATGAGGACCCAGATTGTTGGGGGCAATGTAAATATATATATACATTGCTTACTAGTGTACACTGCTTAGAGAGTGCTTGCACTTAAAGCGGTATATAAGTTTCATAAATAAATAAATAAAGAGTGATAGCAGGGCTTTTTTTGTCCCACACATAATGCTGATAAAGAGTCCTGGAGATGCAGTGGTTAGAATGCAGTACTGCATGTTAATTCTGCTGACTGCTGGCTGTTAGCAGTTTGGTAGTTCGAATCTTCCTGGCTCAAGGTTGACTCAGCCTTCCATCCTTTTGAGGTCAGTAAAATGAGGACCCAGGTTGTTGAGGGCAAGATGCTGATGCTGTATAGCGCTTAGAGAATGCTGTAAAGCAACTATGAAGTGATATATAATAAGTCTAAGTGCTATTGCTATAAATTTGAATAATTTCATTTATTTTCCATAGGGGCTGAGACAAAGAGACTACCGCCAGATGCAAAATTAATCTGAATCTGTATCAATGTACCCAAATCCACATTTAAAAAGGGAGAGAAAAAAATAGAGCCAAGTGTCATGTTTTCTCAGTGAATGATTTTTTACAGAAGTAAAAGTTTCAAAAGTATGTTGTGATCCTGCCACATTTTTTTTATGTACTATGCCAAGAGGTTCTGGGTAGGATTGGGTTTTCTCTACAGTTCTATGGAGATGGCGTGGAAGCCACAGATTATTATTAGTCATCTTTCATCCATTTTTATTTTGTGAAAGTGATTCAGAGCATTTGCTTTGTGGCTCCTCAGACTGTTTAGACCACCCAAAACTAAATTTTGTTCCTCTTCTTCCTTCTCCTCCAAAATATAATTTTAACTGCACTGTTTATTGCCAAATATTTGTCATTTGTTCCCTCAGTCTCATCAAAAAGGACATATTTATAGCACATGAGACCCCCTTAGAGAATATCATTATTCTCAAATATGACTTCTTTATAGACTCTTGAATACTATACATTCTATTATTGTAAAGCAGGGGAGAAATTCTTTATTTATATTACAGCTTCTGAACTTGGGCTACAAATATCAGGCCCATTCATATTCCTGAAGTCATTCTTCATACCTCTGTTCCTGTTATTTCACCTTTGTGTGCCCATGTTTGTTTCTGTATATTTATTTATTTATTTAAGCCACGAAAAGGGACACCTTAAACCCAAAAGGGCAGAGGCTTTGAAACAAACACACATATAGTACTGAATGAAAAGAAGGACTAGAATATACAGACTCATGGAATCCTGAGTTCTCAGAATGCTGCAGTGCAATGCCATACAAATGGCACCAGTGCATTTCTCAAGTGCATATGTAATTGCACATATTACAGAAATGTTTGAATAAAAAATTCATACATTCAGAGTAGCATGCATACAAAAATGCATTGGGGGTACTCCTTGCTGAAAGGTTAAGAAGCATGGATGCTGAGTGCATATGTTGCAAGCATTCACGAAAATGCATATGAATTTTTGGAAAGATCTAAACTGGTGTGGTAACTAGACTAAGCAGAACTTGGTTGCTGATAAAATGAGAATGGGGATGAATTGAAATGGATAGATTCATCATCCCAAATCGCAGATGACACAGAAGAGCTAAATACATTTTCCTCCATTAAGATTAGATAGATAGATAGATAGATAGATAGATAGATAGATAGATAGATAGATAGATAGATAGATAGGTAGGTAGGTAGGTAGGTAGGTAGGTAGGTAGGTAGGTAGGTAGGTAGGTAGGTAGGCAGGCAGGCAGGCAGGCAGGCAGGCAGGCAGGCAGGCAGGCAGGCAGGCAGGCAGGCAGGCAGGCAGGCAGGTAGGCAGGCAGGCAGGCATGGATTCCTTAAAACCTAGATTTTAAAAAACAAAAATCAAAACAAATTGGTTGATGTGAAGTAAATTTGCTCTTTTCTTAAAGAATTCTCTCTCCAATTATGTGGGGGGGATGGGGGATAGAATTGCAAGAAATTGTGTCCTTCTTTTTTCCCCCATTGGGGAATATTTTGCAAAGTTTGTCACTGGGATCTCCTCCCTTGTTCCAAGTTTCAACAAATTGTAAATATCCTCCCTTCCATCTCAACTAAGCCACCAGCCCAACACAATAAAACCTGGCCAAGTGCGTTATTTAGGAACCCATGGTACATGTGATGCTGCACAGTCCCTCATTTGATTAATGAACCAATTGTGGCAGGGTATTCTGTGCTCAGCATTTTATCCCTGACCCAAAGCAGGCAAATCCCATCAGGGCATTCTTTCTCCCTGTCCCTCCTTTCTCAACCTTGTCATGTAATTGTTTATCAGAAGATGAATGTACACAATAATCCAGGGCAAAGAGAGCTGATGTATGTGGTGTTAATGAATGAAATAATCAGGTGGGCAATAATAACCAGGACGTGACTTGGCAGAGAAGACCTAGCAGGGCATTAGCATTCTACAGCCACTCTGCCTTTATCTCCTGAGCCTGATGTCTGACAACCACCATGGGTTAGCCCATGAATAAAATACGGACCGATGCTCAGACATAATTAAACTGCCAATGTGGATGTACCTAAATGAACTTGATATCTTAATGACATAAGATAGCAGGTGAGTAATGAAGGCCAGGGGAAAGAGATGTGCATAATGAATGAAAGCACCAGGCCATTGTGGGAAGGCTCACCCTTAAGGGGACATTTCTCACAAAAAAAAAAAAAGGCTCCTTAGCACCTTCATGTTCTCCAAGCATGACTTGTAAGTCCACTCTGCATGTTGCTTTCTAATGTTCAGTCAAGGAGTGCAGTTTGTTTTTCAGACAGAGGCAAAAAAAAGCTCTGCTCTCAAAAAAATAGAGCAGTTCTTTTCACATGACTATTTTCTCATCTAAGGAATACATCACCCCTATTCAAGAAGATCTAAATCCAGTAACCTCAAGTTAACTTCTTTGGTACAAAGCAAAATACTTTGGAACAATAACATTTTTTACTCACCAAGCAAAATACTTTGGAACAATAAATATTTTTATATGATAGAACAGAGAATTCATCCTTATTCATCTATCCAGCAAAAATCAACGAAAGTAGGTTATCAGGATGTTGGCCACTGGGCACTGTGCAAAGGAACCACACCATGTTTCGTCAAAGTTGGATTACATCAGATGAACTCAAACCATATATTCAATATAAGTGTAAAAGAATAATGGAAGACGTTTTGATGATGCAGCTCCTTCCCCCACTATAGTAATTCATCTTCCACAGAAATTGCTAGATGATTGGATGTAATTGTGTGAATTTGCTTGGCATCCTAACCTATCACTTTTGTTTGTTCAAAACACCTCATGTTATCTCAGGAAGATTTGCAATGTTATTTCAGGAGCATTTGCAATTATCTGGCAACCATGCCTCAAGCACTGGGAAACCCAGTCTACCTTTTGCAAAGGTTGGGAAGCAGCATTAGCACATTTGTGCTTGCAAAGGACAGATCCTAAACTTTTGGGCCCAATCTTTTGGTTCTGGCAGGAGACTTAAGTTGCAGAACATAGCTGATATTATAAGAACAGGAAAGTCTGAAGTTGATTTTTAATAGCTGCAGTAGTGTGCTCTGCTGGAGCAACCTAGATATTGGGGTCTATATATCAGGTTACATTATGCATTTGGCTCTGTAGTGGTTCCCAGCACCAAGTTTTATGTTAGTATCCTAGCTTGAACATCCTCCTTCTACCAGCAATCTCTGTGGCTCAGAGCATTGGAATTGAGGTATGGGTCCCAAATCCTCTGGGTGAAACTGAAAAATGCCTGTTGATGGAAATGCTGCTGGCAATGGGGATAAATGTAGGATATTCTTTCTCTCAAATGAAGTGAGAGAAGTCAGCAAGCCTAGGCTAGACATTTTCACATACAACTCATTATTATTAACAATATGGATATATTTGTACACAGTGCCAAGACAAAGACAAACAAACTACCACATGGCTTAATGTTACGTATGATTCAGGCAGGAGACTTAATGTTATGTATGATACAGGCAGGAGACTTTTCTTGCCATTCTGCATACTGAATCCTTCCTGTCTCTTCTTCACCCTAGCCATCTGCTTCTCTGAGTCAGCCTCTCTCTTTTCTACCAGAGCATCAATCCAGAGATGCTATCAGGCCCGCTGCTCTTTTCCCCAGGAGAGCTTGAGGCACAGACTTTGTTTTTCGAATTACCCTGTGTTTTTGTTCCACCAGCAAACAGCCACTGGAGTTAAGAGGCTTATTTACCATCTTGGCATCTATTTACCTAAGCTTCGCTAGCTTATTTAGGGTACTGTGTCTACAAATAGAGCTGGATTTACTCATCCCCAGCAGGTGTGCTCTACTTCAATAGGCCAATCTAATGAACAATTAGGCACTCTGCAGTGATAATGCTAGGCAGAGCCACAGAGCCCTAGCACAGCCCTGGGAGGTAGCTAACAGCATGTATTTATCCCACATTACTACTGTTTTCAATACCATGGTAGTGTGGGAGGCTGTAGAAATGCCTAACCACAACACACTGCTCCTTTACTATTGGAATAATTGCTCTGCCTCCTATCAGGTCTGGAGAAGGGATACTTTACATGATTGGCTTAACTTTGGATGACAATGTTCAGTGAATCTACTCACTAGGGTCTGTAATCATGGTTTATAGCTGAAGGTGTGACAGTGTAGCTAACTATAGTTTATGCCAGAACACATATTTTTAAAAAAAAATCATAAAAGACTTTTTTTAAAAAAGACAGTCAGATATCAGATTCCTCATTATTTATTTATTTGCATTCTGCCTTTATTATTCTTACAAATCAATTAAAGGCAGTCAACATATCCTACACATAAGAGGTTGGGTGAAGGATTGGGGGGGGGACATTTTGGTCAGTGGTGGCAGCCTGTTAGTGGCTGCCTTACTGTCTGCTACACTCTTAGCCAGTAGATTTTGGTGTTTTAGAAAAAAAATACCAATCCCCAACTGGATTACAGATAGTTCTCAACTTCTGACCAGTCATTTAGTGATCAAAGTTTCAATAGATACACCCTCCCCCCCAAAAAGTAATTATGACCCAGTTCTAAAGGCCATTTCCCCCACGGTCACATAATTGTATTTTGGGCTCACAATTACGACCATGTGCAGCATCCCAAGGTCACATGACCACAATATTTACTCTTTTGCTGAAAACTGGCATTTGCTTCTAGGTTTTGGCAAAAACACCGACAGCAAACAACAGTTCACTTAACACCTGAGGCGTTCATGTAACAATTGCTGCAAAAAAAAAAAAAAGATTTTAAAATTGGTTTCAGTCACGTGATGAGCTGCTTTGCCACCATCTTGAATTACAATTGTAATGGCAGGTTCCATTAGAGTTGTACACTGAAGACTATTTATAACAGTATTTAATGCTTGCTATCTTTCTTACTCCTCAACACATTAGGGTAAACAGCTAGAATATATTGAATTACGGTAGGACTATGCTTACTAGAAATTATACCGGTATTAGGCAACTTGTTTCCTCTTCCATATAAATAATCAGAGAGAGGCACAGAGCAAGACCCCCAAGGCTGAAATTCAACCCCCCCCCCCATGGTAGAGTTGGTGAAGCTTGATCACTAACAATGTAATTCGGGAGGGGGGGAATGCTTCTATATGGTGGCATAGAACTTGCTCATCTTACAGTACATTCCCAGCAAAAAAGATGATCTCCTCCCTTCTGGTTTGCAAGGAGGTATCCTCTTTGTTAGCTATCTGTTAATTGTTTTGAGTTATTTTTTTATCAGATTCACAGACAGATCAAAATCAGCCTCTACTCTCCTCAGCCTTGAGGTTTCTACTGCTTTGGTTCTCAAATTAGGATGGACAGACATGCACATAAGCGTAAGAAACATTAGTCTAAGAAACAAGAATGTTTGATACCTAGGAATGGAGTCCATCTTCATTTGAGAACACATTTTTGCCTTTTTTGCAATCAGATTTACAATTTCCTACAGAACCTAGTAAGATCCCTTTAGAACCATGTCTAAACCTAGCTTTAATTATGTTTTAAAGGGAAAGCTTTAGAAAGCTTTAAAAACAATTGCACTGCCTTGTTTTGAACTGGACTTTGATAACAATAAACCTTGATGGAATATTAAGCAATTGGAATCTTGGAATCGGGCAAAAACCAGGGAGGCACAATTCAGTTAGGCTGAAGATTGTGCTAGACTTTGTGTTAGCTGTCATAGCCCAATCCAAATGGGAAAAGGGCCAGGACTTGTGGGGATAGAGTTAAGAGGTAAATGAGTGCCTTAAAATTTCCCCTTCAATTTTCCACATTTAAAAACTGTTGTCCTCCAGAAAGGAGCTCCAAAATTTGTTGCTTAATCCACATAAGAGGAGCTCTAAAAATAACAAAAAAGGTACTTACGAGCATGCAGGCCACACTTTTTAAGCAGAGGTGTTGTTCCAGAGATTTGGCCATATATTGATTGGAATGTAGCTTAGAAATGCACATACTTTGATTTGAACCCCTTCTCTCTTCCTAAAGTGGGACAGTTATCCATTTCTGTCATGACACAACCACTGGGACACAAGCTTTGAGCATGACGACTTTAATTCCCAGGCTTCAGACAGCAGCCATCAACCTGGAGGCTGTGAATAGCTACCCACCCCTGCTGTATTCTTCGATTACAGCCTATTTAGAGCTTTGCTCTGAACCTTGGCTTCAGAGAAGCTAATGGAAGGATTTGTGTGCTGCCCTGCCTGGAAGGTAATTGGCAGTTGCTGCTCTAATGCTATTTTAGTAGCAAATGAGCAGCGTATAGTAAATATCGGTATTTTTAAAGCAATAATAATGAGAAATTAAAGCCTGCACTACGGGAGTGAAGAATTTACAAGTTGGGAAAGACAGAATCATAGTAAGGTTGGCATTTGATAGCAGCATGTCCCTAACTCCTGCTGATATCTCTGCAATACATTTAAATGAAAAAACTTCTGCGCGTACGAAAGTTACCAGCTCAATATGAATCAGCTTTCTGTATAATAGTTGGATTGCCTGGGTAACCTAGAAATAGCCATGAAATCAGCATGCCAAATCTGCATGGCTGCACAAGCATTCTGCTGTCGAACAGAGGCAAGAAGCATTTAATGCTAAATATGAAAAAAGCTATCTTAATATATATTCAACTATAAATCTTCTTGAAATGTGAAGTCTTAGTGACCAAGATTCTGGAAATATAGTGTTCCAACATTAGAAGCACAAAAGGCATTGACAAAGAGGAGTGATAAAAGTCAAGGACTTCCTAACTTGGAAAACACAAGGAGGCATTTTCATTGACATAAAGCCATCGGGGAATAAAAGTAAGTATTGTTTACTCCAGTAATTATTTCTGCCAGATAACATAGCACAGTCAAAAGAGAACATTTCAGGTATAGTAAATCTAAAATACAGTAAAAGCCAGGTAAAGATATATCCTCCTTCTAATGATAGTCTGTAAAACTGGCTGATGACTGGCTATTGTACAGAATGTGAATTGTGTTACCAGCCAACTGGCTCCTTGCCTTTTTATTTCTTTACCACCTGCCCATTGTCTCTTCACCTTTTTTACCTTTGCACTCAGTGTCTCTCAACTAGATCCTTAGTGTTCCTCTCTTTCACCTGGCTTTAAGGACCACTTTTAAACAAAACAAAACATAGCTAATCCTTCCACAAAGAATTTCCTGTTCCCTCTATGCTTTCTCTCAAACCTGTCTAGTTTTCTCTTTCACAAATGGCTGTACTCTCTTTATTTTCATACTCCCGCCTATTCCATCCTGAATTTTTTCACATCTATTACCAGTTTTAGTATTTAAATTAAATATTAAATTAAGTATTAAATTTTTAGTACAATCCAGAAGCCCAGCCATTGCCTCACCACTATAAGCAAGGAATTTATATTTCACATTATATACAGTACATGCTGTATGTTCTTGACTGAACTCAGCAATCTTAAAACAATCTTGTACGATAATAGAATAGAATAACAGAATAACAGAAGGTAGATGTGACAATCCCATTCCCATTCCCAATAGCATCTACATCTCTGATTGTACAAAGTAGAAATATACAAAATATACATTTCAGAGGCAGACATGAGGCCACTGCTTATACCTTATACCAAAATTACTAAATCTCAATGAAAACACCTGAGAATCTAGGAAATTCAATCTAGAGTTGAATTTCAAGGGAAAGCCAGGTCATTTTTCTCAAGCTTCATGTATACCATCTCTCTGTGTGTATGTATACAGCACATTGGTGAAACCACTCTCTGGTTAGACAAAATAAGTCTAATTTCCTATTTTGTATCTTTATTAAAGAATCCAGAATAGAGGACTCACAAGTAAGAGCCAGTAGCTATTTCAAATAAGACAGGAATAAAGATTTTGATAACTAAATCTAACCAGAACTCTTAAACTCGTGATATTTACAGAGATTCCCCAAGACTTCACAGCAGCCTTTACTCATCTTCAACAGCCTGAAAGCAAAGCTAAATTCACTAAACATGATTTTTAGAAAAGATAGGAACAGATCTGAAGAAGATAATATCAGACTGATCATTAACATCTTAAATAATCTAATCAAGCAATTTCCTGGTGTTTCCTATCTTATTTGTTTAAACCAGGAATGTCAAATTGGCAGCCCACAGGCTGATGTGTCATGAGCAGGCCACACTCACCCCAGCCCCACAAAGGCAAAAAATTTTGTGATAAGTCACGATACATCACGTGATGCGATCAAGTTTGACACCTGTGGTTTAAACTATACAGTAGGAACATTAGCCTGGAATGGAGATTCAGCTATGTTTCCTTTTGAGCATGCTCTTTGTTTAGCAGTACAGTCTCAGGGAAGGGAAATCTGGATTTGTCACAACGTCACAACAGGCAGAGCTACTTAGCCACTTAACAGTAGATGTCAAACAGAGAGCCCCATAGAATTAAGCTGGGATTGAGTAGAAGACTCCTTGAATTGTTAATAAGCTTAAAGTAACCATGCAGTCAATTTATTGGGTCTGTGGCTAATATAGCTGCCATTTTTCATAACCCACAAAAGATCAAAAAGCTCACAAATGAGCAAGGAGTATCCTTAAATAGCAAATTAAGGCTGAAACTATCTCCCACCATTTCCTTAGATGCCTTACAAAAAGTGTCTGCAGTTGCAGGATTGGAGTTTAGTTTACTTTTGATATCAATTGACATTCTACAGTAATTTGCCTTCTACATAGATTGCATAGTTTTTATAATTTTATTTTAAAGGCAGCTTTGAAAAAAAACCCCTATTGGTAGCATTCTGGTTTCATAATGTCTGAGCATCTGGCTTCAGTTTCTGTTATTTGAACTTTGTTGTTTGAAGATCGAGAAATACGATGATGTTGAATCTCTTTTCCTATTCAAGAATGACAATTATGTTTTAATGAGTGAAGGGCAGCGAAATGTCTATTTTTCTCCCTCTGTTTCAATGCTTATGTATCCAATGGATACATACTTCAATGGAGAAGTATGCAAGATGACAAGGATGACTGCTTCCCCATTCTCTACCATTGGTGTTTCTGTGATTGCATACAATTCCCTGCTCTTATGATTTTGTACCTTGGTTTTAGATTTTAACCATCCAGTTGACAGCTGTGTAATAGAAGGGCTGATGACATAATATCAGGGCCAATCAGATTTGGTTATAAGGTGAGGGAAGTATTAACAAAAATATGATCCAGATGTAGTCATACAAAAAATGCTCATTAAAGTTGAGCTGGTGATACATTTGAGCAGCTTTTTGGTCTAGTGCCATTGATATGTCCCTGGAGCCAATGTGGAACCTCATCCTGCCTTATCAGGGCTCCCACTGTCAATCACAAGCTCTTAACTAATCTTCCAGATCTCTGCCAATTATATTTGACCTCTACATTTCATTTAGCTGTTTATACAAAGTTTATCAGTAAATCCTGATAAATTTATCAATAAACACAATTTTAATTAATTTACCTCTTAGAAAACACACTTAACCAAGATTAGCTACATAGAAATGCAAAAGGTAACCACGCTTTCCAAACCATTTCAAACATGATGTTATATTTTATCTATTTGTGGCTAAACCGATGCTTACACTACATTACACTACAATACATTGCTATACTGTGCCTACTATAGTTCTACCAATTAAAAGGATTGTGAGTTGTAGAGGAGGAAAAATGACAGAAAGAACAAAGAGAGAATGACATCACTCAAAACTTCTGTAAAATTCCATGTTTGAGGCAGGAAGCACAACATATACCATAGCATCATAATAACAAATGTAATCAATTTTCAATAACTTTAAATGCATAGTTTGACTCATTTTTCAGTTCAAATGGTTGTAATTAGGAGGTTAAGAGCATACAGATACTCAAGGGAGAGGAAGAGCAAAGTTTCATGTATCAAAATAAATTATTTCTTCTTTCAGGAGCTGTTTTACCAAACACATAGTGGTAATTATAATCACAGACATATATTTCTTTTGTAGGAGAAGCCCAGCTCTAGTCAGAAAGGAATGGAACATGGGCTTCTTCTGGAATCTGATCTAGCTTCCAGTGAAATCAAACTTGCTGAAGAAGAAGGACACAGTGATATATCCAGGAATGGCTCTGAAAACAGTTAAGTAAAGAGAATGATAGAATGAAGTATCCTATTCCAAGTGAGCATGACCTAATCAGAAGACAATTAGCCATAGCCTGACCAAAGTGATTATCCATTTCTCTCTCCTTAGAGGGTGCAGGAAATGTTCTCCAAAAACACAGCAGGACTCAAAACAGTTTTGCCCATTAAGGACAACGGAATGTATTCGGTTAGATGCAAGGTATCGTGTCACCAAGCACGGTTGTGCAAAAAGACTCAGGAGGAAGGGAAAAAGAGGAATTTGATCCAATTCCTGATATTATAGCCCTGCCCTGCCTCCTGTCATCTTTCTTACATCCTGGGATTGAATGGCTCTATAAAAATGTCCAGTGTGTAAGGCAGACTGAAAAGAAATCCAATCCTGATGTGAGACCTTAAGATACTTAAAACTTTCTTTGACTTCTACTTCCTCTTCACTTCATCCTCCCATAACTCCCCATGGGACGATCTTAAGATTTATGGACAGAGGTTCAAATCTTTTGCACTGATGGAAAAGTACTGAGAGGGAAAAAAGGGAGCCAAACACAGAGGAAAAAAAATATGGTACACTTAAGACCCCAGTCTTGTTTACAGTTCCTACTGCTATTATATATATATATATATATATATATATATATATATATATATATATATATATATATATATATATATAACAAGAACAATAAGAATAAAATTGAAATGGGAGTAAGAATAATAAAGTATCCATTGGTAATCAAAGCTATGGAAAATAAATTTTATTATATGACATAATCTTTTCATGCAGTCCTCCATTTAAATTTGATGCAGTTTATGAGTCTATGCCAGAATCACCCAGAAAGAAGTAATAACAAATTGGTACAAATATTCAAATGTTCTGGGGTGATTTACATGACCAAACCAGTGTGATGAGTGTACATTTCCAATGCAATAAACAGAAATGGCATGATTATTGTGTTCCTGTAATGCTGATTCAAACTATTTTCCCCACAGCTTTCTAAAACAGCTGAAAGTAAGAATATGCCATGTTCAGAGGATAATGTAAATTAGCTATTAAGTTCTATTAACAATTCAGGGATGGGGGCAGGTGGGTGGTAATCCCTAATGTACCGTGTCCAGCTGACCAAACATATGGCTATTTGAGCTGTTATGCATGATTATGCCTTCTATCCCTCACCTTGCCTTTGCTTTCCTCAGCTTTTTGTCAGAAACTCCTATCTGTCTGCATTGGTCCAAATTGAGAGACAGCAAATAATGGAGCTGAGCCAAGCCAATTAGGAGAAAAAGGAAACCCAGGAGAATAGCCTAATATAGGGGTTCCCAACCCCTAAGTCCTGGCCCATTACCGAGTCTTGGCCCATTTGGAACTGGGTCATAGAAGCAGTGGGTGAGCGCATGCACATGCATCCTCACCTGCTTTCACGTGTAACCACTCTCTCTCTCCCCCTCCCTCACTTCCCCACCGGTCTGCAAAGCTGGAAACTTTGGTGATGGCTGGCCTTGTAGCTTCCCTATGTTAGTGGCTACCCAGACTGAAGGATTGAGCACCATGAGAGATGCATGACTAGCTTTTCCAAGAGCAACTGATTCCAAAGACCAGGAAGACTTGGGTTCAAGGTATTAATATCCTCTTTCAAATTTACTACAGATCTTGCTTTCAGTCCATGCCTATATTAATTCAGGAAGAAATCAAATTCATAATTCACAAGAACTGCTCATAGTCTTCTATTGGCCAACTTCTGCTCTCTTACGGCTCTTGCTAAAATTCTTTACAACTATTGTAGTAATTAGGCCAAGTTGTGCATATTTATAACATTACACAATTCTCGTAATGTATTCTCATCACAGGAGTGCTACACTGAGAAATCACACAAACAGTAAGTGGGCAACAGCGCATTATTACAAAGTTTCATCTTCTGTCAGTGGTCCTCCTTTCTCCAGATGGGTAATTAAATCATTGAATATTTTTTCCCTCAAATTTTTGCCCAAAGTGTAATGCATTTTTTTTCTGAATTTCACAGGGGTTTTTTAAGCTTTTTAAATTATCATCACCATTAACTTATAACAGAAAATATCAACAAAAGATGAATTTAACATAACTCCTTCAAATTTCATGATAGGTCCTCAGGTCTTGAGCAGCCATTTTTGAAAATATTTTTCACGTTTATCGTAATTATAAACTTATGTTCTTTGTAAGGATTTATATTCCCTATATTAGGGAATAACTGTGGCCCTTGATAACTCTTTTTTTTGCTCTTAAGCGTATCAGCGCTCTTATTCCTAAGTCTAGCTCTATTCAGCTCAGATAAATATTTATCTTTACAGTTAAGATAGGCATGCTATTTCATCTATTAATTTCTTTTAATGAGAATATGACTGCAATCTATACTCTGTGTTCAGTGTGAACCTTTTCTTATTAAGCCCCAAAGCTTTCACTTTCAACATCAGCAGGAAACATCTGCTTGTGATCTTGCTGCCATGTCAAGGCATTCCTGAACCAAGCTGGATAATTTTTCACACTTCAACACAAAGCCATTTCTCAGTTTTATCCTGGCCTGTCTACCTACAACAGACAGAGATGTAAGACTATGTGATCTTAGATAGGTGGATACATTTGATAAGCAAAACAGTGCACTTCTTTTTTTCATATTTGATTGGATTTGTTTATTTGTTTGTTTGTCACAATTAGCAACCACTCAGCTCCTTCACAGAGCTGACAGGAAGAAA
This sequence comes from Crotalus tigris, assembly GCF_016545835.1. Taxonomy (NCBI): domain Eukaryota; kingdom Metazoa; phylum Chordata; class Lepidosauria; order Squamata; family Viperidae; genus Crotalus; species Crotalus tigris. Next base: position 1,421,774 of record NW_024096609.1, on the reverse strand, counting down.
AAGGCAATGATTTTTTTTTTAAATAGAAAAGCAGGAATAAGTGGATTGTTAATGTTCTCACCTCTACCCCCAAACTGGCCAAGATTAAAGGTATTATATTGCACAGATGAGAGGAGGAAGGCCATATGGATATGAGTCAGAAACTGGGCAATTAGTTTGCCTGCCATATAGCTTCTAATGTTTGCAGTTAGGACATCAATGATCAGTGTGTAGGGAGAAAAAAAGAGAGAAAGCCCTGACATTTCTGCACAGTGTAACAGCTGAGTCATGTGAGGCACACACCTCCTGCTTTATCCTAAGTAGCCGATCTAGTAAAATCCATATAGAAGCTGCAGAGCAGACATTACATGAAAAAAGGTATCCCAAGGGCCTTTATAAGGTGGGGCCAGAGGAGAGGCAGGTGAGTGAGCAATCCCATCCACAGTACTCAACGAACTCATCATCAGTTGCTTTGGCAACTGGCAAGGCTTCTTCTAACTTGGGGCATTTGAACTCATGAAATTGTGAAACTGTCAGATTGAAGTTCTGCTAACAGATTTGGAATATCAGGATAAAGCTTCTTCCCTCTTGCATTCCTTCAGCTGTACAATGGCTTCAAAGTTACTAATGAGATGACAGAGTACAGGAAACATCACTAGATTGGTTTTTAAAAAAGCCATTATCCATATTTAAAAAGCAAGCCAGTAATCTTTTCTGATTGGAGAGCTGTCTAGCTAGCTCATGCATGAAAATTGTTCAAAGGAGAGTTTTATGTTCTAGATAAGTTCACCATATACACACATCTATTGGCAATCAGCCTTTTGCACCTGTCCTATGTCAAATTGTGCATTATCAATCTTCAAATTGAAACTCTGCAAAAAATTCTTGTCATCTCAAGTTCTAATACAATAGGAGAGAAAGATCCTTTCCCCTCTTTGTATTGGCAAACTACAACTTCCAGCAGCCCCCACCAGGGAGCTATTGGATGGGAAGGCTAGGAGTTGTAGTTCAGTAACAATTGGAAAGTTACTGGCTCACACTCATGCTCTATAGGATATCTTCCAAGATTGGGCCACACTGCACAAATGGGGTGTGTCCAATGTCCCTTTTTTGCTGATCAAAATTGTAGATAGTGTAAGTCTACCCATAACAATTGCCAGAGGTTCTCAAATTCTGTCAAATTAGAGGGGAATCGCTTTTTTTTTTTAAAAAAAAAAAAATCACAGTTGATTGGTCTTCCATAGATAAAAAAGGAACACTGGCACAACTCACTCTGGACTTTGCTCTGTGCAGGCTGGGCATAGAGAGAGAGAGAGAAAAAAAAACAAGACCGAATTTTGACAGCACTCTTGTTTTGCAAGCAAATGGTCCATCAAAATTCAGTCTGGGATTTGCTTCCCATTTTGTCTTGCAAATCTATAGAGATTGACTGTGATATTGTAAATTTGAGTACCACTGCAATATACAGATTAAAATTGTGTATATATTTAAGAAATCATTTTAACATGTTATGCACATTCAATTGTAATTATTAAGTAATGGCACATTTATTTCTTGCCCGCTCTAATCCTAATGCATTAATTAGTTTTATTTAGGGAAGTGGCTATTGCACAAATTTATGTATTGTTTTAGGGAGTTATGGTACAAAATCTGAGAACTCCTGCAATAGTCCGAGCTAAGAGATCCTCTTGGTTTTGTGGACCAACAATTGTCTTAGTATGTTTTATAATCAAGCCATTACATTACATTATTTTGTGGGGAAAAAGTGAATGAACTTAGATATAAATTCAGGTTTAAGGCTTAGAACATTTTGTGAACTCAGCCATATTGTATGTCAGAAAGATTGCTGGGCAATTCTGCTGTAGAGCTACATCCTCTTCCTTTTGGCCCAGGTTCCAAGAGATATTTGGGACTTGTTAAGATGCTACAAACACAAATACAAGATAAGCCATCTATAATAAAGAATGAAGTTCAAGTTGATAGATTTTGGTGAAGGCTCTATCACACCTGGGGGCATGGCATGGATTTTTTTGTGTTGTTGGTATTTGGGGGAGAGGATCTAAAACTGCATCCTTTGTTTTTTCCACTTCAGAACCACAGTTCTAATTTTTTTTAACCAAAAGATTGCAAAAAATAGTGGTTTGGGGCCATAGGTTGCCCACGCATGTCATCAACTCCTGTACAGGAAGCTTTACAGACAAATATGGTGCACACTCACTTGGATCATACAGCTAAACATTGGAGCTAATTGAAGTGAGGTGTTGAGAAGAAACTGCATCATAAGGGTAACTAGAAAATTTCAGCCATACATCCATTACTTGCTGTTTATTTTTTAATCTTGGAGCAGAAGGCAGTATTTCTGAGCCCTTTTCGGAATTTGATTTCCCAAGCTTCAGAACTAACTGAATTCAAATTTGGTTACTGCTGACTCCACAAAGTAAATATCAGATCGGAACTAAATAAATTTAATGTCTGAAATCGATCTAAACAGAAGGTAGTCCCCATTGTAGCGGCATGCTCAGGATTTCTACTTTACTAGTAATTTATCTTGCAGTGAGGAATAATCCTGATAAATTGTGATAGGCAGATCTGAGATGTAACTGCGCCTGTTCAGTTTTCAGGTGTGTGCAAAAATGATTTCACCACCAGACCAGAAGGGGAAATGGTAGGGCCAATAGTGAAACTAGACTAAGTCCAAAGAGAATTGGGGGCAGTGGAAAAACATCTATGGCTTTAATACCTCATACAAAGAACATCATCTGAAACTTAGTCTTCCCTAACATGACAGCTTCCAGATGTGTTGATACTACAATTGTGTCCACTGTGGGCCCACCCTATCAGAAGTGCACCAGTTTAGAGAAGGCTGATTGGAGCCATTCAAACCCAAGCCAGCATCTTCACTGCTGCATTGATTTCCTTAAATCTACATCTGGGTTACAATATATGTACTTGATCTGCCCAATACTTGTCCCAGGACAGCTGGTAGCTCTCACTTTCCTTAGGCTTTTCAAACACTAAAGTCATATGGATTGTTGTTTGCTACCTCCCCCTGCTCAATGGTCTGTGTAAGAGAGACCCCATTGACATTTTGACTCTGTTATTGTAAGGATTAAAGGGGATAATGGGCCATTACTCAAGTGCTCAGGAGAGCCAGGGAGGCACCTAATGACAAACATTTCTGGAGATGCAGGTCACCAAGGGGCACACTGCCACTCTTCATAGTACCAGATTACTCTGTCAACCTCTTCCAAAAAGTATCAGCTGAGGAACTATTACACTGGGCATGATGTTTGCAGTAAAATAAGTAGGTTGAACATTCACAAGCCCTGAAAGCAGCAATTATCTGTGAAAGAAAATACCAGCAAAAGGAAGAGGTGTGTTCAAATGACAGCACTATTTAATGCACAATAAATAGCAATGGTGGCATTTTAGGTGTTCACTGTCTACATTTTGTTTCTCATCCTTCTCTGAGACAGCTTCTCTGGTTTTACTAACCCAACTAATGTCAGAGGGTGTGTTAATTAGGAGGAAAAGGAGTACAAGGAGGAATGAATGGACGCTGCATCTTGTAAATCTTGTAAGTAGATATTAGCTAACATCTTAACTTTTAGCCAGAGAAGATGTAGTGAGAGTTTGGGAAAGCAGCTTTGGGATAGCAGAACTGACTGTCTTTGACGTTTTGTGAAAAAAAGAACTACGTGGATACAGATTCAGCTATAAGATCCCTAGCTGTTCAATTTTCTTGCCATTGTAGTAGTCATGTGTCATCAAAGGCCATGAGCCTTCAACTCTCTCAAATTGTCAATGACGGCATCCTGAAGTTCATCAAGCATTTCTCGGGCTAATTCCTAGCTCTCAACTCTGTGAAGAAGAAGAGCTAAGAACTAAGAACAGTGGTGGGATTCAGCCAGTTCACACCAGTTCGATAGAATGGACTTCCGGAAACTGCACTCAAACAGACAACCGGTTGTTCACATATTTGAATCCCACCACTGACTAAGAACTAAAGAGAAATTTCCTGACAGTTAGAACAATTAATCAGAGGAACAACCTATCTCCCAGAAGCTGTGAATGTTTCAACCCTGGAAGTTTTAAAGAAGAGATTGGTCAATCATTTGTCTGAAATGGCATAGGGTTTCCTGCCTTATCTGGGCATTGGACTAGAAGACTTCCAAGGTCCCTTCTAATTCTTGTTTTTCTGTTATTCTACCTGCCTTGGTATTCTGTTCCATGGCCCTCTTTTCACAATTTCCCTAGTTCAGAAGATAAGGACTGAAATTCAGCTACCACTGGGCTAGATCCCAACTGCCTTTTTGCAGTCTTAGAACAAGGAAATACTTTACGCAAAGAAGGGGAGAGGGAAAGAGAATACTTGTGGAAATTACATGTTAGTTTCATGAAAACGGATAGCCTTATCTGAGTGGGATGTAACCAAAATACTGGGATTATATCTCTTTTCCTTCCTTTTTTCTTTCTTTCTCTCTTTCCAAGGATTCACTACTAAATCTCCAGCTGCTCACCCATAGTGTCCTTCCAAAATCAGTCCCTATGGGGGCATTTCAGCTCAATTAATCTAGGATTCTCCTAAACTTCCCAAATTGGCTCCACATATCAAGATGGAGTATAGGTTCCTCAGATGCTGAAAATATTTGAACTATATAGTCTGACTCCTAACACTATTACCCTTGCACTTATCATGCACACAAACACAAACACACACACAAACGCATACACAAGCACATTTTAGAATATTTTTCCCAGAAATACACGTAACATATATTGTAAACCTGCAGAAGATTCCTGTCTGATTTACTTGAATGCATTTTCTGACAGTGAGAACAATCAACCAATGGAACAGATTGCCTTCAGAAGTTGAGGGAGCTTCATCACTGGAAACTTTCAAGGAGAGACTGGACTGCCCTCTGTCAGAAATGGTGTAGGGTCGCCTCCTTGGGTGGGGGGGAGAGTTGGACTAGATGACCCTTCTGACTCTGTTATTCTATACTATTCTATTTATTTATTATGGCCACCACTCTCTAAAAGCCACTCTTGATGGCCAAAAGATAAAAATAAATCACAATGCCTAGCATAACAAGCACCAAATGTAGGGCCCTTATGCAAGAAATTGCACTAACAAGATACACCGGGATTCACATCTGAGCTCCATTAGCACCATAGTCTAAGTAAACAGCCATGTCTCCATGATCTTCTGGAAGGCTATCAGGATTAGGGTCATCCATATCTCAGGGTTGAGACTGTTCTATAAGACTGCATGACAAAAAGATGCATTTCCAAGGACCCACTAAGCAATGTTGCTTCACTGATGAGACCTGAAACATGCCCACACTGCCCAATCTGATGAGATAGGCATAAATCATTGAGGAGAGGCAGTCTCACAAGAAACCTGGTCCTGGGTTATGTAGGGTTTTTAAACCATCAACTTGAATTGCACTCAGAAGCCTATTGGAAACCAGAGAACAAGTGAAGTTCCCTGTGCCAGTGTCCAACTGTATGAATGGTGAGAGGTCCTTTTGAATCTTATAACACAGCATGATAAAGAAGTGGCGGAGTAGTTAGAAGGAGCTTGCATATATACTGTAGTTCCCATCCTAATAATTTATGTTTCTTTATCCTTCTTATACATAACATCTGAACGGTTCCACAGTATTCCAAAATACCTAAACTGTTTATTCAACTGTGGATTTAGACTGCAACCTTAATCATTCACAAACGGTTGTTGTGTGCATAGTAAGCTCCCTTATGTTGAGCTAGACCACAGGACAGTATTATTGATTTTTGAAAGACCTGGAAATTTTCAGTGCAGATTATATTTGGGACAGATGCAGACTTTGCCAAACACAATTCTTCTTAGTGATGATAGGGATTCTACCTGCAAAATCTATGGTCTCACCCTTAAATCTATAGCATTTTTCTTAGCAACACATAATAGAAGTAATATTCTCTTAAATTATTATATTCATTATCAGAAATTCTGAAGGATAAAAGAAGTGACAGAGTAAGAATTCTTTAGCAAAATCTAGGCTGGAAAAATCATTAGATGTCAGCAAAGAGTTAAGATTTTTCAGACTGCCTGGTCTGGTAGTCTTACAAATAATGCCAACAATGTTTGCAAAGTCACAACGACTTACTATGAGCCATGGTGGCCCAGTGGTTAGAATGCAGTACTGCAGGCTACTTCTGCTGATTGCTGGCTGCCAGCAGTTTGGCAGTTTGATTCTTACCGGCTCAAGGTTGACTTCCATCTTTCCGAGGTCAGTAAAATGAAGACTCAGATTGTTGGGGGCAACATGCTGACTCTGTAAACTGCTTAGAGAGGGCTGTAAAGCATTGTGAAGTAGTATATAAGTCTAAGTGCTATTGCTATTCCCCCTGTCTTTTATTTTTTACAAAAACGTGCTTGAGGTAATTTTTCAGATTCTGTGTGGGCTTTCCTTTGCAATGTCAAAAGGAGCAGTTAAAGCCCAGGAGCTTTATCAGAGTAGAAGGACTCAGTGCTGGCCTTAAACAGCTCCATGCCTGAAATGAAAAGTCAAAATTACATCACCCTCCTCTGCTCATTTTCAAAAACAGAAATACTGGCACAGGGATGATGAATGCAAGCAAAGCAAAACAAAACAAAAAAACCCACCCCAGTCCTTACTGCAAATGTTTCCTGCAGGCACTATTTTATTTTACTTTAGACAAGCCAGACCTTGTGAGGGCTGCAGATCTTTACCCACAGGGAGTCCCATTTAAAGAGAAACTCCCAAATCACCCTTGGGGAATCATGTAGAAGCATAGAAAACTTCAAAAAGACCCAGGGTGTGGGTGTGTGGATAAATTTGATACTAATGGTCCTAATAAAAAAATATGTCTGATATAAAAGGGTGAAGGAAGGAGCAGTTCCTTGATTGCTGGAAGATCTCTGACACATTCCATCGGCTCCATCCACAGTATCATAGTTTCCCTTTTTCCAATTCTGTTGCAATTGCCAACTGACTCTGGGACTTCCAGAGTGAGCATTTCATAAGAGAATGATACCACTTTGTAAAACTGTTATTAAAGTGGATGAATCTTGAGAAGCAAGCTTTTACAGTGTGTGGCAAAGAGATAAGGGTATTTCAATTACTCTAATGCCTCTCAAGATTTCGGTGTTGCTACCTGCTGGTGCAATTTGTGAAATAATGGACTATAATTCAGTCATTCAACTAGAATAGTTAAACTCCACAAACTCCACAAGTTCAACTTCTTTTTCTTTTATGCAAGTATGGGACACATACAGGCCTGGAAGCTCTTTTCTCTCCCATGGTTATGGGGAAGGGAATGCTGGAAAAAGATTAGTTTATTGTTCTTTGTGCTCCACTATTGATCAGAAAGAGCAGGAACTTATTGGTTGATGGTTCTCTGACAGCTATACACCTAAAAGCATATAAATGTCCTTGTGCTCACATCCTCTTACTATCTGAAGGGCTCTGCAAATACAGGTTACAACCACAACTGAGTCCAACATTTCTGTGGCTAAGTGAGACACTTGTTAAGTGAGTTTTATCCCATTTTATTATTTTTCTTGCCATAGTTGTGAATCACTGCAGTGGGTAGGTTAGTAACACAATTGTTAACTGAATCTGACCTCCTTTGCTTGTCAGAAGGTTGCAAAGGGTGCTCATAGGACCAGTGGTGGGATTCAAATATGTAAACAACCAGTTCTCTGTGTGGATGCCACTTTCGGAAGTCCATTCTGGGTCTGGGCAACAAAAAATTAGCTACCAGTTCTGCCGAAATGGTGCGAACTGGCTGAATCCCACCACTGTATAGGACCCTGGAACACTGCAAGCCAGTGTCATAAATATGAACTAGCTGCCAGTTTTGTCTGACTTTTGAAAATGTGACCGCAGGGATGCTGCAGTGACCATATGTGTGAAAAACAGTTATAAGTCACTTTTTTCAGTGCCATTGTAACTTTGAACGATCATTAAACAAATGATTATAAGTCAAGGACTATCTGAGTGTAAATGATTTCTGAATTGAAGGTCCCAGATGAGATCCCTGGCAACTTCAGATAGGCTAGGAGGTTTTGATATATTTTTCAATCTTTCCTGAAATAACTAATGTTAAAAGATTGCTTCTGTCCTTGATTAGTTTCCATCCATTGCATAATAATAATAATAATAATAATAATAATAATAATAATAATAATAATAAAGTTGGAAGGGACCTTGGAGGTCATCTAGTCCAACCCCCTGCTCAGGCAGGAAACCCTATACCATTTTGGACAAATGGCTGTCCATTCTCTTCTTAAAAACTTACAGTGTTGGAGCATTCACCACTTCTGGAGGCAGGTTGTTCCACTGGCTAATTGTTCTAACTGTCAGAAAGTTTCTCCTTAGTTCTAGGTTGCTTCTCTCCTTGATTAGTTTCCATCTGTTGCTTCTTGTCCTGCCTTCAGGTGCCTTGTCCTGCCTTCAGGTGCTTGACTCCCTCTTCTTTGTGACTGCCCCTGAGATATTGGAATACTGCTATCATGTCCCACCTCATCCTTCTCTTCATTAAACTATACATACCCAATTCCAGCAGCCTTTCCTTATATGCTTTAGCCTCCAGTCCCCTAATCATCTTTGTTGCTCTTCTCTGTACTCTTTCTAGAGTCTCAACATCTTTTTTACATAGTGGTGACTAAAACTGGATGCAGTATTCCAAGTGTGGCCTTACCAAGGCATTGTAAAGTGGTATTCTACTAATATATAACCAATCTGAAATACTGAAAACTCATTGACAGTGTAGATAAGGCTAAATTCAATGGGGTGGATTTGTATGGTCCCATTTTCCCCCTTGTTCTGTTATGATGCCCAGTGTGACTATTTCTAGGGAATTTTAGAGCTTTAAATGCAATAAACATGAAATATGTGTACATACTTTCAGAATTCCTTATGATAAGAACATAAGTATTACCATACTGATTTACAATAATGCCAAAAGAGGATTTTTTTAAAAAAAAAATGAAGTGTTTTCCCCCAGCTATGGTTTACTTGTACAATGTTTGTTTGACTGGCCCAAATGTACATTTTATTTTATTTTATTTTACTTGAAATAAAACAAAAAGGTACAGAATAACAATTCATGCAGGTCAGAATTTTTCAGATTGGTTATATATTAGTAGAAGTCTTTTAACATTAGTTATTTCAGATCAGATTGCAAAGCATATCATATTCCGATTTTTATATAGTATGTGTGTTGTAATGATGGCATGTAGGTTTCTGGATAAGAGACCAAATGAGGAGGAGAAGAAACTGCAACTTCCTTATTTTGAACAACACAACCCCATACAATTGCAGAGTTTTCCAAAAAATTCAAATGCTCAATGAGTTAATTCCAAACAGACTTTGAATACATAAAGCAACTACCCCAAGGTTTATTTATATCTAAATAGCACTTTCATAATTTAAGAGCACTAGCATTTATTTATCTCAGATTGACTTGTAAGCTCTAGCAGGATTTACAGTGTGCTGGATTTTTGGTTTTTATCTCCCCCCTCCCCAAGCATATGCACTAGATGGCACTCAACTTCACCTGGCAGAATGACAAGTCCCAAAATCTAACTTCAGAGTAGCGATGACAGCCCCAGGGGTCACTAAGGTCCCAGTCAACCAAGTCCTGTTCTCACATGATAAGCACCCCTTTCAACAGGATTTTCCAGCCAAGCTCATGGCTTTTAACATCGATCCATGTCTGCAAGGCAGCCACCTCTCAAATGTAGAAGTTCATATATGGTTTTTCAAGTTGTAAAAATACTAATGGCCTCGGGGGAGGGCCTTTCTTATGAGTCAGAAATGATATGGAAACAAACAAATGGGCAAAGGAAAAGAAGAGACAGTGTGGCAATTCTGGGTTAACTAATGTCAAATGAAGAAGGAGATGCCAGATAATATCTCGATTATGGAGCTCTAAACCCACCAACAAACTAGAAAGCTTTCCTTTATTGCCAAGGAATGTTTATTCCACATAGAAGAAAAAGTGAGTGATGGGTACACTAACAATATGTTAAGACTCAGTAGCTTGTGCAATATTGACTATCTAATTGGTTCGTCAATATGGAATTAGCAATAAAGGAAGTCCTCACTTAACATTGGTAACTGGGATTGGAATTTCAAGCAATGCAATAGTAGTCTAACTACACATGACCATGTTGCTTAATGACAGCAGTTCTGGCACTCCTGGTTATGGTTGTTGACCAAATTACTGTAGCCATTAAGCAAAGACATCCTGTGGCCATTATTTACAATGTCCTATCAGCTTCCCTTTGCTTGTTGGAAGTTAGCACTCAAGGTCGCAAAAGGTGAACTTGTGACTGCAGGGATACTGCAACTGCCGTAAACATGAAGACTGGTCATAAGTATCTGTGTTCAGCACCATTGTAACTTTGAATGGCTGATGACTGGTCATTAAGTGAGGAATTTAGCTATGCACTTTGGGATGAACACCCTTCAAATGGTGCAGGAGAATGAACAGATTTCCAGAAAAAATTGCAGATTACAGGAATCATTTGTACTTCAGTTTCAGATGCAGACAACACAGACTCATCCCCAAGAGCCTGTGCCTGTGTTCAGCAGTGAAGGGACACAGGGCAGAAAATATCACACAGAAAGTATTCCACAACACAGTCCTTTCAGCAGTTCCAGGAAGGCTCCACACCAATTTGCATTGCTCAGGTGTCCTTGGGGACACGTATAAACCTCCAGCTGGCTTCAAGGACTCTCTAAAAGAATGCAAATGACCAGCTGTCTACAAGGAGTTTAAATCCTTCCATTCCCTGCCGCCCAGTCAGAGCTGAAGAAGCTTCTTGGAGCATGAAGCAAAATATCTTACAAGAAAGGCCAGTTGCCTCTTGAAAAAGCATATTGGGATTTCAATCCAGTCTTCTTTTACACTAGTCTTCTGTCAACTGAGAGTTGATACTGAGAACCAACAGTGATGTGAGAGTCAGTTTAAAATATTTTGAGGTTTCCTACTATAAAAAGTTGATTTTTTTACTTTCATCTGAAATTGGAGCAATTACCAGATTTCTGACATTATGATAGAAAAATGATTCACCCTATTCTGTGCTATAACAAAAACCACTATTATGCTATAAATAAAATATATGTGTAAATACATGATGAGACACCCAGATATTCAAAGGCCCCCAAACACTGAACACCAATGTTTTGTAATGAAATCTGACCTCCTGTTACCTTCTCCATTTTATTCCCAGATGTCACATTCATCTGAGCTGGGACCTCCTTTCATTCCTGCCATAAACTAATTAAGTGACTTCTAAAGATGTATTATGTAGCAGTCTCAGAATCATTCCTTCAGTTACCTTGCAGCTGCAGCAAGTCCTGGTTACAGTCTGATTTGAAGGATACGACCATCTCAGCCGCGGGTCTGTGAAAAGCCCGACCCCTGCAAACACAGGTCACAGTTCAAAAGCTCATCAAGGAGCCGACAGCTGCTTTTATAGGATGCCGTGGTTTGAAATCAGGGCTATTGGCGAAGAGTTCACCATCTGGCTGAAGGAAGATATCTCACATGCATAGGCAGATCCTCTTCTGGAAGATACTAGCATAAACTCCATTGGGAGAAAGCAGCATTTCTAATACCATTTGCCAGAATTCAGCAACTGCATCCAACAAATTCTATGCAGGGATATATGGATGTAAAGATATTTAGATCAAGCACAAGAAGCTTTGCACAGAGATTTTCTATTTGTATCTTACACACACACACACACACACACACAGAGAGAGAGAGAGAGAGAGAGAGAGAGAGAGAGAGAGAGAGAGAGAGAGAGAGAGAGAGAGAGAGAGAGATGGGAAAAACATAAAAAGCCCTCTTGGATTAAACCAATTATTTAAAATATTAAGCATATGCATTTAAGGGAAGCTAATTATACTCCCCGGAGGAAAAATGAGTGGATAAAAACAATCATATATCCAAGCAAATGGATTTTAAAAAAAAGTCAGTCTGAGTGGAAAATCCAAGAGTTGAGTGAATGCAGAATTTCAACTGAATCTGGAGCTTTAAAAAGTATGATAAGACTATTAGGGTAGTAAGTACACTAGTTCAAAACCAGTTTCTGATTTCTATCCCCTAGATAGAAATCCCCTTGATGATAAACATTCAAAGATTCCTTAAGGCAGTCACACCAGTCTGGTCTCACCAGATTGAATGATCCTATGTCAGATGCCTTACTATTCAGCATTCATGGAAATTGATCCAAAGCATCCTGAGAGCATCATATTAACTTTCTCAAGTATTAAGATTAAATGTGGACATGAACCAACCACATCCCTTTCTTAATAATGCAATGCACATTACCATTTCCTTCTGAGGCACATTAAATACTATCTCACATTGCGATTGTTTCATCCAAAGCAGTAATGCCTATAATTGTGGCCTTCAGGATATGATTGCTGCCAAATCCTACCAGTTACAGTATGTGTGACCAACAACAATGTCCAAAATTTTAAGTCCCATCTCAATTTTCCACATAAGTAAGAGCTTGAAGTATCATGGATGGGGAGCCACATGCACAGGAAGCAATATTCCACAGCTGCCTCCAGCTGCTGGAATAGGCTTCCCTCCCAGTCCTTTTAAGAAACCAAGAACTTTCCTTTGGCTTAGATTCAGAATAACAACATAATACAATGACAGAGTTGGAAGAGATCTTGGAAATCTTCTAGCCCAATCCCTTGCTCAAACAGGAGACCCTATGCCCTTTCAAATGGCTGTCCAGTCACTTTTTAAAAGCTTCCAGTGATGGAGCACCCACAACTTCTGAGGAGCAAGCTCTTCCACTCATTTATTATTTTCACTCTCAGGAAATTTCTCTTTAGTTATAGGTTGCTCCTCTCCTCAGTTCAGGGGTCTTCAAACTTGGCCCTTTTATGACTTGTGGATTTCAACTCCCAGAATTCCTCAGCCAGCATGCTTGGCTGAGGAATTCTGGTAGTTGAAGTCCACAAGTCATAAAAGGGCCAAATTTGAAGACCCCTGCCTTAGTTAATTTCCAACCATTGCTTATTTTCTTCCTTTCTGGTGCTTTAGAAAAATAGGTTGACCCTCTCTTCTTTGTAGGAGCCGCTCAAATATTGGAGCATTGCTATCACATCACCCCTAGTCCTCTTCACTAGACTAGACATACATACAATTCCTGCAACCATTTTTCATATGTTCTTCATATTCTTTCCATCCCAGTTTTATTAGTGGACAAATTGGTATTTATAGTGCAAATTCCCAGGTTCAACATCTCAAGAAATGCAACTGTTAATCCCACACAGAGTTTCAGATGAAAGTAGTGCACCCAATCAGTTTTCAACTGTTCACATTGCCTTTAAGCTGGAGGCATTTGTTCCTTCAGTAAATAGTGGCAGCTTTAAAAAAAGAAAGGCAAAATGTAAATACCTGTATACAAAATAGATATTATGGTTTGACTGACAGGATCGTGGAATTCTAATAAGCAAGCCAATCCAGTCCATGGCTGGTTCAACAAAGGAACAGAAACAAAGCAATTCCTTCTGAAACAGCCCTTTGATCTAATACGCTTTCTTGAGACAATTCCTCTACCCACCAGCACCAGAGTACTGTGTTGTTCTCATGCACTTTAACACAACCCGAATAAGATTTTCTTTTTCTTTCCCCCTCCAGGTTTTATATCAAGTCACACTACATGTACAGAAAGGGTTGGGGAAGACTTCACCTGCTACTGAACTCTGTCTGCTCAATAGACTTGTTCAGCGGTTCCTCCATTTTTAAATCAATGAGGCCATTGTGAATTGCATTCCTCCCCCTTTCCCTCTCGCCAACTCCCTTGTGAACCTGGGAACTCACAGCCATGAAACCAAGGAAGCTGCTGCAGGCCTTCACATTCCCTCTAATATTCAGTCCACATGGAACTGCCCTTATAGGTGTTGCAGCTCCTAAATCACAAGTCAGGGATTTAAAGAAGTGTATTTGTAAGCGATCTGCCTTATTTTAAGAGGGACCAGAGACTTTGTTCCCCTTGAGTCAACATGGGTTACATTTCTTCTCCTGATCCGTAAGCAAATAAAGAGGCTTTAATTGACTAATAGGCAAGATCTGCTGGAATGACAGCAATTTTACTACAGTTGTTGCTGCTGAAAAGAGTTTAATCATATTTACTTAGTCTTTGCCCCAGTGTTACTATAATCTTCCAACATGGAGATCTTCCTGGGCTTTTTTTTTTTTTTTTCCTTTTCTTAAAAAAACTTATTACATCTTTCCTTGTCGTACTAGCTATTGTTCGTAATCTGCTTAAAACTGTAGGGGTCACTGTTGTCTTCTTCTGCTAATTAAATAGAAAAGTGAACTAAAGGCTGATGTTAAAGACTCTGCTGTCTTCTAATTGCATATTCTTAACACGGGGTTCTGCTAATATATTTTAACATAAATATGCACAGACTACATTAGTATAGTTTAATTGTGTTGAGCCTCATTACAAATGGGTCTTTTGTGCTGACTACCAGAAAGTTTGGAAAGATACACAGACAATAAGCAAAAAGTTTAGGTCAGCTAGCTAGAGTATATATTTGGGCAGTGTGGATGTGTTTCAGGTCCTTTCAATTAAATATTGTCATCTTGCAGGACAGAGGAAATGGACCTTCTCTGTTGCTGCCCCCCCCCCCCAACCTCTGGAATAAGCATCCTGTCCCATGAGATACATAAAGTCCCTAATTTCCTGGGATTCCAGAAGGCCTTTAAAAGTTAGCTTTGTTCACAAGCCTGCAATTAGTATGTTTGTGAGGCTCCTGTTAAGTTTTATTGTTGGTGTTGTTGTTCATGTGGACTGTCACATTTTCTATTATGTTTTTAACTGTTTTAACTATGCTGCCAAGAGTCTATTGGAGGGAGCAGCCATAATACATTTAATTCATCATCATCATCATCATTCTAAAAAGTATACCAAATATCCCAAAGAAAATGGGGTTGATCTCCTCCACATTTAACATCTTTTGTTTAAGAGGTATTTCTAGCTTTTATCATGAAAATTATAATTGTGAAATTTCCTTTTTCTTTGTATGTTAAAAATATCTAATTACTCCAAACATAACAGTCTTTAGATTTTGAAGAAGGGGGAAAAAAAACCCACATTTTGTAATTCCAATCCTCAAAATGTATTGCAGAAGACGCTTGAAAAATATTGATAAATTAAGATTTCCTCCAGACAACCTGAATTTCCACTCCCTAAACCCTGATAAAGAAGTTTGAAATTGATCTATGGTCATCTCGTGAACCTCAAAATGTAGTCAACACTCAAGTTCTCCTGGTATTCATTATCTTTCTCTTTCATCTAATCAACAGCAAAAAATACTCATCCTACCTTGGGATGTAGCCTTGGGAGATATCATCAATGGTTAAGTAACAGAATTCCTACTCCATATCTAAGGGGCATGCAACACATTGCTAATTACTTCCTCCATGTTTCCAAACCATGTATTTGTGAGCATGCTGATTTGCAGAAACCAAAGATAAAGCTTTGAGTGTTATACAAAGGAAGATTGAATACTGGTATAACAAATGTAACAATTGCACTGAAATTTCCAGTCACCTCCTAGTCACTAAGCTGCTATCCCTCTTTGAATTTAAAAGCCTCTCTAAGTTGTGGAAGTAACATTGTAACATACTGGCAATCTTCCCAGTAGTTGTTACTACAGATAGATGTTGCTATAGCAGCTACACTGGGAAACTGGAAGACAAACTCTAATCATGTACCAAAAGATACCAGCTCCAGGAACAGATGAAGGCAAATACAGGTAATCCTTGACTTACAAAAGTTTATTTAGTGACCATTAAAAGTTACAATGACACTGAAAAAAGTGACTTATGACTGTTTTTCACATTTACAACATTATAGCATTCCCACAGTCATATGATCAAAATGCAGATACTTGGAGACTCATATTTATGATGGTTGCAGTGTCCCAGGGTCACGTGAAACCAGATTCACTTAACAACCGTATCATTAACTTAACAACTGTAGTGATTCACTTAAGAACTGTGGCAAGAAAGGTCATAAAATGGGGCAAAATTCATTTAACAAATGTCTCACTTAGCAACAGACATTTTGGGCTCAATTATTAAAGGCCTATCTATAAGAAAAATGGATAGAATACATACACTATATACTATACACACAACTCAATTATCTACAAGATATCTTTTTCTAAAAAAAAAGGAAAGAATTGTATTTTGAGAGAGAAAAAAGTCTTTAAAAAATAGGTTGATAATTGATGAAGATGTGCTCCATGTTTGAAGCTGATATTTTAGCACTAAGCAAAAAAAAGAAAAAAAAAAGAACGGTCAATGATTATGTTCTCCAGACGACCAGAACGAACCCTGCAAGAAGCTCATAAACAGGACAGGATTTCAGCAGGGCTTTCCTGCTCATAATGCCTACAGACTAATACTGTGGAGGATACTGCCTCTGATATTGAAGAATATCAGTATAACTGATGGCCACCGATATGTGTGTCCACTCTGGATTTGTTTAAACCTTTCAAACTGATCCAGGTTGATTAGCAATCACTTCATTTTGTGTATGGGCATTCTACGAAGCTTGCATTTTAACTCTGGATACGATTGTATGTCTAGAATTTCCCAGCATCAGAATTCTGAGTTCTTTCATGAATTCTGTTAAGCAAAGGCTTTGATGCATGGCTGGTTTTGAATTTTTTTGTCAAATAGATTTGCTAATTTTGCTAAATGTAGCATAGGACTGCTTACTTCAGTCATTCAACCTCATAGTCCCATCAAGGTCAATCCAGAACTTACTAAGGAAAATAATATGTCCATCTCAAATTAGCACCCACTGAAATGGTAGTCTCCCAACTTATCTACTTATTAAAAAAAAAACAAATCATGAATCTCAAATCATAATATTTTTTCATATATTTCTTTCATTCCAGTCAGCGTGTTGCTGAAGAGAGGTACATACTTATTCTGCACACCAGGCCCCTAAAAAAGTAATCCTATATAAAAAAAAAAGCTGAATCTCCAATTCCCAGGAATCTAATCGCTAAAACATTAGCAGATGTACTGTATGTTCTCATACTGAGGTTTCAGGAACAGCATTTTAGAAGAGAAGTGGCATCAAAGTGATCCATACCACATCGAACATGATAGGTGGTTTATTCCATAGAGACCTGTTTAACAAATATCGTCCCCACTGAGATCAATATCCAATCTGTAGACAAGCTAAGCTAGAGGCAGGTTACAACACTGTTGAAATAATCAAGCCAAATTTTGCAAATCTTTTAGCTAGGCCTCAGGTATCAGAGAACCTACCATAGGCAGTTTTCTCTATGACCCATTCCTGACTCTGGTGACTTCATGGATGAGTTATTACAGTTTTCATGGCAAGATTTACAGAAGTAGTTTGCCCTGTCTTCTTCCAAGGCCAGGGCTGAGAGATAAAGAGATTGGCCCATAATCACCAGCTGGCTTTCATGGAACTTTGAACTCACAGTCGCTTACTTTCTAGCCTGTATCTTCACTACTTCAACTAACTGGCTTCTCACTGTATTTGTACCAACAACGAACAAACAAGATCATGACCAAAAGCAGAACTTAAAAAGAAACCTGAATGATGAATAAATGAATGTTTAACCAATAAATCAATGCTCTTGAAAAACACACTTCCCAATGCACTTTCAAATACAGCCAAAAGACAGCCTTCACATTTTGTTCCTCTTGTACAATCTGAAAAGGAGCCACATGAAGTATGTACATTCCTGATGTGTAGTGGTGTTGGTAATGAATTATATCACATTGTCACACAACATCTTCTCTCAAGATAAGTTCTTATAGCCTACGGTAAAGAAAGAATGGAGTTGTGTACTCTAACAGCAGGCTTATTGTCTGAGTTTCCTTTTATTGTATGATGGACACAGTGAAACTGCCCACACATTGAAATGTTTTTTCAAGATAAATACATCTATCTAAAAATCATGAAAACTTCAAAAATTCTTATTTTACTAAGTGTGTATTTGCTTCTGCATTCTCTGCTGGCATATTTCTGAGGCTGCACACTGTACAAAAGTATTTCCACTCTAAGATATTGCATTGATGGCAATGAAATATATGCTATGTTTCTTTAGGATCACAAGATAAGCAGTTTCATTGGATAGCTGCCAGACATTATGTCCATGCAGGGTCTCCAGATTCAGGTGTTAATTTTCCAAGTCTAGAAAAAATACTTAAAAATACATGTGAAAAACCTCAGACCTTTAAATGTTTCCTTTTTGATCCTCTTTCAAAGCGTGTAAAATTGGATAACTGCACAGTTAAGAAAATATCATTCCACAGACAGTCTCAGATTTCAGGAATAAAAAGGTTTTATTCTCTAAAAATCATCTATATATCACAGCCTCTGTAGGATTGAAGGGACTTAAATTGACATCCAGTCATACACCACTCTCCCATTTTTCATTGCAAGAACCTTCTTTTAGCTAGGTGATTATATCTGCAATCACATTGAATTTAATAGTCCAATTGTGAAGTCCCATTGGACCCAAGAGTACCAACTTCAGAGAAAGAAGATATAGTGCTCCCATAATTTACTTTATTCTTGCCTCCATCATTATACATTCTATAACAAAGGTTTAGAGAAAATTGAATATTAAAAAAGAAAACTAATAGTGATTTTATCAGTATACTCACTATAATTTTCTTGTTATTTCCCAAATGTTGCCCAATTTCTAAAATCCAGTTTGGGCTCCATTTTTTACATTGGTATTAGAGAAGGACATTTATATACATTTTTTCACACATTTTTCTTAATCCAAACTTCACTGTGTGCACTTTTTCTGAGTTTTCCATCTAATGAAATGTATTTGTGTTCATATTTTAATATAATTACTCTAGTTCAGTAAGGACCTTTTTCAATACTCAATTATTCTATATATTTATGAACCACAAAGAATTCTGAAAAATATCTTTCAGCATTCACGTTTTTGGTTGACTTATCATTTGGTAAATGCAGATTGGTTATATTTCTATGGAGAAAAACAATTGTCACCCGTTTTCACTTCGACATACATTCCACCAGGTTTGATTCCCATAGCTGGTAACCATACAACTGCAACCTAAATATTCCTGTCCTCACCCTCTAATGTGAAAGATTTCTGATGATAACATGGACTTTTCATTGCTAAATGTATACTGATCCCAGCTCAGGAGCCCTTTTGTTTTACCCCTATGTGCTTGACAGGAAACAAAACATTTTTGCCATGCAACAAAGACAAATTGCTTGCTGAGCCAACAAGCTATTTTCATATTAACTTGCCAGAGGATACAACTTTATTAACTTAAAATGATAGAAGCACGTGGGAGAAGCATCTGCAAATTGCAAATAAGGCAATTGCCCTATGGCTTTCATGTTTATTTCCTCATTGTGGCTTCTTTTTTTTTCCTGAGGAATGAAAAATGGAGCCCATTAAAAATATTTGATTGGACTTGATTAAAGCTATCTTCTCAGGTAACTTCTATATCCAAAAGCCTTATTAAATTTTTAAAAAAAACCCTCTCCCATTCTGAAAGTGTTTATTTAAATCAATGACCAGATTGGTCATGACTGCAGACTTGCTGGAACTCCAGCTGCAGAAAATGGAAGGAACAGTCCTATTCAGGAGAACCACTAAGTGAGGAGTAGGTAGAGGATCACTGTGCCAGTGGAATGGCAAAAAGAGGGCTCAGATTTTTTTTTTTTTAAGAGCTAGGAAATCTCTCAGAGGTGGAATGAGGAAGGTCTTTCCAAAAGAAGTATTTTCTATCTCTTTATTTCTGCAGCCATGCTTTCTCAGTGTCTTGTAATGGGGGATTGAGGCCTGAATATTGACCCAATTCTTTTGGTCTTCTACTCCATGATCACCAATTGCACATGTGCAATCTAGCTGTTACCTCCTGATCTTTTATTCTTGTTGTCAATTCTATCCACAGACATAGCAACAACAACAACAACAATAATAATAATAATAATAATAGAGTTGGAAGGAACCTTGGAGATCTTCTAGTCCAACCCCCTGCTCAGGCACGAAACCCTATACCATTTCAGATAAATGGTTGTCCAGTCTCTTAAAAACTTCCAGTGTTGGAGCATTCACAACTTCTGGAGGCAAATTCTTCCACTGAGTTAGGTCCCATATTGTATATTTTCTATGTAGGCCAGGAGGGAGGCTCATCTCATGACCATGATGGGATAATCTAATGGGAGAGAGGAAGAGCTGAAGTAGAATGGCATACCGTATTGCTTTCTTTTCCAGTGTTCCTGGGAAGAATGCAGCTGACCTACTACAACAGGTCCAGGGACATATATTGTAGTTTTCAGTGTCACAAAATGGATCTGGGAATAGGCACACATGCTGCTGGGCAGGACACATTTGGCATGTGTGAGTAGACCTAAGTGGGGTCAGTATGGGAGCAAGTTGCAGCAGGTGGAAGCGTTTAGATGATCATGGCTTATCTCAAAAACAAGCAAAACCATCAGATTTAATCCCAGAAGTGTAGAATAGATTAGATAATTGAAAAAAAAATCCCTGAAAACAGCAATGGCTACCGTTTCTGCATTGTTCCTGAGAGAACTACTTGGATATCACTTGATCTCAATGAGAGAATATTTATATTTTTGTATACCCAGGAAGTTGAGTATTGTCTCCTTTCCTCAAAGAATCAGGTCCATGCATATAAAACATGAGCAATCCCTTCCAGTTAGGGCTCCTTTGCTATGCTCCTGGCTTCTATGGCTATGTATAGGGGAAATAGATGAAAGTTCTAGGACAGGGATGTCAAACTGCTGGTCCATGGGCTGGTTGACTCATGCAGAGACTGTGCCCACCCCAGCTCCAGCAATGCAAAAAAAAAGTCACGATATGTCGCAACACGTCACGTGACGTGGTGAGTTTGACACCCATGTCCTAGGATGTCTAATGTGGTACAGTAATTAGGCTCCTGCTTTTTGGACTTTGCAAGGTGTGCTGAAGATTTGGGAACAGTTTCTCTTTTCTCTCCTGTGTGATTTGTAAATAGAACATGGGGATGTTTTTCCTGGGTGGACTCAAAAATTCTACAGCTTCCGTTCTGAGTCCAGACAACCACCAGGGATTGCTTTTATCAGGGACATTTATGGCAGTTTTGCTAGTCCATCCCATCATGGTTTCTTGTCAAAAACAGCATTTTCATCAATGGGATATGGGGTATCCTATCCAGGTATCCTCCCTGCTGAGTTACATGGATCTCAAAACTTATTGGCTAGCAAATGTTTTGCTAAAAACAAAACCAATAAGAGATATGAATGTTTTAAGAGATGCTTCTGTGCTCTGGGAGTGGGAGTACTAAGATTGTTGTTGGTTATGTACCTGAGTGTAGAGTGGAAGCAAAGCAGAAAACTGGAACATGCACTCTGTAATCAGTTTGCTGGCAGTTCTGGTGTAGACAGTGATGGATATGTAGTTAATATCTCCAGAAACACTGAAAGCATGAATATGTTTTTCCTAGAAGTCATCAATTTTCCTCCCAAGCAGAGTATGGACTTAAATTTGCAGCCAGCATTATCACTTCAGCTCTAAAGTAATCCTCGATCTGCTCTGGTAAACCCATCATTGTGAACCTGTGAATCAAACTAGCTTTAAGTATTTTGTCAAAATAAGCTATATCAGAAAGAATGCATTTGCTGCGATTGCATTACACTGACACAGTGATTTCTTTAATTAAAGGATTACTTTATTAATAAACATAATTGTCTGAGTTTATATTACATGCTAAATGGTAAACTAGGGTTTACTCACTGTGGCTGGCTCAAAATCAATTGTGAATTGCTTAACCATGGTTTACTGAACACATTTGTATTAGTTGTATTCATACACTACACTAAGCCAATATCAAATCAACTACCTTATGTCTTACCATGATATGTGAGCCAAATCAGAGTGCAACAAAAATATCAGCTGTCAGAGAGAGAGACAGTTATCCAAATCTTTCCCCCAAATGTTCAAAAACAAAATCAAGAAAACATTTTGAGCTATTATTTTCATACAATTATATAAAACACTATAAAGGATAATTCTGTGCAGGTGATGGGAGAATGAATACATCCAGACTACATGGCATTATTCATTATTGGCTGCATTCACATATGTTACTAAGCCAACATTTCCGGCTGCTGTGAACACCTCCATTGTTTCCACTTGGCTTCTCCCAAGAAGCTCTTTCTGTGGTTTGTTTAGCATGCCATCAAAAGCAGAAAGACTGCAGTGTTACTTCCTAACAAGCTTGTTAGGAGAAGAACAAGCCAGGAAATGTTAAGCAAACCTTGGAAAGTACTTCTACAGTTTGTTTAGCCACTCCCACTTATAGGAGGAGCCCCTGAGTGACTAACCCCAACTAGTTGTTTAGTCATGGTAAGTCAGAGTTCTGACAAGTTCTTGGTGTGTCTTAGATTTCATTTAATCGCAGTGTTTTGAATCAATTATCAGGGACCAGGAAAGCAGTCTAATAATTTGCAGGTAATATGTTTAAGCTGCATGGTGATGTTCCTAAGGACAAGGCAAATTAATCAAGCTCTCGTGCTGTTAGTAATTTTTTTAAAAGTAGCATTCAAATCACTTGTGCCTATTTTTTTAAAAAAAAAAAACCTGGGAGAAAACATTTTCTACTGATTCAAAGCATTCTCTTTTGGCTCAGCATAAACATGTGCCTAGTTTACATTACTCTTTGGCTTCAAAATATGGATGGAAAATGTGTGTGTACATTCCCAGAAAAGTCTAGTAATCTAGATACTATACCAGTCTGCTCTAGCCCAGAACCATCCAGATGTGATTCCAGATGTTGAAACTAGAATTCCCAGAAGTTGAGACTACAACTCTCTGTCAGCAAGGCTGTTAACTATTCTGTACTATATTATGCCAGCTTTCCTAACATGTAATTACTAGGAAGTACAAGGCAATTGACATTTAGGACAAGAATCTTTTCAATACACATACACACACAAACAACAATAGCAAGTTTAGGGTAACTACAGATCACCACCAGATCATTCCTATCAAACTTTACCTTGTCAGTGTCTACACTAGACAATGCATAGAAAAAATGGCCTTAAGTTATAGTTATCCATTTATTTTAATACAAGGAAAAAACATTGTGACAGGAACATTAGCAAAACACTGGGACTGTCTACCTAGGCCATTCTTTTCTGAAAATTGCAAGGGATTGGATTACCTGGCTTTGTGATCCCTTCCAGCCCCATAATTGTCCCTTCTAGCCCCATGATTCTATGACTGTACTTCCCAAGTATGATCGTGACTTTTGTGAGTCGACTAACAGGGCAGTGTAAAAGGTGGATTGCAGCCTGATCCCTGTATCCTATTTTCTTGAACATAAAGCCAGCCTTAGCAAAGTGATAGAAAACAGCATGGTGCTCTGACTTTAGTCCAGAGCAGGAAGAGTTAAGGAGTGAGAATGTACCAAATGAGAAAGCACCTGCTGCCACTCTAGGAAATAACATTACAAACTGTCTTTGCAGCTCAGGAGTTAGAGTCAGACATTGATTAGCTCAACTGCAGAGAAGCTCCTGAAAACTAACACCACTGTGGGTACACAGGAACACAATGTGGATGCCTATGAGGACAACCTGTGGAGTAAAGTGAAATGGAATGCTCATAAGTTGCTACTTCAGCTTGCAGAGCGAAGTTCTGTCTGAACAATCTTAATGAGAAATAGGAAATGGAGACAGGACTATCCATCATTTTTTTCCCCTGAGTGGGATTGCAACACTTCTACAATTGTACCCTACAAACACCCATTCCCAATTATAATACTTTTATTCAGACACAAAATATTGACACTTGAGTAAATAGAAATTGAAATAAGGAAGAACTACTGGAGAGTGATAAAGCAAGTCTTTTACCCACAGGAATTCCCAAGTTTCACACACACACACACACACACAGACTTGTGTATGTGTGTGTGTGTGTGAGAGAGAGAGAGAGAGCTTTCCATAGAAGGCTGAGAAAATTGATATCTGAACTCTTTTTAGTTAATGTAGAGGAACCAGGACTGTGTTAACTAGACCAATAACCTCTTTATAAAACAGTTTCCTAGGCTCTTAAAGACATCTGGTTCTTTGTAAAATGAACATCTGACTCAACTATCAATTATTGATTGAAAACCATATGTCCCAACCCAAAGAAAGTTAATAGTGTTTGGTTTTTACTGACACAATTGATTAATTTAAATTTTACTGATTTCAATTAAATTCTCTAAACTGGGTTTTACAATCCTTAGAAAGATAGTATGGAAAGTAGCAGAAATTTTCCGCAAAGGTCTGTTTTACTGTTACTCTGAGTACCTTAAGAGAGCAAATAGCATTGCTGAAATATTTACAGAAGAAGAAAGGCATTTAATTGCACTAATTTCTTACCATCTGTCCAAATGTTGTCCAAAGCTTCTAAGGCAGGGGGAGGGGTAAGGTAGATCAGGCACTTGAAATGATAAATTAATTTTTACACTTACAGTTTTTAAAAATCAGCAAGCCTTACTTTGGATTTTTAAATCTAGGAGTAAAAGTCAAACCATATAAAACTTTGCTATTCTGCTAATAGGAAGGAAGGAAGGAAGGAAGGAAGGAAGGAAGGAAGGAAGGAAGGAAGGAAGGAAGGAAGGAAGGAAGGAGTCATTAACAACAGTATCTTTCTTGTAGAGGACACTGGCTGTATTTCCATAAAACATCTCCTGAAATGCAATCCACCTTTTAGCTGACTGCATGATTCAGTAAATTGGTCTAATTGAACAAACTATGGGTAATTTATGGGATGTGAATCTAGCCGCTCATGATGTAAAGTCAGATTTCTCTATTGCCTGCCTCTCAAAATGTAAATATATATGGACAAATATTGGTTCATTAGAAAACACATGCAAATTAAAAGCATCTCTCTTCAGTCTCCTCCCAAGTACTAAGTCATTTCATACAGGCGCTCATTGTATTGTTGGTGAAAACTTCCTGCCCTGAAATATTTGTTTAGTACCTATCTTTTTTTCTGCCTGTTCCCTTCTCATCCCAATGGAGACTTGATTAATTCTTTTTGTTGTTCATGCTCACAAGCCTCTTCTTTACCTCTGAAGAGAAGGATGAAAACACTTTGGGATAGATGCCATGCAAGGTTACTTCCAATGCCGATGCTGAAAACAGTCAGATATGAAGAGGGCTGATAGCTTGTGGGGGTGGGGAAAGTAGATCGTGGAAGGAATGTAGTTTACTTAAGGATTTATTTACTGGAATGGACAAGTCTGCAGGTCAATTTAATTTGTCTGCAGTATTTATACAAAAGGATCAGAGTAGGTGAAAGAGCCAAGCTGACAATTTGAAACCAGTTGGACCACTTCAGCTGGTAAAACTTATATTGGAATCTATATAGTTTGTTTATTTCCAAATACATGCAAAAGGTGTAAGAACAGTGTGTAAGAGAAGCACCCACTACAATAAAATGAGAAAGTGCTACAGCAGGACTTAAAGCAAATCAATGACTTTACACAAGGAGTTTGTGGAGCCATGGGCTTTTTTTATTAGACCTACCAGCTCTGTGCCCCAAAAATCCAAATCTCCAGTAAAGGGCAAGATAGATAGATAGATAGATAGATAGATAGATAGATAGATAGATAGATAGATAGATAGATAGATAGATAGATATGCCCCCATCCTGCTTTAATGCCATCTCATGGTCAAATTATTATAGCCCAGGTTTGGTAGCCCTAATATCAAGCACTGGTTTTGGAAAATATTTGGAGTGGTGTGTGTGTGTGTGCTTGTGTGTGCAGGGAAGGCCAGACTGGGCACAACAATGAACTAAGAGCCATGGGTTGAAGAGTTCATAGATAGCTACGAGGGTGGTATTCAGGGTTAGAGAAAGAAAGTTCTAAACATGCTCTTACCTCTAATTCATTCAACAGAATAAAATAAATAAACTCTGCCTACAGCTTCTTTCTCTTCCTGTGGAATATCATGGACCAAATAGCAGGCTTGAAATGAAGGTTTGGGATAAATATTGCAGAGAATTTCCTCTTCTAATATTTTTTATAAAGGAGGTTGCTAGATAGGAAGATGAAGGTGAGTTTAAGAATGGGTGCCAGGACATTACAGTGGCAGGGGAGGGTTACTGCTTAGGGGGGGGGGAGAGGACAAGAGGACAAAGAGAACTGAGGGAGTTGAATTTAAGGGAAGAATTGATGAAGTTATGTGTGTGTGTGTGTGTGTTTTGGGGGGGTTAGAAATCAAGGTCCCCAAGTGGAGCTTGATAATTGGGATGATTTCTTATCCACTTGATAAGAATAAGAGATAAGAGATCATCCCAATGAGGAGGCTGCCCTGGAACTATAGGAAAGAAAGGATTACAGACTGAATAACCCTACAAGGAAAAAGGAGGTGGTGAGTATGCAAAATATGAGGGAGCGGAACTTGCTAGGACCTAGTTGTAAAAGGCAGTTTTCTATTGGATTACTTGAGAATACACCCTGTAAAAATCCCAAAGACACATACACAAACCCAAGATATTTAGAGACCCAGATGCCCTTTTCTTCCTGAATACCAAACTTATTTCAATGCAGGAACACACACCTACGTTTCTAAGCGAGACCAAAGGTACTTTGCACATGCTCAGAAACAATCGCACTGCCCATCACTTCACCCCTTGGTTCCCTCAGCATGCTCGGTTTCGCATACCAAGAGGCCAACAATACCCGGGGTGCGCAAGTTTAGTGTGGATATTCATTGGACAGAGTTGAAGAGAATTCCTCCCAGATGTGTACCCTGGCGTCTTCTCTCTACTGGATGTGTGAGGCTGGCTGTCAACGAAGCTCTAAATTTAGAGCTGGGCAACTCGGAAAAGCAAAAGGGAGGCCGTGGGTTTCCCAGCGAGTTTTCCAAGCTCTCCCAACCACCCGGGAAGGGAGAGGAAGGGGAACCCGGGCGTCCTTCGTGCCGCGCCCGACACACCCAAGGAGGCTGGAGCCCTGCCCTGCTGGCGCCATTCAAGAGCAGCGGAGCCACGTACGTACCGGTACCAGGCGAGTCCCCGGCCGTAGTTCCGATCGAAGAAGTGCGGCTCGGCGCCGGCCGCCCTCACATCCGGATGCACCCGCAGAAACTCGAGCAGCGCTCGGGTGCCGCCCTTCTTCACGCCGATGATCACCGCTTGCGGCAGCCGCTTGTTGCCTTCTCCCCCCGGCTGGGCTTGCAGTAAGGGATCCCGGGGCGTGCCAGCCGCCTCTTCGCCTTGAGCCACGGGAATCGGGGCCGGATCCCGGGTGAGGACGCGCGCTGCCCCGGCTAGGCAATAGCTGGCGTAGAGAGACATGAGCACGGAGCCCAGAACCAGCAGCAGCTTCCGCAAGGCGCGGCGGGGCAGGGGCTCGGGGCCAGAGGAAGAGACGGGGGGCGTCCCTCCCCGGGCCATGCTAGGCGGCCCCCCGCGCCGGGGCCATCGCCCCCTCCTCTCAGACGCTTTGCGCTCGGCGGGGAGCGGACAGCCCCATGGACGGCCGATCTGGAGCCGGACCCGCCGCCGTAAGGATGGCGAGGAGAGGTGGGGTCGTCCCTTCCTCCCAACCGGAGAGTGGGGTTCACGGGCGCCTCATTCCGGCGCGCTAGCGGGAAGCCGCGGGCTTCTGCTCCGACGGCGAAAAGGGCCGGAGGGAAAGAGGGGGAGAAGGCTCCCTTTCGGGGATTAAGCGAAGGCCTGGCAGAGACGGGAGCATCGCGCTCCGGCTGCGGGGGCCTGGGAGGGTCTCGGCAGGGTCGAGTTGGCCGCCTGGATACTAAGCCGAGCTACTCGCCAGAAGCGACGCATCTCAGCGGTGGGAAAACTGGCGGTCGCCTTCCAAGCGGCTCTCCCGCTCTGCTGAATTTGCAGCCAGGGGGAGGAGATCCTGGGAAGTTAAGAAGCTGCTGGATCCGGAGAAGGCGGCGGAACGCGGAACTTCAGTACCTGGGCGAGGATCTTCAGCTGACACATCTCCCCCCTTCTCCGGACCAGCGAGGCGGAGATCTGGGCTGCCGGGCACTTGAAAGGCCAGTGCCGGATGGGATGGGACTGAGCACAGGTTTGGTACTCTGTCTCCGAGGACCGAGGCTGGCGGGACTTTCTGGATTCCGGTGGAAAGGGAGAACCAGATGGAAAGACTCAGCGGCGGTCGGTTCCAGGAAGGCAGCAGAAGCTGCCCGCTGTCCCAAAGAGGTTCCCCTGCAAAGGAGTTCGGCGGGAGGATGTCCTCACCTTGCGCGAACGGCTGGACAGGCGGACGGAAAGTCCTCCGCAAAGCGCTCGCCTGTCACCTTCCCGGTGGGATTCTCTCTTCCCGGCTGCTCCGGCGGCTGCCACACGTGGAGCTCTCGATTGTAGCTCAAACTTCTCCGAATGGCAAACTCGCCCCCCCTCACACCCACACCGGGCTGTTAACGACGTACCCAGAAACCAATAAGAGCTTGAGAAAAGAGAGAGGGGCGGATCTGCCTTTCAGAGGGGATTCTGAATAGAGGCGGGGGCAGAACTAATGAGGACACGCCCCTTCGCCAGGTTCCGGAGTGGCTGCTTTGGCGGTTCAGAACAAGGGAGGTTTCGTTACGGTTGAATGTCACTGGTGTGAAGATCTCTGGATCTTTTTGTGCAGTCTTTCTCACAAAAAAACTTGCTCAGGTGTATGCCTTCTGAGCATACATCTACCCGCACCGCTTCCCATCTCTGCAATCGGATTCACCCTCAAAGATGCGGAGCACCCAGTATTTTAGCCCGTCAAGACTGGGTGCTCCACATCTTTGACGGGGAATCCGATTTCAAAAATGAGCAGCGGTGTGGGTGACGGCTTGGGATAAAACTGGTTCAGAGTCTGATGCTCTGGCAAATTGTTTAGAAGAGGCAGTGGAGCAAGCAAAGCCTGGTGGGGAGAGCTGCCTAGTTAGTGGACCATGTGAGTGGACCGTCTTTGAGGTTGACTAAATGCAATGAGGAGGAAAGAGATTTTTTTTTACTTCTGGTGCTTGCTGAAAAGAGAATTCTTCACTCCCAGCTTGCTAGACAATTTATTAAAATTACCCTGATCTACACACATCTAGTAAAGGTCCTCCTTTAAAGCTGGCTACTTGTGGGGACATACGGAGAGTCAAGGGAAATTTAAGTCTGCTGTCTTTAAATAAAGACAAATAAAACCAGTGAGAAATGAACACAACAAACCCGAATATTTAAAGAAAGCTAGAGCAAAGTAACCACAAATAGTTAGAATCAAAGCAATGCCCACAATCTATAGAAAGAAGCTTTTTTTAAAAAAACCTTGTTTTTCCAAGTTAGGATTATACTTCCAAGCAGGGGTCCTGTCTCTTTAACATTTTGTGTGGTAGCAGATGCTGGTAAATCAATAGGAAAAGCTTTTTGCATCTTGGCTAAAGGCCTATCGTAGAACAGCCCAGCCAGAAAGACAAAATAGCAACCGGCACTTCAACAGAGTTTGCACTGCAGATGGAAGCAGATGCTTGTGTAAACAGTGACACAAAACACCTCACACATTCCCCCCCCCCCCCAAGTGGTGTTGTTCTTCAAGCTGAAAATAAAATTTCACAAGTAAAATGTAGTAGAATCACTTTGTTGAGGTTAAAAAAAAAACCTTAAGTGCATCTATACATATTCAAAGATTTACATTTTGCTTCGACTTCTGGAGTGTTTTACAATGTAAGCTTCTCTCAATCATATATTCATATATATAAAATCATGATATTTTCACAAAGCAGTTCATTGTAGATTCCCTGCACATACCAGGATTTCATTCTTAATCCCTGCAATAGAGTAGCATTTATTAGAGCTGACACCATTTTCTTAATCTTTTCTCCAAGAATCTTTTGCATAAATTGGACAGATCCAAAAGAATTATAGGATTATATTTGTAAAAACCTGTAAAAACACAGACAAATCATTGCACCTATAAGGCCATTCCCATACCAGTACATGCTTGCTCATACACTCAGTCTTTAGATTTTTCTCATTGTTCAACTATTCTTCTTGGAGACTGAATGATCTATTACATTTAACTGCCTTTTAGATTCAGACTAAGTGTATCAAAGCCTACAGGAAGGTCACTTGAAATGGTTCTAATAATTTCTGGAGTTGTAGACAAATGATGTTTATGAAATTTGTTACTTAGATTCTCTCATGTTTATTTGCAATTTAAATTTAAGCTATTTCAGCTTTAAAAATATCAAAGAATAACATACCTTCTATTCCTTTATTAAACAAGTCAAAAGGAGGCCCTCTCAAGGTCCAGAAGATGTTAATGGGAGACTTAAGCATGTGTCTATAATCAAGATTGTAGAGGAGGCCTATCTCCTTAGAACAGTGGTTCTCAACCTGTGGGTCGGGACCCCATTTGGGGTCGAACGACCATTTCACGGGGGTCGCCAAACAAGGCTGTCTGCCATTTTTCCCCCTTTTCTTTGGCCACGCCCCTGGCACCCAGTGATGTATAAGTGGTTGGGGGTCACCACAACATGGGGAACTGTATTATGGGGTCGCGGCATTAGAAAGGTTGAGAACCACTGCCTTAGAAGAACATTTCATTGTTATCAGTTCCAGATGCAAAGATCCAGAAGAAACCCCAGATTATATTTTTCTCCAATGAAGTGCACTATTCCATCCAAAATTCTGCATTCAGCTTCAGTTTCTTAACATTTGAGGGGCTGCCACAAAGAAGAGGGGGTCAAACTATTCTCCAAAGCATCAGAGGGCAGGACAAGAAACAATGATTGGAAAGTGACCAAAGAGAGAAGCAACCTGAAATTAAGGAAAAACTTCCTAACAGTGAGGACAATTGGCTTCAGTGGAACAGCTTGGCTTCAGAAATCGTGGGCGCTCCATCACTGGAGGTTTTTAAGAAGAGGCTATACAGTCACTTGTCTGAAATGGTATAGGTTCTCCTGCTCGAGCAGGGGGCTGGACTAGAAGACCTCCAAGGTCCCTTCCAGATTCTATTCTATTCTATTCTATTCTGTTCTATTCTATTCTGTTCTGTTCTGTTCTGTTCTGTTCTGTTCTGTTCTATTCTATTCTATTCTATTCTATTCTATTCTGTTTGTTTCTGTTTCTACACTGCACAGGTCAAGTATCACCTCAGCTTCCAGGTGGTCTTCTTGAAAGGAGTACCAGAAAGAGAAGTGATACAGTACTCTAAACCTTTTTTGCAATCTTCCACTCCAATGCCACTGTGGTTCACACAATTGTTAAATACCATGAAGAGCAAGAAAGAATCCTCTGTGACATCCTCATCATCTCAGCCTGAAGAACTTTTTGCTCTTAGGCCAATGAAACCAACAGGACAGCCCAAGCTCAGGTCCGTCCTTTTTCCTGAAGCTCTACCTCTTAGCCAAACCTGCTGTCCCCCAAAAGAGGAAGGGCCATTCTTATTTCCATTCAGCATCTGATATCAAAGTAGAATTTTCCTCTGACCTGCAAGTCTTTTAAATAGCCTCAGTTGTTGTCAAAAGAGGCTATCTGAATGCTTCATTGCTGCACAGGGAGCAATTTTTGAGAGGTTTCTTTCTCTCTTTCTTTCCTTTTACTGCTCAGAAGGGAAAGGCTAAACATCCTTTCTCTGTCAAAGTGACTCTCAGCTCTGCAATACATCAGGATCAGAAGGGGCAGAAATAAGGGCAAACCTTGCTGTATATAATGCAATAGTCAATTTATTAATTCTTTTCCCCAGAACATATTTGGTTTTTCAAGTCCTAAAGAAACAGATGCAAACAGGTTTTTAGCTTTTATTAAAGTAGGGCTGAAATTGTATTTGGACATTGTCCAAAGCATCTGAAGGCAGAACAAGAAGCAACGGATGGAAACTAATCAAGGAGACAACTAACCTAGAACTAAAGAAAAAGTTCCTGGCAGTTAGAACAATTAATCAATGAAACGATTTACCTCCAGAAGTTGTGGGTACTCCAACACTGGAGCTTTTTAAGAAAAGATTGGACAACCATTTGTCTGAAATGGTATAGGAAGTTGGACTAGAAGATCTCCAAGGTCCCTTCCAAATCTGGTATGTTGCTATTCTGTTATTGTTATATGGGACATACTTTTTTTCTATGCTGCAGCTAAGAAATCCTTGTCAAAAACTTAGATCACCCAAACTCTGTGATGTTAAATTTGGGATTGCATCTGTGTTCTTTTTTCCATTTGGAATGGATGGGATGATTGGCTTTTATCCATCTGCATGCATTTTTCTTTGTTGTTTGATATCTGGAAGCATTCTGCCGCTCAGTTTATGGAACTTGCCATTTGTAGCAAATAGCCAATTGTGCTTTGGTAAGAAAGAAAGAAAGAAAGAAAGAAAGAAAGAAAGAAAGAAAGGAAGGAAGGAAGGAAGGAAGGAAGGAAGGAAGGAAGGAAGGAAGGAAGGAAGGAAGGAAGGAAGGAAGGAAGGAAGGAAGGAAAGAAAAGAAACCAAAGTGCCTTTTGTGGCTTGGACCAGCATCCCAGAGTATTTTATACTGTTTTGATTTTATGCATTTGCCCTATGCCGCACTCTACTTAGACCTTTCAGTTCATGCAAACTTTCACAGGTATTGAGAAATCAAAAGTCCATGTTTCATGAAAAGCATACCTACACATGTGCTTCTTTTTCCCCCAGATGGCTTGGTGAAGTCTGACCTTCGCTCTTCAGAAAGTAAGAAAGTAAATGTCGTTTTGTGATTTGTTTTTGTATTGGATTTCTGCTTGGATATAAGGGAACAATAAAAATTTAAAAATAAAAAATTTAAAACAATGTTTCAAATACAAAAAAGAGAGATTTCAGTTCTAAAGTCTTACAATTAAATAGTAGTTTGGATGATCAAGGCTCTTGTCTATAGCACTTATATGCTTTTGAATTAAAATTAAAAGTAAAATACTGTTGTGCAGGAGTTTGGGAATTAAAATATTGTTTCAAATCAAGATTCAGGGATAAACCACTTAAATACTTTTTGGAAAATAAAATGCTTCCAAGAGAGGATACTTAAATGAGAATTTGACAATGGAAATGATATATTACAGGTAGAACTCTTGACTTCAATCCTTTGCAAACTACCACCCAAATCCCAAACTACTACTTCTACTATAAATTATAAATCCCAAACTACTACTTCTATAAACTATAAATATCTATAAATATCCTGAGCATACCTATCAATATGTGATTTGTTTCCTTCTTTCTCCCCCTGAGGGCTTTACCCACATTCTTTTTCACATGTGCAGGGTAGGCCACAGCAGGATGTGACAAGGCTCTTACATGTGGGAATAGTGGTTTCATAGTGGCAGTACTGAGTAGATGATGTCACTCAGTTATGCAGCTACCATGGTGACAATCTGGACGAGAACAAGCTGCAAGGTCAGAGAATGGTCTTATGCTATCTTCCAGAATCTGGAATTATTTGGAACACATTTTGTAGAGGGATGGCCAATCTAGAAACATGATAGTGTTGACCAAATGCAGACAATTTAGCATACAGGGGTGTGCTCTTAAAAGCAACAGCACCCATGTCTGTCTATATGTATTCAATTGAAATGGCCACCCATCTCATCTGAATGACTCTGGGTGGCTCATAGCAATTAAAAACAAAAAACAAAAATAAGTTAAAACAGATATATAACAGATAAAATCATCATATATACATATGTATGCTTGGCATTGCATGCCCAGAGTTGTTTCATGTTTCAGGACCAAAATAGCTCCTCCACCCCTGCTGTAGGCCAACATTTAAGAAAAGGAATAGAAATCGCCTTCCATTTTATTTTCTGACTTTGATTCTGGTTGTACAACCATTGAATCAAGAAGTTTGAAAGAACCAGGGTAAATATTTGTTGCAGTTTTGATGGTTACCTGAGGAAATCTCCAGTTGGTTAGAAAGTTGATTTGAATTGTCAAGCTGAATCAGATTTGTCTGAATTAATTCCGGACACATGCAGAAATTGGTATTTTAAATTAAATTTTAATTAAATCCTAACACTTTCCCAAGTGAAATGAATAAGTCATTTAATAAATGCAGTTCTTAAATAAAGCAATTTTAATCTGATTTTGCCTGAGTCACAGAGACCTGCCATTTGGGCCCCTGGGTCTGATCAGTGCAAGATTGTCTTGAAAGCATCCCCTGTAGATGGATGTCCAACTCTTGCTTGATGGTATCAATGAAAAGATGTTCACTCTCTCACTTGTTCACTCTCACATTTTTTCCTACGATGATGGATTAGAACTCCCATTTCAACTAAGGAGACCGGAAAGATGCCAAAGTTGATAGTATTCAATGTCGCTGAATACTACCATAGCAGAACCATCTGAGAACATAATTTTAATTAAAGCCAGACTGAAGTTAATCTCATTTAGGAACACAACATTTATTCTGGGGTGAGTACTATACTTGTTTTTTTAGTAATTTGTATAGACTACCAAATTTCCTAAAGCGGGAATGGTGAGGAAAAATTTTAGTGAAAAGGAAATAAATATAAATAGTATGAAAACTGCACATGAATTTAACAGTGTCAGAATTAGAGTTTAAGAGCAGTTTTTGTAGAAACTTTGAGGATGGTACTGAAGGATTGCCCAGAGGGCAAGATTTGTTGGGGTGTGGCCTCAGCTTTCTAATCTAGATAATTCATACACTTCATGGAAAATTTGGAGTCAAAATGCCCCCAAAGAACCAAAATATTCAACTTTGTATGGGTCAGTGTAATCTCCAAAGAAGACATTTGCCACTGTCCTTGACTCCTCAGATCATTTGGGGCACTTTTTATCAACTAGAAAGATCATGGGGCAAATTCAGCTGTGGTTGTAGTCACTCGCCTCTGCAAGATTTATAAATGTGAATTTTAATTGAAAGGGAAGCACTAATTAACACAGGCAATGCTGCATGAGAATTAAACTCATATCTCCATATTTGTATAACATATTCTTCTAATTATGGAATTCACTAATTATTTTGAGAATTTGGGATTTTCCCCTGCAAAAGTTCTGTATTGCTTGCTCTTGCACACTTCACTGCCTGACCCACTATTAACCCATTGATTTGCACAGCTACAAGTTGTTTTAAACTCTGTATGCAGTTCTATTAAACTGAACTATTTGTACTTGGGGCCCCTTTTATTAAAAATCAATGTACTGAATCTGTTTAACCCAAAGGCAGTTTATTATTTTGGCAGCTTTTTCCCGAATGGAGGGCACCAGTTTAGGCTTTGCACATGGGTTTGGAATATTTAGAAGAGCCAAATCCCTGGAGGCCGCAAAACCAGAGGCAAAAATGAGATGTTCAGTTTATTGCACTCATTGCACTGATTATTTTGCTCAGAAGAGAGCATTGCTACAGAAATGGTAAAGCACCGTGATCCTTATTCCTTCTCCTTCAGTGCAAGGGGATCTTTAGGCAAAAAACGGTGCAAATGGGCTGAAGGCTTACATACTCCTCTGGAAACTGCAAGGCTTTCTGACTGCATTCTTGGAGTTAGCGATCTTTACAGGAATCTAAAGTAGTGTTTGTCAACCTGAATCACTAAAATCTGGATGGAAAATTCTGTTCTCAGCTCACAGAATGCTCCAGCCAGCATGCTGGCTTGGGAACTCTGAAGGTTGAAATCCCCACAGCTTCTAGCTGCCAGGGTTTAGAAACACTGCTCTAGAGGTTAAAAGTGAAATTTGGTGAGAGGGGACTTAGGCTAACACTTCCTTACAACCAATTACAAGGTCAAAAGCCAAAGGCAGTCACCTCTATTTGAAAAAAAAAACAGAAGAAAATATGGCATTGTTTTCATGCGGCAGTAAAAAGGGAAAGAAACTGACATTACAGAGAGGGGAGGAAAAGCAAGAGGCTATCTGACACATTAATGTTTATGCAACAAAAACTCCTTTGCTTTTCAAACTAAATGGGAACAACAGTAGCAAATGAGAAGATCCAACAGCCACACAATACACAAAAGTCTACAGCAGAAGAGTAAGTGAAAATTCATATCCACTGTTTACAATGGACAGTTTCCTGAGCATTTCTGCTTCAAATCTAGCAGGGGATTCAATTTTTTTCCCTCCCCTTCTCTCAGAGATGAAATAGGCTCTCTTGACTGTGCTAAAAGAATATAGTTCATATTACTGCAGCTGTCTGAAGTCAATTCAAGAAGTTTGGACTATAGGAGTGGGAAGCATCCTCTTAAATCTCTCTTCTTTGCATCCTGATGGTGCATCTATTCATACTCTCAGGTCCTAAAGGAAAACAGATCACCTCATCCAAAAGAAATTCAGGTTCAAAACCTCATTACTAAATACACCCCAGAGGTTCTCTGGTGTTATTTCTAGCACATGTGAGAAGGTTCTAGAGGTGAAACAAAACTTGAAGAGACACTTTTGGAAACTAACTGTACAATGTACAATTCAGATGTGAATGTGAACTCTACCAACATCAGGTGGGTGACCTTGCTAAAATTTCTCCTTCTGTGAAAAGATTAAATCACTCTAATGGTGCTTCCTCCAATCTAAAATAAGAGACTTTGTTTTGTTCTAGGCTGGTCAAGCAATGCTTAGAGCTTCCTTTTTGAGAAAATATTTGGTATGATTGGCAGATTGTACTATAGGTAGAAATTAAAATAATGAACGGGAAAAAAAGCATTTAAGAGGACTGATCAGTTGTCACATGGAGGAATACTATCAGAATCCTGTTTCACAGCCACTTACTGTAACTTGTACCATAGCAGAGTCCTTTAGGAATCCAAAATATGTTTATTGCATTATAACAAAGAAAAGATAAAGGGATTGCTTTACATAAACTAGAAATGTTGATGAAAATTCTCCTAATTTATACCAGATAATTGTTGGAAACCCATTTTGATTATTAATTTGTCTAGCTATGGAGGCTGTGGATTCCCCATGTCTGGAGATTTTTAAAGATGAGCTTAGATAGTTACTTTCTGTGGATAGTTAAAATGATTTGTCTATACTTTTGCAGACTATTAGTTTATTATTACACTTTTATGCTGCCCATCTCACTCTAAAAAGTGACTCTGGGTAGCTTCTTGACAATTAGACTAGACTAGATGATGCTTGTCATTACTTATAACTAAAGTTCTATGATTTTGTGAAAGTGATGAATGGCAAGACAAAAAGGGTTGTGATTTTTCAGTTTCACTTACAGTCTGTTAATCCCTTTCAATGACATCATCTAGATTCCTGAGGCATCTAGGTTCTACAAGCTCCCGTTTCCTCTGACTGATATTCAGCCTCCACATCCTTAACTGCCCTCATCACACTACATAATACACCAACACAAACACATCTAAGGGTAGGATTAAAATGGACAGGCAGGTGGGAATACTGCTGGCATGACAAAAAAGACGGAAGAAGATAAACACAATTAGATTATTAATTTTCCATGCAGTAAAATGAAACTGTACAATACTTAATGAATGATTGTTAAGATGGGGAAAAACTACATAAACTAGGACTTCTAAAAGTGTATTGACTTAAAACAAAAGAAAAAAAAAAACCTGCAGGAAGGGAGAAAAATAAACGACCAGGAAGTTTAGATAAATAAACCATTTCAAGGAGAGTTTTTTTGTTTTTTTGTTTTTTTTAAAAAACAGTAGCAGGAGTTCAGGCACCATTACATACAGAAGTCACACATTGGAAAGAGAAGCTAAGTAACTGGGATGATTGCAACAAAAATTAATATTTATTTATTTATTCAATTTCTATGGCTGCCCATATTAGTCAAGATTTTGACTCTGAATATATAACTCCATCGTTTGACCCTCCATGTTCTCACTATCTATGAAAAAGATTACAAATGAGATGACCATCTCAAGGATTCCTCTAATTTATCTGTCAATCATTGTATCTAATATTTTTATTTCCAACCAAAAATACTATTTTTATTTTTTTTAAAAAACACTCTGTCAGAGTGAAAGAGAACATGTATTTGGATACTAGTTTCTAGAGAACAAAGCAACAGAGGCCCATCATATCCACATCCTGTTTAAAAAGCTACAAATGGCAACCAATTTTTTTTTAAAAAACCAAGTTTCGAGATAACTCTCATCTTCTTAACTTCCTTCTTCCCTTACAATTCTACTGAGAGAAAAAGAAAGCTGGGAGAACAGATTTCAAGGATTTGGATATGTAGGGAAGAATTTACTAATTTCCATACATCTGTCCCTTTTACTTTCTACATTTGGAATGATGAGGATAAAGATAATTTCACTATCACTGAAATTGGGCAAATATCTAGATAAGCAAGAGAAAATGGGAATATTACTTTTGAGTGAAGACTCCTGATTTGGAGCTGATTCTTAGTTCAAATCTTCTCCTAAATTGCTTATATAGAGATTTTTCATTCAAAAGTAGAATACATACCAGAATTCGTGTGTTCTTACTTCAATCTTTTTAATTAATCTTACTAATCAGAACTTGGAAAATATGTTCTTGGGATTAGCCACTTCCAGTTCTGGTTGCTGGCAGAAACCAGGCAATAGCTTGACAGGCCTACATACCTGTTACATAATTTCTTTTGTTATATTTTATTTTGATATAGACCTGCAACATAATTGATGAATATTCTGAAATAAAATAAAGAGGATACTAATCTCTCTGGGCTTTAAATTTGAGAGACTGAGCCAGATTTGACATTTTCAGGTGCAGTTGAGCAGTTTTCTCTGCAGTTTCATTCTGTTGACTTCTTCCCAGTTCTCAAATTACAGAGAAAAAGGACTAAAGGAATTAATGAAGCTCCACATAACTACCAGTTTGATTTCTGATAGCCTTTGAAACTTGGTAGATAAGGGAAATCACTATATATATATATGTATGTATGTATGTATGTATGTATGTATGTATATATATGTATGTATATGTATATATATGAAGAAATTAGATCTCTGGTAGCTCCATCCTGTTATCTGCGTCCTAGTTCTCCTTCAAATAAAATATTTAAAAAAGCCAAATCATTCAATTTGATGTATCTTGTAAAAATATTTAGCCATGCTGTTCTTCTGGCCTTATCTCACTTTTCATTCCAATGTTTGTTTGTAGAGTAGACTTCATTTTATGGCTTTTCTTTACAGGAATCAATTCTTTTAAACCATTTGCTCATGTTATATAGCGGCTCATGATTCAGAAATACAGCTAAATTTTCTGTCATGTGTGTGAGCCTCCACAATTCAGGAATTTCTTCCCATCAAAGACATGGTCCCCTGATCTTTACATCAATAGCATCACCATGCACTTTAGCAAGATTTATCAAGGAAAAAAAATACCTATCATGGATCACAAAGGACTTTGAATCCTATTCAGGTTTTCTTTCCTTGCTATTCTAATTATTCACGTTCAGGTGCTGCTGTCTGGGTGGAGGATGGTTACCAGATGGTTTTTATTCTTTCTTCAGTGCCAGCCAGTTGGAACACATTACCCTTTTTGTTTCCCAGTGAGACTATGAAATGCAGAACTTTATTATTTGCCATAAAAATTCCAAGGTAAAGCCCAACTATCTTTCCACTATTAACCTAATATTGTATTGCAAAAACTCAGACCACAAATAATGAAGGCATTTTGTCCTGAGCAGTTGATTTTTTTCTTTTAATAAGGATATTTTTTGAGCTCCAAATTAAAACAAAACAAAACAAAGAAACATTGTACTATCTAATGCCAAACAGCAAATGATCTGCATCCACCTTTCCCAATTAAGAAAGTTGGCCCAGTTGTTTTAGGATATTAAGCAGAAAATTCCCTTTCTCTGATAGAAATAAAATGCAATGATCAGAAAAAGCTTTCATAGCAGTTTGCTGAGCAAGACTTTCATCTCCTTCTGCCTTATGGTAGGACTAGTCCTGTCCATTTTGATTTTAACTGAAATTTGTGTGCACCACACAAAAACAGGATGTCTTTCAGATCTGGTTACAAGTTTGATTGCTTACTTTGGGTAAACAAGAGACTTTTCTCTAGCATAGAGCAGAGGTCCCCAACCCTTTGGGCATCAGGGACTGGTTCCGTGGAGAGAGGTTTTTCCACGGACCAGAGAAGCCGTGGTTTCCTGTACTGCCTGCATCCTGAGGATGGGGCTTTGCTTGTTTGCATGGCCTGGTTGCTGGCATGCTGCAGCCCAGTGCCAGTCCACAGACTGGGGATTGGAGACCCCTGGCATAGAGGACCTAGGCTGCATTGCATATCTACCATAAATCCTTTTATATGTGATATTCAACTTAGAGTGTCATTGAGTGTGCATTCTAGTTGCCATCATCCATGCACAAGAAGGATGTATCAGTACATGATGTCACTGTGCTATATCCCAATCACTAGCAGCTCTTCAATAATGAAAATATGTTGAAGTGCTAATTCATTTCCACATCAGTTTTTCATTTTTTATTTCTCTGTTTTTCTTTCTGGTGATACTCTACATTCTAGGGTCTCTGGAACACTATAAGCATTTCTTTGGGTTATCATGGTGGTTGTAAAGTGGATCTCTTTTTTGATTCTTCCCCAAATATTTTGTCTCCTGTATACACTGGGGTTCACATAAGCATGCTAGTAGCATCTTTTCCTTTTTTAATGTCTCACACTCAATTCTGTCAGCATTGCAGGATCCAGTCGGAGTCAGTCACCGGGACCAAATATTTAGTCTTCCAAGCTTTAAGACTCATGCTGGAGCCCATCCTCAGGACTGTTGGACTATGTTGCTTCATTCCATGCATTCTTTTAAAATAGTGGAAAATATCTGAAGAAGGTTTGAAGTGTAATACAGATTCATATCAATCCCGTTTTTTTTTAAAGGGCTACCTTAAGATTAATTTGGCTCCCTGGGTCACCCTTTTTGTTTCTTGAGCATTCCATTTCATGTTAAGCATCTGTGTTTGGCTTCTGGCCAATTATTTTTCTATCTCCTGGTGCAATTTCTCATAACAAGTCAACACCAAGAATTTATGGTGCTAATAAACTAATGCACCAAACAAGAAAATCACTCCCTTTGACATATAAACCAGGAAGATTTATAGTCTAATATCCTGAAAGTTTCCAGTATCATCTAAAGACTATGTTTCTTTTACATATAACTTGACACTTTCCTAGACCAACAACCTTGTCATTAAAGTGCCCAGTTTCTAATTATGAAGGCATAATTCCAAGAATTTGGAAATTAATCAGAATAAAGAAAGAAAATGCCACAGTATATTCTTGTTATACCAGGCTTGCTTGATATTGGATGCTATCCAACAGAATAGTATATCTATTATGCATTCCCACTTAAATTAATGGATTCTCTTGATTCTTGCTTATCTTCCCATTTGTTTCATTGATTGAAGAAAGTTGTAATGAATTGTGACCGTATATGTTGCTCTAAATCAGTGGTTCTCAACCTGTGGGTCGGGACCCCATTTGGGGTCGAATGACCATTTCACGGGGGTCACCAAACCATGCTGTCTGCCATTTTTTTCCCTTTTCCCTAGCTGTCCTACTCCCTCTTATTGGTGGCCACACCCACTTGGGGGTCACCACAAAATGGGGCACTGTATTATGGGGTCACGGCATTAGAAAGGTTGAGAATCACTGCTCTAAATTATGACCAAAGAATATGAAAAGATCTCACCCAAGCCATAAAGAGCAGTCAATGAAGATCTCACACATATGGACCTTTGCCACACTTAGTAACAAATCTTTGGGATTAAGTGATTGCCCTCTATTTCATCTTAAAAAAATAATAAAAGCTTTATGTACTGCTTAACAACTTCTCCAAATAATAAAAGCAAAATACAAGCAAAATTGTACCTTGAGAAAGCAAGGTTATCTTGATAGTAAGAACATATTATTCAACATTCTTTCCTACCAGGTACTTAAGACAATTAAATTACCAAGTTTTTTGATGAACGTTGATGCTCCTCATATCATTTGCCATTTGCTTGATTACAATGGTGCTCCTGCTACAAATCCCTTTGGAAATCAAGTTCTTAAAGGATTTTTTTTTCAAGTATTGCACATTTGTGAAACTTCTGCCATAATATTCCTTACCTCTGTCTCTTTCAATAACATAAATGAGAAGGAAAAAGTAAGACGTGAACAAATATTCCAGAGTTAAAATAAAATTCAAATCATAGCTTTGTTTGAAGAATGGTGTGCTTTTGATCTCGATAATTTGCATTAGGGTGTTCACATATAGTAGTAGATGAATCCTGCTTTGAATTTCTACTTCCCCTTCCCCCCTATACCCATGCACTTGTGATTTAAAAACCAGAAACCAACACCGGCAGTCCTCGAATTACAAGAGTTCATTTAGTGACTGCTCAAAGTTACAACAGCACTGAAAAATGACTTCTGACCATTTTTCAAACTTATGACTTTTGTAGCATCTCCCTAGTTGTGTGATCAAAATTTGGCCACTTGGAAATTTTATTTAAGACAGTTGCAGTGTCCTGGGGGGGGTTCACGTGATCCCTTTTGCAAACTTCTTACAAGCAAAGTCAATGGAGAAGCCAGATTCACTTAACAACCGTTCTATTAACTTAACAGCTGCAGTGATCCACTTAACAACTGTGGCAAGAAAGGTCATAAAATGAGGCAAAACTCACTTAACAAACATCTCACTTAGCAACAGAAATTCTGGGCTCAGTTATGGTCATAAGTCAAGGACTACATGTATAGTCCATACTTAAATAAGCAGATGAAGTATAATTATGGGATAGTAAGAATGTTCTCTTCTAATTCAACTCCTACTAATTAACAACAATCAAGATATTAATTAGGTTGGAAATCGTGGCAGAACAGATGCAGGAAGACGGGGCTCTGTCTTTCGCGTTCGATTTTGCCCCGCTGAGGACCCTGAAAAGGGTCAAAAGTTGCCCCATAGAGGCGACAAGCAAGGATGGGACCCTCATTGACTGTGGGAGGGTGGTGGCCCTTCCATTTGATCTGAGGAAGCCCTCCAAACTGGCAGGGGAAAGACTGGCTACATTTGTGTAGCCAATCAGAAGCTGCTGACAATGGAAGACAATAAGCACCAATAAGCAACCTTTCAGCAACATGGAGGAAACTGGGTGAGACTCTACCCTTTCTTTATGACTTTAAGACTTCTTCCTGAAAAAAATAGCCCAAAGCACCCTCCCCGATGAGAGAGGCAAGGGGAACTTCCACCTCATTCCCTCAGGAAAAGAAAAGCGGCGAACTAATTACTTGGGGGAAACAGAGAAAATTACAAGATTAATTTGGAATTAATACACATATATGACTTTGAAGTTTGGGGACTAAAAGTGCTTTTGAGACTTTTTTTTTAAAAAAGAGATTTGAAAAGCTTGTAATATAAGTTTGGATTTAAAAAGCTGGAAAATGGTGCTAATGACATCTAATGGTGAGTTATGGCACTACAATTTGTTATGCCTAAAGGAAACTTGTCTTGAAGCCCAGATTTAGTTAAGACTCTTGCTGTCCTTGGAAACTTTCACTTTTGAAGACTGCAGCTGGGAAAAGGGGAAAAAACCAAACTTTTGGGCTGCTTATCGGTGTGAGCAGAGACAATGAACTACTTTGAAACTGGCCTGCCTGAACTATGAATATAAATATTAACTGACTTTCAGAGCTGTGGAACTATTTCCCTGAAGGAGAAACACCCATCATTGCTTGAGATGATGGGATATTTTGGGTTACAAATCTTTGATTGATGAACAATTTTTATTATAAAGACCACCTACAAAAAAATGAAATGGATGTCCCATACTCAGCTTTAAATGGTAAAAAAAAATCTCTAACACCTTTCTGCAAAGTCTTCAGTTTGATATACCACCAAGAAAATATGGATGAAGATCAGAAAGGAATTCTCTCCATGTTAAAATCAATACAAGAGACTATTGCTTTAGCTCGTGATGAGATTAGAAATAACACAAAGGAGATAAAAGAACAATTTTCTAGTCTAAATTTACAAACTCAGAACATGACCACAAAGAAGAAACTAGCAACCCAGAAAATAG
The DNA here is from genome assembly GCF_016545835.1 of Crotalus tigris. Taxonomy (NCBI): domain Eukaryota; kingdom Metazoa; phylum Chordata; class Lepidosauria; order Squamata; family Viperidae; genus Crotalus; species Crotalus tigris. The sequence continues at coordinate 1,377,774 of NW_024096609.1, read as the reverse complement.
AAGGAAACTAGAGGAAGCAGATCCAAAGATGGAGGACCTAAAGGAAGGAACTAATTGACAGATTCAGACAACTGAAGAATTGGAAGATGGAACGATAATAACAGAAATGGAAAAGACATCTTACCAATCAAGAATTCAGAACACATTTGAGGAAAAGGAAGAAGAACTGATTGAATGGAACCTAGAGCTGTTAGGAGAACTGTGGGGAATTGGAGAAGGAGGGACGCTGTTTAATGAATATCAATGGGTTCGTTCTTCCAAAAATACTTTAATCAAATGGTTTTTCTTAATCCAAACAATATACACAAAAACATAGGAAAAATTACTTGATGATTCAAATGCATTGACTTGGAAAGTTAATTGGCAAAAGAAAAAAGCTAGAGTAAGACTGAAGAAAATAGAGGTTTTGACCCATTAGATGGGATATTATATTATTAACTAGATGTTTGAATATGGTGGAGAATAGATAATTGCTAGAAATAGAAATATCAAAACTAGAAAGATGAGATTTGTAATTAGAATATTAGATTTTGGCATGAGAAGGCAAACAGAAAATGCTAAGAAGTTTGAATAAGAGAAGCTTTTGGTTACCCAAATATAACTTACTTTGAAGTTATAAACAATAGAGACATTTTGAACACTGATGGGAAATTAAAATTAAAAAAAAGTGAAAACAGGATACTGATTGAACATATGGATATTAAGTGCAAATACAATTAAGATATGTTTTGGTTAGAAAAGTTATCTAAAACTGACATTATTGATATTATGAGAAAGATGTAACAAAGATGTTGATATTCAATTGTATATTTATTAATAACAATAAGAATTGTATTTGCCTAGTGTGGGAAAACAGGTACTACTGGAGGAAGAGAGGAAAACATTTGATGGTGTAATATTGGATCTAAACTGAAGAAGTTAATATATACCACTGAATTATTAATGGATCCAGACAACATATTGTCTATTAAGTATTTGACTGTAAAACTAGAAAAATAATAAAATATTTATATAAAAAAGATATTAATTAGGTTATGGTTGTTATAATTGTATTAATATATGTATTATAAAATTTTATGTGCATTGCTTTTGGAAGCCAAATCAATTCTAGCTCTTCTGAAGAAGGGGGAAAAAAACAGCTTTCAAAAGATTAAAGAAAAATAAGCTGTGCAGAAGAAACTCCCATTTACTTTTTATTTTTGAAAATAAAGCTAAGTGACCATGAAAGTTAAGTACATCCTGAAATGGCACACAGAAAAAATGTTTGGTTCTGAATGTTTTCCCAGAAATAAAGGAGAGCACATTCACTGTACACTTTTCTCATAACAGATGCACAACCTTGAGAGAAAACGTAATTAGCTGTTTTCAATGTTAACAAGTACTCATTTATTGTCTTTAACATCTGGAAAGAAATTATGTCATTTTAAATTGGCTCAATGTACGTTTATAATTGCCAATCGTTATTATAATTAAACCTATAACTACATTTTGGGATGGGTTAACCAACAGAATGAGAAAACAACTTGGTTTATTCTTAAGCCATCTTACCTTTATAGCTGTTTTACACATTCCAGGACTGTGCAAAAGAGCTAATATTTAATTTTAATTAAATTTGTCGTGTTCTACAGTCTCATAATCGTCATTCTTGCTGCTGAGAATTTTGCTTCTAACAATTGTTTGTCCTTTTGCCTATGACTTTGCAACCCAACTTCCAAATCACTGGTTTCAAAATATACGTCCTGTTTATTGGCTCATGAACCTTCTGGATGAAAGATGTACTGGAGCAATCTTCACCATGAACCTCCCTCTATCATCTCTTAGCATCTGATGTATGACTCCATATTTCTCAGTCATCTGAGTTGTGATGAGAATTCTCAAGACCCAGTAGACCCTTTAGTGCTGGTGTTCATTTTGCCATGATTATCTCGTTAAGCCCAACTGTAAGTGTTGTGACAGTGAATATTCAAAAGTATTTTTTTCCTTGGGTTTTTTTGGGGGGTGGTTTTGTTTTGTTTTTCCTGATTGCAGCTTGGGCAGAGAAATCCATTCTTCATCTGGAATGCTCTGTCACACTAGGATGCTTCAACAGTTCTCAGGAAGGAAGAATTTAAGGCCAAGGAGACATCTGCTTCTCTTGATCTTCTTCCTGAGGTGATTTATTAAGCTGTTTCTCTCACACTGCATATAATGGGAAAGAATGTATTTGGATCAATATCTCCAAGTGGAGGATGTGATGGGGAGGAAGGGATTTATTCGATCTGCTGTTCTCCCCCCTCCTGCTTCCATTCTACCTTTAGGAAGGATTTAATGACCCTAACAAGAATCTACCACAGGCAGGGAGGGGAAGAGGAAGAATTTAATATTGACTTTCCCCTCTGACACCATTTTTTCTTCTGATCTTAGAAATGAAAAACCCACCAATTCTTTGACTCTTGAGACAACTGCTGTTCTTGGTGTTATTTCAATATTTTACTTCCTATATTAATCATCTTCCTTCTCTTATTTCTTTATATGAAACTATTTTGCCAAAAAAATGTAAGAAGTTTTGTTTTCCTTTAGTAATGACGTTGGATTCCTTTTTGCAAAAATCTGATTATATGTTAGAAAAAAATATAGAAAAAATTGCACTTCTTTCTCCCTGACAAGGGCAGATAAAATCTTCTGTCTGGTATATGTTTAGAACTGGATTGTTTGTATTATTCTGTTGCATTTTATTTTTTCTATGCTGTTTAAAACATGTTAAATGCTCTCTCTCTCTCTCTCTCTCTCTCTCTCTCTCTCTCTCTCTCTCTCCCCCCCCCTCTCTCATATATATATATATATATATATATATATATATATGTCAGCGTACATTCTAACCATGATATTTATAATTTTTCCTAAGGCAAAGGGTATGTATGAAATCCAGTAATGATGTAATGGTGAAGGTGCTGGCCTAGAAATTATGAGATTAGTCCTGCCTTAAATATGACAGCCATCTGAACAACCTTGGACCAGTTATTCTCTCTTTGCTTGGTCTATCTCACAGGGTTATTGTTGTGGGAAAAATAGGAGGAGAAATATTATATCTGTTTGCTGCCTTGAGTTAGTTATAAAAGTAATAACTATGGGAAAGAAAAAATATAACAAATAAATTTTAAAAATGTATGACTAGCTATAAGGGGAAAAAAACAGAGCAAAATGGGATCTTTGTTTGTTTCTCTGTCTCATAACTTGCAAACCTCCTCTCCCCCCCCCCCCAGGGCAATGAGATTTCCTGATCACTGCCAATAGAGAAAACACACATGCCACAATTAAATGGTCTTTTCAAGGGACTGGGTGTCTGCTGCAGCCAGTAGTTCAACAGTTTAGGGCAACAAAATGTCGATGCAATTTCACGCCCGATTTGCATATGCAGCATCCATGACTTTGTGTTCAATTGGTTGATTTGTGCAGGCAATTGCACACTGGAATGTTTTGAAAATCTGGTCCTTATTGCTTCACAAAATAAAATCACAATAATCATAATGTGTCTATATGGTTGGGCAAGCATTTAGCTGAATGACTGGGTAGCAAATGATTTCTCCAGCTGTTCCCAATCTTCCATATCACAAGATTTGCTTTCCCATCTTTCCGCTTTCTAGTCTCCTGCCTTTGCCCCCTTCTTAAAAGTGCGCATTCTCACATGATCTCATCAGAGATTAAAAGCACCTATCTTGCACTTCTTCAACTGCACATATTTTTACAACAATGATTACAGTGGTAATTCTTACCACATTTAGTTGAGACAGTCAGATCTAGTAAATTCAGTGGGTCTTTTCAGTAGGCATGCATAGATGTATAGGCATGCCTAGACTATAAGAAACATTTTGGACAAACGTTAGTATTATGTAGGAGCCATAGCTCGTGCTATTATTTTAAAATGTGTTCCTAAAATAATTTCAAGTTCTTGTTTTCCATTTCCAGTTTTATAATTTTAATTTTATAAGGCTTATCAGGAAGCCTTTAACCAAAACAATTGAAGGTATTGGAAGAGTATCACTTAAATTGCCTTGTATATTTTATGTTGTGGTGAGGATCTATTGACCCATGCACCAAATGTAACTTGCAGAGTCTCTTTTTTTGCCTACAGACCACCAGATTTAGGTAGCTCATAGTGTGCTTGACTTTAGCCAGAAGGCCAAAAGGGAATCTGATCCTCACAAGACTGGTGGGTAAATTTAACAAAATTGAAAACTATGTCAATGTGCAAGGGATAAAATTAAATCAGTGGAGTGTATTACTTTATACCATGAATTCTTCTCTTCTCAAAGAGATTTAGCTAGTCTAAAGAAAAGAAAAAATAGGGGAGATAAGATAGCAGTGTTCTAGTATTTGGGGGGCTGCCACAAAGAAGAGGGGGTCACGTTATTCTCCAAAGCACCAGAGAGCAGGACAAGAAACAATGGTTGGAAACTGATCCAAGAAAGAAGCAACCTGAAATTAAGGAGAAACTTCCTGATAGTGAGGACAATTAACCAGTGGAGCAGCTTGCCTCCAGAAATCGTGGGCGTTCCATCACTGGATATTTTTAAGAAGAGGCTAAACCAGTGGTGGCAAAGCTATGGCACACGTGCCAGAGGTGGCAGAGCCCTCTCTATGGGCACACACTGTGGCCTCAGCTCTGCTCCCCTCCTCATCAGCAGCCCCCCCCCAGAGGAGAGTCACCCCTGAGCGCGGCCCGTGTGGACAGTGCAGCCAAGGAATGGCAGCCGGGCAGCGGGGCCAAGACTCCGTCCTCACGCCCCGTCGCACACAGTTAATGCTGTGGGGCATAGGCAGAGGGCGTGGACACCATGGTGCTGCTGGGCCGCCTGGGCAATCTGCGGCAGGCTGTGGAGGTCGTGGGTGGCCCTATGGGTGGGATGGGGGCGGATTGGGGGACAGGGTGGGGGCATGGCCGGTTTTTCAGCACTTGGCCTCTAAAAGATTTGCCATCACTGGGTTAGACAGTCTCTTGTCTGAAATGGTATAGGTTCTACTGCCTAAGCAGGGGGCTTTACTAGAAATCCTCCAAAGTCCCTTCCAACTATTCAAAGATTCCTGTTTTTCTACTTTATTCTGTTTATGTGGTGTTATTAAGATTACTTTATTATTCAAAGATGATAGAGGATTCTGGCCTTGCTGATCCTTCTAGTTAGCATGTTATCCTTCTTTATGAAGCTTCTCTGTCTGGCCATGTACAGTATTTTGAATTGAAAACTGCACCTGAGTTGAAAGTACGAAGTTAGAGAGACTGCAAGATTAAGAGACTTTGTAACTCAAGCAAATCCCAGAACTCCATTTCATTTCACTCACGAGAATTTCCTTTGCAAGGTCTTTCCTTGCCATCCGATCAAATATAGACAGTTGAGAAATAAAGGGTCCCTGGTGCTCTCGGAGCTTGGTTGTTTTCTTGCAGATGTTTCATTAGCCAAATTAGGTAACATCATCAGTGCAATAATGAAATGCTTCCAGGAAACAATCAAGATCAGAGAGCACCAAGGACCCCTCATTTCAACCCTCAGTTACAAATATTGTCCTTTATTAACAGTTAAGAAAACCGCATGGGTAATATTAATGGAGCCACTAGCTCCCTTGCAGCTTAAACCAGGTTTTCTTCATATAATTGGCTGCAGCAGCAATTGGACAAAATTAACCACTGGTCCATCCATCTCAAAGTTCACAAAAATAACTGCCTTTCCATTTCATGTTATAGAAGCAGTGATGGATCGTTACTATTTCAAGTCCTGACTTTGCTTTTTGAACTAGCAATACACACAGTGTAAGTGGCTTCTTCGTTAGGCAGAATGTATAAATCGTAATGGACTTTTGATATGCTTCTAATGCAAAATAGCAGGAGAATGTCTATATTTGTATATGGTGGAATAAAAGGAGTTTATCATACAATTATATATCCATTCTGCCAAATTCATTACTTGAAAAAGTCCAAGGCCTATCACTAAAAGATTCTAATCTTACCATTCAAGTTCACTCTATGGAGAATCCACAGATTTGCAAACTGTGGAGATCCAATGCTACTGAATATTCACATGGGATAGTTTTAGTTTTCTAACTCACAATAGAGGGAAATAATCCATGGGTCTCCCCAAGAGTACATATTGTGATCAAAACTGCTCAGCTTGTTCATAAATGATCGAAATGAACACATATGAAGTTAAAAGTGAGAGGGAGTGATCTGATGAGAAGTTCTTAAATTTGCTAATAAAGCAAAATTATATGGAGTGTTTAAAAGAAAGAAGAAAAATGAAAATTTCCAAAGAAAGTGTGTATTAAAATGGTGGATGAAAGAAAAAAGAACAAACATATGCATGCTAGAACAAAAAAAAAAAAAAACTATTTTCATATATGATGGCATATATGAACTAGCAGTGACTGACCAGGAAAAGCTTCTGGGATTGTAGCAGAGGGCAAAATGTAAAATTTAATTCAATGAACAGCAGCTATAAACAAGGCAAAATCCATGGAATGGTGAGAAATAATCTGGAAAAGATAGCAAGTAATTAGAATGATATGGCCTTTATACACATTATGGTCCATTTACTCTTCACACACCATACATACTTTAAATCACCACTCTTCATAAAGTGCAGGAAAGGATAATCAAAATTATTAAGAGGATAATGCCATTCCCTAGGAAGAAAGGTTGCAACATTTTGAATGTAGAAAAAAAAAGTCAAATTGGGGCAGAAGTAAAATCTATCACATATGTATTTAAAATTATTTCTGATATTTCCCCAGCCCCATTATATTGAAATCTGAGTTAATTCACTAAATCTGAATAATAAACTAATCAGTATGGTACCATAATCAAATGGTACCGTTTGCCAATCTATATTTTTTTATGACAGCTGCCTGGACTTCGCTACCACAAAAAAGTTAGAGTAACAAAGACCTATAGGATATAATAAGAAATCTTTGGAGCCAGTCACTGGAGAACCTACCGAATTCAGGGACAAGAAGAATGGTATTCAGCAACATGAGAGAAGCAAATGAAAGAAACTTCTTTCTGCCCAAATTTTGAAATATGCTGACATTTCAGCACAGTTTCGGAAAAGTTACAGAACATTTTGACCATTCTTCCCTCACCCTTTTTCAGTTGTGTAATACTGCAAGTCCCCTCATCCATTTGCAAATCTCAAGTGGCTGAGAATGATGGCGGTGGCAGGCCAAGCCATCTAGAGGGGACCAGGTTTTGGTGTGCAGCTTAATTGCAGTGTTTGCCCAGCACTTCAAGGAACTTTCAGTCCTTCATTAGCCTAACCCCTCAAAGAGCAGAAGAACTAATAATGCAAGGCTGTTAGCTCTGGATCTTGTAGCAGCTGCTGGCTGTTTGTGCAGACCCCGAGAGGCACTGATGCTTTTTCAGGAGGAGGAGGGAGTTGGACTCTCCCATTCACTGAGTAATGAAGCAGCACAGCGCTTAAATGTTTGTTTTCAAAAAGCACTTTCTTTTGTTCCAACTTAATACGCTACATTTCTCGCCACCACCCCCAGCCTTCTTTTTTGGCAGCTCGATTTTTGTCAGACATCATTATCCTTCTGGTGAAGCCGATTAGCGGATTGCTATCAGGCTGCAATTTGAACGTAATTAATTCTACTGAGAGTCCCAGTGCCATAGTGCTAAAGAGCTCACAGCTCCCTGCTTTAGGATACTGAAAAAGCTGGTTGGAAGTGCAGCATGTAGCAGATGCCCTGTCCAACAGCCCAGCACACATCCTTGTCTGTTACTTGCTCCACAGACACATAGTTACTAATAGCAGAAAAAAAAGGAGATGAAAAGATGTTTCCGTCTCTCTTTTTTCTTTAATTTGCACAAAATTTATTTTTGCAGTTTCCTTCCTTCCCCCTCCCTCTCTTCTTCCTTCGTCTCCTTCCTTCCTTCCTTCCTTCCTTCCTTCCTTCCTTCCTGAGTGAAAATAGAATCAGTTTATTGAAAACTAAGAAAATAGGATTAGCTTGTTCAGATGATCCTCAGGAAAAGATAAAAAATCCTTGCTGGGGTGGGGAGACAATAGCAATAGCAATTGCAATTTTACTTACCATACTTTCCGGCGTATAAGATGACTTTCGCAAGCGGTAAAATCAGCACTGAAGTCGGGGGTCATCTTATACGCCGAGTCGTCTTATACGCCGGAAATTACAGTAGCTTCTGGCATATAAGATGACTTTCTAGGCATGCGACTCGGCGCCGAAGATGGGGGTCATCTTATACACCGGGTTGCCTTATACGCCGGAATATACGGTAGATTTATATGTTTTATAGTGGTGGTTTACAATTTCAGCATATTTCCCCCAACCATCTGGGTCCTCATTTTATCAATCTCAGAAAGATGGAAGGTTGAGTCAACCTTGAGTCCTATCAGGATCGAACTCCAGGCTGTGGGCAGAGTTAGCCTGCAATACTGCATTATAACCACTGTGCCATGAGGGCTCCTGACATTGAAGTACTGCTCCAATAAATGAGCAGTACCCTTAAAGCAGCACACAGGGTGCTTAATAATCATGCTTATTGATTGTGGAATGTTACATTACTTTGTGAGGAAGGTAAGCCACCACCAAAATCAAAAGCAGGTGGTGGGGAAAGATGGCACAGAACATTGGAAAGAGGACATGGTTTGCTGACTGGCAATGTGAACAGCAGCACTTCAGACAACAAGAGTTTGCTGCAGAGCCATAGAGGGTTTTTTTTTTCCATCCTTCTTGCCTTTCATGGAACTCCATGCATTCACAGTACAGCCTCTCAGTAAGACATTTCAGCAAAGCCACTAATTTACTAATGTTGCTAGTACAGGAGGCAAAAGAAAAACACCCTTGAAAATATGCAACAATAGGAATCATTCCCATAAATGGTAACAGTGCTGATGGTGCTTCATGGAAGAATCTTCAATTCATGAAGCATCGTTCTTTTTCATTTCTTTTAATGAAATGTCCATTCAGATGCACATTTCATTTGGCCCCATTAGTCATGACTAGATCAAATATGTATATTAAGAGGCTACATAGCCGCATGAACACCCATCCAGTCACAGAAACAATAGTGGAAGCATTACAGAAAGGCAGAGCAAGGTGCTCTCTCTATATTTAAGCCACAAAAGATTGTTCTTGAAAAGCAGCAACATCTTCTGGTTACCGAAATAATCTGAGATAGAGATAAATATAAATATAAATCTATTCACAATAGATTTTTTTTTAATTCACTGGCTTGGATGCTGTTATTCAAAAAACAACTTTGAATGTATTCAGAAAGTAAGGAGGGCCAATCTGAAATGAGCAAACTGTGTGAAACTCAGCTAAGATTAGTTTTAAAAATGATATTGGTTTGTTGACTTGACAAACAAGGAAAGTAGCCTCAGCCTAATATTGGGGTGGAAAATCCACATTTCAATTCCTTTTTAATGTCTTTTTGAAGTATGGATTAGCAGCAATCAATAGCAAGTCTACATTAGGCCTACATAAGTCACAAGCACAAGGGAAGTCAGGAAGCATAGTTCCTTAGTCTCTGGATCTGTAGTCCTGTATAGATAATCCTTGACTTACGATCACAATTAGGACCAGAATTTCCATCACTAAGCAAGACAGTTGTTAAGTGAGTTGCAGCTGATTTTACCACCTCTTTTTGTCACATTGTTGAGTGAATCACACAGTCGCTAAGTGAATCCAGCTTCCCCCGTTGACTTTTCCCATCAGAAGCTAGCTGCAAAGGTCGCAAAGGAGGATCATGTGACTCAGGACATGGCAACCATCATAAATACATATTGGTTTCCAAACACCTGAATTTTGATCACATGACTGTGGGATGCTTTGACAGTCAGAAGTGCAAGGACTGGTCGTAAGTCACTTTTTTCAGTGCCATTATAACTTTGAACAGTCACAACATGAATGGTTGTGAGTTACCATTTGTTGAATGAGGACACTTTGACATTAGAGACACTCTGGTAAAATTAATTTTCTAGCTTCCCTGCTTCCTGTGATGACCCAGGGCCCCGAACGGAGGCAAAGCAATTAGCTGGTCAGAACAATTGTCTTTGTAAGCACTGCCAATGTTCACCCAACAGCCCCCACATATGCTGGCACAACTTCAAGAAAACAGTCAATGAAGTTAAACAGTTCTTTAAAGTAAAACAGATAACAAACAAAGTATGATCTTTTCAACGCCCAGCTTGCCTGTAACCTGCAAACTGCAAAACTGAGAACAGCAAGGAGAACTCAGCAGGAAACAAACTTGATCCAAAATACAAAGAGTCCAGGTACAAGAGCTCATATCACAAGAGTTCACATTTGTTCCCGGCAAATGCCCCACCCCACAGCATCTCCTTAAATACCTACTCCCCAGGTGTGCCTTGTGGAGTGGGGTGTGAAGCTCTCCTCCCAAGCAAGTGAGCCTGCCTCCATTGTTCCCTCCTCCTCTCTGCTCTCCTTGCTCTGGGAACTGGTGGGGAGGGGCCTTGCTCCTCCCCTGAGCTCTGCCTTCCCTGTTCTAAACTTGAAGGGCCCTGGCCTGCTTCAGCCTGCTCCTCCCCACAGTCCTCCAAAGCCACAGACACCTCTTCCTGGGCCTCAACAGGGAACTTCATGTCATCCTCAGAATCAGGCTCGGACAGAGGCATGACACTGCCATTTCAGCAGTTAAGTAAGTGTTCACAGAAGTGGAAATTTGATATTAAGATGCACCCATGTGGAAATTTCTTCAAAATCTGAACTGATCTGGAACAGAGCTCAGAGTTTATCTGAAGTCCCACTTTGCCTTGTTTTCTTGGTGCCAATAACACTTTGTACATAGTTAGGACATGGGAGGATTATATATATGTGTATGTGTGTGTGTCTGAAAAGACAAGGAGTAACTCAAGGTTGTTTCCTCTTTTCAGGAGAAACAGGATGCTCTTGTTGAAATGGTTAACAACAAACTCAGGCACCATGTAGACCGAAACATACAGTAGACATAAATAGCAGATTAAAACCTCCCACTGTTGTTTCATCCCAGCTAAAAGTCTGGGTGGGAATTTACCAGCTCTTGCAAATAACAACCCTTTGATCAGCCACATACCAATCAAGTAACACTTTTAAAGACCAGACATGTCAGGTTGGAGATGGGGCAGACTGGGAGAAGCTCTGCTCTCCAAAGATTTAAATTGTGGCAGCAATTCAATGTCCCAATAGAAGAATACTCAGTGTCCCTTGGAGACAGACACCTGAGGTAGACCATTTGACTGAGAGAGTATAAAGAGAAGGACACGCACTTTTACTTCTTTCCAATTTAGATGATCTCTTCTTTTTTTTACTGATTGTAAAAATAAAAGAGAGGGGGGGGGGACAAAATCATAACCTGACATCCCATCTCTGTAGTGAATTGACAATTTATATAAAGTAATAGAACTATGGTGTCATAACTATAGCAAACATCACTACACTCAAAACTGTTTCTTTCTCCCTGTCCAATGAGTCATGAAGATTGAATCTTTCATTTTGATCCCATCTGATCATTTTGTGTCCAGCTATTCTGACAAAATTTACCCATGTTACCATTTTGGCTGAAAATGTATTAGCTATTCTTTGATTGACAAAGTCCTGCATTTTATACAACTATTTTAAAAATTTAATAATACATGAATTTTTAGAGAAGAGGATATGTTTGTTGTTAGTTTTATATCACTCATATCTCAAACATTACCTTTAAGGGAAATCATACAGGAGATATCCTAGAGCTAATATCATCAGGATGAGATGTGAATAGTGTTATGATTAATGGTCCACAGCTTAGCCAGTGTTAAGCATTGTTAATATTCTGTTTACATCTCTGGAGAAAGTTTAAACATGCTTAATTTTTCACTGAAATTGAGTGATCTTAAAGCTATTTAAAACTACAACAGTTCTTTAATTAAAAATAGTAAAGGCCTACTGAAGTAGGTGGGATCCATTAAGGCTGTGTTGGACTTTTAGGTTGATCATGCCTATAGAAGCTTAAAGGTCACTGAGTAGGAGAATGCACAGTGCTTACAAAAATCTTGATCCAGCTTTGCTGATTCTAGTGGATTAAAGAAAAGCTAATAAAGATGGGGCTCTTACTAGTATTTTACTGTATATAAGAATTCTGGAGCCTTAGCATTTATTGAAGTAGCATCTTCATCTATGGATGTGGAGCATCTATAGATTTGAAATTAGAATGAGATTTTGTGCAGTATGGGATATTTTCAATGCTATAAAGTATTACATAAAGGAGTGACCTAGAGGTGAAGACACTCAGAAGATTGAGAATTCAATCCTAGGCAGTGACAGATGTTTATCAGGGCACAAAGAAAAAATATCTGCTGCAAACTCTGCATAAGCATTAGGAAGGGCATCCAGCCAGTAAATTCTCAACTCCAATCAGTTGTCCTGACTCCACCCCAATAAAACAGATTACAGGGTCAAAAAAAGGGAAAAAAGTATTATATAAGTCTGAATCATTATTTTTGTATTTGGAAACATCCAGAAATTCCAGATGTCAGCTGCAACATACAATTAAAGCCCCACCGCTTGGGTTGCATACTCACATGATCATGTGTGTCATCTTGAATATTATGACACCTTGGGAATGTACCTGTTGGCACTATTATTTTATTGTTACAATCAGATTTTTAGAGTTCAGAATCTGAGTTCAACAAACATCTTTCCAAATCATATCTATTCTAGACTATTAAAATGATTTTCAGTGATTAATTACATTGTCCTGTTAATCTTTGAGGGTGTCATTGAATTACATCCATAAAGCAAAAGTGGAAAAAGGGAAAGGAAAGGAAGAAATAAAAAGAGAAAGAGAAGGAAGGAAAGAAGGAAGGAAGGAAGGAAGGAAGGAAGGAAGAAAGAAAGAAAGAAAGGAAAATCTAGTATTAAAATATTTGTACCAGAGATTGGTAGGCAATTCATGTATGTATGTGTATATGTATGTATGTATGTATGTATGTATGTATGTATGTATGTATGTATTTCTACACACACACACAAACATAATAGCTTCAGCCTAGCATTTCACTGTCCTCAATGAATCTATTCTGAATAAGACCACATCCCACTCTGAATGTGCATATGTCTGTGTATGTTTAAAAAGTGGCCACATCTGGCATAGGAATGAGGAACGATCCTCAACTAGTTCCAGCCCCCCCCCCAACCAGTGAGCTGTTGATTCTCATGCAAATGGTTGGGTGATGTGAACAGATGTGAAACATTTTGTCCCGTTCTAGTTGGCTTGTAAAGAAATAATGTAACTAGGGGACAAGTTGATGGGCAGAAGGGGAGGGTTAGGGATGAAATACAAGAGAGAACAATGGCTTTCCCCCTTGGTGGCCCAGAAAAATGAAGGCTATGTCATCCTGTTCCAAAATCTTAGCCCTGTAAAGTGGGACTGGTAATAGCAGGATCTAGGTATAGCATACACAGAGATATTATAAATACAGGGAAGAGTGAGAGCCGTGTCATGTCCAGCGGGGAATAATCAATCATCCCTTTCCTGTCCTGAGTTTATAAAGCAATTCTTAACAGCACTTAAATGGTTTACTCAAGCAGCAGAGAAAAAGCTTACAGCATGCGTCAAGTATGTTGCTTTTGCTATGGTGAGATGCAGTGGTGCTCTAGCAGACATTCTTCCCCCCCCCCTTTCCACACTGCCTTACGTACCCAAAAAACTCTGAAAATCTTATGCACCAAATTAAAATTATACTTTATCTTGGAAATGTTGCATGTATTTATCACATCACAACAATTTGGAAAGCAAATCCTACAGTTGATCATGTGATCAGGAACCATTCTAGGTTTAAAAATGTGTTAACAAGAGGCAAATTCCCAAACATTTTGTTCATGAAAATACAGAGTCCTCCCCCCACACAAACACACTTTTCAGGCTGGCTGGCTGGATGGATGGCTGGATGGCTGGATGGCTGGATGGCTGGATGGACCAATGATGGTGAACTATAGAAAGGAAGTTCACTTCTAGCTTAGTGAACTTTCAAAGCAATTTAGGATCAAAAAATCAAAATAAAACCACACTACCTTGAGAAAAATAATGACCTGATTAAATAAAAAGGCTTAGGTTAACTAAAGTCATCCTCTTCAACCTCTCAAAATCATATAAGTTGGTAGTTAACAAGGTTCCCCAAGGGACATCCCTTTATGGGCTTTGGGGAAGCAGATGACACTTTAAACACACTTGTTCTTTCCTGCCTTAGGACAGTTAACGATATTTGAAGAGATTTCGTACAACCTTCTGCCATTGTGGCTACTGATGAACATTCCTTGCAAGTAGACACACATACATGTTAAACATAAGATATCCAAATGGGTTGATTTTAAGATATGTTTTGGATACAGGTTTCGTCATAGAGGAGGAAAGGTTTTGAAGGAAAGTTTATCCCACACTGAATCCCTTTCAAAGACTTAACAGAAGTCTTCATCACATATTTCATCCACATGTCCTGATGTTTTTTGTTTTCAATCTGGCCATCAAAAGCAGCCTGGGAGATCATACTATTAGAATAGATAAATAAATACTCTCAGCAAATAAGGAAAGGCAGGCAAGAAAAGCATGCCTGAATTATACTGCCTGCCCATGTTTCTTGAGTGAAGGAGGTTTAAAAGCTCAAGGTCCCCACTAGGAAACTAACGAAAGCATTAATGACTGTGCTGTACCCCACTGTCAGTAATGTTATTGTATTTCTTAGCAAGTCAATTAGCTCCAATGAGTAGCTCCATCAGGCAACTGCCATGTCTTTCTTTCCCTGCATGGCTCATGACTCACCATCCAAAATTTATGAACTCCCTTGGATGACATCTGTTTGCTATTTTGCTTGTGATATTTGTAACAGCGATATGCTCTGCAGAACATACACTGTCCCCTTCGATGCTATAATCAGCTCCGGCCGTGATGCTTCCGGGGAAGGGGAAAAAAAGGCAAATAAACCGATCCCCACAGCTGAAATATACCTGGTGGAAACAGCTGTCATATCAGCCGGCTCTTATTTCCTGCAAATATAACCTGGGCTCAGGGAAAGGTTATTGTGAGCCCAGGTTATATTTGTAGGAAATAAGAGCCTATTTCCTAAGTAACTAGCTAAGTAACTAGCTACAGTTTCCAGCTTCCTTTCTTCACTTTTTCCAGTGGGCCAGCAAGAAAGAAATGAAATTAATACTGAAATTGGGAATATATTAATTTAGCCAGTTCTTGCTTTTTGTGTCCCTCTGGACCCATATGTGAATCCACCAAAGCCCCTCAAGTTTGCTAGAAACAAATGGCTCCTACACTGACTCTCCGATGTCTTGTGAAATCAGACAGCAAAACTAAGAAATAAAGAATGCTGAGTCTTCATATAGCTTTAGCTTGCCTTAAACTGAATAAATCCCTCTTTAAAATGGGTGATTCCTCTCAGATCTTCTTATTGCATCATGTCATTTCATCACTGTTCTATCCTCTTGTGTCCCCTGATCATTAAGAAAGAAATATTTTAAGAAACTACTTCCTCCAATTTATGATAAAGGAAGATTTTTCATAAACGTTTTGCTACGGATATACAAATCTGCAAATTTTCTTTTTTTTTCTTTTTTGGTTTTTCAAATTTTTCAACTTTAAGGGTATTCTGTTCTTTGCTCAACTTCTGTCACTTAAAAACAAAAAAAGTTTCATATGTAATTCTGTGCACCTGCATTTCCATTTGCACATCTCCTTACGCATAATTTGAGAAGCGGTTTCTCTGATACAACACATTTCATATATTAGTTTCATCAAAATAAGCATGGCTTTGTACATTTTCCTGAATACATACATTTTCATTTCCTTTTTTAAAAAAAAAGTGTTGCAAAATTTGTCTTATCAAAGACACATTAAAACTTCACATTAACACGTCAATCAAATCTATGCCTCTTCATTCCCATTTTGCACAGAATTTTGAATTTGATTAACTAGATAAAGGTGTCATCAGAGCCAGTTATCTATTGATAGGTTTTTGCTGGGCTCCTCTTAATCCTTGTAGTTGAAAAGGATAATGCAAACCTCTAACAGCATTCATCTGATATTCATATTCTCCAGCCATATGCCATGTGGACAGATCACAATTTGAAGATTTCTTCTACCTTCCCTAGTAATAGCCTTAGGATAAACTAAAAATAAATATTCAATGGCTCTTTTGAGATGGTCTTGATAAAAGGACACTTTATTTTCTTCTAATACTTATGGCAACTTTTACTACACTAAAAATGCATAGTGTGTATATGTAATCTTCCATATATGTGGGGTCCGTGCAACAAGCCAAATGAATTCTGTTACCCAGTTTTGTAATTCCTCTGACAACAGCATACAATGGAATGGCCCATTTTATTCTGAATGGATTCATCTCACTCTGTAGCCTAAATCCAAAGCATCATTTTTTTTCTTTCCACAGTGCAGGCACTATGACAAAGAAGCACTACGTCAGAGGTAGGCAACTTTGGCTCTTTTATGACTCGTGGACTTCAACTCCCAGAATTCCTGAGCCAGCATGGCTGGCTCAGGAATTCTGGGAGTTGAGGTCCACGAGTCATAAAAGAGCCAAGGTTGCCTACCCCTGCTCTACCTCATCAGATAACATTGCTTCATCCTGGGCTGTGAAGTTTACCTGCATTACTGGATCTCATGGGTAGTCCTGAAATTAATTTGGCCCCATACTGTGAAGACTTTGAAGGCGGTAACCAACACCTTCACATATTTGAATCCCACCACTGAATTGGTGGTAATAACACCCAGTTCCAAGTCAGATTATTACTGCTCCAAGAGAAAAAAACAAGTCAGATCTGTAACAACTTGGTACCGGCTCATGCTGGCCATTTATTTATTTATCAGATATATATGGCAACCCTTCTCTGGCTGGTGTACAATAAAACAAACAATTGAAATATAAAACCACTTGAAACACTTAAATAATTACATACAAATAAAAATTAGATAGCAAGAGGGTTAAAATCCAACTGTTTTGCACGATGCTGCCAACACACAGGCTTCCTGCTGCTAGGGCAGTGGTTCTCAACCTGTGGGTCGGGACCCCATTTGAGGTCGAACGACCATTTCACGGGGGTCGCCAAACAACGCAGTCCACCATTTCCCCCCCCCCCTTTTCCTTAGCTGTGCTACTCCCTTTTATTCTACTGGCTTTTGAAAGCCAATAGAATAGACTATCTTGAATAGAGTCTAATTCTATTGACTTTCAAAAGCCAATAGGAATTGTCCAGGCTGTCTCTGCCCTTCTGAGCCCACCAAAAGTCCCATTCTGCAAACGGTGCTGCACCAGTTGAGTAGTCCTCGACTTACGACCGGTTGAGTAGTCCTTGATTTACGACCGGTTGGGGGTCACGGCATTAAAAAGGTTGAGAACCACTGTGCTAGGGAAACCCCAAGTCTGATGAAAAAAAAAATGCTTTGAGAGCCATCTCTCAAATATTATTTATTTACTTCATTAAATTTGTTATGGCCTCCCCTCCAGTAGACTCTGCCTTGGAAGATCCAAATGCATAGTTAAAGCAGTTAAAAACATAAAATGAAATGGGACACGTCAGACTAAAAACAACTATAACAATGAAAACACAATAGAAGCCCCACAAACACACCAATCTTAGGCCTAGGAGCAGAGTCTTAAGGACCTTCTGGAACACCAAGTAAGTGGCACCAAATGTATGAGGCTATTCTAGAGGGTGGGGGTAGCAACAGCGAAGACATTTAGTTTCACATTTTTATGGCCATTTTAATGATTTTTTTAAAAAAAATGTAAACCCAAATATTGATTGCTCTTGATATGTAAATTTTTTTGTCAAGGAAGTTGGTTTCGCAAACTGATAAATAACTCCTTTTAGTATTTTCAAGGTTTAAACTGTTTTTGTTTGTTTTTATTTGTTTCCATTTTTAATTATTTTTAGTTTTACTAATTGTAAACTGGCTAGATACAAATAAAAAATAAAAAATGGCAGTATAGTAGAAATGAATGCACACACACTGCTTGGTAGACTAAATACATCTGCTGAAATTTTTCTTTGGCATGTAAAAATAAAAACCACTTGCAAAAATTCTATACATTATTCAGGCATTAAAGGTAGATGTATTAAAAAATAAACGATGGTTAACTTTTCATTAGAATCATGTTTAGTGTCATCATTTCTCACTGTGGGACATATACTACTTGTGGGTGGGGGGTAAGTTAGTTCCCTTCCTTATTGCCAAAATTCAGAAAAGGCCACTTTTTAGAAAAGTTTATTTACCATGTTCACCATTTTTTTCACTAAGAGTTCTTTAATAAACTTCCAAAAACTCCAAGGTTTCCTGGAAGACAGCTGGAAAAGACTTGCCAAAATACTATATTTGACAACATTTAAACATTCACATATAATATTTAACATACATATGTCTGGCCACAAAGCAAACATTTTTGAACTCTAGTTTAACCATAGTCATTTTTGAGCTATAGTATAGTCATTATTTTTTGGGTGGAGGGGATATGATCTCTCCTGTTCTAAGCTTCTTCTCTTTTGGAGAAGATCTACCAATCCATGCCATGACCTAGCTATTCCTTTTCCTTATTGGGAATCTCTCCTTGCTTGTCTGCAAATTGTTATCACAGCTGCATTGATACATTAACCAGAGCCTGTGATATAATTGAAGGGTCCCAGTTGGAAGGGAAAAACACTTATGGATACATTATGCTTTGCTAACTGATCTCTCAGGGGAATGCACACACAAGCACAAACGCTCACGCACGCACGCACGCACACAAGAAATCAGTAGAAACTAATCCTACTCATACACTGTTGGCATATTTATTGTTACCACAAGGTGCAATGCAGTCATTTTTCCCCTTGTCAAATGGTGTTTTGCTTATTGCAATATGTGAACAAGCCGTTCTATTAATTCATTAATAGACACATTAGTAATGTATCTGAGAAACATTCTTAATTGTAGATGTTCTTTTTACATGCCTATCTTATTTGTAGGGCTCATAGAGCTTGTTTACATGCTGTCATGCTGGAGGGTGTGGTCATTATTGTCTTTTTCCAAAAAACTCAAAGCGTATTATTTGGCAGTAGATAGTCCTCAACTTAATTGAGCCCAGAATTATGGTCGTAAGCCATTAAGCAGTCATCATGTGACTGTATCCGATTTTACAGTCTTTTTTGCAGAGGTCATTAAGCAAATGCCATTCTTGTTAAGTCAACAATGTAGTCATTAAGTGAAGCCATTTTTCCCAATGTTTTTTTTTTTGACAGAAATCAGAAGTAAACACCAGAAATTGCCAAAAAGAAAAAAAAAGTTGAAAACAGCAGCCATGTGACTGTGGGATGCAACAAATGGCCATAAATGTGCCAAGCACCCAGAATGATATCATATAACCATGGGGTAGCAGGGCCAACCATCAAAACTTCAAAATCAATTCATAAGTAGCTTTGGAAAAGTCCTTCATAATTCAGAATGGTCACCAGGCAACCAGTTATTTTGTTGTTGTTAGTTGCGAAGTCATGTCCGACCCATCACGACCCCATGGACAACATTCCTCCAGGCCTTCCTGTCCTCTACCATCTTCTGGAGTCCATTTAAGCTCACACCTACTGCTTCAGTGACTCCATCCAGCCACCTCATTCTCTATCGTCCCATTCTTCTATTGCCCTCAATCTTTCCCAGCATTAGGCTCTTCTCCAGTGAGTCCTTCTTTCTCATTATTAGGTGGCCAAAGTACTTGAGTTTCAACTTCAGGATCTTGCCTTCTAAAGAGCAGTCAGTGTTGATCTCCTCTAAGACTGAGCAGTTTAATTGCCTTGCAGTCCAGGGGATCGCAGGAGTTTTCTCCAGCACCATAGTTCAAAGGCCTCAATTCTTTGGTGCTCAGTCTTTTTTATGGTCCAACTTTCACAGCCATACATTGCAACTGGGAAAACCATGGCCTTGACTATACATACTTTTGTTGGCAGGGTGATGTGTCTGCTTTTAAGTATGCTGTCTAGATTTGCCATAGCTTTTCTCCCCAGGAGCAAGCTTCTTTTAATTTCTTGGCTGCAGTCCTCATCTGTGGTGATCTTGGAGCCCAGGAAGATAAAATCTGTCATTACCTCCATTTCTTCCCCATCTATTTGTCAGGAATTGAGAGGGCCGGATGCCATGATCTTGGTTTTCTTAATGTTGAGTTTCAAGCCAACTTTTGCGCTCTCCTTCTTCACCCGCATCAAGAGGCTCTTTAGTTCCTCTTCACTTTCTGCCATTAGAGTGGTATCATCTGCATATCTTAGGTTGTTGATATTTCTCCTGGCAATCTTAATTCCAACTTTTGATTCATCTAGCCCTGCCTTTTTCATGATGTGCTCTGCATATAAGTTAAATAGGCAGGGCAAGAGGACTATTCATAAAGTCCATTGATTTTGTTTTATAAAGGAGCCCAGAGCAATTTTGGCCTATTTACAAGAAATGAATTTTAGTAGTTGAAGTCTTGGGAAGTGGACAAACTATTTGTCCAACTCCAGCCAACCACTTGTTTAATTCTCTTTTAAGATGATTTTTAACGTAACTAATATACTTCCAGTAAGAAGGTGCCCTCTAGAACAGCAATCCCCAACTTTTTGGTTCTGTGGATTGGCAGCAGCAATGGCAATGGTGGGGGAGAGATGGGATAATTTTGTGTGTGTGCCCACCACTTGCGCAAATGGAGTTTCAGTCACTCACACACTTGCCTGCCACTTGTGCAGACTGGTTCCCAATTGACCACAGCCAGTCCGCAGGCTTGGAGTTGGGACCTCTGCTCTAGAATTAATTTTATTCATATTCTGGAAAAAAGCAACCATAAATTTATTGCAGATTCTTCATAAAGGAAAAACATGTATTTCTTCTGCTGAAGAAATGAATTTAATGAACATTAGACAACCCATGCCCCATTGGGTCATTGTTTCAGAGATATTTCCTTACCCTAAACAAAGAAACAGAATGACCGCAGCATTGGTTTTTTTTTTTTAAAAAAAAATTCCTGCCAGCTTCCTCACTGAGTTTCCTGATGAGAAGCTGTCAGAGAGCATCAGAAATTTCCTTCCTTCCTTCCTTCCACCGAGCTTTCCCATTTACTTTGCTTAAGGAAAGTTTGCAGGGAGAAAGTCTGTGGGGAACCAGCAGAAAGTTGCAAGACTGAGGTAAGTGAGTGCTACCAGGAGGTGTGAGGGAGTGTGGGTGAAGAATGGTATGTGGGGATGCACAAGAGGTGCTAAAGTGGGATTTCAAAGAGTGTGTGGGCATACACACAAAGATACTGCATCAGAGAGGGTGTGCAGGTCAATGGCGTAGTTTGAGAAGAATGCACAAGAGTGTACAAGAGGCGTTTTATTGGTCAGGAAGGGCACATAGGGTTGGCGTTGGTTGGAGGGAGTTGGAGGGAGGGAGCTATTGTGAGATTGGCTGGGAAATTGAAAATGAATGTTGAAAATGAAGACCACATGACCCAGCAGCAGTCAGTAGCACTGAAGCAGCTGCAACTTTCCCAAATTTCATTCCCTCAGGAGTCAGATGTCTTGGATTTTGGATACATTTTGTAAGTTAGCCCATTTGAGGTATTTGGCCCTCTGATGCACTGTTTTGCCCAGTTAAAGATAATGTCAACTAGAATTTTAGTAGTATATAGATTATTTATTCAAGAGGAAAAGATAGACTGAAAGGAATGTTGATGTGAAGGTCTTCAGCAAGCTAGAGAAAAGTACATCCCCTCCCCCCCTTTCACTCTCTCCGTTTTCCTTTCTGAACCATCTGGAAGCTGATGATACAATATTAATAACCACACTCAATTAAACGGGTTGTCTCTAGGGATGCAGAGTTTCAACTGGGCAATGTCAACAGAATTGATGTTATCCCAGTCTTGTTTCCCCTGAGAGCAGCTGGCTTCTTGAATGATGTCTCTGTCTCTCTCTCTCTCTCTGTTTGTGTGTGTGTGTGTGTGTGTGTATTGTGGGGAGGGAGGGTGAATATCAAGTTTTGTGTGCACACAAATATCTTTCCTTATTATTTCTCTGAAAACCAAATTACCTTGAGAAGGATACAAGCAAAAAAAGATGCCAAATATTTTTTTATCAGTCCTTCAGTGCAAGAGAAAACATGACATGTTAGTCATGTCCCAAATTATCATGTTTAAGGGTACTTTTACATCTTTTTCTCCCCAATACTTTCTATACTTTCGTTATATGAGAAGTCAAGGCCTGAAGGACACAGTGGGGCTTATTTCCAAGAAAGATTAGTCACTGTAACTTTGCCAATTATTCCTGAAAATTCAGGTAATAGTTTTGCCCAGGCAACTGTATTATATCATCTGGATTGGAATTATGCTGCAGATGGAAAAAATATGTAGTCTGTCTCTCTCTCTCTCTCTCTCTCTCTCTCTCTCTCTCTCTCTCTCTCTCTCTCTCTCTCTCTCTCTCTCTCTCTTTCTCTCTCTCTCTTTTCCACACCTCATTACTTCTTTCAAAATTCTATCCTCTACCAATTTAAGGCCAAAAAGAAAAAAAAGAACTAGATGACTGAAACTGAGAAGACACGTATCAGGTATTAATTTGACATGAAACCTTATGCAGTAAGGGTGTATGGATCAGTTCCATGGCAATCCAAATGGTCAACTTCATTCTTGTTGCCAGTCCAATCCTATTCAATTATTTAGAAAAACTGAGCCAATTCAACACTTTGATTTGCAGCACTGAATCAGATTAATATAACTCAGAAAAGAGAGCTTTGTACATGCGCTCAGAGGCTCTTCCAAACTGTTGAATCACTTTGGCAGTGTCCAATTTGATGTGTGTCAGACTGACTTTCTGATTTGATTTGGCAAGTTGATTTGAGGCTGCCATTCAAATGAATTGGCTTTGAATCAGATTTCCAAACTGAATCTTTCTGCAAGCCAAGAAGGTGGCTGCATAGCTGAAGAAAGAGAGAAAAAAAACAATTTCAAGCCAAAATACTATTGTTGCAAAGCTTCTCTCTAGTATTGGCATTGTACATTTTGCATATACAGACACATTTAGAACTGACATTTCTCCCAGAGAAACATCAATTTCATTTGGGAGAAACTTAGTGAATTATGACTCACCCAGTAAAGCCATGCTTTCTAGATCTTCTGTTCTGAAAGGCGCATCTTGTCGTTTTCACCAAATATGCTTAATCCTCAAAAGAAAGAGTGGGGGAAAAAATCCTCCACATACATACAAAATTTTTTTATTGTCAGCCTGAGAAAGCTTTTCAAATCTCCAAAGGCAGCTATCTGTGAATTTCTTCCTGCGGGATATACAGGAGACGCATTATCAGTCCATTTTTCAGCACATTGGATTGACCGGCCCAGGAAAGGATTTATAATACAATGCCATATCATTCCCCCCCTACCCCAACACTACACACACACACACACACACACACAAACATATGTCAGTTGTTCTTATAACTGTGGTTTGTGGCCTGTCTAGTTAACAATTGGAGTCTCCATTCTAAAATGGAAGGAAACAAGATCTGATGGAAAGGGGGGGGAAGGTTGTGTCCTCTGTTCTCATCTTATCCTGCACCATCAAAATTGTGCTGGAAGTTTGAAGTGATACTATTTGTAAGGTCCTGTTATATCGCAGGAGTGACATAGGGCTACCCTGATGCCAAAGAGACTGTGTGGTGCAACTGTGATGAATGGCAGCAAAGGAATTATACAACTGCAAGAAATCTGTTCACATTTGCATACAGCTCTTTCTACTTGTAACAGTGAATAATAGGGGCACATCCCCTCCCAGTTAATTGATTATAGTAATTAACTACAAGCCAGTTATCGGAGAAGTGTACCGGTGTTACAGTAGTAACATTCACAATGAACTGTGAATCTTCAGGCTTGATATTAAATATGGGCAGAGGCTTAACTCTCCTAGAAAACCATATATCTATCCTTGTTTGAAAATTGGTCCCTGGAGAGGGCAGAAATGTAGATGGCTATGATGGGTAGTTGGTATAAATACTTCTATGAAACAGCCATCAATGGGGATAAATGGAAAGGCAGACAGATGGATTAGCAGATGGTTTGCTCATGATATGAGGATAAATAAGATTAAAGAACAGCTCATCAAGGGGTCTCTTTATTCTAATGAGTAGGGATGGGTGGACACTGACACTTTATTTTTTCCAGCCTTTCTAGGTGTCACTTGCAAATTCTATTTTTCACAAGCAATCAGGACCTTGAAAGGTCTTAGTGTTTACAAAAGTCTACAAAACCCCAAAAGTCTGTGAGAATTGAAAAACATTTCAGAAAAGAGCCTCCTTCTTATTTCTTGATGAATTCTTCTCCTCTTGGTTCCTCTCATCTGGCCACCCACACTGTCCCCAAGAGTACAGTCTGTTTATCCAGCTGCCCCAAGCCTACCTTGCATTTTTGACCTGTTTCCATCACCTACAGCCTCATTACACTTTACAACCTGCCACCTAGAATCCTCACAATCCCTCTTTTTTTTTCATTTTCAGCACCTGCCTTAGGTTAGGGGAAATGATATGCAGAGAAAGCAGAAAGGAGGCACTAGAGGGTTGCTCAATTACATCAAGATGACACTTGAACATAGAGCATAACTGAAAACTAGAATGAATCTGTACAAATCAAATCTAGGAATCTATCAAGCTGAGTCTAAGAACAACATAGAACAATTCAGTCAAAGTTCAGTTTTTTATTTGCTTACACACCATTGACAGAATCTTGCCAGACTAAATCCTTATTACCCTTACACTAATGGATAGGTCTTGGTAGATTCTAGGAATAGCTATCCTGAGTGTCTTTCTCTCTGTCTCTCTCTCTTCTATCCATCTCTAGTCTGCCTCTTGTCTAATTCCCCCTTTCTGGAATGTGATTCCCTTCTTCCTGGGAAACTGCCACCTCACTGTAGTCCATCACACCAGCAATTCCTCTGAAGGCACCATCTCTCACAGAATCCCATAATATATAATCCTGTAACTCCCACCATCTTAGCCTACTGCTGTCCTTACACTTAAATAAGACATTTGCTTGCTTGTTCTCCTTTCTGCACAATATCTTTGATTAAATAGCACATCATTATTTTCTATATCTGTCCCCATCAATTTTGGGGACAGGGCTGATTGGAATTTTAATTAATTACCACTAGTAATTGTGGTAAGTATGCATACAAGTAAGTAGTAGTTTTAATCATATTGCAGTTTTAAAAAAAAGAATTGCCATATCTGTTTTGTCTTTGTGATGGATGGTATTTAATAATACTGTCATAGAATTAGAGATCACAAAATGAAACACATTATAATATGTCATGGAAAGAAATACTAGATACATTTTGTGCTGAGAAATTAGATATGATTGATGGCAAATATATTATAGTTCAGCTCATCCATTGCCTGTCCCTTTTGGCTTCATCCTTGAACTAAGTATCTGGTTTCTACCAAGCTGCTCTCTTGTGTTAAAAGAAGAGCTATGTTGCCTCCACTCTAATTGTCAAACCCCATCACACTTCAGAAGATTAGAATTTCTTCTGGAACTGATTAACATTGCGCTTTAATATGGCAGATACTGTATCCATATAAAATATGCACAAAAAGATTGTATAAACCATCTTGGTTCCTCCCCCTACAGGAGTGTCTGAGAGCATTGCCAACCACATTCCTTATGTGTCTGTTTGCTTCATTTTCAGCATCCCAGTAAAAAGGCTTTTTGTTGTTGTTTTGCTTACTCATTTAGCATCTCACTCATAACATCTGTACAGTGAAACATAAATCCTCACAATCCCCCTTAACTTGCTGCCTATGGCATTATAGTCAGTTTGGGATTTATGCTGCTTTTCTAGCGCACGTGCACACACACTCACGCACATGCACACATGCACACACAGAAACACATCCTTGGAGAATTCTAGAGTTAAAAGTCATATTCTTTAAGCTTACTGGTTATAACAAAATGATTGAAGAAAGCTCAGGGGAGTTGAATTTTTGCAAGATTTGCCTCACATGATGAAAAAACTGTTTTTTTGCAGCAGACAAAGCGGGGGGGGGGGAATGCAGCAGTGCAGTGAATCCAACTAAAGTTGCATCCCAAGTGGTATATTCCCATGGGGAGAAAAACTCCATTGGATGCTGTGGGACTCACTTCCAAGCCAGCAAGCAGAGGCTTGCAGTGAGCAGCTGCATTCCTACACAGGAATGGCCTGGGGCGAGAAAAGGATAACAAGCAGGGGCATCTGTGTGAAAGCCTCACTATAAAGGATTATACACTGCAGAGCTGTTGTAACGGGAAAGGGGATTACAATCAAGTGCAGCTGCCATTAAGAGAATCTGGGTCAGGCATATGGAGAAATGCACAGGGGGATTGGAGGCAGGGTATTTGCCAGGGTGTCCAAATGACACATTGTTAAATATCACAGTGTGTGTGGAACTAACATTAGACCATTCCAAGCAACCCAGATTCACCACCTCTTTCATTTCTCTTACTCAGTCAAAGGGTGCTGACTTTTAACTTCTTTGGGGGAAAGGGGATGAGATAGGGTGGCTCTGTTCAAATTCAATGCCACATGGGCAGAAAGGAGGAATAGAATACGATATACTTTATTGGCCAAGTGTGATTGGACACATAAGGAATTTGTCTCTGGTGTATAAGCTCTCAGTGTGCATACAAATAACAAAATGATATAAGCGGTGCTTGGTGCTCTCTGAGCTTGCTTGTTTTCTTGCAGAGGTTTCATTACCCAAACTAGGTAACATCATCAGTGCTAATAGGGAGAGCAGTTTGCTGTCAATTTATATTCCAGTGCACGGGTGTCAAACTCACCACATCACATGATGTATATGACTTTTTTTGCATTGCCAGAGCTGGGGTGGGCGTGGCCTCTGTATGATGCAACTGGCCTGCGGGCCGGCAGTCTGAGACCCCTGTTCTAATGTCTTGCTCTGTCATTGTTGGTGGGGATGGTCTTAGAGATTCTCTGGCTGGGCTGTTTAGATTAGATTAGATAACCTTTATTGTCATTTTTTTCCCCTGTGGGCACAACAGCACACATTAAAAATGAAATTTAATTGCTTGCTCTCAAGTGTACACATACATAACACACATTTAAAAAATACTATATACAACATACGTATAGACCTACACCCTTACATATAAAGTAACATATAAATATTAATCACTGTCCATCTTGAATACATAACAGAAGGAAGAAGCTTTAGAGTTCACAAGGTTAATACTGTATGGAACAAAACTGTGACTTCTTTGGCAGTTTCTTGATTGGGGTTTGTTTACTTGATTGTTCATCTGATATTAGCCTTGGAGTTAATTTATGTTGATCTGGGTGCTGATTGCTGATGGAGAGGTGCTGGAGTCTTTTTGTTCCTTTTGGGGCTTGGTGATAGTCTCTTTTGCATGGTCTATAGATGTTGTTAATGTCTATGTGTCTATTGAGTTGTCAGAGTGTCAGGCTTCTAGAAATTCCCTGGCACTTTGGACTTGGCTTGGTCTAGGATTTTCACATTTTCCCAATTGAAACTATGGTTAAATCTGCCTATATGTTGTGAAATTATATGTTGTGAAAATGATATAATCATAAGATGTCAATAGGAGAAAATAATAGGAAAGATGAGAAGGATAATAGTAATAGAGCCGTACTACATGGATAGATATCCTTAGGCATAAAACAGTGCTATGGGAATTAGGTGTGAGGTGTCTGTGGAAGGAATGGCTGCCTGCTCCATCAGAGTCTTTTATTCTCTTTGCTGTTCTAGTTTTCCATGGTTGTTTCTCCTGCTCCAATTAGAAAGCAGGAAACAGCATGGAGAAGCCCCAACCATGCTTCATTGAACTAAGCAGTAAGCAGGGATAAAAGCAACATTCTCCCACACACTTCTAGGCAGAAAAGGGTCTGAATAGCTCAGCAGAATAATACTGACATGATTGTTTGAAGAAAACAATAGAGTTACAAACTGAATAATGCCTTTTCCAATCAGAAAATCAATCGCTCTCTTTCTCTCCCTCTCTGTCTCTCATTCCAGCAGAGCAGATTTTCATTATCTGGGTGTATGGCATTTATAGCAAAGACTAAACAAAAACTCTAGACCATCTTTTTGTAAATGTTTTTTTTTTTTTTTTTTTACAAAAGAGCATCCCTCTCTTTTCTCTGTCTTTCCTTGCTCCCAGATGCTCTTCTTTGCTCTCTGGGAGAGCAGCACAGAGCAAAATCTGATTTTTCACATTAATCAGCATGATTTTGTTCCCTTGATGTACGGAGGCATTGCCATTTCATCCTGCATGCCTTGCATAATGATATCATCCCAGCCACTCCATGATTCTTGATGATGGAAACAGCCACATTATTAATGTGATGGAAGAAAGAGGGAAGGAAAACAAAGGCCCTGGAAAATGGAACAAGAGAAGTCGCATATACCAAACTGTAATAATAATTAACCCCAATGAACTAATATTTGCTGAATAGATGACATGGTTAAATTTGACAATGAGGATTCATCTTAGCACAGAATTAGAATTTTTGTAGTACCCAGGCAAAGGATATTCTGATTGTTTCTAAAGTAATCCAAGGAAGAATCTATGCTTTCTACATGAAATAATTTTAAAATAAGTACAAATAATTATTATATATAGTTCAATTATTACAATTATTACAGTTCAATTATTATATACACCACTGTTATATAAAAAAGAAGGGCATCTGTTCTCTTGACCTTACTTTGGACTACTATATTTTGCAGGAATATAAAAGTCCAATCCTGAATAGATTTCTCCAAGTTACACATGGTTGGAATCCATCCCTGGGGCATTAATAAGTGTGCTGTTGATGCATCACCACCTGTCATAGAATGCTCTCTCATGTGGCCCACATGAAGCAAGTAAACCCGAGCACCAGTAGATGGTGCTCCAGAATGTGTAGTGGAATTTCTTCAGTGAATAGCCAACAAAACTATTGTTTTGAACTGCAGGTTAAGAGAGAAGAGATGTTGGCAACCATAGATGATAGTTTGCCATGGAGCTCTGCAGTGGTTCCACAAAACAATCTTCTAATCCCACCACAAATTTCAACACTAGATGGAAAAAGATTTGGTTTTCCAAAACACAGTTTCCTCTCCTGATTTTTCCTTATTAAATGTAAGTGCATCATGCACTTACATTGGTTGAACAGATAACAAAACACTGGATGTGCTTCAGTCTCTTCCATATCATTATATACATTGCGTTACATGAATTGATTCAGTAGTGAATTCTGATCATCAGTCTACCCCATCAACTCATTACTTTTCTCTTATAATGCTTATAATCCAACCCAAATTAAGTAATTAGAAATCATACTGGTATTAAAGGGCAACTAACTAACTAGGGAGGAGTGAATCTTTCTGTCCTGCTCCATTGCTGTTTAGAGTTTTGCATCCTTCTCACCCATTTCCACAAAAGAATCCATTAAAGAAGGAAAAATGAAAAAGCAAAGCAGTATCTTTTTTATTTGAGAGCACCCAGAACCATCTGTTTGGAAGCATCCTATAAATATATGACGTTTTCAAAGGCAAAGTCTGCCTTTAAGATTTAATGTTTTAAAACCTATTATAAACAAGTCAGATTTTCAGAATTGGAATCAAGGTATAAAGGCAGATATTCCACTGTTCCTTATATGAACTCTCCATTTTATGTTTAGCTGCTCAAAGATATTTTTTTTTTTTTATGAAACAGAATTGTGATCAATGCTTTTCCCATGGAAGCATGGGAATGCAGGCCTTCTGGCTGTATTTTTGTGGCCAGTATAATTCAACAGCTATGTTTAGATCAGAAGAAGCTGGCCCTGTAGACTAAAGATGTTTCTGTAGCACCAAGTTTATCTGCTTCCCATCAGTCCTCTCCTTCTATCCTCTGCATTTGCAACTTCTCCATAACTTGGTGTTTAGTATCAGTTTTCCTTCTTGTTCTGACTTGTCTTTATTAACAAACAGACTCATTCCTACAAAGATTCATAAGTGGAGTTCACATTTGCCTTTAAGGGAAGGGAAGGGAAAGGAAAGGAACAGACTTGGAAAATAGTTTTTATTGAAGAAAATAATTAGGAGCTCAGAAATATAACTGAGTCTTTACTGCAGATCAGTAAGTGCCTATTAGGAAAAGGTGGGTGTGATCTGACCAAGCCCAACTGCTGGTTCTGGTTTTCATTCCTCCTGCTATTGTTGGTTGGCTGGTTGTGATTTTATTGCATGAGTGGAGAGTAAGAAAAACAACACTGAATGTATAGAAGAAGGTAAGGTTCTGAATCTGCTGTGTCATAGCTGTGAACAATGTTTGTTTGTGTCAAACCTACCCCAACCTGATCCCTTAGAAAGAAAGACTATCCACTCCATTTGGCTGAAGTGAAAGGTTCTTTTACTGAAAAGATGTTGGCTGCAGTAAAGTGAATTAGATCTGGATTTCCTGCTTGCAAAAGATACAGAAATGTTTCCCCTCATCCCAGCCCTCTCCCCATGACCAGTCCATCTTCAGCCAATCGGAACTCGCTGAAGTATTTTGGGAACACTAAGATGTTTTGGGATAATCCACATTCTTTCTCAGGATGTCTGGCCTTGAATACCGGTATAAACTGGTTCTGAGCTTCTCTGGTCTTTATCACCTGTTATTCTACCCCTCCCTATTTCCTATCATGTACACACACAGCTTTATTGTCCATCTATGCTTCCCCCCCTTCTAACCTTTGATAGCAGAATGTCTGTGAGGTGCCAAACTGAACCTGGCAGACCTGACTGTTTATTAAACAAATTTATATAACCATCAACTCATATACAGATACTCCAGGTAGCTTACAACAGTAAACCTGAAAGCTAGTTTCTAGATTGGATTTAATTTCCAAAGAGCTGTTTGGATGACTTAAAGGATTGTTACTAGGGTGCTCATGTCCCTTGGTGTCTTTGCCAGGGAAGAAGTTTAGAATAAAATCAGAATCAGTTGGCTCTTTTACCATTAGCTATTTGATATTTTAGGAACTGCTTCACCCCAATTACATCTACCTTTCCTGTCAGATTTGGCAGAAAGGTCCCATCTACAAATAAACATCATCTGGTGGGACTCAGGAGGTAAACCTTTTCTGCCAGAGTGCCCACCCTCAGGCCTCCTAAGGTGAGATTAGCCCCAACCTTGATGGCCTTCAGGAAGAGCCTGAAGACATAATTTGCCATCTGGTCTGGGTACCTGGTCATTTGTATTTGCTTTTTTTTTTTTTTTTTTTACTTTTAACTCCTTAAGCCATCCAGAACTGCAGCAGTGAGATATATAGCTATATAAATTATAAATAAATGAATAAATAAATATTAACCAACTTTTTTTATCTAATCATATGCAGTTCAGTCCTTACAAAACAGAATTTTCAGTTCTGGGAGTTGAAGTCCACATATCATAAAGTTACTGAGGTTGAGAAACATTGCCGTAAACCAATGCAAAGTATATGAAGAAAAAAATGATCTTAGAATACTTTGTGTCCTCATTTAATCCTGAATTTTCTGACTGCTCAGAGATGGTGATTAAAATAAAAGCCTGTGAGGCATTGGATAAAATCTGGATCTTCTATGTTTGGGAGGAAATTCTTGTTGTTATTTTCTGTATAACATCCCTATTTTTCCTTTCCTTCCTGTATATTATTTTGATTGCTTCTGCTGATAGTGATTTCCTGCATTCCTGTAGTTAAAAATTACCATTTAAAGCACTAAATTTTCCAAGTAAAACAATTTGTTCAGTATTTTGCCACTAGTGAAATTCTCAACAATTGTTTCAAAACTGATCTTTCAGCCTAATTCCTGTATTTGAAATAAACTTACTCTTTCTCTGCAATAAAGAATGATATGACTTAATTTACTTCACTCTTATAGATAAAAGTAGTTATTTTTTTAAAAGAAACATTTCTACCAGATTTGGAAAGTCATTTATTTTCATTGATTTTGAAATTTTAGGAGCTGCTGCAAAAAGTAGTTTGAGGACTGATTCAAGATCTTGCTGCTTCAATTTACCTAGCCCTAACTGAGGTGAACTTAATTAATCAGAATAGAGTTGGAAGAGACCATGGAGGTCTTCTAGTCTGCTCAAGCAGGAGGACCTTTACCATTTCAGACAGGTAGCTGTCCAGTGATGAAGCACTCACAACTTCTGAAGACAAGCTGCTCCACTGGTTAATTGTCCCCACTGTTAGGAAGTTTCTCCTTAATTCCAGGTTGCTTCTCTCCTTGATTAGTTTTTACCCATTGTTTCTTGTCTTGCCTTCTGGTGCTTTGGAAAATAAGTTGACCCCCTCTTCTTTGTGGCAGCCTCTCAAGTACTGGAATACTACTATCATGTCACCCCTACTCCTTCTTTTCTCTAGACTAGCCGTACTCAATTCCTGCAACCGTTTTTCATATGTTTTTATGTCCAGGCCCTTAATTATCTTAGTTGCTCTTCTTTATCCAGTCTCAACATCTTTTTTTGTAATGTGGTGACCAAAACTGGATGCAGTATTCTGGGTGTGGTCTTACTAAGAATTTATAAAGTGGTACTAATACTTCATGTGATTTTGATTCTATGTCTATTTTTATACCAGCAAGAATTGTATTAGCTTCTTGGATTGCTGCTATACTTTGCATAAATATATTGTTCCAAAGCAGGGCTCCGACTGCAGAATATGAGAGATCTCTGTCATTCTGTCCTGGTAATTTGGAATAAGGCAGAGCTAAAGGTGACTTCTTACAATAGTAAGGCCTTTCAGGGGGGCAAAGCGGATCAATAGTAAGAAAAAATCCACTGGTCATTTCAGAGAAGCATTACTACATTTATCCTAAAATCAAAAGAACAGAAATAACACTAGGTCTCCCTAATCTGTACATGGCAATCAAAAAAGACAAGAGAGCAAGTACTAAGCTATGGATAAGGAAACAGAATCAACAAAGTTGAAGGATTCAGACACAAATAGTCTAGAAATTAAGAGGTGAGCAACTAGGGTGCAAATGCAGAGATGTGTCAGCGGGGACCTGCTTTATGCTGAAGGGTTGTATGCATCTAGCTGGCATCATTGGCTGAGTATCTCAGCATCTTCTCCAGGAAGACTTTTGGTAAGTTGATCAACCAGATGCAGTGCAGAGAGATTTACAGAGCAGTTTATAGATATTTGTGTTTCTTTTTCAATCTAGCCAGTTCCCTACTTCCTACTTAGAACTCAGTCTATGCCCCACTAGATCTAACTTCATCCTTAATTTAGCAAGGTCAGATTCAAAAGCCAACCCATAGCAGTTAGTCTGGATATAGTTGTATATTACATTTGAAAGAAAAAGTTGATATAGATGTGTTAGACTAGGATCAGGTCTACCTTTAGAGTTAGCCATGAAGACCATTGGGCCCAGCATTATCAATCAGCTAATCTAACTCACAAGGTTGCTGTAGAAATGAAATTGGGGGGGAGGGGAGAACTAGGAAATGAAGATAGGTAATACATATATATCTAAAAGAAATTAAATAAATGGAGGAAATAAACTACCAAATAAGGTGAACAAGATCTACACAGATCAATGGAAAGAAAGATAAGAACATTTACACAAAGTTAATACAAAGGCTGGGTTGTCCAGCAATGTGTCACATATTCCAACCTTTGCTCTAGCTCTTTCATGTCTAAAAAGATTGCTACAGAAGGCCTTATCCTTAAGCCAGCAGCTGGGACAGGAGAAAATACTGCAAAGATCCAATGGAAACCATTCAGTTTATTTTTTTTAAGTGGCATTCGAAGCCAAATTGCTTCTCTAACAGATGAGTATCATAAGCATCAGCTCCCATATTGAAACTAGATGTAAAATGTTGCCATGAGAAGTCATTAACTACAAGCCTTCTAGCATTCCAACATCATGAGCCAAGTCCTGTCATCATAACTCTGCAGCTGAGAAGAATGAGACCTGTCTAGAAATGAGAGAATCAATTGAAAGTTTAATACATATGTTTTCTAAAGTTCACGATGAAATCATTCTTGATCTGAGAAGGGAAGCACTGAGGCTGGGGTGTAGCTCTAGCAATCTGGCTGGCTTCCCCTTCTTCTATAAACACACCAGAGAGCTTGGAGAGAAGAAAATGCACATGGATTGGAAAGTTGCAAGGCAGCCTGGAGGTCAGCAGAGACCTTTCTTTTTGCAGGTGTTGGTTTTAGTTTTTGCCAGAAGCTACTCTGGACAATCTGTGGCTGAGAAGAAAGAGAAAACCAGGCAGCTGTACCTGTAGGCTTGGGTTGATTTGATCTTATGCTTAATTGTAGAAATATTCACATGCTGTGAAGGTTATAGAAAAATTCAAAGGAAGACTGAGCCCCCCTCTCTTTCTTTTTTTAGAGGGTGTGATGGCTCAGCAGTTAAAGATGTTGAGCTTATCATCTGGAAGGTTGACAGCCTGGGTTTGAGACCTGAACACTGCACAACAGGGTGAGCTCCCTTTACTTGCCCCAGCTTCTGCCACCCAAAGTTTGAAAACAAGCAAATGCAAGTAGATAAACAGGTATTACTTTGGTGGGGAGGTAACAATATTCCATGTGCCTCAGTGTTTAGTCATGCTGGCCACATGACCACCAAAGTGTCTTTGGATAATACTGATTCCTTAGAGATGAGCACACAGATCCTTAAGAGTTTGACATTTTGGATAAAGGAAACCTTTACTTTTAGCTTTAAGGCCTCTTTTTAGTGATTTTCCTCATGGCATGTTCCTAAAAATATAGCAGGTCATTGCAACAAATGCATCTTCAATAGCATGTATCAGGCTAGATATGAGCAAATCAATCTGGGGTCAAGTTTTTGACACAGCACAACAGTGATCCTCAAGCAGCAAAATGAAAAGTGGAATAGACAGAATCCCCCCCTCCCCCATTCCTTCCACCCAAATCTATTGTCTCATATCATTTTCATACATTGGTGCAATTGGAGAAAAATGTCACTTGGACAGTTGAATCATTGGTTTGTTGGAGAGGTGGGTTCAGTCACTAGATCTCTGATTATAGTATCTATGACCTCAGAATGGAAGCTTTTTGCTTCAGAAGCAAAGCAAAAGTCACTCTTGCTCTGTCTTTCACACAAAAACACACACAGAGAGAGAGAGAGAATTTTGACATCCTTTGAAGATCTTTGAACTTCCTCTAAAGTTTTTGGG
Organism: Crotalus tigris; assembly: GCF_016545835.1. Classification (NCBI taxonomy): domain Eukaryota; kingdom Metazoa; phylum Chordata; class Lepidosauria; order Squamata; family Viperidae; genus Crotalus; species Crotalus tigris. Next base: position 1,342,606 of record NW_024096609.1, on the reverse strand, counting down.
GTCTGTATGTGTGGTATTAGGTTATAAATGTTTGTGCTAGAACATATCAACATTTGCATACACATTTTGTATTGCTGGAGGTGAAATAATCCATTCCTCCACGCAACTTGATAAGTGATCAGCTAATTTCTGTTTAAAACTTTATTTTTCATTTTGAGCAAAGCAAAAATATACTGTGTAATGTAGCAACAAACTGTTTTGCACGTAACTTTACCCAAGAAGAGGAAACCTTTCTGGACATTTGGAAAGGAAAAGAAATGAAAGGAAAGGAAATGAAAAGAAAGGAAAAGAAAATGAAAAGAGCATTGTACATCAGATGTGCCTTTGTCTTTCCTAGTATTTTCTGCAAAGCAAGAATGATAACCATTACCAGAATAAAAGAAGGAGCCCATCTGCAGTCTGATGTATCTTTCTTGGTGAACAGTTTCCTTCTCTTATCAGGGAAAGTGTAATGATTAAAAAAATGCCTGGAATATCACAAATCTCCATCAGAAATCAGGTCTGGTCATTTGGAAAATAAGTAATGAACATCATTTGTCAATGTCACTATTAAGTGATGAATTTTCTTATGCTTAAGACCCGAGGAATATGTCATCTTTATTCCCAAATTTGTTTTTGGATCTGTTAATTTAATTAAATCTCCATTGCTGAAGCTTCATAAAAAGTGATGAAGCATGAAAGGTGCCTGGTTTGTTGCACTGGATAATTAAAAGAACAAGGATAAGGTGAGATGGAGTTGAAAGAGTAACTAGATAGAAGTATGTTTCGTTCCTTAGAAGATCAGTATTGAAACGGAGCTTGTGAACACAAGCCACTGAAATTAAACACATTTCTCTATTAAAACTGTTTTACGAATGTATAACCAACTGTTAACCTTAGGTTTATACCCAACTGAGTTAAAAACAAAAACAAGAATTGTATATCCTATCCAGCTCAGTATCAAAAACTTAATTTCTAACTCACAAATAGTTAAAAGAATGGGGATGGGGTAAAATTAGTTTCTAGAACTGAAGCAGCTTTGGGTCTAAGCCCTAACATTAAGCCTAAACCCAACAATTAAGATCCTCCAAGTCTAAGATCTACAGTATATTCCCAGAGATTGAGTTCCAGCATCTTCATCCCCAAAATCATGTATTCTCCTGAATCTATTTACTAGTGTAAAAAATGTTCCCAAGCAAAACAAAAACAAAAAAACCCCAAGAAGTCATGATAGAATGATTGGTCTTCCAGCTAGAACAGTCCTTTTGCACTTTCTCAGAAGACAGATCCTAAGAAGGGTGATTAGGCCCAATCAGTAGACTAACTCAGTTAAATCTTCCTCTTTATAGCACATTCTCTAAGCTCTGTCCGGGGTCCTGAAAGAGCTTTCTCCAGCTACCACATCCAGAGCTAAATCTTGCAACCCCTTCCTCTGCTTTATGTACTGTAATATGACACACCTGCACCTTCCCAATGCATTCCAGTTACCAAGCCTGGCCAATCAAACTCTATGGAGGCTCAGAGGTCAGTTCTGAGCACAAGACATATTATTGTCTGGGATTTTATGAAGCATTAGGAAACATAGTAGTTTCTACATAAGGTTTTTCTGTAGGATTCAAATCTCCACAAAAACTTGCATAAACTGCTAGTTCTGCCAGCAAACTCTATGCTGCTAGTTCTGCCAAATTATGTTAGCAGGGCATATTTGCTTCTTCCATGCTTCCCCTTTTGTGAATCTTACAATTTGATAAGAAGATAAATCTATTCCCACAGTCTCTTTTTCCCCTCCCCCCACTCCCAATATCTCCCCCCCTCTCTCTCTCACACACACACACACACATACACATTCTTTTCTGTCAGAAGCATAAACAGAACAATGATGGCAGTAATACTTTTGTTCTGAAATGATGAGAAAGCTCTCAACACTATCAGGCAATGTGGATAGCCGGAGAATTATATATGCAGGAAGTGATGATGAACTTGACCAGAAATTCATCTTGCCCTTTCCAGATGTCTATGTATAAATAGGAAGCAAGGGAACTTTTATAGGTAATGCCAAGGATTCTTTTATTTGAAACATGGCATTTATGAATGCTGGTATGACAAAAACCAGAAGCAAACATATTCTGTTCTTTTAAAATGGAATGTACATTGTATCTAATTTAATTTGATCTTCAAATAAAGATAGTACAGCAACCAACTGAAGCATGACTGGGGATGTCTGTGCCATCTAATGTATTTGGATACTAAATCAACAGCACAGATATATCATGACAGGTCTCTTTTATGTTTTTCCTTATTGCCTGCCAAAAGAAGGCATCTGTGAAATCTGGAAAACACAAGCAAGCAAGGAAGGGGGGGAAGCCTCAGATGTTATTTTCTAGTATGGGTACTGCTACATTTTCATATTTTCTTCTTCCAATAACTTTGCCTCAGTGGTTTTTTTTTGTGTGACTACTCCATTCTACTATAGATAACATTCATATTTTTAAGGCAGTAAAAATAATGTGTAGATTTTGATAACAATTCTATCAAAAGCCGATATTAAATCATTGATTCAACGAAGGGGAATATTTGTAGCTCAGGGTGGAAATGAGGGGCCCTCGATGCTCTCTGAGTTTGCTTATTTTCTTGCAGACATTTTATTACCCTAACTAGGTCACATCATCAGTGCTAGAAAGGACTAGGCGCGTAGACATTAACATCTATAGATTATACAAAAGAGACAATCAACCAGCCCCAAAGAGACAAAGACTCCAGAACTTCTCCACTAGTAATCAGCACTCAGATCAGCATAGAATTAACTCCAAGGTCACCTTCAGACCAACAATCAAGTAAGCAATACCCCAATCAAGAAACTGCCATAGAGCCATTAGTAAACAGCCTAATCAAAAAATCTCTAAGACTGTCTCCACCCACATAGACAGGCAAGACACCCCTTACTAGCACTGATGATTCCAAAGACGCTTTTTCAAGAGGCAACTGGACTTTCTTGTTTTTTCTTTGAAGACGTTTCACTTCTCATCCAAGAAGGTTTTTCAGCTCTCCATTCCCCACTATCCAGTCAGAGCTGAAGAAGCTTCTTGGATGAGAAGCGAAACGTCTTCAAAGAAAAAAAAAGAAAGTCCAGTTACCTTGTGAAAAAGCATTTTTCAGATAAGTATGACCTGGATGACTGAGAATGTTCATAGACGTTTAGACATTAGATGTTAACTAGTTAGGGTAATGAAATGTCTGCAAGAAAACAAGCAAGCTCAGAGAGCACCAAGGACCCCTCATCATGGATTCAGTTTGAATTATTGAAGCAGATGCATCTAATGCCATTTTATCTGGACTGCTCTTGTCCATGAATAGGCACATTAATTTTTGTAACACTAAATTGAAACACCTAACTCTTTTTTTAATTTCCAAAAGCAGAGTCAATTCAATCAGCATAACCTTGGGTTGTAGCTGAATCTGGCAAAAAATAACCAAACAAGACAAAATAAAGCAAAACAAAACACATGCATGTCCATGAAGTCATCATGCAGACTTTACCTTCATATATTTGCTTTCACTATCAGTTTGCTTGATGATCCAGATCAGACAATCAATCTAATTAATAAAAAAGACTTGATGGCTTAAACAGGATCAGTATTCCAAACTGAATTGAATCTTTTCTCTTTTTTGCTACATGTTCATACTGCAGCATGCAAATATGTACTAATTCAGCTCAATATCCAAATACATTGATCAAACTAATTAGGGAGAAAGAATCTAGGAGTTTGATTTTATTTTTAGTTTTACAGTTGGAAAACATTTATTTCAGCCTAAGCAAGAGATAACATGCACAACTATTAACTGAAAAAAAAAGAAAGAGTCAAGGCAGAATACAAAAGAGATTTACTATTTCTATTTGACATATGATGATCAAATTGAACAGAATATCATGTTGGTTGTTAACTATACTTCGCTTCTGTGAGGAAAATTTGAAGGAGGAAAGCACAAGGCACACATGTGCATGTGGCGCATGCACACACACACACACACACACACAGTAGAGCACATGTCAGAATTTACAATGTGCCAGCTTGGAGGTACTAATGATCCAAACCTCAGAGGTGTTTCCTCATAAATTGTTTCAATCAGGTTTAATTTTTATGTGAAAATGTATTACAATAAATATAAGGGAATTGCAGGCAATGAGGCCATGGAATTTACTTTTAAAAGCCTTCTAAGACAGCGATCATCTTTAAGACATTTTGCTTCCATATGCACATCAGTGTCTGCAGTCTGAACAAAGAGACTTTTATGGAGACCATGATTGCCTCCAGCTGACCGTGCTCTCTCCCATAGGGAGTGTCCTTCTCATATACAAATCCCTAAACATCTAGAATCATCTTTTGACAGAGAAATGACTAAATTATTCAGGATTAGTTTTGCCTGTTGAGAAAGAGGATATAAGGAAGTTTTCAAGTTCTTTTTGTAGGTGTTGAATAGGAAACAATGTATAAAATAAGAGTGGGATGAAACAGCACTAATCATATAAAAAAGATTAAATTCATTTACAAATCCTTAGGGTACAATGTTTTAGATCAGTACAAATGACTAATGATATAGCAATAGCACTTAGACTTATATACCATGCTGTAAAGCACTGTGGCATGGTATATAAGTCTAAGTGCTATTGCTATAAGCGGTTTACAGTGTCAGAATGTTGTCCCCAACAATTGGAGTCCTCATTTTACTGATCTTGGAAGGATAAAAATCTGAGTCAATTTTGAACCCACCAGAATCCAACTCCAGGCTGTGGGCAGAGTTAGCCTGCAGTATTGCATTCTAACCACTGCGCCATCATGGCTCCTGGTATTTACATCCCATTGATTATGAAGAATCTATTTTAACAATTATTACACATTTTTTTAAAAAAAAAAATAATAAGTGGTTTAACAAACCACCCCTGAAAAACTTTACCAAGAAAATGCAGGGATTTGTCCATTCAGTCACCAAGAGAAAAAATCAATAGGTGACCTTCCCACTTTCCCCCAGAAAAAATAATACCTTATTTAACTTATCTCTATCCTTTTCTAATTCTCCCAGAACTTATTCACCCTAATTAAGATATTCCAACATTGCCTAATGCTGCAGGTATTGGCCAACTGAGATGGATAGTGGATGAATTAAGGCATAAGATGCCCTCTGTGCCAGTATTTATGCAAACATGGAAGGAGAAATGAAATACATGCTAAATTTATATAACTCCACATTTGTAGAATATAATGTATCCAGCCATAAAAAATGTCCACCATTTGAGGAGTAATTGATGGATGTGCCTATACCAAGCTATAGCACTTTACTGCCAATGTACGTCATCTTTTATTGAACCATGAGAATATAGTCTACAAAATGGGGCTACATGATCCAAGAAAGTGAAATTAAGAAGATAGAACAAAAATCTTACTTATTAGCTTGAGCTGCTATTTATTTTATTTATATTCCACCTTAACTATAAGTCTAAACTCAGCACTTTGCTGTAAATGAAAAGAAACCTAGTCTAACTCTCTACAATGCCAGTAGTGGTCACTGTCAGTTGTACCCTAAAGCTTAAGGAAGAACAAATAACTAAACAAAATGTTCCTTTAGTCATCAAGAAAGCTTCAGACCCAAAGCTGAGAGCAAATAGGAAGGATTTATAGACAAGCTGATATACCTCCAGAAATACAGATCTGCTGATTCTACTTCTTCACTTCTTGGCCACAGATACATTTAAAACACGAGTATTCTTTCTAATAGTTGGATAATAGAGATGCTTCTCTTTGCCCACAGGGCTTTTAAAACCCGCAAAGAAGAATTTGCTAAAGTCTGCTATATTCAAATAATTTGTCAAACTATGATTTGGCATGATCCTTCAGTGGCCAGAAACAGGAATTTAGCAAGAGATTTTCAAAACAAATGAGTGAAGAAGCCTACCTTGTCAGTGACACTGGATGACAGGTATTATTCTGACATCCTGAATACAGTGTTGAGTGCTCTGTTTACCAAACCACTGATCATGCTCAGCTACAACTATACAGTTCATTGCCAAAGGTAAAGAAGGTTGGTGTGTGCTGTTTCCAATGAAAGATGCTTTTGAGCTTAGAGTTTGTGTCTGTTTGGGTTTTTTTTACTCTACCCGCCAAGAAATCCATTGCTTATGGAAAGTATTATTCCTGCACATATCTCATTCTTCCATGCCTTATTTGTAGACCGAATAAAATGACCTTCTGTGTTCATTGCTTTTCTGGAACTAATAGCAACCGTTTCCAAAATTATTTAAAACATATTACTCCTATGGCTGTACAATTACTAAATTTCTTCTACTGTTTGTACAAGTAATCTCCTAATGCTGATATTCCACAAATATAGCATTCTCATTTGAGAACATGAGTTTACATAATGCACATCCCTGGGTCCATTGTGCATGCCAGTATTTATGAAACATATAATGTACATATTTTCTTTAAATACATTGCAAATTATGTAGCTGGACTTTATTTTTGAGCATAGAGGATTCAGGGTTGTTTTACTGTATTGCTTTTACTGCTACGCAAGTTTCCCTAAAGTAGCCCACTTTAAGGGCATGACTACATCCACCCAATAGGATGCTCTGGATGTCAGCCTTTTTAATGCTGACACGGGAAACTAATTCCAAGTGACTGGATTACTGGTTAACTAAAATCTGGTACCAAGAATTGAAGCATCTTCTGGGATAACTAAAACATTAAATTTTCTTTTATCAACGTGTACATGCCAAATATAGCAAAGTGTTTGACAGACCCGGAGCTGGCAGTGGTGAGGAGGAAGAAATCTGAAAGGAGGAAAAATGTAAATTGAGAGTTAAAAATATCTGGAGTGTATACATCTCCAACTGCAAAATGGAAAGACCAGCTGCTATGTCTCCATATATACAGTATGTCTGTGTCTGTGTCTGTGTCTGTGTGTGCGCGCGCGCGCACATACATGCGCACCCACCCACACACATATACAACTTTACTTGTAAATGTTTGGAGAAAACAGTTGCAAAGTTCCCTTCCCAAATCCATTTTGCATCATCTGCATGCTTTATCGAGAAGAAGGAATGTTGGCAATATTATGCACTGAATCCTCAATGTGACTATCTCATTAGCTTTAATAGAGTTACCTTCCTTGAGCTGCATAAATCTGGATGACTGCTAGAGAAAAAACAGTCACATTTATGATAGTTTAAACATTTCCTTCAAGGTATATATTATTCTTTTTATTATTATTTTACTTTTTGTACATCATTCCCAAGCCTGGTCAAGTTATAGGGTGAAAAGAAAGAAAAGAAAAGAAAAGAAAAGAGAAAAAAGAAAGAAAGGAAAGGAAAGGAAAAGAGAAAGAAAAAAATATTTATTAATGATCATCTGGATTTTTGTAATCCTATAGATTCATTGAATGCTGAAGTCTTATTAAGTGGTAGTAATTAATAAACAATCATCCTGTCTTTAATCAGAAATTCCTAAACTTGCTTCGACACATAAAGTTGATCTCCCTTCTGTGTTCAGCAGAGAGAAAGGCCTGCTTTATAGTTACTGATATGATAATAATGATACAAGTAAATTGGGTAAATCGAAAGTAGATATAACAATAGAGAATATGGAGAAGTTACATTATAGGAATTAAGCATGACATATAGAAGAAAACATAGAAGCTTTTTCCTCCATAGAAAATGTGGACTTTGCATTTGGACTGTCCTTCATTTTGACAAGAAATATTGATAGCAGGAAGAAATACAAAGAGGTTGGTCATTGTGTTAGTTGTAAGAGCTAGAAAAGGCCATGTGTTTTCCTTCTATCTCCAGTCCACAAGACAGGATGAAATGACTCCCCAAAGATGCAGATACTTATCATCTGATCCATAAATCCATTGAGCAATTACTGTACTTCCAGATTTATCAGTTAGTTATTCAGACCAACATGTTCCCCTTGTCTTCTCTCCCTTCCTTAAATCTGATATCTCTATAATGAGGAAAATGTTCACTTTTGGGTCACCCCTTCCCACTTCTATCCAAAAACATTACAGATTCCCACCTTACATTGTTCTTCGCAAGTATACAGTACATTCATAATTGTCTCCACATTGTGGCCAATCTTAGTGACATTCTAGAGGGGAAATGACAGAAGCACAAAGTAGTGGTGTCAGGGAAATTGGTTACGTTACATTAAAGCTCAAATATCTGGACTAACTTTCTCAGAAATGTCATTTACATGTTTAAAAAGGTGGGGGGAAGAGGGGTATAGAGACATAATCTCAAGATTGTTCAAAGTCAGCAGTTTCTGATCATTTTCTCTCTAGTAACTGCCCTGAGAATTTGTGATGTCAAAGAGAGTCTGCCAAATGCCACTTTGTAGTAAATGCCCATGCTAGAAGGATAACAATCAAAGTAATGCTGTGCCTCTGGGCCCCATTGAACAAGATGTCTCAAAGATCCTGATCAATAGTAATGCAGGGGGAATCAGCTAAGCACTCTTTCCTCCTCTGTCTCCTGGTGAGGGTCAACCAATGAAAGAACTAAGGCTGTTTCATCATGGCCTAACTTCTATTAAATTTAGAAAAAGTTATCATGAAAGATAGGATACAAAAACCAGGGCAACACCTCAGCTATTTGCCAGGAAATAAGAACAACCGTGATCTAATGCTAAACACTAACCCTTGGTTTTTAATTTCCAGCTAGACCTCTATTTGCAGGTTTTATGTTCTGCTCTCAGGAATTTTTTGAGAAGCATGGAAAGAACTTTCTTAACTGGCCTAAGTGATGGGAAGTATGAGAAAAAGAAAAGAAAGGGAAGATATTTCCCTTCTGAGCAAAGGGAATGAAGAAATGTGCTTCACCATTTCTGATGGGTTGGTTTTTTTGTGTGTTTTTTTGTTTTGTTTTTTTTGCTTGCACGGGCCATAAACCTCTTAAATAGTGATGACGGGCAAACTCTGATGGAGAATTAATAACCTTTTAACTCAGCTTCATTAATGAGTGAGGTTGTGGCAAATTTTAGACCTTTTAAGACACATTACATCAGCATTCATTGGTCATTAACCACAAGGGCTCAGAGTTGCTTTGTGAAAAGCAGCTTACACAAGAATGTGTTTCCAGTAAGAAGAGATGGGACAGGATGCTTCATTTGGGGACCATCTGGTGGTCTTAACTGAAATGCTAGCATATTTGCAACTTATTACAATAGTTACAAATATGCTAACATTCCAGTGAACATCGCTAGGCAAATAATGGGATTTGGCAGGGCACAAATTGCCCTAAAAATACTGGAGCACATCTCTCTTTCCTTGGACTAGAGAGCAATAGCAATGATAATGCCTCTACAGTTCAAACGTATTTATTTCATAGTTGCTTCATAGCCAGTTGTGTAGCTATCATCTTATCATTCAGACCTGAACAAGCATTATTAATTTTCCCCAATGAAATGTTCCTCCATTACAATAGCAAAATATGCAACAGCAAAATTAATTCAATTAATTATTCCACTGTAGATAAACCCAAGAAATAGGATGACTTCTGATTCAGGTTTGGGGGCTTGACAATTAGTGGAGTAATGTTTTTCCTTTTGCTCCCAAAAGACACTGTGAAGGGAGAATTCTTTATTGATCTGACTGCACACAAACACCTCCATACACAATTACATGCATAGGGTGAGGTGGACATAAACTTTGGTCAAGGCAATCAAGTACAGTATTTTTTTTTCTAGCTTCCAATGATGAAGAATGAACTGCCTACAGCTATAGATTGCAGCTTTCATTCCTTGGTCATTATTCTTTCTCTCCTCTATGACAAAAACCAAATGCTTCCGTTGTTTTGGTATCATTTTCAGTCAGCCATATAATCATATATATTATTTTTCTTCTATTGCCTTGCCTACTGGCTGATTTTGCTGACAGCCAAATACAATATTGTATATTGGAAAGTGAGGTGCAATGATAATTGTATGCTGAAACAAATATTGGTGTAATTACACTCAACATTTGTGTACATTTGGATCTACTGAGCAAACAAAGTTTATACCCCTAGTTGAATACAGGTAGTCCTCAATTTACAACAGTTCATTTAGGCACTAAAAAAGTGACTTATGACCATTTTTCACACTTATGATTAATGGCAGCATCCCCATGGTCATGTGATTTACATTCGGATGCTTGGCGACTGATTTACATTTATGAAGATTGTAGTGCCTTTTGTAACTGTCTGACAAGCAAAATCAATAAGGAAAACCAGATTCCTTTATCAACCATGTTACTAATTTAAGAACTGCAGTGACAAATATGCCAAGAAAAGTTGCAAAATGGGACAAAACTCACTTAACAAATTGCTCACTTAGCAACATAAATTTTGGGCTTAGTTGTAGTTGTAAATTGAGGATTACCTATATAATAAAAGTTCAGAAGTTGGGTATCTCTTGTTCAAAACTTGAAGCTTTATTTGACTGATGTATATCAAGGATAAAAGGTTTGATAGGCTAAAAGTGATGGAAAAGTGACATGTTGTATTTTATTGACATCAGGATTAAGTTTTATTTTGAAATGTGTTTTATTTTTTTTAAAGTAATATATTGGTAATATCATGTAACATTTATTGTGTCAAAGTGAGATTTGGGGTTTACTTTTGTTTCAGATACCATAAAATGCATAAAATAACAAATGGCTCTTTAAACTTGATTGTGCGTCCACAAAAAATGTCCAGGGCAACAATATCTAACTCTCCCCTGGCTGTCCCTCAACTTTAAGACTTCAATGAATTTCATACATGTAGCTATTTATGCAGTGTTTTTTTTCTAAAAAAAAAAAAAAAAAAAGGTGCCGGAACTCACACACATCATACAACCCGCCTTGCCTACCCTACAAGGTTCCATCCAAAAAAGGTGCCGGAACTCCGTTCTGGGTGTTCTATGAGAAAAAAAGCTCTGTATTTATGTATTTCTTGGATTTGTAATGCTACCTAATCATCAAATGACTCAAGACAACCTACAGGCCTGGATGCATCCACAAGGTGGAGGCAGGGGAAGTTAAGATGGCAGCTGAGATTGTGGGATGAAAGTGCTAGCTTTTTTACATAACCTTTTTTAAGGTTATGTAGTTGATGCACATAAAGGGAGATCAGAATTTTGATCACACAGCTCTCGTCTTGATAGTTTTGAAACCTCCCTATTTCTCTCTTTTGTATGTGAGAAAAGTTTGAATTACAACCTGGCAAATACATAACAATTACCAAAAAAACGTAACATTCAAGCAATTTCACCCCACATCCCAGCCCAGGATCTGTGGAAAACTAGTTTGTTCCATCTTTCCTGGAAGACAACATGATCAGATTTAGGCAGATGTTGGAAGCAATGTTGTTCCAGAGAGCTGGACCAGCAATAGAAAAGGCACCACTCCCCAAAGAAAAGAAAAATGACTTCATGCACACTTCATCGTAAATTGATTTCCTCCAAAACGCTGTTGCAATCCCAAATTGCAAAGATGAATTCAGATGATGGTGAGGTCTCCAACTGCATGTTATAATCTTTGCAATCATGCACAATTCAGACATGTGGTATTTCTGGGCAGGGGAAACACCATTTCCAGTCAGCAAACCCTGCTTCAGAAACATTTGACAGGAAGCTCTGTGCTTTCCTTTGATTCTCTGTTCAAATCAGTCTCTGGTCCTGGAACCCTATTATAGCATCAAGCTCATACACAGAATTGCCAGCACACAGCCCTGGAAATTTGGAAAGTAGTGAAGGTTAGCTGCCACAGTGAGTAAGAAGGTTTTGAGGGATTTCAATGCCATTGTCTGTATTTTGTTGCAGTCCCTTCATTCTTGCTCAGCTTCACTTCAAACTATGTCAAGAAATTCATTGCAAAACAAGGGACAGATGTTCACAAATACATGCATAGAAAAATACGGAGTGTAGGAGTGGGGGAAACACTAGCAATTTGTTTTCTATTTTGGAGAAAAGAGTTATTTTAAGACACAAGGAAGCCTAATGGATGGGAAAAGGCACTTAGTTATTGAACAGCTTGGAAGCACTGCAAGTGGGTGCCGATTGAGTTGCCATTCTTGATGCTCAACTATTGGCCAGAAAGAGCAGGAACTTATTGGTTGATGGTTCTCTGACAGCTATACTCCTAAAAACACATAAACTTATTCTCTGAGTATCTGAAGGGCTCAGCAAATAGTCAAAGCTTCTTAGATTTATCTTGGATGGATGAGAAGGCTTGGCAGGTGGAAAGGCTGGTCATCAGGAAGGGCACTTGGATGTAACTGTTATATTCAAGTATTTTATATTTTTATATGTTATATTTTTTATATTTGTTTTTTATTCCTTTTACAAGTATTTATTTTAAAAGTGGAGATTTGGATCCATGATCTTTTTCTCCAAGGGGAAAATTATTTGAGGGAGTTCTGCCCAGAAGCACTAACAGAAAGGAAGTAGAATATATATTTTTGTCAATTCCTTCTTTCTCTGCAAATTGTATGATATTCCCTCATAGCTTCGACAAGTGTGAGTAAGCGAGGACTGCATGGATAAAACAGAATCCATAAAAGTTGGTTGTTTCCTTCTTATCTTGCATGCAGACTTCAAAAATATGTCAAAGAGAAATATATTATAGGCTGGTGTTTTGCACTGCCAACTTCCCATTTACAAGAATTCTAATAGAATAAATTTGCATGGGGTAGGAAGTTTAAAGTTTTAAGGGAGGTGCTGACAGCTGCCATGTTGCCTGCTACTTCTCTTTTAGGATGTGTTCCTTTGCATTTCTCAATCAAAATATTTGTGCTTAGTTGGCTCTTACAATCCGACGTAAGCTTGTGTTTGATATTTTTCTAAAAAAAAGATGCACATAAAACTCTGGCTAATCTATATTCTGCATGATGTGAGGACATTGCCAGACTTCTGAAGTAGTGAAAGATTTGAAAAAAGGAGGCCTTTAGACTAAGCATCAATGCACAACATTTTGAGTGGTTGATGGATTGCACTGACCACTATGTTGTGCCCATGAGATGGCTTTTCAAAATGGGTGGGTTTTTCATGACCACAGCTGTAAAAATCTAGGGTCTCACAGAACATCCAATAGCTCCAGGCATAAAATCCATCTGACCTAAGATTTTTTTTTTTAAAAAAAATAAAGATTGGGATGCAGGGTTTTTTAAAGTTTTCAAATAATGTCAGCTTGTCACTTCTCAGAAACTTTCTAATTCTTTCCAGCTGTATATCAATCATCCCATTAACTCTTCTCTCCTGATCCCCCACTAAGTTATCTGGGGATTGGCTTATCCTGAATGAAACATTTTTGGCAAGGCTCAGAGGATAATGTATGCCTTGTAGATAGGCCATGATGTCATGCACACTCACAGCTTTCAGCAAGACTGTTTTACAAAAAAACCCCTTCTTTCCTTGGCACAATTATCTAGCTATTAGAGTGTATTATGCTAAAGACTTCTTATATTTTAAGAGTGATATCACCTTTAATGTCCAGTCGGTGGACCAATTTACACTCACTTCCTTTGACGCTGTGTGAGCTGATTGGGGGCTTGGCTTCTGTAGCTAAGGATAAAGCAACTATTGAAAGGAAAAAGGAGAACAATTGTAGTGAAGTTCACAAGTAAGTGTGACTTAATACTGGGCATTATTGATATTTGAAAAAAGATGTTATACAATATACCCACCTTTGTGTCATCTTTGTGGTTATAGCCTACTTCCATTACATAGTTATCTCATTTGCCCTGTTTTCTTGGTCTGCTTGACCTGACATTAACTCTGACAGCCAATGAGGATAATATCTGACTCCATTCATTGTGCTAAGCCATAATGTGTTTAGCTGGGTTTCAGCTCAATGTGATTTGTACCCCACAACTGTGGCTTAAAAATAATGATTTTGTGGTCAGTGCAATTATAACTTCTTCAATAACCATTGTTAACAAGCCATAGCTTTGCATAAGAAGTTGACTTAGTAATTATTGGACTTGTCCAAGATGTCTGGAACAATGTACAAGAAAAAAGGGTTTTCTCCTTCATTGTGATTACTCAGCAACATATTGGGCCTGAAAATAATAGTTATCTCAAGGGCTTCATTTATATTCTCCTCAAAGTTTTTTTTCTTCAACAAAAGAATGCCAGAAAATAAGTGATGGGGCTTCCTAAAGAATTATGTTTTTCCCAAAACTACATAAAGAGCCCTAAATTTTGATGTGAACTTGAGTTTCAATTCTCTAAATCAGTTTTGATCCTCTTAGTTTTCTTGTTGTTTCACTGTCAGTAAAAGGAATATAAGCAAACTGAAAAATAAAAGCAGGACTGATCTTTCTTCTAGCAGAACATATTCCTGACATGGGTTGTATGAAAACAGGCCTCTTCCTCACTAATGGTTTAATGTTGTTCTTTTAGGCAGCAGAGAACCATAATTTTTATTTCCCAGAATCCTTTCAGTCCTCAGTTTATGTCCCACAGCTACTTCTGGGAAATCAAAATGGCTGCCAGCTTTCAAAAGAGCATTGTTTAATATCAATGCTAGGGGATTAATCAGAAAATATAGTGACAATCATTGATACTTACAAGTTCTTCATCTTACATTACCTTTTCCAATATCACCAAAATATTACTTGTGAATGAAACATTAAAATTGGAGGTGGGAGGACATTTTGGTTTATGCTTCTTGGTTTTCTTTTGTGAGTACATAGCTTCAAGGAGCAAATGGACATAAAATTGCATGCATCATATTCCAGGAGGCATAAGCAGAATTGGGTCAGTGTAGAAGAGATTGTAATGCTATTTCTATCTTTCACCAGGTTAACAACAAAAAGTAAACCAATCAAGAACATCCAGGTTCTTTAAAGTGCTTCATTTGCCAAGTAATCTTTACAACATATTAGGTAATTGGTGAGAGATGAATTTGGTTTAGCTTTGTTTAGAACAATGTTATTCTGAATTCTTTGAAAATGAAATTCTGAAATTTAGAAACTCTTTATGACCATCAAATGCTGAGGAATAATCAAGCAATGAGAGAGAGAGAGAGAGAGAGAGAGAGAGAGAGAGAGAGAGAGAGAGAGAGAGAGAGAGATGATCAATGGTTCATATGCAGTGACTCAACCATTTAGTCAAAAGTTTAAATAGATACACATACCTTTACTTCCTGATCTTTTTAGTGCTTGTTTTACTTGCTTATATTCTGTATGAATTCTGAACCCAATTAAATATTTGGAAAGAGATGAAAATCAACAAACTATGTATGTGTTGAGTCCGTCGCGAAATGGTAAGACACGAGAAGCAGTTGTAGTTCTCAGGAAACCTTTATTCTTCAGTTCAGCTTACATTGGAATATGGCGGCAAAAGCCCACACCTCGCAGCCTCCTTTTATAGGACTTTCCCGGGTCAATGTGTTACTTTTCGCGCGCCAGCACTTGCGCATGCGCACAAGCACTGGCGACAGCCTGTCTGGTCCTGGGCAGCTTGCACCTGCCCTGGACTGCCCGCAATGCCCCGAGCCCGCTTGCAAGGCTCAGGACATAACACCCCTTTTCCCAGGGCTAAAACTACGACCAATGCCAAATAATACACAATCCACTCTTAGTACAATGCTCTGCTCCCCTCCATGTTCGGAGTTCCCCCATTTTCATTGCCTCAGTGTTTCTACCCTTCTACTGGCTCTGTTTAGCCAATAGTGTTATGTAATCCTCTAAGTACTTAGGAGATTTCCTTGCTCTCTGTGACCTCCTAAGCTCTGGGTGCTTGCTAGGTACTCCCTGACTGAGGGGTGACGTGTGCCTGTTCCCTCCATTATGCCTTGGTGATTCCCAAGGACTGTGCTCCAATGCCTGGCCTGCTTGCTTGCCCACCGGGCTCGTCAGGCCAGGGCTTCTTCCAGTGTATGACCTGGTTGTCCCGCCTAGCTGTAGGCTCTCTGGCCCTTCTAAGTGACTGTCACTGTTGGGCGTTTCTGTAGAACCTCCTAGGTCCGTCCAAGACCTGTCAGGATGCTGTCTATCCCCTGAATCCCGTTCTGTCCCCGGGCTTGTGGGGTTTTCAATGCTGTCCCAAAACTCAGTTGTCCCCTGAGTGAAGTCAGAGGTGTTGTAGTCGGGATTTGGTTCCTCGACCACCTCACTGTGTGTTTGCCCCCTTCTAGGGACAGGGTTGAAGTCAGGCCAACTAGGAGGAGTGTGTGCCAGCTCTCTTGCAGGGAATGGATTGTTGGGATGCTCCCGGGTATTCTCTCTGACTGGAGTACTGAGTGATGCGGGTGAAAAGTGATCATGCCCCCGGGGTGACTCCCTGGCTGGAGTAGGCATTGATGCCTGAGTTCTAGTTGGGCTCCATGACTTCCTGTTGGGAGCAATTGCGGAATTTTGGGATGGGCCGTTTGTGGCTCCCTCATTGGTACAGGGCAGCATTCCATGCCCCTCCCTTTGCCCAAAGGGCTCCCCCTCCCCCCTGGAAAAGACCCAGGAGTCTCAGCAGGAAGGTCCCATCTAGGGCGAAGTTGGTCAATGTGCCGACGCAGGACATGACCGTTGTTCAGGGATACCTCGTAGGATAGAGGACCTGTGACCCTGGATATAGATGCGGGGACCCATGTATGACCAGGCCCGTAATTACGAGTCCAAACCGGGGCACCCACAAGTAGTTGCCTAGGTGCCCTGGGGTGTGAGACAGAAGGAGGCAGTCTGTCCGGATGCAACCGGTCAAGCTTGGTAGTCAGTTTGAGCCCCCAACGAAGTTCAGCTGGGCTTCTCCCTGTAGAAGTGGATGGTGTGGTGCGATAAGAAAGGAGGAAGTCAGCCAACCTGTGATGCCAGTCCCCGTAGGTGAGCCTCTTCAAGGCGTCCTTGGTGATGCGAACCATGCGTTCAGCCATACCGTTGGTGGACGGGTGGAAAGGTGCAGAAGTGGCATGACGAATCATGTTAGCCTGCAAGAAAGCTTGGAATTCGGAGGAAGTGAATTGAGGGCCGTTGTCAGACACAATGACGTCTGGGAGCCCATGTGCAGCAAAAATCCCCCTCAGTACCTGAATAGTCTTTGCAGCGGTGGTGGAAGAGACAGGTACAACCTCAAGCCATTTTGAATGGCTGTCAACGAGGACCAAGAAGAATTGACCCTGAAAGGGCCCAGCGTAGTCAATGTGCACCCTAGACCATGGAGACTGTGTTTCCTCCCATCTATGCCCAGGAGCTTGGGGCATTTCAGGCCGTGAATGTTGACAAAGGTGGCAAGCATGCACCTTAGCTTCTATGTCTTTGTCTACCCCTGGCCACCACAAGTGGCTGCGTGCAAGAGCCTTCATACGAACAATGCCAGGATGACCCTCGTGGAGGGAATCTAAGACCCTAGTCCTCATTGAGGTGGGAATGACAACCCTGCTTCCCCAAAGCAGACAACCCTGAGAGTGGACAACTCGTTCCTTTTAGACCAGAAACTCTGAAACTCAGGACTAGGACAGTGCTCAGGCCATCCAGACAAAACCCAAGAAAGGACACGTGAAAGTGTGTGATCTGTGCCTGATTCAGCGGCTACATCCCTGGCATTCAGGGGGGACTCGGGCAAAGCTTGAATGGAGAGAATATTGATGGCTGGTGCGGGGTCAGCCTCTATTACCGGCAGGGGTAATCTACTGAGGCCATCAGCATGGCCCATTTCCTTCCCAGGCTTGTGAATCATATGCAGACAAAAAGATAGACCACCTGAGCATCCTGGGAGAGATGATTTGGGGAGTTTGTTTACGTGTGGTAAACAGTCCCAGCAAAGGCTTATGGTCAGTGAAGACCGTGAATTGCCTACCATATAAAAAATCATGGAATTTTTTAATTCCAGCAACAACAGCTAAGGCCTCCCTGTCTATTTGAGCATAGTTGCGCTCAGTTGCAGACAATGTCCTGGAGTAATATGCAACAGGAACCTGAGTTCCATCAGACCTGAGGTGGCTCAGTACAGCACCCACCCCATAAGGGGAAGCATCACAAGCGATGCACACAGGAAGGGACTCATTGATGTGTGCAAGTACACTGTTAGAAGTGAGTAAGGCCTTGACCTCATTGAAACTAGCCTCATGTGTTTGTGACCACTGCCACACTGCCTGTTTATCTAATAGCCTGTGAAGAGGCTCAGCTACACTAGCCTTATGTGGAAGAAAGGAATTGTAGAAATTCAGAAGGCCCAGAAAAGCCTGCAGTTCGGCCTTAGACTTTGGCCTGGGGGCTTGCATAATGGCTTTTAGTTTGGATTCAGCAGGATGAATCCCAGCAGCATCAATTTTGAACCCCAGAAACTCAGTAGAAGGTACCCCAATTTTACATTTGTCCTTCTTGAGTTTGAGTCCGGTTTTCCTGAACCTTAACAGGACAGCCCTTAGCCTTTCAGCTAGAATGTGTGTGGAGTCTCCTGCAATTAAAACATCATCAAAATAGGGGCAAACCCCTGGTATACCTCGTAGTGTGTTTTCCATTACGCTTTGGAAAATCCCAGGAGCGACATTTACTCCAAATTGAAGTCTCTTTACCTTGAAAGCCCCTCTGTGGGTCACAATAGTCTGAGCTATAGCAGCGTCATCATCAACAGGCAGCTGTTGATATGTTTGAGCTAGGTCAAGCTTTGCAAAAATGCGCCCCCCCTTGAGGGAGGCCAGGATATGACTGACCACAGGAACAGGATAGGCGTGTTGCTGCAATGCCTTATTTAGAGTGCATTTGTAATCAGCACAGATGCGAATATCCCCATTTGCCTTAAGAGGCGTGACAATGGGGGTCTCCCATGGACTGGAGTCAACAGGTTCTAGAATTCCTTGTTGGATCAGTTTGTCCAACTCAGTGTCAATTTTACTCTTTAAAGCAAAAGGGACCCTTCTTGCTTTAATTCTAATGGGAGTGACCATGGGGTCTAACTTAAATGACACAGGGGGTCCTTTGTATGTGCCCAGCTGGGGGCTGAAAACGTCTGCAAATTCTTTGCAGACTTCCTGTAGGTCGAGTGTTTGTACGCTGTTGAGCCCTGTGATGTGTATTCCCAAGGCCTCAAACCAATTGAGTCCTATGAGACTCGTTCGTTCACCCTCTACTACTAGTAGGTCTAGTGGACCCTCAAAATCCTTATACTGTACGTTAAGGGTGGCCTCCCCCTTAACACACACTCTGGAGTTTTGAAAATCCGTTAGCACAATGTCAGAAGGCCTCAACTTGGCCTGGGTTCCACTGCCGGAACAAATCTTCCTAAATGTGTGCATAGAAATGATCGAAAGTGCAGACCCCGTGTCCAGTTCCATAGTTAATGGAACCCCTTGTAGCTTCACCTTAAGTGACAGCTTTTTCTTAATGGGCTTGTGTGTGCCTGTCCTGTAGATGCTTCTTCGCGAAGCACAAAACCCCACCCTATTCTGGCTGGGGACCCTGGTACCTTTCAGGCGCAATTCTTCCTGAGGTTGTACCTTCTGACGGCCCAGGCACACAGCTGCAATGTGTCCTTGTTTTCCGCACGCCCGCAGATAGCGGAGCAGAACTTGCAGTCGGCTCTCTTGTGGCGACCTCCACAACTGATGCACTAGGGGAGAGCTGAAGAGCTTCCTCTTGGTTTTCCTTCCTTTGTGGGGTGGAGACGGTCCACTTCCTCGTCCGGATCCTCCTCGGAGTTTCTTTGGACTTCTTCCTGGTGCACGGATGCAGCATCTGGACTATTTCTGATCGGCCACATGTTCTTGATGGCGCCGCCTGCTGCTTCTTCTGCGGTGACCTCTCTCAAGGCATCTTGGAAAGACAAGTCCTCCTTGATGAAAAGTCTCTGTTGCAACTCTCGATGCCTTAGCCCGCACACAAATCGGTCCCTCAGTCGTTCTTCGAGGTCCTTGAACTCGCAATGTTTGGCGGCTTTCCTCAGTGCGGTGATGTACTCCTTGGCTGATTCTCCGGGTCGTTGATCCCTCTGCTTGAAGGTGTGGCGCCACGCGATGATGGACATCTTAGGTTGGAAGTGCTCCTTCAGTAACTTTTTTAGATCTGCGTAGCTGACAGACTCTAAAGGAACAGGTGCTGCGAGGTTCTCAGCGATTTCAAATGCGTCTTGACCGCGAACGCACAGCAGGGTGGCAGCCTTCAAGCTCTCTTCCCTCACCTGGTTCACTTTGAGGTAGTTTTCCACCCTGGCTGCATAGGACTACCACCTCTCTGGGTGTAAGACGTCGAATTCCAAAAGCCT
This sequence comes from Crotalus tigris, assembly GCF_016545835.1. NCBI lineage: Eukaryota > Metazoa > Chordata > Lepidosauria > Squamata > Viperidae > Crotalus > Crotalus tigris. Next base: position 1,322,423 of record NW_024096609.1, on the reverse strand, counting down.
TCCAATCTTCGCCATTTCGTATCAGGAAGGGTCTATCAGCCAGCCTACCCCCGAATGCATGCTGGATTGGCGGGTAGCTGCCGAGTCAACGCCGTTCCTGCCGCTCCGGACTCACTCGGGTAAGCTTACACCTTCTCTTTTCCGATGTAAGGCAATCCCACCTTCGTCGCCAGTGTTGAGTCCGTCGCGAAATGGTAAGACACGAGAAGCAGTTGTAGTTCTCAGGAAACCTTTATTCTTCAGTTCAGCTTACATTGGAATATGGCGGCAAAAGCCCACACCTCGCAGCCTCCTTTTATAGGACTTTCCCGGGTCAATGTGTTATTTTTCGCGCGCCAGCACTTGCGCATGCACACAAGCACTGGCGACAGCCTGTCTGGTCCCGGGCAGCTTGCACCTACCCGGGACCGCCTGCAACACCCCGAGCCCGCTTGCAAGGCTCAGGACATAACAGTATGTATTCTTACTTCTTGAAGTTTGCAGTTGTACTCTGGTGGAAATTGTCCTGGTGGGTCCCCTCCTGATTCCTATATTCAGCACAGTATCTTTGGAATTACTGACCTAAGGGATAATCAGTATCTATTATTATTTTCTCCATGTGGGCAAGGGGCTGCTGTGCTCAGATCCAGGTAAAGACACTTCATTAGTCATTTGCCCATTGGAATGACTCCTTCCCAGTGCTTCAAAATGCCAGGATAAGGAGCCAACAGACATTTTAAATTGTTTGGGAAGTCAGCTTTGTCCAATCTCCAAACTGTGTTTATGAAATGGATGGGTACCAGCAGAAATGGCAGAGGGATATATACAAAATTCCAAGTTGACCCATTTTTTTTCAACCAAGTTACTTAGCTGTTTTCTCTTTCCAAAAGATTGGGAAGTGAGAAATGCACAGACAGACATTCTGCCAAATTCTGAAGCTTAGTACCATAGACTTATCAACCAAGTGAGTTGTATACGGAATATACAATATACAGTGTCCCCATATTTTTTATACCATTCCGGTTGTCTGAAAAACATTGATAAAAGTTGGAAAAGGAACTTGATCATTAGGGGAATTTAATTTCCATTTACAGCCTACCCCAGTCTCAATCAACTTCATTTTGCAGCATAGCTCTAACCCAGGGGTCTTCAAACTCGGCCCTTTTATGACTTGTGGACTTCAACTCCCAGAATTCCTCAGCCAGGCACACTAACCCTAACCCTGCTCTAACCTCATTTTCGAATCTATAGTGCAGTGTTACTATTTGATTCAGACATTTTCAGGCACTTTTGGGGCAAGAACAAGTAATGCCAATTGGAACCACAACTTCTGTCACTAAGCATTGTGATCATTAGGTGAGTCATGTCCAATTGTATGACCTTTTTTGCCACAATTATTGAGCAAATCAATAATTGACTTGGTCCTTAAAGGAATTTGTCTTCCTCCTCCCTTGACTTGTTGGAAGGCCCCTGGAAAGATTGAAAATGGCAATCATGTGACCCCAGAACATTGTATCCCTCATAAATACATGCCAGTTGTCAAGAGCTCAAATTTTTATCATGTGACAATGGAGAGGCTGAGCAGTGATGCGTCAGCCAGTCATAAGTCACTTTTGTCAGTGTTGTTGTTGTAACTATGAAAGGTTGTTTAATGAATGGCACTAAGTCAAGGACTACCATACTATTGGATCAAGATAAATTGCTTGTAAGCTACTTCAAAGGTCTTCTTCAACCACATAATAAGTTAAAGCCCTGTGAATTTTTTGAACAAAGGTGTAGCATGGAATGCTGATTAACACATTGGATTTAAGCAGAGGAGGTCTGTTTTGCCCTGTGGCCATTTGGGTAAAGCAGTCACTTTCTTTCAATCTAATGGCTTAGAGCAGGGGTAGGCAACCTTCGCTTTTTTATGACTAATGGACTTCAACTCCCAGAATTCCTGAGCCAGCCATGCTGGCTCAGGAATTCTGGGAGTTGAAGTCCACGAGTCATAAAAGAGCCAAGGTGGCCTACCCCTGGCTTAGAGTAAGGGGGAGGTCCAATGGGCAGTGCCTGGACCTTCTGCATGAAGATGATGAGAATTCATTCAGGGTCTATTATAGTTACGCAATCTCCTGATACACTTTTTCCATTCAGGGGTCCCATTAGGTATGTTGGGCAACAATTCTCAGCATTCACAGCTGGTAATTGTGTTACTGAGGGGTGATGGGAAATTTAAAGCAAGATGTTCCAGTGTGATGGAGTGTAATACTCCAGATGCATTCCAGACAAATAAGAGGTAGTTCAGTTCAGATATTTTATATGAGAGAAAGAGGGTGAAGACAGCCCCTCCCTAACAGTTCTCAGAGTATATGCTTGATGCAGATAGCAGAGTGCTTCAGTTTGGGCAAAATTATGTCTGTAGGCATGGAACAATAAAGAAATCTGCTTGGAAGAATTGCCATGTCTCTTTTTTTTAAGTTTTGGGGCCCTGACATTGGCAAGAATTGCAGGTTGAGGTGGTTTATCCTTTCACTCTTCATAATCATCCTAGCTTCCAGTAATAACAAAGGTAATGATCCACAACCTGATCAAAGTGATTATATATAATGACCTCTACCTCTATTGTGGCAAAACTATAATATAATTAAAACCAAATATTTATAAAGTGAGTTCTGTTACAAATTGAATTTTAAAAAATTCCCCTTCCCTTCCCTCTCCTCTCAGATCTTCCTGCAGGCATCCATACAACAATTTCCAAGAGGTGATTGTTCCTGCACAACTGCAAGTGTCCCCATCCCAGATAAGTGACACCACCATTGATCTCACTTCTGCCACCTGCCCTCATACAACTGCAACTTCCACTGGCGGCAATAGGTGTTTGATTTTCAAACAAAACATTCAGGCCAGAAGCTGATCAGACCACAAGCAAAAAAGGAGCATCAGTCTTGACAAAACATCCTTCCCGCCCCTCCAAATCCAGATATGACTTTGGACTTTCTCAAAGAACACACATTAAAAATCAAGCACAAATGGAAAACTGAGAGTATAGCCAGCTTTCCCCATCTGGCTGGGCTCATAAATTGCAACTGATTCCAGAATGCAACAAGATTATATTACCACTGTAAATATGTTGAACAAACAAACTTACATTTTGGGCAGAGAGCTTCTCTGGTTGTTAACATTCTTTATTTTGGATTTTTTTTCCAAAATAACTGAAAACATTAAACTCTGTTTGGTTTCCTGATCTAGCAGTATCAGACCTGTCAAACATATTGAAGCATATGGATGGGGTAAACAGTGAATCACCAACTGAGAAGGCCAAATTGTGAAAAATCTCCATTTAGGGAATGGTTACTGTAGTTTTGTAGTTCTCTCTCAAGCTGTACAATGGATATGGACAGATACTATTATTTAAAAAATGAATGGCTACAACTTTAAATCAAGGAAGACTTTGAGGACAACATTTCTAAAATATGAATTAGTCCCTGTAGCAAGAAAACAATCATTTTATATCTGAGGCAGCTGAACAAAGAAAGGTTTCAAAAACCAATCAGAGACAATCCTACTTATATCTTGCAAGAACACTACTTCAGAAATATGTTTTAAAAACAGAGTACTGTCACTCAAATGTGACTTTCAGTGGCATGATACTAAATCAATTTTTTAAAGTGGCTGATCATTTTAAATGACTGAAAATATTTTTTTTCAAAATGACTGATTATGTGAAATGATTGCAAACAACCTCCCAATTTTATGGGGTGGTATTTGTCTCTCTCCACTATTACTGAATTGCACTCTCTAGCTTTTCTATATCCTAATGCAAGAGGTTGAAAATTCAATAAAGAATATCTTGGAACTTTAGCGGCTTCAGGTTCCCCCCCCTTCTATTTGAAAAATGGTAAACTGACCTATTTCTCCCATAATAAACAGAAACACTTAATTTAGGAATGGCAATTTAACATTTAGGTGGAAGATGCTAAAGGGAGTAAGGTTTGACCAAATTGAAGGCAAGCATTTGGAATGAATTTCATCTGAAACCTATTTTCAAGGTTGGTCATATTATTGACCTAAAGTCCTAACAGGTGAACAATCCTCCATTCTTTCAAATAAGAAAAAGAGCAGTGTGGGCCAGATTAAATAATATGCTTATAGCACAAGCCAGAAATTGTACAATGAATTCTGTAGTGGGAAGACCACATTACCTGATGCAGAGAGTCACTGTAGTGATTGCTTGAAATGGAAGGAAACCTTAACATATTGCTAGTCTCAATATTTCACTGCTCCCAAACATGGATATTATTAGAGTATCAGATGGGGAGAAGAAAAAATTAAACCTAAAAGGTGAAGGTGGCAAATGAAATTTTGCCTTATGTTTGATTGGCAGGAGTTCACCTTTGAAGGAGCTTGCCTTCCTTTTTTAGTTTTAGACATTCATCAAAGGTAAGTTTGAAATGTAAGGTATGAAAAGTGCTCAGAAGTCCAGTTAGAATCTCTTAGTGTAAGTTGTTGCAAGATTTAATTTTAATTCCGTTGCCAATGGATTCAAAAGTGGGGCCAAGTTCTGGATGGATCTCTTTTCTTCCTCCCTGCTCCTTTTTTAAAATTTGGCAGAGTAGTAGCTATGACTAATAAGAGATGTGCAAAAGAGCCTTTGGGAAGAAATGCAGTGCAATCTCATGTTCTGTCACAATAGGCCTGTTCCTGTTCATTGCAGAGCTGTTAAGTTAGAGCAAAGTTTGGCAAGGGTTTTGCATTGGGCCTTGGTCCCCTTATGATGGCTTGCTCTTTGAACCTAATGATGTCATCTTAAAAAATGCCTTTTAAAAAATATGATTAGCGGCAGGTACAGCCTGGCCTTTATCTCCCTTTTCCTTGTTCCACTGTTTGGTTATGTCCTCTAGTCGTGGAGTCTCACACATACAGGATTCATGGTCCAGCTCTAAAGGCCACGTTGCTTCCTCAGAGGCCAACTCACAAGTAGCCCAAGAAACCAGAAAGCCTCCATCAGAAAGTAAGGACAAATCTCTGGGAGATTTGGGATATGTAAAAATAACGTTGGGGAACAGAAGACCCACAGTCAGATAAAAGTAATCCCAGGCTTGAGCAGAAATGTAATTTGACAAAACTTGAGACTTGACCCTGCCTAATTATAAGGAGGAGGGAGACACATTCAAACTTGCAAGATTCTGTTATTGTAAGCTTATAATAAAAGTAGCACTAGCACTGATGACTTTGTTTTCCTTGTCTGATCTACCTTGAAGGGCTGACATCAACCTTACAACTGTTAGCCAACTGTAACTGTTGTCGCAATACAAGCGTGTGTAGTGTTTTAGAAATTTTTGACAGTAACTTTGAATTAAACCTGTGGAGACATGAGCTTTTAAAAACTGCGTGTTGTGGGAGATACAGAATATTTGTAAATCATGCTGTTTTTAAGGTATGAACATTTGGGATTGTTCTGGTTTTGATTTGTCTGTAAGCTAAAGATAACACCATTGTCATTTGTAGATGACCTTTGAAAAGGCTGACATTTATAAAGACTTGTTGTAAACTATGCACCAAACCTATTTTCCTGTTTTCATTTGTGAGACTTCCAGACAATCAATTATTCCTTTTCTAGCAGGCAACGTGGTCTCCATCCTAACCTGCACACTTACCAAATGTTCTTTCTTATTGTCTGTCACATTCTGTTAAAATTGATCAGATGATTGTTTTGTTTTATGTTTGGGGAAGGGACATTACACCCTTAGCTTTTGTTTTATAAAATACATATATTTGAATTTTCCTGAGTATTTGACCCCTCTCTTGGAAGTGCATGTTGTGTGTTTTGGGGGGGCAGTGGTGGGACTCAAATATGTGAACAACCAGTTTTCTGTGTGGATGCCACTTCTGGAAGTCCATTCTGGGCCTGGACAACAAAAAATTAGCTACCAGTTCTGCTAAACTGGTGCGAACTGGCTGAATCCTGCCACTGAGAGGGGAGGGGAGCATTTCTGTTGTCATCTGCCATTCAGGTTGTGTTAGGGGAACAGATAAGAAAACAATATGCAGTTTCACAAGGAATCTCTTTTATTTGTAACACAGGCTCTATTTAATACTTTAATCAGCCATTCCCCCCACCCATGTATAACATGACAGTCCCTTGGATATGTAGAATTCTTCAGTATTTCCATCATTTTTATATTTCCTTTCCTAATTGTTATTTTGTTTTATTTATTCATAAAAGGAACAAGTCTAAACATCAGCAATATGGAGACAGAAGGGAGAGAAAAGAGCCTGAGAAATTACTACAGTGGGACATGTGCCAAATTGGAAACAAATAGGTTTTATAACATAAAGGAGCTATTTCTCACTCACTCTGATCCATTTTCCATTTGAACAAAATAAATAAATAGATGATGCTATAAAAATGATCGCACACAAATTCTCTTAAAAAGAATTTCTTGAACTGGTGTGGTGTTTTGAAAAAGCTTCTACATCTGTGAAATCTGACTGGCTCTGTTTTTTCAATTATGTAATGTGTTATTAATAACAGCTACCAAATAATTTATATTAGTCCACTGATGTTTCAGTCTATGTCAGTGCCAGGGGCAAAGAGAACAACATAGCTTTGTTACTCCATCTGAATGACACCAATAACTAAAGCATCCTTTCTTTCAGGTAGTTTAACATTTGGACTGAACATTCCAGATACCAATTTTCTAATTAAAGGCCAGCTGTCCTGCTTCCAAAGATGCAAAATGCATGGGTAGGTTAAATAAACATTGGATTTAATCCAGCTTTACTGGTTCTGGCTGGGAGGGCAAATTCCCACCCACATGAAAAGTTGCATCTCAATGTCTCAACGTGGCTCAGCTGGACTCTGTATTGCCCACAGCAATTAAAGAGATTATTTCTCTTGCTTGCATTTGGATTCTAATAATTTAAAGCATGTGCTATATATATTATCAGACCAACAAATATTTAGCATGCTCTATGAGCAGTCTTTTTAGATGTGCCAAACATAAGCTGGAGCACTAGTTATAGATTTTCCTAAAGGAACAAAAATGAAGTGACCACAAAAAATCTAGACAGATTACTGCAGCAGATACTTCATAAACACTTTACAAAAAGTCTGAAGTTTTCAGCTGGAACTAAATGCTAGCCTCACTTTAAAGCAGGCATCAAAGATCAGCCCACATCTCTCTCCTCCGGCTGTAGCATTCCTAAGGTTAGAATAAGATATTGACCTTTAAAGTTTTAGGAAACATTTCACTACCTAAACTCAATTCCAAAAGCTCACCTCTTGGTTTGACCCTTGTCTAAAATCAGTTTAGACAAAAAATGGCAGCTGAATGAAGGAAACTTCTTGGGATGGTAGTTTTTTCTGTTGACTTTGGTTTTCAGGGTAGCTAACATTCATGGGTGCTTACAGACAGTTTCATTGGCTGCTACTTTTATGAATCCTTATTTGGATTTCAGAGGTTTCCTACTGCTTTTTACTGCAGGTTTTCCTGCTATTTTGAGTTTGCTTGAGAAGGCAAGGCACAAATGAAACAAATATATTTGCCACTGAGTCGTGTATTGATGGTTGTGATGTTCTAGATTATTATTATTTTGTTAAAGCCAGCATACATTACTCTTCTTTTCATTCACTGTGTTATTAATGTTATTTTGTTTTCTTTTGTGCCCTCCTGGTTTGTTGATCACAGACAGGTGATTGTCAGAATTGAATCCATTCATACAGTCCCAAAATCTGGAGAAGACCTACTCCAAAGGCCTCATCTCCTTGTGGAGGTCTGTGTGGCATACATTAGATGGCTGGCCTTCTCAATAGAAATTCTCACTTTCTCGCACACTCTTCCCTTAGAACAGTGGTTCTCAAACTGTGGGTCGGGGCCCCATTTGGGGTCGAACGACCATTTCACAGGGGTCCCCAAACAAGGCTGTCCGCCATTTTTTTCCCTTTTTCTTTGGCCACGCTCCTGGCACCCAGTGATGTATAAGTGGTTGGGGGTCACTACAACACAGAGAAATGTATTATGGGGTCGCGGCATTAGAAAGGTTGAGAACCACTGCCTTAGAAGTACCTGCAGTATTTTGGAAAAAGGTTAAATCCCTTTTCTGTTCTTTCAATGCTCTTTGATTTCAACTAACAATGGCCACCTCTCTTGAGTTTTCTTTAGTGTTCATCTTTTTTGGGGGAGGAGGGTTTATAATTAAACAACCACCAATGAATTATTCAGTGGCAAATATATTTCACTCATGCCTTGTCTTCTCCAGCAGATTCAAAACCTTTTACCTTGCTCTGATTTACTTTATTAGTTTTAATGTGCAAAACCAAACAATTGTGCCCAATAAATAATCTGTGGTTTTGTCATTCAGGGTAAATGTGTGATGCAAATAAAGCCCCTAGCAAGCTGTATGGTCAAAAGAGCATGAATCTGAGAACCAACATTGTTAGCTCTTTTTTCCTCCTTTGGTATCAATGAGCTTGGGGGGGAGAGGGGGCTTCTTCATTGGATATCACTTTGTAATTTCTAGTACTGTAGGGAGTTACAGCCCCTTCAATGGCACTTGAGCTTCCTGTATTCACACTGAAGTGCCACATGCATCAAAGCACCCATTGTGGCATCCACTTGCAAACACTGGATATACACCCTGGGCCACCCTGCAGGAGTTGCTCATGCCTGTATTAGTTATAAGGAAAGCATGCCAAGCTCCTGGTTCAAGTCACACTTTGCTGCAGATTGCCACAAGGGAGAAAGGGAACAAGCCACATTTCTGCAGCATCAGACAAATGTCAGCATTTGACTCCCAGCCGCTGCATTTTGCAGAGGGAATTTTCTTTTAATTGAGTCAACTATTGTTTACTCAGTGTCACCTCTTCCTTCTCTTTTAAGTATATAACCCACTTTAATTAAGAGGGATAAAACCAAGATATTTTATCTTGCCAAGGAGGCAGGCATGAAACACAGCTGGGATGGCTTGCCTTAATACTATACCACACAGCTTAGGGATAATCAACTGCCATCAGTCAACCTCACTTTACACAATATCCAATGGATGGCTGGTAGGCAGGCTAAAAATAGCTTGACGATGACGACCCCTCTGGGCTGCACTCAAGCTAGCTTCTGGGACATTTATTCTGGTTCAACCTCCCTGAAACATAAAGCCATGGCAAAAAGCCTAAGGTTTGGCAGACAAAATAAATTTGGGACCTTCTGGAGACCAAGATGGGCCTTTGCTAATGTCCAAATAAAGTGTCAGGAATGATGACAGCCAAGCAGGAAGCATTGGTTGAAATTCAGCTGTTACAGGCGAGTCACAAGGAAAAGAAAGTTTGTATTTCTTTCAGATTATAATCATGAGAGTCACCCCAGCCTGCAATATCCAGAGGGCTCGTGGTAGATGTAACAGCAATTTTACAAAGTTGTTTTTGAAGGTGACAGACTTTGAGCAATAACAAATAAAGCTGTATAAATCAGGAAGCAGCACAAAATGCCACTGGCAGTGTTAAGTTCCGCTTTTCAATCAAGGGCTCCTCAACTATCTATGGCATGTAAGTCATGTTTGTATTAGCCGATGACACTCTGCAATAGCTCCACTTTTCAAGTGATGCCAAAGAGGCTGTGAAAAACCTGGATCATGGTCTGGATTTAGCAATGACTTGGATGGGAGGGTTAGGGTGGATGGAATCTCAATCCAGATAAGGCAGAGCTCATGATGGTGGATGGGCATTTGACTTTGGATATGCCATGCAGTTTGTTCAAGGTCAACTTCTGAAGAATCAGAAATGCAGCCTAAACTTCATTCAGCGCTGACATTTTTTTTGTTCTAGAGCTGGCTGTGTTCAGATGTGGCTTTAGCCAATTTGATTTCTACTCCACTTGCTTCTTCCCTGGAAAGAATGGATTGGGCCACCAGAAAAGCTGAACTTTTTTTTTTTTTTTTTTTTTACATCTTGGCATTCCTGCAACATATTCTCTAGGGAACTGCCTTTGACCAACATTCAGAAACTGCAAAGTGCAAGAAATATTCCAATTAGAAAGCTTTCTGTTCAATGAATGCTAGTCTTACATCACTTTAACAGACTCAATTCAGGATGTTTGGGATTATTTATGAATCCCTAAACAAATTGTACAAGATGACCTCTCTACTGCATAGCTGATTTCACTAAATTTCCTAAGGAGGGAGACTAAGATCCTTTTTGTGACAGTACCCTAATTATAGAAACACACACACACACACACACACACACACACACATCATAGATTAGATTAGCACCTTCAATGTTTAGGTTGTAGCAGGTGGTAAAGTGAGTATTTAGCATCTAGAATTTTCTAGTGGCCAATGTGTGGATTAAAATTGAGTTTCTTCTTTTGGAAGTCACATTTCTCTGCCTTTAATTTTGTATTGATCTTGTTCACATTCTTTTCATGTTTGTTCTGTGTAGTTCTTTTATTGTCTTAAACTGATCTCTAAAGATCGTAACTAATTTATTAAATTTACTCTTGATCTGATCCCATTTGTGTATGCAATGCCTCTTGCTACAGCTGCTGCCACCCTTTTTTGTTTTTCTTTCTTTATAACTACCTCCATATCTCTAATAGCCAAATTTTATTATTTGGGATAAATGGCAAGTAAAGCCATGATTTCAACTTGGGAAAAATATCTATAATTGTTACGCTTTGATGATTTCTGCTATTGTTGCTGTTACTTATCTGCTTACCTATCCCATATTAATTTGGAACAAAGGCTCCTTGGGGCATGGCTAAAGCCAATGTCTCTTAAAGTCCAGTTAGGAAAATCTTGGGCAAGATCCAACCATCCTTGAAAGTGGCACTGACTCTTGAATTTTTGGCTTCAATATGCTGTTTGTCTGCAAATAGGCATGTAATATAGAGGAACTGAACCAAAATTAAATTGGAAAGACTATCCATCTAAGCTTATAGGGCTTGGACACCCACAGAGGCAAAGTATTTGTGCTTTTGTCTCTTTGCATCCAAAAATAATTTAAAGAAGAACTGGACAGTTTCTTCTCTCCATGAGAATGCCAACTTGATTCAAAGGGCATTCTCCACAAACAAGGAGGGACCATTATTTCTGGCAGTCGAAATAAGATTTTCATGTGTAAATTGCATGTTTACATCCAGTGTCAGCTCCTTGGCCAGCTTTGTCCCTATATCATCCATATCTTTCCATTGCCAATCAATGGAAATCATTAACAGAGAGCTGGAGGTGGGGCAAGGGATGAGACAAGCAATCCTCTTTGGACTCATGATTAGAGATGTTCCTAGTGTTTGAGCTCATTCTTGGCTATGTGTCTTAGAAACAGAGAAAATATAAAGGAGCAATAGACTGATTGGCTGCTACCCATTGGTGGCTGAATGCTGACACAATTGTATATGATCAAAGAACAACACTTTGGACTTCTTTAAGACCTTGTCTCCATTTACCTTGGTAATTCCAATGCAGCCATAATCTCATGACACAGTCACCTCTTCTCCCCAGCACCTTTGTTAAATTGCTTTACCTTGCCATTCTTTTATTAGAATAAAACGCTTAAATCCAAGTCTGTGCCACTACAATATCAAGACATGTAAAATCTCTCAAGCTTTCCTACACATTATCTTGAAAGCAGGATTGTGAGCATGACCAGAGGTTTTTGGGGGGACGTGCTGGGAAATGCAGACACCAGTTCTTATATTCTCATTACTCATGTCTGGAGTGGCACCTAAGCCCAGCAAGTAAATAATTGCCCTCCAGAGCAGCCACTGTATTTCAACATTTCCCCATCCCATTATCCCTTTCCATCTACACTCTTCCTCCTCCTAATTGTTGAAATCAACATATCTCCAAGACTTCAGGCTTCCAAACAGGTAGAGAAAAAGAATGGGGCAGGGAGGTGAAGAGGTGTACTATTTGAGAGGCTTTAACTTTAGATCCAGCAGTCCAACTCTTCTTCACTGCAGCATTCTGAAAATAACGGGAAAGGTTAACCTACGCTTTGATTGAATGGTTGCAAATTGCAATGTATCTGTCAGTTTCAGTAACTCCTTCTTCCCCAGTCAAGTAACTGTTTGTTTTAGTTATCCATCCTTGTAGGACTTAGCTACTTGGACAAGCATGGGGAAGTCTGTCTCCCTCCCCTCTGAGGCTCTAACTGCTCCAGTGTCTCGTCTGCCTGTGTCTGATTATGTTATCTAAATTAGAATCTCTTGGCAATGCAAGCAGTTAATTTTATCTTAAAAACTGTATACACAGATTTACAACTAGGAGCCACCTCCCCATATGTTTCTGCATTTCACATTACTTTACAATTTGCTAAATGTCCAAGTGGGATGTGGGAGGAGAGGCAAACAACCCAGCCTAGAGAAGCCCAGGCACAATCCTGAGATTATGGAATTTCACTAACACAGTAGCAGAGAAATGATTACATTAATGAAAGACTGAACAGTTTGGAAGCTAGGTAGAATCTTTCTTCTTCTTCTTCTTCTTCTTCTTCTTCTTCTTCTTCTTCTTCTTCTTCTTCTTCTTCTTCTTCTTCTTCTTCTTCTTCTTCTTCTTCTTCTTCCTCCCTTCCTCCCCTCTTTCTCCTCCTATGACAAGATAGAATGCCAATCCTACAGTATGGACAGAACAGTAACATAATTAAAGCCAGATAAAGATGACTTATTTTCAGCTCAGTTTCTGTTATGTAATCCATGAAGGATGTTTTGATTTGGTTTGGTTTGCTTTTGCAGTATTACAGAAGTGGTTTTCCTTTGGGGAGGATTTTTTTTTTTTTTTTTTTAAATCCCCATCTCACTGAAAGCTCTAGAATTCACAAGAGTTTTTCATGAAAATATAAATCAGGGCAATAGGAATCTCATGAGCAAATTGTGCAGTTACTTAAGAGGTTTGGAAGACCACCTTTGTGATGTAAATACTCATTTCTTTCTCATCATATTGTATATGATGCATATGATTCAGAGACATGGATCAAACTTGATGATACACTAAACTGATACATTCTGATCAAATCCATAGCTCATGGGGACAGGAAGGGGCAATTAATTCTTCCATTAAGTCTTTCCAGTGAAAATTACTCTTCACCTAAGATGTTTGTCAACTCTACACTGAGCATGGCTGCAGCCATTTTTTCTTCTCTTTCTAGGTTGCCACATAGAATGGAGGGAGGAGGGCTTGCCCAGGTGCTTCTTTAGTCAAAATAATCTTCTGTCCTGTGGGAACCAAGATCATCGGCTGCTCCCGAGATTAGGGACTGGGAGTTGCATAAAAAGCCCATCAAATAACTATACTGGAGAACGTAGTTGCTTGCGTGTTTTGTACATTTAACTTTGTAGTTTGGCAATTGTTACTTGTGTATTCAGACTTGGTTTCACTTTTGGCCATGTGGATACTTTGTAACTAATAAACATGTTTTTTGAGGAGTTCTTTCAAGCCTCTGAGTTCTGCTTTATTCGTCTCTGTCTGTCGGAACCATGACAATGTTATATATGTATTATGGGGATGTAGCAATTCTTGTTTCCCTTGGTGGGTAACTTCCTACACTTATTCTGGCAATGCTGTTATGGGTTACATGTTCCTAGCTCCTTGGCCAAACAATTTTTCATAAGATAGCATAAATAAAATTAATATGAGTATAATAATACTGCACCTAAAATTAAGCACAGAAGTTACCTTGCCATCATGTATCTCAATAATGTATATAATCTGCCTTTCTAAATAAAACAATGATTTTCTTCAATAAAAATAGTGACAGTTGCAAGTCACTGCTTTTTTTTAATTTCCCTCTTCCTCACTCTATTCCCCTTTCCTTTCCCCTTACCTTCTTTCCTAATGTCTTTATTTTTATTCGTATTTTATATTAAAAAAATTGTTATAAAAATAGTTATTTTCATGCAGAAAAGCCTCCCATAGTGCCTGAGAACCATGTAGGATATGAACACAAAAGGCAATTGGGGAATGTATTATCCCAGAAAGAAAGTCAGTTTGGTCTAGTGGTTGAAGCATCAGGCTAGAAACCAGGAGATTGGGAGTTCTAGTCCCTCCTCTGGCACGAAACTAGCTAGGTGAGTTTGGGCCAGTCATTTGGGTGAGAAGGCATAGGCAAACTGCTCCTGAAATGTCACCTGGAAAACTCTAGGGATTTGTCTAGCCAGTTGCCAGGAGTCAAAGCTAACTTGAAAACACATTAAAACTCTCAGATGAGTTGCAAAGAATGGTTTGTGGAAACTAATTTTTTTTCAAGTCTTCAGCTTCAAAAAGGTGTCATCTTTTCACTCTGAGACCTTGGAGAAGACATGATCTCCTATCTGTATTCCCAGTAAAATAAAATACTGTGGGATAACCGTGTGGATGAAGATTTATCCTAATTCTCCTAGGCCACTTCTCTCTACTTACACTTCAAAAATGCTCATGGGACACAGTCACAAAATGACCATTGATCTTCTTGGGTATAAAGTGGGACTGGATATGCACATCCATTTCTGCCTCTCATATATCCATGCCAATTCTTCTGCACAGGTCTCCCCGCCTCCAGGCCAGTCTAATATTGGAGTCTTTGGGGAAATGCAATCAGTCAGGAAGGAAAATAAATAGAAAGTTGTAAGAAGAGGCACTTCCCAGACAAAGTCCAGGCCAAGCTTAATTCAACCATGGAGAAGGAGGGACTGAATACCTTTTCTGATAGCGATTTAATAGACACATTATGCAGGAACCTGGTATAAATATTCTCAACACTGAAACCATTCCAACTCATCTCCAGCCCCACACACATTATTATCATCTTGATTTACAGCTGTCTGGATTTCACTTGACATGACAGTATTTTATCAGCTCAGGGAACTCATGTAGATAAATGGCTCAGCCTCAGAGAGGTAAACACATGTCAGCCCATGACAATTATTTCTTTCATTAAGGATGAAAATGATGAATGTGATCCCAATGGTTCAGCTTTGGGGTTAGGGACAAGTAATTTTTTTATCACCTAGGTAGGAGAAACCAGATCAGTGTAAATTTTAAGATGCCTCTCTGTGTAGCACTGTTTACTCTATTCTGATGGTAAGGACCCAGAGAATATGTAGATGGCTACATACTTCATAGTAAATCATTATCTGATTTGCTGGGTTCTGCTTTAGTTGTTTCTGTGAACTCAGATAGTGTAATCTGAACAAACCAACCATCATCCATAACTATGATTAATCCAAACATTGTTCAATGCAGTATGTGGACTCAATTCAGTGACTCAACAATGGAATTAGCCTACGAAAAGTAGTGGCTACTATTACAGGATTTTCCTCTTCCTATTTGTATTCCAGCAACATTAGTATTGCTTCTACAAGTATTTTTTCCAGATGATAGATTGTATATTTAAAATAAAAATATACCGAAGTACTATCCCAAAGGTGCTCTTTTCAAGAGGCAACTGGACTTTCTTGTTTTTCTTTGAAGATGTCTCACTTATCATATAAGACGTTTCTTCAGCTCTGACTGGTTAGTGGGGAATGGAGAGCTGAAGGAGCTTCTTGGTTGAAAAACAAAACACCTTCAAAGAAAAACAAGAAAGTCCAATTGCCTCTAGAAAAAAGCACCTTTGGGACAACCATGAACTGGATGACTGAAATCTCCATAAACACTGAAGTACTATGTTGATATTATAATTATGAATTTTTCTTCTAAATGTCCTCTAAATGCTCATTGTGTTCCTCCATTTCTTATTTAGATGTAGGTTAAATTCAGAGACAACAATTCTTTCTAGATAAAATTGGGATAAGATGCACCTTTCACTAATCTATCTATTCAACTCCAAGTGGTACTGTAAGTGATGCTTCAGAAACAACCATTTATTGCATACTTGAAGAGTAGTCTATGTACCTAGTGAAGGGGATTCTTGATTTGCCCAATTCCTGGCTCCTGATATCCCGTAATAGCAGGGTGTTGGTATGATACGCTGGTATTAAGAGTTTGAAGGCAAAGAAGTGTACTATCATAGAAACTTTTCATGCCTCAAAAACAATACAACTCATTCACAGTCACATAGAGAAATGTGGCTGTTAGATTCCTCTATGCCAGTGGTTCTCAACCTGTGGGTCGGGACCCCATTTGGGGTCGAACGACCATTTCACGGGGGTCGCCAAACAATGCAGTCTGCCATTTTTTCCCCCTTTTCCTTAGTTGTGCTACTCCCTTTTATTCTATTGGCTTTTGAAAGCCAATAGAATATACTCTCTTGAATAGAGTCTAATTCTGTTGGCTTTCAAAAACCAATAGGAATTGTCCAGGCTGTCTCTGCCCTGCTGAGCCCACCAAAAGTCCCATTCTGCAAATGGTGCTGCACCAGTTGAGTAGCCCTCGACTTACGACCGGTTGAGTAGTCCTTGACTTACAACCAGTTGGGGGTCACAGCATTAAAAATGTTGAGAACCACTGCTCTATGCTGAATCAATAAATCATCCTTACCAACTTTTCAAACCAGGCAACAGTCCCTTCTAGATAAAATAAGACAGCTGGAAAACCTATAGCATCTCCTACATCACTCAGCATTGTTGAGGCTACAGAAAACCTTTTCTCAGCCCTAGTCTATCAACCCAACAATGGTTGGGTTGGAATCACTCTACAAGAAGATACCATAATTATCCACAATTAATGGGGAAATGCCCTTTTGAAGAGTAATTTAATGTGAAAGGTGGCTATCCTTTTTCTGTTTGTCTTTAGACTTTTTGTGACTATTTGGAGAAGTTTTAAGATTACTTTAAAGGGGAAGAATTTTTGACATATAATTATACTGATGGATTTTCAACAATGACTTTACAACTTCAACATTTAATTTCTTACAGTCTTTTTTTCTGACTCAACTTTATTTACCAATATGTGTTTGAATACTGCTGGGGAATTTACTTTATACTAATCAAACTATTGCTCCTCTAATTCAGTACTATCTGTACTATATTAGGACAGGTAAACACTGTAGATCAGTGTTTCTCAACCTTGACAATTTTAAGGCATGTGGACTTCAACTCCCAGAATTCCACAGCCAGCAATGCTGGCTGTGGAATTCTGGGAGTTGAAGTCCACATGCCTTAAAATTATCAAGGTTGAGAAACACTGCTGTAGATCAACTAGGCATCATCAAGCTAAAAAAGGCTGAGCTGTGTCAGTGTCATCTGAAAATATTGAGGGCTGACTCTATGGTTTTTACATGGAAGCCTGTGTCTCTCCAGTATCAAAGAGTTTCCTCAGACTCCTTGAGGAATCTCCCAGAAAGCACAAATAATTATTAATGGAGAACTAACAAAACCCCATGAGATACAAAAAAAAAAGAACAAGACAAGAATGCCTGTTATCTCTGCTCCTGTTTATTTTAATTTTTAAAATACTGAATAGATATATAAAACAAAATGAGAGAATTATAAAAGTAAATGTGAAAAGAAAAAGTTAAGGACATTTGCTGATGGTTTGTATTGGTTTTGGAGGGTCCATTATTCTGTAGAATACAAATATTAATGGGGAAAAAAATTTAAAAAATTAAAATAATGTGGTGTATTAACAAGTTTTATTAAGATTAATAATCAGAAGATAAAAATGTTAACAGAAATGTAAAAACAGAGGATCAAATAGAACTGATGAAGAAAAAGCAGTTTTTAAGATTAAGGACAAAGTAAAATATTTGAGTATCACAATGACAAATATGAATTGTATGTTATTTCAAAATATTTATGTTAAACTATAAAATGATTTTTTTTAAAAAAAACACTATGTTAAAATGAAAGAAACTACCATTTTCTTTGCTGGGGAGAATTTCTATAATAAAGATGAATGTTCTTCCTAGAACGATATTCTTGTTTCAGCCAATATCTGTTTTGACAACTGATATACATTAAACGATCACAAAAAAGATGTATCTAAGTTTGAATGGCAAAGGAAAAGCCATGAATTAAGAGAGGGTCTGAAGTCCAGCATTTAACCCAGACAGCATGAACTGAAATTGGGACAAGAAAGAAAACACCAATGTTGATAACTTTCAAATCAGAAAACACAGGTAAGAGTTCCATTGATAATGGCTGGACTTTGGCTGACAATGACACCAGATATTTCTCCCCTCCAAAATGATGGCCAGCTCATGTTTACACTGGGGTAAGTTGGAAGAGTAGATCTGCCTTCTGTCTTCTAGTCTTATAGTAGTATTGTAGGCTGTGCCCTAGAAGACTTCATTTCTACTATAAGGAAAGAACAGAGTGGGAAGAGCAACAACGGAAAAGAAGGAAAGATTGGTAAGCCTAGTTAACTATTTCTTTCAAAATCTATTAACCAATCAGGAATTGAGAGTTTCCATACAGTTTGGAATCTTTTATTTGTTCTTTCACACTTCGCAAAAGAACTTTGATCAAATTAAAGTCATCCAAATTCTTGCAAATTTCCATATAAGAGTACAAAAGACCTCTTATTCAGTACAGTGGAGCCTGAAGCTTGTACGTATAAATGAATTATCACACTTGAATGGCATCACTGAGTGAGGGAAACAATTAAAACCATCCCGTTAACATTTTACAGGTTTCAATTATCTTCTCAGTGTACCCTGGATATTGATCAAATGTCACAAGCAAACTTCTCAATCTGTACTGATGAGTGGCAGCAAAGTCATTAAAAACCTCTGTAAAATGCATTATGCAAAAAGAGGATAAACAGTATCCCTTTTGAAGCATTTTATTCAGAAATGCATATATTGTTTTGCCTCACGTTACAGAGCTTAATGCTTTTATTTCCGTTTCCAACCAATGGTTTTGTTGGAAATAAAATGTTGTTATGCTCAATTTTGTTTCACACAAACGCATAGTTTTTTTTTTTTTCTAATGAGCATAATTCTTGGCTGATCTAAATTTTTTAGATTGGGACACTGAGAAAAGAATGGGTTCCCTGAAAATCTCTTCCCCTTATTCCCAACCTGCCATCCAGACAAACATATCAAGTGGCTCTGTTCAGGTTAATATTTTCAGACTCACAAAAAAAACAGCTGAAGATAAAAATAGTTAAGAAAAAGGAAGAAGGAAGGCACCATTTTCTTCTTCTAAAACTTCAGCCCTATTTTCAATCTTAGAGAGAGAAAACTAAAATTTTTACCCTCAAGGTAATTAGAAATGTAATTCTAGGCATGCCTACTCTAAAGTAAAGCCTATTTAGAAGTGAGCATGTATATAGATCAACCTCAAGTGCTGTTTCAATGGTAAAAACAGAAAAGTGCAAGCAAAGCAAAAGACACCTCATCAAATCAAGCTTGCCTTCTGCTAACTGGACGCTCCCATGTAGTTTTCTTGGAAGAAGTCCAGAAGTGAGTAGGCTAAACTCAAGCAGCTGGCTTAAAGATAACCATGGTGATTCCGAAATGAATGCATACCACTGTCAATGTGGAAACTCACCCTCTTCATATTATGATGTTCAGTCTAGGGTGCATTTTAGTCATTTTGCTTTAATATGTTTCAATGAGTTTAGCAGAAGTTTTATGCAGATTGCCACAAAGCAGTTTTGACATTTTCAGTGGAAAACTTTGAGTTCATTCAATAGCCTTTCACCAGAAAACAGAAAAAAATTGGTTGGATGTGTGTCTTGCATTCCCAAGCTCTGTTATGTTTGGGTGGAGAAGGTTCAGTTAGGGTGAATGATAAATTCCTAAATCCTCTATGTTTATAATCTCAGTAAGGGTAATTGCAGCATGTCGGCATTTATTCATTGTATATTATTTCTTCAAATGGGGCTGTCCTGTCTTCAGCCTCAACCACATGCTGACAGTTTGTGGTTTTCAATTTGCCTTGCCGAAGGTTTATTTGCTTAACAAAGAGCCTTAGTTAGAGTCTCTCTTTGTCAAATTTCCTGACCTGAAATATGAACTATAGCAGATGCATATCGAGAAGAGCAATCTGGCAAGACAAGGGGTGTACCTGCTCCAACTTTGTAGCCACAATCCCCAAGCTGATATTCTTGAACAGAAGACCAATCAAAACATTCCCCTTCCCAACCAGGTCCAGAATTCAAATCCAAGCAGTGCACAGGGACATGTTAATCTGAGGAGCAATATGGAGACAACTGGATGTTGTTTTCTGGACCATCCAAACTCATGGTTTTAACAAGGGGACACATTTGTTTCTTTATAATAAGCTGTCCTGGGAAAAGGACTGAGACAATCTCCAGCTGTTATTGTTATACTATTATTGCTATTAAGAAAAACGAGAAAATAATGTGTGATCAGTTTTGCCCTTCTACACAATATAAGCCTAGAAAGGCATCTTAAGATAGAATTAGAATATCCTTTATTGGCCAAGTGTGATTGGACACACAAGGAATTTGTCTCCAGTGCATAAGCTCTCAGTGTACATACAAACAACAAAGTAATATAAGATACTAATAGGAGAAGGTAGTAGAAAAGATGAGAAGGATAATAGTAATACAGCTCTATTGCATGGGTAAATATCCTTAGACATAAGACAGTACTGTGGGAATTAGGCGTTCAGCAGAGTGATGGCACAAGAGGAAAAATTGTGTTTGTGTCTATTTGTTTTGGCATACAATGCCCTATAGAAATGTCCTGAGGAAAGGAGTTGAAACAGTTTATGTCTAGGATGTGAGAGGTCTGTAGTAGTATTTACAACCTGGTTTCTTGTTCACTTTTAGGTGACCCCAAAGACCGTAAGGAAATCATTGAGAACCTTTGCATTCTAACATCCTTGAAATGTCATAATATAGTGAAAAGGCTACCTGTTTTCCAGTACACAGTTTAAATTTTTGTGAAATCACACAGCAATTTCTTATATTTAATATATTAGTGAACTTTGTAACAACCCTATAAAGAAGGCAGGTATTACTACCCATAAAAGGGTAAAAGCGCCTTGCCAAAAGCAATGTAGCTATTATGGGAGCTGAAAGAGAAACTTGCTCATTCATCTCTAAAAAGGTAAAGTGTCCTTCGTGTGATTCAAGCGATTACATGGAGAAGTCCAAATATCCTTCTTTTCACAGTACAAAAGTGGATTTTCACTGCCTTCTTCCAAGATGGTTTTTTACTTCCCTCTCCAGCCTAAAGCCCTGCAATTTTTATGCAATCTGCCATCCAGGAACTAACCAAATGCAGCTTTGATTTCCTTTTGAATTAGCCCAAGTTTTCTAGAGTCTAACTGAATGCTAATCTATAAACCATGGTTTCAGCCATTGGGTTCATAAATAGGAATATACATTCCTATATGCATGGTTCAGTAGGACTTCTGTTTGTTACCCAACAAAAATGAAATGCAAAAATGAAAGTTGGATTTAGTAAAGTTTCTACAATAATAACTTAAATTCAAATGGTTTTAAAATAGACTAACGAATTTCTAGTATTATGTCTAAACTATTTTTCAAATAGTTACATAGCATGCATAGTATATAAGTAGATGCAATCAGTAAACCCTATTATTTGATAAAAAATATATTTACCTGCCCCTCTCAAAAAACCTTTGCTTGAATACATTTTCCCAATACAGCAAATAGCACAACAGGGTAATCAATCCTACCAAAAGACACACACACAAACAAAAAAAAGCTTTTTTCTTATCTAGTGAAATTCCAACATACAGTAATAGGAACATAACAATGGCTTTCACATCAAAGCAAAAAAGCAGAAGGTACATTAGTGAGGATTCCAAAAGCATCCATCGATTATTATGGCCTTCAGAATTTAGCCAATGTTCTGAATCCCGCACAGAAACACAATGCAAAACCTGGCATGGCTATAGCGATGTGATCCAGGAAGCAAATATCCAACAGCGTGCTATCTTTGTCTTAATCAGCAGCACTTTTAAAAGTAGCTTCCTCCAGAATACACGGCAATAATCAAAATGAAGTGTAATTTTATGAAGATGAATATTCACAGCACTTCTTAAACAGTCAATGAATGGCATTCATTCTTAAAATACAGTTGAGAAAATGTAGCACTAGCTACAATCATCATCTGGCATGCCAATTTTACTTTTATATTTTATAATGCTCATGCATTCTTAGGTGCAGTGTTCCTGCACATACGTTTTTCAGTACTGCCATGTTTAAAATGTACATTAAGGATGCTCAGGCCATCTGAGAAATACCATTTGCATCTAGTTAAAAAGTTAACATTGAAAAGGCTCACAGTACATGCATACAAAATATTTAGGCTTGTACATCTAAGGGCCACATGTAGATTTTGTCCATTCATATGTTTCCTCCACAAACAATGGAGGATAGGACTGAAAATCATCTTCGGATTGCCCTATTGCACATTGCTGAGTTTGCCCCCTGCAGCTAAATGATAGGCACTATCAAACTGGCACTCTGTTTCCCTTCCAATTTTTAGTAATGAGTATATATTAGCTCAGCTTGTTTCCAAGAAAGTGTTGCTCATGTTCTCATTAAAGTCAGCCGAATTTCGAACAGGATGGTAATGGAGATAGAAAAGGCTGAAATCCCAAGGCACTCCTTAGGGGAATTTTGCTGCCAAGAGAAGAGGGAGGGAAAAGAGGGGGAGGGGAGAAAGATTGTGGGGAGCAATATGCTGACATAATAAACTGCTTAGAGAGGGTTGTAAAGCACTGTGAAGCGATATATAAGTCTGAGTTTATTGCTATTGAGTTGGGTAATATTCTCTCTCTCTCTCTCTCTCTCTCTCTCTCTCTCTGTGTGTGTGTGTGTGTGTGTGAGAGAGAGAGAGAGAGAGAGAGGGAGAGAGAGAGAGAGAGAGAGAGAGAGAGAGAGAATATTCTTCTCCCAACTCAATAGCATTAACACTTATATACCGCTTCACAGTGCTTTACAGCCCTCTCTAAGCGGGCTATTGTGGCACCAATTAGCTGGACATGCATCCGATTCGAAGGTTGCTTGTCCCTGAGCTGTAGCGCTTCCAGCAGCTCGAAACCCCTACCCGACGGATAAGAAGAGGCCGGGCACTCCCCGCTTTCTGCCTTTCCTGGAGCTGCGCCTTTTAGCTGGAGAGCCGAGTCTCGACTGCCCTGCGAAGGTGATACCAGAATGCCCGCGCCGCTCCCTTTGTCCCCGCTAAAGGCGAAGGTGATGAATGCGCGAAAAGATTAGCAACGGTGCCTGGAAAGCTCTCCGAAGCTGTCGGAGCCCGGCGCTGATAGGACAGCTGGCGAGAAGGGACATCCAATTCAATTTGCTCCTCATTTGCATACATATGACAACCATCTGTGCTAATAGCACTGCAATGTCTCCATTAGGCTCCCTTCGAGTGTACAGAGCTCCACTTCGCTCCAATTAGGCTTTTAAGTGGGAAAGCTTAGCGCATCAATATTTGCAGAGGGGACAGGACGGCTCAGCGAGCCGTGGCGCTTTCCGCTTTTCCCTTCGCATCAAGAGCTGTTAGTCTGCTCCATCCCAGCCTGAAAAAGCCATATAGGAATGGGTTTATAGCCCCCAAAAAAGATTTCGGAATTAGAGCATCAGAAAATTGGCTTGTGCTTAGGGTTATCCAGCTGGCCCAGAATTCTAGGGAGGAGTCTAGTTCACACAGAAGGGGAAACCTGAATCCTCCTTGGCCATCTTGGCCTATTTGAAAGCTGGATTTACCAAATCCCAGCATCGCCATTCCTGCAGCCTAAGCAGAAGGGGAGTTGGCATCCAACGTATCTGGAAGATGGTGGGTGGAAACGGCCACAAAGGGCTTATTCATCCCGGCTCTGCAGAAGCAAAACAAACAGCCTGTGAAAAGGCAGTTTCACATTTGGAATGGTGCTCAAGATGTGCGTCATTTATTTGCAATTAATGTCGTGATTCCAATGCTTGATGCTCCTTCTCCTCCTGTTTAGAGGAAATAGCTTTAAAGTTTGGCCATGTTTACCTCAGGAAAGCCTTTTTTTTTTTTTGCTTACTTTATTTCAGTGTCCTATGTAATCACAAAATGGTTCTTGGGTTTCAGTGTTAAGACATTTATATCATATTTTCTTCCTCTGAGAACTCAAGGTGACCCACATGGAATTATCTCACCAACATATAAACAGCCATGTGAAGTAATTTGAAATGGGATGAGTGAATCAAATGGACAGACAGAGACTCTCTGCCTAAAGTTCCCTGCCTTATCTTCCAGGGACACATACTAAGTTATTTATTACATAAACAATTTTTTCCACCCTACCCAGCCTCTACCCTTGCTCCTACTAGTGCCAACCTTTTATCTTCTGTTTTTTTTTTTGCTTGCTTCCCCCCCCAAAAAAAACATGGTACTTCCTTCTTCCTGCCACCAAGCAAAGCCAGCTCTGTCTCCTCAAAGTAATTGAAGGGATGAGTCTAGCTCTCTAGATCTGTAGCATTAGTGCTACACAATGGTAGCATTCAATAAATATTTATTTTAATGAATAAAAAATAGACATCATTTTGCTGGCAGGCCTGGGGTAATACAGAGCCCATCAAGTAGTTTGTTTGATTCTTGTTGCCAGAGGGGTCAGGGTTTATTGGGTTTATTGAGCAGCCATATAAATCTTCTTGGTAAAAAAATAAAATAAAAATTCCTGCAAGAGAGAGCAGCATAAAGGAAAATGCTCTCCCCAAATATATATTGTTTTTTTTTTCAAAGATAATTTTTATTAAATTTTGACATTTTACAAAAAACAAAACAATCTTCCCCCCAACCTCCCCATTCCCTCCCCCGACCTTCCCAGAGCTGGATATAGGCTTAATTAAAATTTCATCAAAAAATCTTAAAAAAAGGTATAAACCATAAATAAATCTAACATTAGTTAAAAATCTAAATACATTAATTAGAAAAATTATAAAATAATTAACAATAGTATATATATAAAGAAAACATGAATACAAAAAATAAATGTTTAGAAAAGAGAAAAATGAAAAAAAAGGAAAAAAGAAGAACAAAGAAAGAAAAAAAACCAAAATATTCCATTTTAAATATAAATTGTTAAAAAACTAAATAATATTTTTATATCTAACTTATGTTGTATAAAATCTATCCATTTTTTCCATACCGCAACATACTTCTCTTGCAATTGATCCTTCAAGAAAGCCGAAATCTTTGCCATTTCCACCAAATAAGAAACTTTAAGAAACCACTCTTGCAAAGTAGGCAAAGATTCCTTCTTCCAACATTGCCCTACTAACAACCTTGCGGCTGTAATTAAATTTAACATCAGTAAAGTCTCCTTAGTATCACAATCAATAACGATACCTAACAAAAACAATTGTGGGGTAAATTTTACCCTCCTTCTAAAAATTCTTTGAATATTCCACCATATCTTAATCCAAAAGGCTTTTATGTTTTTACACGACCACCAAATATGATAATAAGTAGCATCCAAGCATCCATATCTCCAACATTTAGGCTGTAAGTCAGGATACATACGAGACATTTTTTGTGGATCAAGGTGCCATCTGTAAAACATTTTATAAAAATTTTCCCTTAAATTCTGGGCTTGTGTAAATTTAACATTTCTCACCCAAATAGTTTCCCAAGTATCTAATAAAACTGGTTCACCAAAATTTTGTGCCCATTTAATCATACATTCTTTAACTAATTCTGCTTCTGAATCCAATTCTAT
This sequence comes from Crotalus tigris, assembly GCF_016545835.1. Classification (NCBI taxonomy): domain Eukaryota; kingdom Metazoa; phylum Chordata; class Lepidosauria; order Squamata; family Viperidae; genus Crotalus; species Crotalus tigris. Next base: position 1,296,915 of record NW_024096609.1, on the reverse strand, counting down.
TAACACCCCATAAATTATCTTAATGTGAGTTTGTCTTTGATCTTTTACTTGTTTAAAAAAATTCTCATCTTCTCTAAGCAAACCCACATTACAATCTACCTTCCATCTATCCACAATTTGTCTATACTGAAACCATGAATATATAATATTTTCTTGTGCTAAATCTTCCAAAGATTTTAACTGCCAATTTTTACCATCCCATCTAAGTAATTGTGCATAAGAAACACTACCCATCTTAACTCCTTTTCTTATCCCCTCTATCGCATGCCATGGTATGGCCCATAATGGAATTTTAGAATCAGTTCTATAATATTTCCTCCAAACCCGAAGTAAAGAAATCCTTATAATATGAGATTTAAAAACCCTATCAACCTTTTTATTAAAAATTAAATAGGCATGCCATCCAAAAAGTAAGTCCCAACCCTCCAAGAGGAGTATTTCTACATTTGTTAAATTAACCCAATCACTAATTAATGTTAAAACCACAGCATCATAATACAATTTCAAATTCGGTACGTTGAGTCCACCTCTCTCATGAGTATCTTGTATGATTTTAAGTTTTACTCTTGGCTTTTTCCCTGCCCAGATAAATTTATTGATACCTTTCTGCCATTCATTTAAATTAACCTCATTCTTTAAAATAGGTATCATTTGAAATAAAAAAAGAAACTTTGGCAGAACATTCATTTTAATCACTGCAATTCTTCCCAGAAGAGATAATTGCAACTTCTTCCAATTTTTCAAATCTCTTTGTATCTTGACCCACAGCTTTTCATAATTATTTTTATACAATTTTGCATTAGAGACAGATAAAGTAACCCCCAAATATTTTACCTTGTCAACAACCTCAAAATCTGTCAAATTAACCAAAGTCTGCTTATCGAGATTAGTCATATTTTTGGGTAATATTTTAGTCTTATTATTATTAATTTTAAAACCCGAGACCTATCCATATTGATGTATCAATTGTAATAACTCTACTACAGAATAAATAGGTTGTGATAAGGTAACCACCAAGTCATCTGCAAAGGCTCTTAATTTATATTCTTTTTTATTAACTTCTATTCCTTTTATTTGCTGTGATTCTCGAATTTTAATCAACAATATTTCCAAGGTTAAAACAAACAGCAATGGTGAAAATGGACATCCCTGTTTAGTCCCTTTTTCTATTGTAAAAACCTCTGACAAACCCCCATTAACTATAAGTTGTGCCGTTTGTTTTTGATAAATAAGACCAAGAGCTTGTAAAATTTTTCCTCCAAAGTTCATTTTCTCAATTAATCTTAACATAAATTGCCAATTCAATTGATCAAAAGCTTTTTCAGCATCTAAAAATATCAATCCTGCGGAAACTTGATTATTTTTATCTAAATATTCTAATAAATTAATGATTTGTCTAACATTATTCTTCATATACCTTCCAGTTATAAAACCTGTTTGGTCTGTGTGTATAACATGATGCAAAACCCTCATAAGCCTAATGGCTAAAATTTTCGCAAAAATCTTATAGTCTACATTCAAAAGAGATATAGGTCTGTAGTTCTTTGGTAAAATAAGGTCTTGATCTTCTTTTGGAATTAAAGATATAAAGGCTCTACCCCATGACGGGGGAATCTCTAAGCCCTGTAATATATTATTAAAAAGTTCACTTAAAGGTTGAACCATCTCTTGTACCAAAGTTTTATAATAAATAGATGTCAAGCCATCCGTACCCAGTGCTTTACCTAATTTTAATTCTTTAATCACCATCTCAATTTCCTCATTAGTAATCAAACCATTAATTTCTTGTTTCTGATCTTCTGTTAGTTTAGGGAAGTTGGCTTCGTTTAAATAATTATCTATATCTGAAACCTGTACTTTGGTACTCTTATATAATTTTTGGTAATAATCTAAAAAAGATTTCTTAATCAATTCCTTCTGATAAACCAATTTACCATTATAATTTATTTTATCTATAATTCTCTGTCTCTGTTTCTTTCTCAATTGATATGCCAACCATCTCCCTGGTTCGTTAGCATTACAAAATGTATTTTGTTTCATATACAATAAGTTAGTTGCAGTTTGATCTGCCATCAACATATTAAATTGTGATTTAAGCATTTTTATAGATTCTTTAACCTTCTCATCTGTAGGATTTAGAATCAAAGTTTTTTCTTTTAATTTAATCTCATTTTCCAATTCCTTATGTTTCTGAATCTGCTTCTGTCTGTGAGCATTATTCATTTGTATCAAAATCCCTCGCATAAAGGCTTTACCTGCATCCCATATCATAGACATTGAAGTTCCCTTATGCATATTTAAAACAAAATAATCCTTTAAATGCTCCTTTAATTTTTGGATGTTCTTTTCTTGTCTAAATAAGTTTTCATTCATCCTCCACGATCTCCTCTCCTCTTTTTCATTGACCAACTCCATCCAAACTGGACTATGATCCGTCAATGTCCTAGGAAAAATTTTAACGTTCTTTATCCTGAAAAATAAATCAGTTGTAATCAAGAAGAAATCAATTCTTGAAAAAGATTGGTGTCTATCTGAAAAGAAGGTGAAATCTCTCTCCTCCTGATTGCGTTCACGCCAATAATCTCTCAGCTCCCAATCCTCTTTCAACTCAAAGAAGGCTTTAGGTAATTTAGCCTGTTTGAAAGAAGTAGAAGATCCTTTTTTGTCTCTTTGAGTATCTGACACACCATTCCAGTCTCCCATTAATATAACAGATCTGTAATCCAACAAAGTTAGTTTCTGATGTAGCGGTCTATAAAATTGTTCCTGTTGTTGATTTGGTGCGTACAATCCCACTATAAGTACTTTCTTACCATATAAGGCAATTTCAATCATAACATATCTCCCTTGAAGATCAGATTCTACCAAACAGGCTGATAAATTTTGCTTAACATAAATAACTACTCCCCCTTTTTTCCCAGGAGCAGAAGATACAAAATGAGATCCCAAGCGAACGTTAACTAGATATTTTTGATCTTTAAGTGTAATATGTATTTCCTGCAAACAAATAATATCATTATTATGTTGCTTTAAGTAGTGAAAGATTTTCTTTCTCTTTTGAGGGGAATTAAGGCCATTAGCATTCCAGGTCAGGAGCTTTACCATCTCCCTTAACCAGAAGCCTGGAGAAGACTGCTTGAAGATCTGCCATTGAAGAATGTGATGCAGAACTCTTGGGTCTTGCTCCTCCCACCGGCAGTGAAACAATTTCTTGAAGAGCCGAGGTGGCGCAGCAGTTAGAGTGCAGTACTGCAGGCCACTTTAGCTGACTGTGTTCAGCAGGTCAGCGGTTCAAATCTCACTGGCTCAAGGTTGACTCAGCCTTCCATCCTTCCGAGGTAGGTAAAATGAGGACCCAGATTGTTGGGGGCAATGTAAATAAATATATACATTGCTTACTGGTGTACACCGCTTAGAGAGTGCTTGGACTTAAAGCGGTATATAAGTCTCATAAATAAATAAATAAATAAGAGGTTCTTTAACTTCTTTCTTCTGTTGTTCCTTTTCCTTACGTCTATGTGCTGCATGGGTCATTCTTTGCTCTTTGATCTCTGTTTGTCGCGACCACTCCACCTGTAGCTTTCCAGCAACCATCACACCTAATCCTTCAGACTGCTGTTCCACCTCTTTATCATCCAGACCTTTCTGCATCATAGATGATGGTGAGCCTGCTCCCAGGACCGAACTGTAAAACTCCTTTGCTTTAGTAACTGTATTAAGTCTATAACGCGTCCCCGCGTGGCTCACAACAATACCCATCGGAATCTCCCATCTAAATGGCATCATTCTTTTTTAAAGCTCATTAGCTAAAAAGGCAAAGTCTTTTCTCTTTCTTAAAATTTTAGATGGGATCTCCTTTAAAATAATGACATCTTGAGCAGCAATCTGGAATCTCATTATAGAAAGCTTGTATGATTTCATTACGCAGAGATCTCTTTGCAAAATAAATCACCACATCTCTTGGTAAGTTTTTTTGTTTTGCGACCCAGGAGTTAACTCTGTAAATTTTTTCCACTTCTCTAAATATCTCTTCTTTATTTCTATTCAAAATAACAGCAAGGTCATTTACCACAATCTCTGTCAGGTCCTGCTGCATGTCCTCTTTCAGCCCCCTAATTCTTAAAGCATATTCCATTTCCCTATACTGAGACAAAACAATATCATCTTGTGAAATTTCCATCTTTTTTTCCATGCCTTCAAACTTGTCTTCCAGAATATCAACCTTGTCTTCAACCTCTTCCACTCTAGAATCTAGCTTCTCAACCACAGAAGCAAGTCCTGTTAATGCCATAACTATGTCTTGCCTCAGAATAGTATTGTTCTGCTCCAAAAGCTCCTTCATTTCCCCTCTGATTTGGATTTTATTCTGCTCTAAAAGCTCCTTCATTTCCCCTCTGATTTGAGATACAGCATTTCCCATTATATCTTTCATATCTTGTACCGTTATTGTTGGCAAAGGAGGAGAAGGTGGTGGTGTAGCTTTAGGTTGTTGTGCCGGTAGAATCGCAGGAGAAGAAGCCACCTTTGGAACTGTAGAAGCTGCTTGTCTCTTTGAAGCCATTTTTTAAAAAAAAAAAAAAAATCTTGTTTCTTCTTTCTTCCTTCTTAAAAAAAAAGCAATAAAAAATATCCTCAAAAAGAATAAAAAAAACAAAGGAGAGTTTAAAAATCTCAAATCCACTTTTTAAAAAAAGGAAAAAAGTTTAAAAGAAAGCTATATAGTCCATAACGTTCCGTTTGACTCACTTTTTTCCGGAAAAAGAAAAACTTTCAAATCGCCATTTTACTTTCACTCTCCACTCAAACAAAAAAAAAAGGAAAAAAAGAAAATCAACCTAAACTAAAAATCAAATAAAAACCAATAAGTTCAATCCTTTACCCAGCTCTGTCCGCTTTAAAAATAACTCACCAGGTTTTTTTAAGCACGGAGGTGATAGCAGCGTTTTGCTTTGTTCCCAAAGGATCAAAGACAGCTGGGACGCGGAGGCAACCCGAACTCCGAGGGAGCTCTCTTTTCACCCCCCAAGAAAACAATTCCTGGGGGGTTTGAGAGGCTCTACCTCTATTCGGGTGATTCTCTTCCCCCCCTCTTCGCCCGGGAGGGGGATTTCAAGCCGCGGGACAGCTGATATCTGCTGCGCTCCGCGGTTCTCACGCTCTCCCAGGAGGACGGCTACAAGGTAGCCGCCATCATCGACGCTATCCACCGGAAGTCCCCCAAATATATATTGTTATGGAAGGCCTAGTATGTATAGTTTCAGCTCATTTGAGCTCCTGTCTGTATAATGATAAAGTATTTCCTTTCCCATTGGACACCTGCCAATTCAAACTAAAACTCAATTTTGGGTTTATATCAAACTGAACAGGAGTTTCTGGATGGGTATTTTTAGTGTAGATTTTAAAGAAAGTCAATCAGGATACTGTACAGTGAATGTATAAGGGTTCGGTACATGTCCTCTGAGTCGGGGTCCCCAACCCCGATCTGTGGCCCAGTACTGGGCTGCAGAATTCCAGCAACTGGTCCACACAAACAAGCAAAGCCCCATCTGCGGGATGCAGGCAGCACACAAAACCATGCACCTTGTGGTCTATGGGAAAACCTCTCTCTATGGAACCGGTCCCTGGTGCCCCAAAGGTTGGGGGCCTCTCTTCTGAATATCAGGAGAATTGTATTAAATTAAATTAAATTTATGAAATTTATTCTTGTTATTTCAATATATCAGGGGCTTGATTAAGTCCTTGCCCAACTGTAACAAAATCAAAGATAGCGCTCATTTTTGTAGGCATCTAAAAACAATTCTAGAAATGATTTCCAAAGATTTGCTTAACTTCTTTACTATCAATCAAGTTAAACTTTTTATTTTTTTAAAAACCCAGCAGATATTGCTCAATGGGCTTCTCATGAGTAATTACAATGTCTTCATTTTAGGGAAAGTGTACAATCAGCAGCCTTTTTTTATGCCCCCATAATTTAATTAAAGTATTCAACTTTTACTTCCTTTTTATAGAAATAAGCAATCTAAGCACGCTATACCTATGCTTCAAAACATTTTCCACATACTTACTCCCTCTAGTGACCTTACCATGTTACATTATCTTCCTTAATTAATCAGACTACAATATTAGATGAATACCCTGGACTTGTAAACAGGCCATTAGCCTTTTGGCTACATTTAGGAGCAGCTGTGGAACTGTTGTTTTATTCTTTTGGGCTCAGTTGTTCTTTTGGACTTTGACATTTCTCCAAAGCCCCTGGTGACTATTCCATGATATCCACAAAGGACTACAGATTAAGCAACCAAGATAGCTATTATTAGTTATGGGCAATGAAAGGAAACGCTGCACAGCCAACTCTTTTAATTTTGAACAGGTGAATCAAACAGCAAAGAACAAGGGATGTTATCTATGCTAATCTCTGACCACTGGGGTAGGATCAGGATATATATTAAGCAAGGAAACTCTTAAATATGACATTACTGTGATTCTTTTTCTTTCACTTCCTGCATTGTCTCTTGCTCTCTTCTCTTAGCCCAAACTCCATCCCCCTCCTATTTTAGCAGGTAGTAGCTGCCACTGCAACCTCTCTCTCTCTCTCTCTCTCTCTCTCTCTCTCTCTCTCTCTCTTTTAAATCACTCTTTCTTTCAAAGTATCTGGCTCAAATTTGGTACCTTGATTTCCCAAAGGGCTTGAGGTGACCCTTCAACTTTCAGACCAGCATAGCACTGTGAATTTCTTACGATCCCACCTCCCTTCCATCAGATGCTTCTGATTGGTCAATTCTTTGGAACTTAGCATTCTTTTAACCCAGCTAGGAAATCCTGAGGCTTTTCTATGTTAGGACTCAGAAATATCAGAAAGTTCTTCATTGGGCCATTTTTTTTTTTTTGTCATCCTATTTTGCTTGCTTGCATGATCCTTTATGGAATGACCCATTACTCCACAAATACCTATGTTCATTAACACACTAGCCCTGTCCTCCATTTCTAATGGGTTCACTGACAGGGGGCATTAGCTGGCCAATTCCTTCTCATAGAGCCTCCCCCTCCCCTGGGGAGAAATTAGGTTTCCTGTCAGAATTGTCTTTAGTACCAAATTATTTTTGCCTGTGTTTTTTGGTTTGTGCTGATGGAGAAATACATTTCCCCAGTGGGCTTCAATAGTTTTAAGGTTAAAGGCCAGCCCATTAATCTATCCCCTTCTTTTGTCAGTTTTCCAACCCACGTGCTCATGCATTGCTAAGGTAATTTGGGAGGTCTGAGCAGTGAAAATATGCTGTAGACCGATACACAGGGATACAAAAAAAGAAAGATTGTCATCCCCTCAACTGGGAATGATGTGGTCAATAACATTTTTTTACACACTGTATGATATGGAACAGCTGGCGTTCAGAAGTTGTGGGTGCTCCAACAGTGGAAGTTGGAGGGATTGGATAACCATTTTGTCTAGAATGGTACAGGTTCTCCTGCTTGAGCAGGGGGTTGTGCTAGAAGACCTCCAAGATCCCTTCCAACTCTGCTCTTCTGTATTCTATAAAACTACAGCTAATGTCCTCCCCTCCTTTGTTGTTTTACAGACTAATTTTGAAATTTGATCAGATAAAACATGATCTTCCATTCTCTTCAATTACCTTGCAATTGTTGGTGGAATGTTGCAATATTGCTTTGAAGAGAAACCAAACTTCTCTCTGTGATTTTGCTAATGGATTACTAGTTGATTTTCCCATGATGTTGATCAATGAATTTTGCAACTTGAATATTATGTGGCTCCCTTCCAGTGGCAGCCCTGGACATCATTTTTGCATACCTCCCCCAAACAACATGTTTTCTGGAGGTACAAGAGCTGAAAAGTGAAGAAAGGATTTAAAGGCTTGTCTGTGAATATACATTCAATTCCAAACTAATACAATATACACCTCTCATCTTTCTTCCCAAGTTCAACGTGCAGAGGGGATCCTTGGCACAGATTTAAAGTTTGGAATCCTGTCTTCAGAATGAATCAAAGTAATGATTCTGAACACCTCATAAGAAGTCTAAATTGAGTCTCTAGGTCAGGGGTGTCAAACTCGCAACATCACGTGACGTGTTGCGGCGTATTGTGATTTCTTCCCCATTGCCGGAGCTGGGGTGGGTGCGGTTTTGGCATGATGCATCCAGTTCGTGGGTTGGCAGTTTGACACCCCTGTTCTAGATGAAAAAAGCTCTAGTATTATATTCTTGTACTTGCATCCTAAACATCTGCATATATTATCATGCTCCAAGTACAAAAGGTTATTTTTGTGTGTGTGTTTTACACTGTGTTATAGAGACCAGCCATGATATACAAAGCAAAGTTGTAGGAAAGAGATAAAAATGGGTGTTTTCTGCTCTGTCATTCACTCCCATTTTCAGACTTGACTGTGTTTGCTTTGAGGTAGCTCCTTTTTATGAGATGCATCCCTGAACATACAGTATATCACAAACAACTGGGAATGTGTTATATTCCCAATGTCCCAATCCCATCTTAGTTCCCAAATGCCATGTCTTGTTTTAGCAAAAAAACAAACAAAAGCAAGTCAGTAAAATCTAATGACTTTTACAATGTTTACACAGAGCCCACAATTACTAACCATTTTGTTTAAATAGCACAATAGCTGCATTGATCTTCAAATTAATCAAGTCTGGAATAGGTATTTGAAACTTGAAAGTCACTCACCAAGTGAATACTGGTGGAAACAACTCACTCTCCCCGTTTCACTTTCTTGCCCCCTCCCTATTGCATACACATGCTAACACTATTAGTCTGCACAACTCTTTGTTTATATATTAGGCCCTAGATTTAAAAGGCATCAAGTACATCAACCTTCACTCTTTTATGAAGTCCCCCCCCCCTTATCATGCCACCAGCATTTGTCAACATGGTTTTGTGAAATTCCTATGATCAACAGGAAGTTAAAATAGGTATGTTAAACTTCCAGCTGGACTGTCACACCCTAGTTATTCTGGCTACTCATTTTTTCCCAAATGCTAAAGGGGCTAAAGTGTCATTTCTCTAATCCTTTCCTGGCTTCATTTCAGCATCCCTGCTCTCCTTGCAGCCCTTGGAGGCTGCTTTTTAAAGTGTATCCCTGTTCTAGAATCTCAGTCCTACAAGAAAGATCAGACTATGTATATCATAGAGGTCAGGACTATTTTTATTGTAACAGCTATAGAAAAAAAATCTTGCAAGCCTGAGTATGCTTATCCCTTCCTTTGTGAACTAGGGAGGAGCTGGTCTGAAACGTTTTCTCATTTTTTTTTACTTGACCTAGGCTTTATTTACCTAACCACAGCCATTCTCTGTGTCCTTTACATCAGAAATCCCCATGGCCCACTACCGGGTTGTGGGCTGTTCGCCACTGGGCCGCTTGAGAGGCTGGCCAGTGCATGCGTGTGTGTGCACTTGCATACCCCCCCACTCACGCTAGTGTTGCGGAGTTGCGTGGGCACTAGCAATATCGTGAGCATCATACAGGTGCTAGCTAGTGTGACGAGTGCAACTCCCACTTGTGTTAGCATCGCGGTGGCATGCAGACGCTATCAGCGCCATGAATGCACACTCCCCCACTCGCACTAGCATCATGGCAATGTGTGGGCGCTAGTGTCGCCTGACCATCGCACGGGTGCTCATGGCCCCTTTGCGTCATGCATGAAATCGTGGCCCCGTTTGTGTGTGTGCTTACAGCCCCCTTTACACATGTGTGCATAGGCATCTCCACACACACCCTGCATTGGGCCACCAACAAAGAAAGGATGGGGATCCCTACTTTACATACAGATATCAACAGGTCAGGGATTCTTAGTCCAGACAACATGCACCCACTTGGATGTTCCTTTGTTTCTCCTTATTCTTGTTTGTAGGGTGCATGAAACCTTTGATACTCTATGGTGACACTCTATATTAAAATAAAAATGCAGCTAGAGCTTCATTTTAATTTGTTCATGAATCTTAAATAGAACTGATTTTTCTACTTATCAGTTAGATGGTGAACCTCCCTGTGCCTTTACAGAATGTTCTCATTTAATTACTTTATTTATTTTTTGAGGTACCTGCAGGCCTCCAAATACCTTTTTGGAGCCCAGACCTGGTGCCAAAATTTTCTTTATGTACAGTATGTACATGCAAAGCATACAGAATACTGAACAACTGACTTGAAAGGTATCTTGGAAGTCTTCTAGTCCAATCCCCTGCTCAAGCAGGAGAACCTATACTGTTTTAGACAAATGGTTGTCCAGTCTCTTCTTAAAAGCCTCCAGTGTTGGAGCACCCACAACTTCTGAAGCCAAACTGTTCCACTGGTTTGATTGTTTTTACTGTCAGGAAATTTCTCCTTTGTCCTAGGATGCTTCTCTCCTTTTTCAATTTCCGTCTATTGCTTCTTGTCCTGCCATCTAAAAAATTATCCCCTTGTCCGGTGTAATAAAAGCTATTCAGTATTATAAAAGCTATTCCCTTGTCGAGTTCCTGCCTTTTCCACATAAATAATTTCAGAATAATTTCACCATAACTATATATTCATTTCCAAACATTCAAATATAATTCACTTTCTGACCTAAATCTCTCTTTACTTTATCTAGGTACGGCAAACATGACATAGAAGATGTATATATGAACTACTCACATTTTAAAATATTAGATGACTAACTGACAACAGTGACTGAAACCTGGTTGTTTTTACCTGCTTGATTAAAGTGAAGTCTATCCTAAAGTACCTCTGCCCAAAATGCAGAAAGACAAGCCTTTGCATCTCCTCTCAACTTGATAGAAAGAGTAGGAAGGTGGGGGGGGGGGAAGAGGAGGAAAACGATTTTGCCCTGACATCTAAAGCTTGGATTAATTAGGTTGTTCAATGGGGTTTGACAATATCTGAAGCGGCACAAATTTCCTTGAAAGAGGTAAAGAGGGAACGAGGGAATTGTTCTCACCCATGTGTCAGACTCACTACATTGCCCAGGAAGCATAGGTTCTCTGATCATGCCCTGTGTACTAGGAGGTGATCATTAGTGAAACAAGCTAGGTAGCGTATTAGCTCATGTGCACCAAAAGGTCTGTGATTAATGAAATGTCCCTTTGGACATAGTAGGTGATTTGTCTCTCCATGGCCACAAGTCCAGTGCTTGTAATCCTGTCACATGCCAACCTCCCATGGACATGGTGTGTCAGAGGTCATAAATGGCTATGGCTAACCCATTAAACTGGAATTTGCAAAGCAAGCTCTAAAAGTGACAAACCCCATGTCTATTGTATCACAAGTGAGGGACTTAAACCATAAACCTCCAGTCTTAAAGAGTAACATCATGCCTCTTTAAGGAAAGTTAGGAGAAGTATTTGGAAAGACACAATTGGATATTAAAGATACAGGCATAGATTGGTAGTGAAGATAGTAATCTAAAATGCTGAACTTCAAGCCTGCTTTTCAGGTCTCCAAAGTTCCTTTCAAGCACATTAAAAAAAAAAAACCTCTTCCTAAATCCCAGTTTTTTGTTTTTGTTTTAATCTTAGGCTGGTCCTATGTATAACCTAACCCTATATAAGCCACAGGTCTTTCTACTGAAGCTCTTGATCTCTCAAAAAAGGCTACGTGTAACTGCTGGTTATCAAAAGTTGTCCATCTCTAGCAAAGGTCAACATAAACCAGGATGAATGGAGGAGAAAGGGTTCTGAAGGATTAATTGAAACCCATCTGGTTTTAACCTCCCATTTCACTCACTTAAATAACAATAAATATTGCAGTTTTCAAGGCATATTCTTAGAGAATGAGATTCAGTGAGAATGAGTGTTAATGGGGGATGCAAAACGTAACCCTTCTTTTAAACAGGAAAGAATGGCATGGTAGGGAACGTGGTGTCTTTCATGCTGAACTTGGCATATGAAGAATAATCAAGCTAGGCTTATTGACGAGTTCTCCATCCATCCACTCTCTCTCCACTTCCCAAAGTTCATTGCCAATGAAAAGGAAGAGGTAACAAACATTGATAGAAACAGCTGAAGGAACATCTGGATTAGTTTTGCTCCCTTTTCAATTGAGAGTGAAAAAAAAAAAAAGAAGATCACAAACTAGGACTCATCTGGTACAATAATCAAGGATATCATTTTGCCCTGAAGTTTCTAATATGAATTAGGGCAGCTGGTTGTTAGCAGGTTGCCTTGGACAGTGAGCTAAGCAGCAGATGGAGGCCATTCATGAGCTGGTTATTTAACCTTCTCAACAGAGTCCCATTAAACGGGAAGACTTCGTGGTGATCAGAAATGGCACTGTTACATTGGTAGAGAATGGCGAGTGATACCTTTTAGTTCTCTTCATGGACTCCTTTCAGAAAACAAAAGTAGGTTATTCACTCTGGATTCTGACAAGCCAATGCACTTTCTGGATTATAGATAGGCGTGAAAAGATAAGGACATCTTTTCCAGACAGAAAAGCTGACAAAAAGTGGGAGAAAGTAAGTTATAGGTATCCCATTAACATTCAGTGCTGGAACAAGTTAGACACAGATAAGTACTGTATGTTATTAAACCATTTATTTTAGGCTATACATACCATAGCATTCTTTGTTCTCTCTGCTGCAGCAGATTAATACAAGTACCTCTTGTTACAGAATGGCAGTCCTTGACCATTTCTTGGTTTGAATTGGAAGACACTGGAGCCCCTTTCTCTACCTGGTACCCTCCAGTTGTATTGGGATGCCAAATTCCTGGTTTACACAGTGATTCATGGCTATAGTGGCTACATATTCAGGGAATTCTACAGTAGTTCAAACATCTGGATGGCAACTCTAAATCAAGGATTACAAAAAAATAAAAAATTCTGCAACTTTTATCACATTGATATATCCTGCTTGTGATACTGCTACAAAAGAAGCAGCAAGCAGGTGCCAAGTAACTGTTATGCCAAGAACACCAAACTGTGATTCTCTTTTTTTTTTTAACCTTTGATCTCAAGTAGGTTTGGGAGGTCTGCCTTAGTGGGGAGAAAAAAAAAGCAACATTATCATTTTAAAAACAATTCAGTAATGCAGGGAAATCAGAGAATCAGTGTTCTTGTTGAAAATGATGGGGATGCTTGGAGAAAATATGATAATTTCTTTGGCAGATTGATCCTTTTCTGATATTTTAAGTAAGTGGGTCAGAAGACTCACAACTGAATGCCTTTCTTTCTTTTTCCTCACTGTCTGAAGATACTGAAACTCAATCTATAGCAATAACCATGATGTTGTGGCTCGAATTCCTTGATAGAAAATGACCTTCCTCAACCAAAGAGGCTGCTGTTTATGGCCACAGTATGACTTCTTCTTAGAAAAGTGAAGACACTTGGTATCACATTCCCATCTGTAATATATGTTCTCCTTGGGGTTTTGATACAAATGTGACACTACTCTGTGGCTACCGTGCTGTCTTAGACTCTCCTTAGACTCACCAGCTCTAGGTAAACAGGGTAAGAGGACGAAGGAATTGGCAAAGGTGGAAAACTAAGATCTCAAGATGTTGGTCATTGAATTCACAGCTGATTAGGAATTGATTAAAAATGTTCATTATGCACCTCTTTGGGGTGATTTGTGGCATCCTTTCACATAAGGGTGGAAAGGTCACAGGAAATAAAATGTGGGACACTGTCCAGATTGGCAGCAATCACTTGTCTGCCACAATGTGCAGCTTTCTGTTTTCAGGGAAAGGATTGTTTGCAAACCATTAAAGCATCTGTTGCAATGTTCTTGCATGCCAGTCGCCTGTCATTCTGCTATCAGGCTGGAGGAGGCTAGGGACCGGTGAGGACGTTGACACCTAGCAAGTGTGTACAAGGAACTTTACTCTTAGTTTACAGAGTACCTAATCATCATGATTGATCCAAACCAACAAAAACAATCAAACAACACCCCCCACAACCAGACTAAGTTAGATGGGAGTTTTCCTGTCAAAAGAAGGAAATGACAAATAGCACTTATATATTGGTGGCACTTCCATATTGTAGCTGGGAAAGGAAAAAAAGACATGTGCAGGTGTTCATCTGGGAGTTTTATGCTACATTGTAAGGTTCCTGGTACATCATATACAATATTTCAGCCATATATAGTTGATGCTTAATATGCATATGATTTAGAAGGTGATCCTTTCTCAGATAATACTTTTGTATATTTAAGGAAATACTATATGCACTTACACATCCTTGAAAACTGCAGTGTGGTAGAGGTGTATTTGATGAATATTTCTTTTTTTTAAAAAAAATGAGAGTAGCAACTGACACATGGGAGACCACTTTCATCCAGGATGAATGAGTGGGAAACAAATTAGCAGATAGCAGGTGGATTTTCACAAAGAGTTCAAGAACAGCTAAGGTTGATAAAGCTATTGCTGTTTGTTTTTTATGCCAACAGCTGTACTAGGGCCACAAAAATCTAATTCAATTATAGCATGAGATGTGCTTGCTTATGAAAATTGTTCCCTTCTGGACAGAGATCTAGAATCTAATAGAAATGATTGAAACTGATTCCCATTGGGGTCTGCCAGAACATTTCATCAGGCAGATAAGTATTCAAAGTTAAGTGTTATCAAGTTGAAGACAAGTATCCTGAAGGAAGGGTAGAGTATAACCCAGTGGTGCAAATAAGGGCAATACGTATTGGAACGCTGCTATTATATCACCCCCATATCTCAGGAGTTGCCACAAAGAAGAGGGAGTCAACCTATTCTCCAAAGCACCTGAAAGCAGGACAAGAAGCAATGGATGGAAACTAATCAAGGAGAGATGCAACCTAGAACTAAGGAGAAATTTCCTGACAGTTAGAACAATTAATCAGCGGAATAACTCGCCTCCAGAAGTTGTGAATGCTCCAACACTGGAAGTTTTTAAGAAGAGATTGGACAACCATTTGTTTGAAATGGTATAGAGTTTCCTGACTGAGCAGGGGGGTTGGACTAGAAGATCTCCAAGGCCTCTTCCAACTCTGTTTTTTTGTTCTGTTCTACTTTTTGCTGTCCCTCCAAAGTTTCAGGGCTGTGGTATAGCTATAGACAAGCCAAAGGGCTCTTAAAGAACACATTGGGATAGATATTCCATAAAACAATGGTTTTACAAGCAGCAGTTTTTGGCAGTTACCTTTTTGCTGCAGAAACATTTGAACAGAGCCTGAGGCAAACCAGAAACTGATCAAATGGATGAGTGAGAAGAATGCTTTAACATAGAGGGAGTAAGACAGAATGCCAGCAGAATAAAGATTGACTATTTGACTTCCTTTGAATACTTAACTTTTTCCCTGTCCTGAACAATTTGTAAATGACAGATCTACCCATTTCCCCTTTTAATATGCAACTTGATTCCCTTAGAAAAATGCCTCCTATGCATGCAAGAGAAGGTGGATGTGCAGAATAGATGGATGTGTGCTGCAGCCTGCTCAGTGGCCCTTTTGAATGATGTAGTACAGCTCTTGCATTTGCGATCGCCATGTACTAATGACCTTTTCCTGGCAGGAATCCCTGCTTCACAATCTTTGACGATGTCCAATATGTTCCTCTGTGCTGCTTTAATTATTGATGCAGTTTAAGCAGCACTTGCTAGGTCCCTATTGACTTCAGTCTGAACACAGAATGGATGTTGATAAAGCACACCTTGATATTCACTTTGGGATACAGGAAAATTGTTTCGTCCTCTTGCTTGTATGAAACAGGTTCAGAGATCCAGAACATAGAAAAGAGCCAAATCTGCCATGGTCTCAGCCAAGGGCTCAACTGGAAAAGGATGGTGTTCAAGATGGGGGTGGGTCGCTGAAAATTTCAGGCAATCAGAAACAATATAAATAAGGGCGTGGTTTGGCTGTCTAACAGACACCTTCTCTGCTACTGCATTATTTTTAAGTTCTTTGAGCCATTTTTCATGACAAGATACTACACTGGTTTGTAAGTTAAAAGGCTAACCTGCATCAGCTAGAATTTACAACCATTCTGAAAATGGCTGTTCTGTGCAATACAAGACTGTGCATTAGTAAACAAAAGAGCACTGATACACACTCATCTAGGCACACTTACTCAGAGTAAGATCCTTCAGGGACAATGAAGCTTAGCTCTAATAGCTTTATTACCCCACAATCTGATTGGGTGGGTTGATTGCCATTCTGGCGTAAAGGGTATAGTCCATTTGGAATGCAATGCTCAAAACCAAAAACAAAGCAATATTAGTAGAAAAAAAGAGGTAATATAGCATCAGTCAGAATTATTTCAATTATGGCTATTGTACACTATATCCCAGCAATTCCAGTGATTCTCTCAACATTCTCTCGAAAGCCATCTGTCAATATACACCAATATACACTCTCTGGTAATTCACTGGGAAAATGGGAAATAAAAAATCATGGTTTTGCTTCAATTCATGGAAGATGTAACTTCTCCACCAACCTTAAGGGTGATCTCAGTGGTGGGATTCAAATATGTGAACAACCGGTTCTCTGTGTGGATGCCGCTTCCAGAAGTCCATTCTAGGCCTGGGCAACAAAAAATTAGCTACTGGTTCTGCCGAAGTGGTGTGAACCGGCTGAATCCCACCACTGGGTGATCTGTCCATGACACTCCAATGGATGCTGCAAGAAGAGACAAAAAGAAAAGCAAGGCAACCATGGGAAGTCCTTACTGCTCCTAGCTGTGACAGTTCTTCTTTCCATGCTCCTTATAGAGACTCTCAAGTTCTCCTCCCAAAGTGAAGCTGCTGTTTCTGGAACTAGAGTTCAAAACAGGAACATAACCCAATTGTATAAAAGAAATTATAGAGTTCTCCTCCCAAACTAAAGTTGCCACGTCTGGAGCTAGAGTTCAAAACAGGAACAGAATCTGATTGTACAAAAGGAATTATTTATAGAAATTACTGAAATACTCGGTAAGAAGAACAATGAATCAATTGATCAATCAATAGATGTGACAGGCAAGTTTCTCAGGAAGAAGGGACAGTTAATCTCCATGATATTCCTTGGGTGCTGCACAAATAGGCAAAGGTAGTAGATGAAGATACAAACAGAGGGTGATCTCTTTTGCTTTCTCTTGTTCACACACATGTATAGATGTGTACACATATGTGCACACATAAACACACACATACACTTCAAGAATCTATGCAGGTGCCACTCAGATATTACTGCTAAAGAGTAACCATGATCTGTTCTTTTTTGCTTAGGCAATGATAGATCACAGGTGCTGCATGACTGGAAAAGTGTGTGTGTGTGTGGGGGGGGGGGTAACCCAGTCATTGTAGACCAATTTTGTCAATTTTTAATGATGCATAGTCTTCAGTGATTCTGGATGGCTTATAATGATTAGGTTAGAACAACCATTATAAACAACTATCCTGGGAGGAACAAATCAGAGGTATTAAATCATTACTGATACATATACAAATAATACACAGCCTGCTGGAAGAGCAAGGTTTTAAATTCCTTTCTGAACACCAGCATGTTTGGGCCATAATTTTACACAAGGTTGGTAATGCAATTGTTGATTAATAAAAATAATTGGGATAAGGATGTCCTGCAAATATCCAGGCTTCATGCCATAAAGGGCTTCATAAAAAACCACAACCACCTTAAATTGCTTCTGGAAATCTACAGTGTTACAAATATATACTGAAGTATGTTACTCATTCCACTGCATTCTGGGCCTGTTGTAGCTTCAGACTGTTCATCAAATGAACCCAATATGGATCCTACAGCAAATTAGAGACTCTCCATTTCAACCAGTGGCCTATCTGGAATTCATACTGTGCTCAAGTCTTGAGAATGCTTTTCATTTTGCCCGGCCTTCTATTCACCCAACCGCATTCTCTACATGCAGTTCAACATTTTTCTGAATCTATTATGCTTCCCACTACCATCATTTCCAATTCAAGTGTGGTTATCAAGGGTGAAATCTGGAGCCTTTGTTTTGAAATATATACAATTAATACTGAGCTTCAGTCTCCTTTCTTTATATGTGCCTTACTTTACAGATGAAGCTGTCAGAGATAGACCTTGTGTATCTGTGTTCAAAATTTTTACCACTAAGGCTTCCATGCTGTAGGACCACAAAGTATCCTCCACTCAGTGTGACTGTGACATCCCATGTCAAATTGTAGATCACATCATGACCAGCTGCAAGTTGAGGACATATACTGGCCCAATATCTGATTTTTTAAATATTAACGATGCTGCGCTTCAATGGTAAGATGTCCTAGATATTAGTATTTGTAAATTCTGTGTGTGTGTGTGTGTGTGTGTGTGTGTGTGTGTGTGTGTATTGCTAGTTCATGTAGGATATGCCATACACTAAGTAAATGAACTGTAGGACCAGAAAGATTGTTCTATTCTTTTCTCATTGGGTGAAATAATGCTTTTCCCCTAAGGACAGATATTCTACAAAGAATCAGCTTGCTTTTAAAATACTATATCAGTGGTGGCGAACCTATGGCATGTGTGCCAGAGATGGCATTGAGAGATGGCATTCTCTGTGGGCATACACACTGTCACCACAGCCCTGCTTCCCCCCTTAGCCCCCTCCTGACCAGCATCCCCCCTGGAGGAGAGTCATCCCCAGGTGTGGCCCATGCGGAGCAGCGCAGCCAAAGACATAGTAGCCAGGCAGCAGGGATAAGACTCTGCCCTCATGCCCCATCGCATGCAGATGATGCTGCAGGGTGCGGGCGGAGTGCATGGCTGCCATGGTGCTGCTGGACTGCCTGGGCAATCTGTGGTGGGCTGTAGAGGCGATGAGTGATCCTGCAGGTGGGTGGGGGATGGGGCAGGGGGGCAGGGGCAGGGGCAGTGGGCAGAGAAGGGGCAGAGGTGGGGGCGGGAAGAGGGCAGGGAAGTTTTGGGGCACTCGGTCTGTAAAAGGTTCGTCATCATTGTACTATATTATACAAGACTTCCAGTTTGTGCTCGTAGCACATGGCCACACGTCAGCGGACCTCTGCTTCCCTTGGCTAATTTCGCTCTGCCAGGGGGACTCTAGATGGGTCCGAAGTCAGTCCAGAGAGGCGACCACAAAGGAGGGGTGCCCCGTTGATCACAAAGCAATGGCAATCGCTTCATTTGATCCAGGGAAAGCCCTCCAAACCTGACAGGAGAAAAGCTAGCCACATGCCAGCATCTAGCCCAAGCTACTGCAGCTGAAGTCCAAGAGCACTACCAAGAACAACAATGAACAGCGTGCTGGTGAGAGTATTTGATCTTCTCTCCCTTATTTTACAACTAGTCCCTGGGAAAGATCCCCAAAGCAAACAACCTCCAAAAGTGAGAGGAGGAGACTACATTCCCATTCCCCCACAGATGGAAGCGTCAAATTAACTTTTAAGGAGGAAAGAAACTTATTGAAATTAAATTCAAAATACTACAATCTGATCAAACTTAGAAACTAAAACAAACTACTAAGATTATATTCTAAAGGATTTTTATTGAATTACATAAAAAAAGAAAAATAATAAGAACTTTTTGTCTGAAAGAACTGGAAAATAAATATTTGCTGACATCTAGTGGACAATGAGAATATAGACATTAAAGACAATGCCCAGAAACAAAGAGAAAAATCTATTCCCATGAACTCTAATAACCTTTAAGAAGATAGCTGCTAAGGAACAGAGAAGAGATTGCATACTGGGCTGGCTATAAGATTGGAAAGTGTTTGAAGGAAAAGAAATATTTTGTGGTTTAAATTTATGAACTGTTTAAAAACTTTGATCTATGATAAATTATTGAGAAGGGAAGTTACAGGAAGGATTTAAACTGGCTAAATATATTGAATTGACAATTGACTCCTGAAAGAAAGAATTGTTATAAAACATTGATTTTACTGAAACCTTGACAACTGAAAATTACAGTGGATTACAAAAATTATATATAAAAACAAGAACTATACAAAATTGGACTGTATGGATTTTGAGTTTTGGTTAGCTTGACAAGGCTAATTACTGAGACTATGGCACTTATGATGGATTACTCGAAAGGGGGAGACAACATGGATATGACATATTCATCAAAAAAGATAGAAAACCACACCTAATATCCACTCCTGAAAGATTCAGCCTGAAAGATCAGAGACCTTTAGAAACACTTCAAGACAAGACAAATACTTTCCAAGATGAAATTTATGCAATGCTATGACAGATACAAACTACAATAGACTTAAATCACAAGATTAAACATAGCTTTGACACTATAAGTGAATATACTTCTAATTTAAATCTACAATCAAAAAACATCCAAAGAATGATGGTAAAGAATGAACAAACAATCCAGACAACAGAATGTGAAATAGAAAAAAATGATTTAACTGGTAAAGTTACAAATGAAGGGAATTATAACTTAATACAAACAAGAAAAATCTTACAAGACATGGATACAATAATACAATATTTTATGCATTACAACATCAGAATAAACCTGAGAAGAAAGAACACTTAACAAATTAGATACTGCTAGGAGAATCATTGTTTGGGAGACAAAAAGCATAATCCTATCTACTATGTATCCTCTACTTCTAACAATATCTACAAAAATACAAGCACTGGACAAGTTGAAAATATTAATTTAGAAAACAATCTGGCAAAGGAAGAAGATTAGAGATGGGCTGAAGAGATTGGATTCGTCCTACCAGACGGAATATTATATGAGTAAACACTTGTTTGAATATGGCTAAATAAACAAATAACTTTGGCCATAAAGGGACTTTAGAATAAGTGGGATAAAAGATATAGGTAATATAGTGTTTTTTCACAAGATACAAAATGTAAAAATATTAGGATGTTGTAAGTAAAGGGAAAGTTTGAATGTTAAAGACAAATTAAGTTTGAAAAGATTTAGCATTAAGGAATGATTGAAATATTGAGGGGAAATTAGGCTTAATAAGAACTCTGAAAAAAGGATATATAGTGATTTAACTAATTTTTACAAATAGAAGTGAAATATAAATTGACTAGAAAGTTGTTATGGTTAGATGTTATGATAGATAAGTAGTATAGTATTTTTATAATATATGAAATATGAAAATACTGGGATGATATATTTAAATGGAAAATTTGGATATTTAAAAATTAAATACTGGGGAAAATATGATTGACAAGAATTGTTTGAATATTATGGAGAAATTGAGCTTAAACAAGATTTATGAAAATAAGACACATGGTGAATCAATAAGATGACTCTTACGAAAAACATAAGCTGATAAGAAAAAAATGCTACATATGGATGCCACTATTGTTGGTATAAATATAGAAGAGAATGTTTTTATTTAATCATTTAAATATGGAAAATATCAAATATTGGAAATTGTATTTATTTAATTTTGTAAAAGGAGAATACCACTGGGTGAAGAGAGGATCAAGAAAATATATTATCAATTGATATACTAATTAGGGAAATATAAAAATTAATTATTATTGATTGTTTATTAACTATTATTAATTGTATATTCTTTTCTTAAAAAATTATGAACCAAGACAACACGCTGTACACTAGGCACTAAGGATGTTATTGTAAAAAACCAATAAAACTTTTATAAAAAAATTAAAATAAAATATATACAATGTATTATGCTGCTATGATGATTAGAGTTTAAGAAGTGAATGTTGTGCATCTGCTATCTTTGGAGAGCAAAGGTAACAAGAAACATAGATAGCCTCAAATACAACTTCACCACTGATATATTCTAAGCCTGGATAAGAAAGGAGAAAGCATAGGCATCAGGCTAGCAACCCAATTCTAACAACAATAACAACAGCACTACTGAAACAATTAATGCAATTCAACGAGATACTTAAAAACAGTTTGACAATACTACATGCGAGTGCTTGATGACAGCTGCCAGAAAATCCAGTGCCAGATACAGAGCTCAATTCCAAAACCACCAAAAGAACATGGAGCGCACAGATACTACACTTCTGTGGAAAACTAACACAATTGCTTGATGAATTTGATACTTACCATGTATTTATACATCCTGAGCATAAGGATAAGGTAAAAAAAGAAATGACAGTGACAGCAAGAGTATTCTGTTTTCTGAAGTGGATAGTCTATGTGTGCACAGTGTTGGTCTTTGGTGTTGCGCAAGGAGGCAAAAAGGGGGTTAACAGGATATGAGCCAGTGGATGATCATAGCAAGATTTCAATCAAGGCATACAGAGTCAACCATCATCCAAGCTTATGCAGCAACTGAGGATGCACATGAAGCTGAAAAAGGACATACTGTATGAACAACTAAAAGACACTTTCAGTGATATACCCAATCATAACATTATGCACAAATAGGCAACAGCAGCCAAAGATAGGAACAAGTGATTGGGCCTGCATTAATCAGCAGCACAAAGGTGCAACACTGAAAAGCTCTTGCTGTATTTTGTAGCATAAATAAGATTTATGTGGGAAACATCTACTCTGCACACACACACACACACACACACATGATTGTTACACAATTCAGCCTTTAACAATGAAATCAATGGCTTTGCAACAGCAAATGATAGCAATCAGCACTCCTAGATGTCAGAACATGTCACAGAGCAACAGGACCATCGTCCCCTTAATGGTATCATCTAGACCAGGAGTGTTAAACTGCCAGCCCGCGGGCCGGATGCATCACAAGGAAACCATGCTCACCCCATTGCCAGCAATGGAGAAAAAGTTCTGATGTCACACGATGTCACATGACGCCACGAGTTTGACATGTCTGATCTAGACTTTACCAAAAGAGAAAGCAAGAGCAATATACAACTTGCCCTTCTGCTGTTGAGAAGCTAAGAATCATGTCATTACTAAACAGGACAAACTGAAACTTGAAAACAGGAATTGCAATAGGAAATTGAAATTGAAGATCAGTGGAGATGGTTGAAATAAACAATGCCTGAGTGAAGGAGAAACAATTGGATAAAGGAGAGCAATACAGAAAGAATGTTGCATACAATACAGAATCTGGCAATTGATTGATGAAGACAAAAATAACAAAGCTACAAAAGGACCCAAGTTGCTAAGCAAGAAAGCAAAATCTATGGAAAAATACCAGTCCTTGGACTGTAAAGTCAAAAGAAATTGCCAGCCTGACAAGAAAGAATGGTCAGGACACAAAGGAGCCAAAACACAACAAGTAACAACAAAATTGATACCAAGGTACTATAGTGCCATGTTCAGAAATTAACAGGAGCAAGAAATAATACAAGTCTTCCTATTCAGGAAAGCATGGGAAAATTTTGCTTAATAAAGATCGGGGGACATGTTAGGCAGAGTAAAATTTGGTTAAGCAGTGAATAAATGAAGATTATACAAGTTGATAATTCTCAAGGAAATGCATGGACACCAATACATTGAGGATGTGCAGAATTTTATCTACTTAGGAAGCATCACCTCTAATAATGAAAGCACTGAGGCAGGTGTTAACTGCAGCTTTGGAAAAACAGCACTATTCCAGCAAATTTGCCAATTGGTCTTTGTAAATAATCAAGACTGAAACAGAGGTTCAACTCTTCACAGCTTTCTTGTTCTTTGGTAAAAGAATGCAGTATTAACTTGGCTGGTCTTTTTGAGCCTCTAATGAGCAAATATTAATTTAGCAGAAGGAGAAAGCTTATAGACAAATTGCAGGATGAAGACTGAGATCAGAGTGACTATCATTTTGTTTTCCAAAAACAAGCAAGGTAACCATAGTTTGTGAAGTAACTTTTCAAGAACTGCATGATTCTAATCAAGCATATATACTTGTTTTGAGTTATGCAATTTTTAAAATGGCACGCAAAAGGGATCAACTTCCCTTGTCTCAAAGCAAGGCATTCACAGAAACCAAACTCATGGACTGGTTTGCATGGCTGTAGCCTAGACTTGGATACAGCTGCATGCAATGTATATAAGTTTCATTAGCATTTGCACCAAGGTGGTAGTTATTCTTTCCATCTTTATACCATCTGTCGTTGTAATAGATATTATGGAAAATGCAATGAATGCAATGAATGTCGCAAAAAAGGATATACAATGGGAGAAAAGTGGAAATTGTAGCAGCTGCTGAATTAATGACATAATGTGTGATTCTTGGTGCTCTCAGAGCAGAGCGGTTTTCTTGCAGACATTTCATTATAAAACCAGGTAACGCCATCAGATGGTGATGATGTTACCTAGTTTGGTAATGAAATGTCTGCAAGAAAACAATCAAGCTTAGGGAGCACTAAGACCCGACAGTTCAATCCCAAGCTACAAATATTCTCTGCTATTGGTAATGGTACATAATATGTACCAGCATATAAGACGACTTTTCCAGCATATAAGACGACTCGGCGTATAAGACGACGAGAAGATTTGCATGGTTTAGAAAGTCATCTTATACACTGGAAAATACGGTATATTAATGTATAATAAATAGCAGGAATATGGTAGGAGAGTCTACAGATCTGGCAGGGAAGAGGGTATAACAGGATTTCTGACAGAAGCAGATGGGGATGGACTAGGTGAGCTTTATGATTCCAGTTCTGTAATTAGAAAACCACAGCCCAATTTGATAGGTCTTCATTATCTAAATAAAGTCACAGAAGTTCCATACTTAGCTGCAGCTTGGTATTTCTGTCCACACAGAACAGTCCAATAAAATATCACTACAATGACCCTATCAACTGAAATGTCAATCCAGTGATAGTAAGCACCTGCAGGGCAGTGCTAAGCCACTGAAGCATCCATTGTGTGGTAGCTATTTTGATGTAGTCTCAAGTAAAGATGTTGTTAAACAGAGTGGGAGGGGGAGTGTCCTTTCCCATTATTATTATTTATTTTGGCTGTTTTCTTTGTTTTTTATCTTTTTTGTCTTCCTCCCAGGGCTGGTGTGAAATATAATAAAGACAGAAGAAGATTTTCAAAATGATAGAAGGCCCAAAATAGATTTTTTCTCTTCCAAACAAGCGTTTGCTAGCAAGAGGAGAAAAAGCAAGGATTCAACTCTCTTTTCATCCTGTTTTGCCTCAATCTTCTTCATTTCATTCCAGGCCCTCCCTTTGGTACTTAGTTTTTTATTGTTATAATAAATTAATCTACCGAGCTGTTCAAAGTTTTTATTGTTTCCCTAAGAACACAAAGTTTGCTCTCTTCCCAGGGCTCCTGTGATGTTCGTTGATGAAATTTATCTTATTTGTCTGCAAAACTTGTGCTCTAATGAAGCTCTTGCACGTTCTCTTTCTGATGCTTTATGACTTTCTCAATTTGGTACCACATTAGTCAGTGAGGCTGGAGTCCAGCTCATCAGCTATCTAGCCAAGTAATAAATCTACTAGGGGAGTGTGAAAACCTGCTTCAATTAACCTGATGAGCAGTTTGGGGAGCAACAAGCTGGTAATTTTCAGTATTTACATAGTGACGTGCCAGATCTAGGATGCGAGATACATTTTTATGCAATTTCTTCTCAAGAGGTATGCAGAGTACAAGCATATATTTGGTGAATCTCTAAAACGCTAAGCACAAGTCAACTTGTATGGGTAATTTACTTTATTTTACTAATTTACACTGCAATCTTCCTTATACCAAATAAGAGTTTCTCATTTCTGAATCTCAACAATGGGGGCTTGCCTTAGGTCTAGAGTAGGGGTGTCAAACTGCTGGCCCAAGGGCCGGATGCATCATACCAAAACCTCACCCACCCCATTGCTGGCAATGGCAAAAAGTCATGATATGTCACGACACGTCACGTGACGTTGCAAGTTTGACACCCCTGCTCTAGAGTAATAAAATATGCCCTCTCCCTCACAGATAAAGCCAGTTTTGTAAATCTCACCTGCACATCAAATGGGAAGAGCTGCTAGAAATTGTAGGTCTCCTTTCTCTTTGCGGTGCCTTATGCCTTCAGAAAATGGAGGACTCCTTCAAATAGCACAGAAAGTGATGTAGAAGCTAAAAGAGAAACTATGAATTTGAGAATGACTCCTACTTCTGTTTCCTATAAAAGCCTTCGTTACACTCAAGAGTCTTTTGTGAACTAAAGGATCCAGGTAGATACACAGTAGTGTGTTATGCAGGATGCTGATGAAGAAAAAAAAGATCCAAACTATAAAGCTGTTTTCTTGATTGGTAGCCACTGGTTTAGGATAAGATGGTATAAGGGTTTTTATTAAATAAGTTATGCATATACACAGGCATATACTGTATGTATCAATATATACATATGGTGAGAGGGAAGTGTTGCAAAAAGACAAATGCATTAAGTTTACTTACAAAGTAACATTTAGAGGCATCTTGTCCAATTAGTTTCCTTTTATTCATGGCCAGGATAAATCCTATTTATTTAATAAATTTATTTGCTGCCCATCTCATTGCAAGATGACTCTTATGCTCTAACACTGGGGTAATCGCATTCACAACCTTAGATTAGAGTAGTCAGTTCTACTTTAAAGAGTTGCCTTTTTATAACAGAGATTATTTACCACATCATGCACTAAAATGGCACAGTTTAGCTTGATGAACTCCATTGCACTGAGATCACAAATCCCAGTCGTAGTGGTTCTAGTCTCTCTAGAGCTAAAGGATCCTAGTTTGGCTGATCAACAAAGAAGTGAATTCTATTTAGCTCAATGGGACTAACTTTCAGGAATGCATCCCCCAGGCATCAGGCAGCTTCCATATATAGATATGAAAATAGTTTGTGCCTCCCACAAAATGTTTATCTTCTTGTTTAATGCTGGATTAATGCTAATTATATATAATAATAAAGTCTATTGATTAAGGCAACCAGAAGGCATTAAAAACTTCTTTGGCTTGCCTCATCATCAGTTAAGCATCCTGCCTCTATCACATGCCACGATGACAATGTGCCAACAGTCTATGAACTATACTGGACATAAAGTAGCTTTTGCTTCTGATGCCCTTCAATGGAGGTGGAATGGACAGAAAGGGAAATTATCAAATAAATGGAACAACAGGTTATTTTCATATACAGGTCGTCCTCAACTTATGAGCACAATTGAGCCCAAAATTTCCGTTGTAAAGCCAGAGTTTTGTTGAGTAGTTTTGCCCCATTTTATAACATTTTTTGCCACAGTTGTTAAGAGAATCACTGCAGTTGTTTAGTATCATGGCTGTTAAGGGAATCTGGCTCCCCCATTGACTTTGCTTGTCAGAAGGTCGCAAAAGGTGATCACATGATCCCCCCCCCCGGGACACTGCAACCATCATAAATATGAGTCAGTTGCTAGTCATAAGTGTGAAAAATGATCATTTTTACAGTGCCATTGTAACTTCAAACAGTCACTAAATGAACTATTGTTAAGTCAAGGCCTGCCTGTGCGCTGATTATGACTATCCATTTCATAAACCCAGTAATGGTTTCTTTTCCTGAAACTGCAAACTCTTAAACTAAAATTGAAAGTTCAGATTAGAGCTTGGATTTCCTTTTTGTGTTTTTCACCTGTCTATTAGCATTGAACTTGCAAATATTCCCTGAAGGAAGTCTAGAAGCCTATTGTTTAGAGACAAGAGAAATAAGAAATAAAAACCATAAAAGCTGCAAAAAACTCCTCCTTGAAAAGATAAGAGCCTTATCTGTCTCTCAGTGCACATGAATTCTACCACTGGATTTTTAAAAAAATAATAATGGAAGAATAAGAATTTCTTCTCTCCTTATCATTATTTAAATTTTAAGCCCAGCAGCTGTGTGGCTCAAAGGGGATATACTGTGGCATTATGGGAGAATGTTATAGGCCAGTAGCAAAGCATATGCTGTGCATGCAGAAGGCTCCAATTTTAATCCTGGTGTCTCAAGGATAGTTAGGAAAGATTCCTGTTACAGATGATGGACAACTCAACTATTTGCTCCATATAGAAAAGAATAAAGCAAATGGATTAATTCAGAAGAATGGCCAATTGAGTTTTGTACTGGGGGCTTTCTAGCCCCTGACAAAAAAGGAAAGGCCTCTTTTCTCCATTGGAAAAGAGGTTGGAGCAATTGTTATTTAATCTTCTTTACCAAGAAAATAAAATATTTCCAGGAAGAATAGAGCTATGGCTCCCAGGCCCTTTCTTCATACAGAAGGAAGAAAAGAGTGATTGCTCCCTTCTTCTTTCCATACTGAGAAATAGAATCCTTCTTCTGTGCAAAATGGAAGATCAGGACAATTTTCCTCTCCCTCTTTCTGAGCAGAAGTAGAAGTAGACACTGAAAGCCCACCTAATATCTTCTTCCCTGCTGGGATTATGTGAGAATACTCCAAGGTTTGTCTGGATTTCACTTGCTCAACATTGTCTTCACTGATCTTTGTTTCAGGCGGAATCAGAAGGTGTCAGAAACTGAATCTAAGATCTGTTGAATGTGTCCTTCCTAACCAATCCTCATGAAGAGTCCCAGCAAAAATGTTGGGCATATAAATAGTCTTCAAGTTATGACAGTAATTGGGACTGGAATTTCCATCACTAAGCAACGTGTTTGTAATGTGCAATAGCATGTGACTTTATTACATAGCAATAGTGTTCCATTTCATGGCTGCTGTTAAATGAATTTCACTGATCATTTGCTGAGGATCCACCCCACTCCAAACATTTCTAAGTTTTGTCCCTCCCATCCCCGATCCTCAGTTCTTTTAGGGTAAGGATCTGTCTCCTTTTCAACTCCTCCCTAATTGTCTATTTCATCTATCTCTGACCTTTTGACCATCCTGCACCCAGCCTTGTGGGGTGGCCAGAAACCCCAGAACTACGCAGGTCTGAGGCTGTTGCTATCCTGCAGCTCCAGGGCTTCTTGCAATGGTTTTGGAGCTGGAAGATTCCCTGAGCCACAGCAAAGCTGCAATCTCCCCTGGAAGCCTTGGATGCCCCAGCCTGGCCCAGCAGCATGGCATGGTGTGAAGTCGCAGCTGCTGCAGACAGGCCCAGCCTGGCCCAGCAGCATCATACACAGCTTCAGCTATCCTGGGAAGCCACAGCTGCCTCAGCCCAGTTCCAGGTGCAGTCACCCTTCCCCAGTGGTGGGATTCAAATATGTGAACAACTGGTTCTCTGTGTGGATACCACTACCAGAAGTCCATTCTGGGCCTGGGCAACAAAAAAATAGCTACCGATTCTGCCAAACTGGTGCGAACTGGCTGAATCCCACCACTGCCCTTGCCACTCTGCACCCCAAAACCCTGCTGCCCCTATGGTCCTCTCTGCCAACTAATCTTCACTGTCTTTTTTCTCCTGCTGCTCAGAGCTCAACCCGCTTTGGCTCTTTGTGAAGCAACTGTGGTGAGCCATCTTTCCCAGGAATGAAGGCAGGATAATGTTGCAGGATCCAATCTGCGCTTGTCACCAGGACCAGAGGTTTAGTCTTCTGAGATTTTGAACTCGTGCTGGAGCCCATCCTTAGGGAAGCTCAAAAGACAAAACCTCTGATCCTAGTGACCCATCCAGATTGGATCTTGCATCTTCCCCCGGTGTCATGAGGGAACCTCCATATATGATCTGGTGGCTAGCAATGGGTGGAGGCTGGGCATGCTTGATCAGCAGTGGAAGCAAGAAAACAGTGAAGGTCAGCTAGGGTGCCAGGGACACCACAGAATTCGGGGGGGGGGGCTAAGGAGCATAATTGGCTGGGAGATTGACGGGTGGAGCAACACAAGTTCCCCTGTGGTTGTAAGTGCAAACGGGCTGCCAAGTGCCTAAATTTTGATCATGTGACCACAGAGGCTCTGCAATGGCCATAACTTCAGGGACTGGCTGTAAATGCCTTCATTCAGTGCTGCTATAAGTTCAAACAGTTGCTGAATGAATTATTGTTAAGCAAGGACAACATGTATTATTTTCTTAATATTTGTGATTCCTGTTTGCAAATGCCTGTGGTGCTATGTACTTGATTAATTTGGCTCCTGTTCTGTAATGTTATTTTGGACTTGGGTCAAATTTGCTGTTTTTTGCTTCCAGGAAGGATAGTGAACATGTAGTATGTTTCTTCAATTGAATTGGAATTAATCTAGGTTATGCCTATTAAATTCTCTAGCAAACAGAATGGTTCCCTTTTTTTGCAGAAGAAAGAATACAAAATATCTCTCATCTTCAATTGGATGAACTTTCCTGAAAGGGTCAGAATCCTCTATCTTTTTGGCAAGGAAAAGTATTGTAATGGTTAAGATGAATGCCACTAAGAGGCCAGGCTTTTAATCTTTCCCTGAGGTTTGAAGAAGTTATTATACTCAGGTGAAAAGATTAATGCGTCTATTATTTAAAGTGTCTCACAATTTGCTAGGCTGTATAGCTCATGGCGTCTAAGAATGTCCCAGTTCTGAAGAAATGAAGGGAAGTTGTTACTACCTTGTCCCAGATAGAACTCTGAGAATTGCCAGCATCTTGAGACCAAGAGGTTAAAAAAAAAGTCTTAGAAAAAGGCAATATCAAACCACTTCCATATTTTTATATTAATAAGGTGAAAACATTTTCTCCCTTTTCCGTTGTCTTTCTCCAGGATTTTTTAAAAAACTTACTAGTCTTCTCTGCAGTCATGGGATTTTTCTAGTAGTTTTGTATACAGTTGCTAATGAGGTCTGATCCTACTTAGCTCTTTTGAGATCTGCCAAGCTCAGCTAGATGCTACCATCTGCCATAACTATCTGTAATTGTCACAACCTGGTTTAAAAGTTTATCTGTACTCTAAGATATTGTGTCATGAGTATGAGCATCGTTTTTCCTTTCCTTTCCTTTCCTTTCCTTTCCTTTTGTGTGCTTTCAAGTTAGTTTTGACTCCTGGCAATTGCCTGGAGAGGTCTGTGCAGTTTTCTTTTCTTTTTTTTTATTAAATTTTTTTTATTTTCCATTTATCTAACATATACAACAAAATTCACTTTACAAAATAAAATAAATTCATAATCATAACCATAACCATAACCAGCCGAGCCGAGGTGGCGCAGCAGTTAGAGTGCAGTACTGCAGGCCACTTTAGCTGACTATGTTCA
The DNA here is from genome assembly GCF_016545835.1 of Crotalus tigris. Lineage (NCBI taxonomy): Eukaryota > Metazoa > Chordata > Lepidosauria > Squamata > Viperidae > Crotalus > Crotalus tigris. Next base: position 1,266,022 of record NW_024096609.1, on the reverse strand, counting down.
GCAGGTCAGTGGTTCAAATCTCACCGGCTCAAGGTTGACTCAGCCTTCCATCCTTCTGGGGTAGGTAAAATGAGGACCCAGATTGTTGGGGGCAATGTAAATATATACATATATTGCTTACTGGTGTACACCGCTTAGAGAGTGCTTGCACTTAAAGCGGTATATAAGTCTCATAAATAAATAAATAAATAAACCATAGGTGTCGCTTGCTCATTCCCCCCAAGCTGCATCCACCCTCTCTAATACCTTCCCTACTTCCCTCCTCTTTCTCTCCTCCCCTCACTACTCTCTTCCCCTCCCCTTCTCCTCTTACCATCCTACGTCCTTCCTTCACCTTCCTCTCCTCTCATCCCTCTCAAACGCAGGAATACAGCATAGGGGAAATGCCCAAGCAGCACCTCTCCATAAATTACCGTATCTATATTATTCTATTCTACCTATTTACCCACCCACTCACCCACCCTCAAACCCCCCCTCACTTCCCAGAGCAGAGTACAAGATTATTAATAACAAAATTAACAATATACAATAAAGAGAGAAAAAAGAAAAGGAAAGAAAAAAAACATACTTAGCCCTTAACTCCCCTTAAATTACATCATCATAAACAAATCTCTTATACAATATTTTCTATAAAATTTACTCATAAAATAAATGAAACTTTATAGTCCCATACTTCTTTTGAATATAATCTATCCATCTTCTCCATACAATAATATATCTTTCTTGTGTATGATCCTTTAAATAAGCAGAAATTTTTGCCATTTCTGCAAAATTAGAAACTTTAAATATCCACTCTTCTAAAGTAGGCAACGAATCTTTCTTCCAATATGAACCTACTAGTAACCTTGCTGCAGTTAATAAATTCAACATTAAAACAGTTTCTTTATCATCTAAATCCACAAAAATACCCAATAAGAATAATTGAGGAGTAAACTTTATCTTCCTTTTAAAAATCTTTTGAATGTTCCACCAAAGCATAATCCAAAAAGCCTTTACCTTTTTACAATTCCACCAAACGTGAAAATAAGTCGCATCCGTGTTACCACATCTCCAACATTTAGGTTGTAAATTAGAGTACATACAAGATATTTTTTTAGGATCTAGATGCCACCTATAAAACATTTTATAAAAATTTTCCCTCAAATTTTGAGCTTGTGTAAATTTAACATTTCTGATCCAAATGATCTCCCATAAATCCAATGGGATCGGTTCCTGGATATTCTGAGCCCATTTAACCATACAGTCTTTAACCAATTCTGTTTCCGAATCTAATTCTATTAAAACATTATAAATTCTTTTTATATGAGCCTAATTCTGATCTTTAATCTGAATTACCAGATTTTCATCTTCTAATGTTATTCCCTCTTTCTTATCTACAGTCCACCTATCCACTATTTGTAAATATTGAAACCATGACTGTAAAATATTTTCTTCCCTTAATACATCTAAAGATTTTAAATGCCAGTCCAAACCTGACCAAATTAATAATTCTTTATATGAGATTTTGTAAAAGTTCATCCCCTTAGAAATTCCCTCAATTGTGTGTCCAGGAATCCCCCAGATAGGTATTTTGTAATTTAACCTATAATAATACTTTTTCCAAACTCGAAGTAAGGCATTCCTCAAGATATGTGATTTAAAAGCCCCGTCAACTTTCTTGTTAAAAATTAAATATGCATGCCAACCATACATTAAGTCCCACCCTTCAAGAAAAAGAATATCCTTATTTGTAGGTCCATGCAGTTTTCTTGACAATGTTTGTAGAAGTGGTTTGCCATTGCCACCTTCCTAAGGCTCAGAAGGAAGGATTGGTGTTTGGTTGTGGCTCTGTATTATTTTACATGTTTAAAATGGAGAATTTATTTATTTGTCTTGTGTTGTACTGTACCATATTATTGTTATTAGCTTTGAAGAGATGCAGCTGCATACATATTTAGAAAATTAAAAAGTGACTGGCATTTGAGTAAAAAAATGTGATGTAAGAGACAGAACAAGAAGCAATTGGACTTATGACATATTTTATGGCTGGATCACAAAGCCCTTTTCAAACAAAAATAGTATTATCTGCCTCAAATTCCTTGTGTGTCTAATCACACTTGGCCAAATAAAGCATTCAATTCAATTCAATATGAAAGAACACAAAGAATATCAAATGTGAATACCTACTCAAGCAGGATGGTGAAACTGTGATCAATTTCAAAGCCTGTAATAAAACAAAATCCTTATTTTAGTGAATTTTCATTAAATTATTAACAATAACTCTATCTTTATATAAGGAAATCCAGTCCCTGTTTTTTATTTGACACTATCAGGTTTAAGTTTATTAGTGGCTTGGCCATTGGTTCAATAGCAGCACTGATAACTCTGCATTAGTCTTGACTGTTATGTATTGAGGGTTATTAAATTGGCTGGCAGGTATATAAATCTATCAAGCAGCACCTCCTTCTTTCTCTTTGCAGTTTATTTCCCTCCACTCTCTGCTAAGATACAACATAAAGGGGAAAGGGTGTATTGAGGTACCGGTATATTTCAGAAAGGCTGGAACTAGGGAAGAGAATTCCAAATGTATATTTTTAGTTAGGAGGGTTTTTTTGCAACAAAATAAAATCAGAATTGACAAAAATGAACACTCAGCAAAAAGGATAGTGAGTGAGCATGGTAGGAATAGTTGCAGATGAAAGTAAAATAGTTGAGAAGAGGAAAGAGGGTAAAATGAAGAAAATGCTAAGGATGTGTCCTGTCATTTTTCCATGGGGTATTTTTGAATGTCTTCTCCTCTTTAATCTCTGGACAAAATACGTTCTTTTTCTGTACCAATCATATAAATATATGACCAGGGACCTTTCCATTCTAAAGGAAATGACAACCTGATTAAGTATCCTGAATTTTCTATTGATGGCATAACCAGATCCTTTCTGGTTATCCATGCATGATTGGCAAATGTTAAAGCACAGGGTTTTAAATTAATGACTTCAATTAATCATTAAAGTCCATCGATTTCAACAGACATATTTCATGGATGAGTATATCTGAATGTAACAAATAATCTATTAGGTGCTCTTGATGATAGAATTTAAAGATAACTCTATAGATTCCATATTTTGAAATTTAGGTTCAGCAAGTATTCTGCATATTTGCGCATATATGCACTAGTGTGAGTGTGGGTGAATTCAGAATTGACGTATTCTAAATCTTTAAAATAATGCTTGCTGTGTGTGAAGAAAGAATGTAGTGACTTGTCAGGTTGAGATTAGATTCTTCCAAGCAGGCAAAAGGTTTATTGATGGGTGATAGGATTTATAATTAATCTTCAGGGAATGGCAGAATCAGTTACAGAATATGGTTTATGATCTGCTATCCCAGCACATTATGAAGCTCATATGTGATTTAATTTCAGCTTTATTTATAACTTTGTTGTATACTTTTTCTTGTCTGAACTAAAAGAGTGTTCCCACAAGCAAGTTGCCTTGAGAAAGTCATGAAGATTGTAAGAACCAGAAAGAAATAGAATCCAATTCTGTTTTTAAATCATGGGTAAGTCTATTTCTAGGATGGGAGAGACCTTGGTAATAATTCTTGCATTACTGTATTAAATGGTAATGATTTCCCGAATCATTATTGCACATGGTCAAAAGTTAATGAGTCTGCCTCTTCTGAAGCATCAGAGCGAGAAGTATTCACTGAGTTCAGCTGACGTTCAGTACCTGGCATTATCACTCTTTAGTCAGAAAATACTCTTTATTAATGAAAATACTGTCTGTTCTGTCAAACATGCTTGAAGAACGAGGATATACTTTGTTCCAACATGCATACAATGCCTTATTTTTCATTATATACCAATATGGCTTGTGTTTGGGTCTTCCAGAAATAATATGTAATAAACATTGTGTACTTACATATTGGGATTTTGCATGCATTCAACACGCACTGAGTACTATGAGACTTGGGGGCAAAGTTCTACATTTCTGTAAGTACTAGACACAATTTTAAAAGACCTGGAATTGGAAACTCTATGCCCCACTGGGTATTTCATCATCAGACATAGAATCAAGATCATGTGAAGTGTTAATACCACTTTATAACGTATTGGTAAGGCCACACTTGGTATGCTGCATCCAGTTTTGGTCACCACAATGTAAAATATGTAGATGTTGAGACTCTAGAAAGAGTACAGAGAAGAGCAACAAAGATGATTAGGGAACTGGAGGCTAAAACGGTTGCTGGAATTGGGTATGACTAGTTTAATGAAGAGAAGGACGAGGGGTGACATGATAGCAATGTTCCAGTATCTCAGGGGTTGCCACAAAGAAGAGGGAGTCAAGCTACTCTCCAAAGCACCTGAACACAGGACTAGAAGCAACAGATGGAAACTAATCAAAGAGAGAAGCAATCTAGAATTAAGGAGAAATTTCCTGACAGTTAGAACAATTAATCAGTGGAACAACCTGCCTCCAGAAAACATGGGTGCTCCAACACTGGAAGTTTTTAAGAACTTTGTCTTAAATGGTATAGGTTTCCTGCCTAAACAGGGGGTTGGACTAGAAGACCTCCAAGGTCTCTTCCAACTCTGCTATTCTATCATTGTCATTGTCATCGTTGTCACATAATATTGAGAAAAATGTTTTAAACACTCGAGGTAAACTCACTCTGCACACCGTAACTACTAGCATCCTTTCGATATCCAAATATAATCTATACAGATTCACACACACTACAAAAAGTTATTATTCATTTAACTATGATTTGTTAAATAAACCTCATTCAGCTGGTTTCACTCAACCACGTTAAAAAAAGAAAACAAAAACAAAACAACACATTACAATTTGAGCATGAATTTAGTCACTCTATGAAACTGCTGTTCTTTGTGTTCTTTTGATTTCACGTAAAAGTATTTCTAAACCACAGATTTTAAAGACTCATTCAAAGTCTAGAAGTCCACAGTGAAAAGGATGATCTCAACATTACATTTTATTATCTGCACCAAGATCAGTTGGTGAATGTTAAGAAGACTCTTGATCAGTCTATGGTTGAGTTTGTACATCTTCCTATACTCTTAGTTAGTTAGTTAGTTAGTTAGTTAGTTAGTTAGTTAGTTAGTTAAGTTAGTTTACAGCGTATCATACATGGACTATCACAGCTGCATCATTAGCCACTTTAAACCCCTCCAATCCATACATGAAGCAAACTGACACCCACCATGAAGATGAGGCACGACCACAAATGCGAAGCCAAACAATAGCAATGCAGCTCACCATCTCACATCCCCCTGCAACTCAGACTAACCTGAGCACAACAAAGCCTCCACCCAAACAGAACACTCCCCCATCCAATCAGAGCACAGCCAAACCCCTAACCAATCAGAACACACTTCCACCCAATCAGAACACAGCCAAGTTCTCACCCAATCAGTTCATACCCCCACTGGCAGTTAAAAGGAACAAACAGCTATGATCACACATTGCTCCTAGAAGCACAAAGCCGAAAACAGCAGCCTGAAGATGACGAATGGGACTTTGTCGAAACGTCGCCAAGACGTTTTATTCTATTCATATATATATGAATAGAATAAATAATATGTGATCACCAGGAGAGTTTAAGTAAGAAAAATACTTTACTAAAAGCTGCCAAGCTTTCGTTGGGAACTCCCAACATCGTCAGGGAGGATCTAACTGCAAATAGGAGCGTTCCTCATTCATTGCTTCTCATCCATTCATGAAATGAGGGGGAGGAGTTTTTCTCCCTCCTTTACTGAATGAGCGAGTCATCATTCCACATCTTCTCTCCCTCTTCCGTACTGGGAATCCCTCTCCGTTACTGCAAACAGCACCAAGCTCAGGGATCTCACCATTAGATCTTCCGGATTCCCTATTGTCATTGTCATTGTTTCTCTTCCACCTGAAAGGTGGGGATCTATCGTGACACTGTTGAAGAGTATACAAGTTGTCTACCCGGTGGATTTCCCCCCCTTTCTCTTCCGGAGGGAAGTCCACCATCAGTGCGCGTCTACGTGTGTCCAACAGCGGGGGATTCCTCAGCTGTTCAGGTTGTTGTTGATTGGATGTTGAGGAGGCATCAGTGGAGTATTGGTGGTCAGTTGGAATTCCATGCACCCATTCAGAGCAAGAATCAGATATAACATCATATCTATGATGTTGTAGATGTCGGTCTGGTCGTTTACAATGAGTGGGGTGATGATTAGAGTCCCACTTTCTCAATGCTTGTTGTGCTGGACACAGGTCGATATGGCAGTTAATTGAATTATTTTCGAGAACCAAGCTTCCGTCAGCAGCTGGCCTCCTTTGTGGTGTCACTGGATATAATATGTGTCTTATCAAAGTCAAATTGATGCCCATGTTGTGCCATGTGCATCCATATTTGAGAATGTTGTTCACCCCGTCATATGGCTAGCTTGTGCTCGTGGAGCCGAGTCTTTAGCCGTTTAGCTGTTTCACCCATGTAATTGCCAGGGCATAGACGTAAACGTGCACTGATGGTGGACTTCCCTCCAGAAGAGAAAGGGGGGGAAACCCACCGGGTAGACAACTCGTATACTCTTCAACAGTGTCCCGATAGATCCCCACCATTCAGGTGGAAGAGAAACAATGACAATGACAATAAGGAATCCGGAAGATCTAATGGTGAGATCCCTGAGCTTGGTGCTCTTTGCAGTAACGGAGAGGGATTCCCAATATGGAGGAGGGAGAGAAGATGTGGAATGACGACTCACTCATTCAGTAAAGGAGGGAGAAAAACTCCTCCCCCTCATTTCATGAACGGACGAGAAGCAATGAATGAGGAACGCTCCTATTTGCAGTTAGATCCTCCCCAGGAGGAACGTGAAAGATCTACTCTGGACACTAAACAACGAAAGACGGTTGATGTAGAGAATGCTATGGTGGGAGGTGGAAACATAAGCACCGGAACGCACAATGCCCGGATAAATGTTACTCATATGGTTAAGGGAGAGGGAAATACAGAACAGGAAGAAAACATCGATCCACAATCAAAGGGGGTGAAAAGTACCTGGAGCCCTAATGGAATGAGGATTAACACTGAATCAAACGCCCCTGAGACCCGTAGCAGAAAGAAGGATGTCATGAGAGTAAATATCACCGAAGGGGAGGGGGATACGAGGGTATCAATAGACTTAAAAATTAACAACAAAGGGGCAGGTAGGAAGATCCGAAGGAATGACAGAAGAGAATGTAACACCAAAGAAACATCTGGAACATTAATTGACCGGCTGGGGCCGGTAACGTGGTCTAGGAGCCGGGTGCAGATGTCAGCCAAACCCATTTAAGTCATTCTTGTTAAACTGGCTTTTTAGCCCTGAAGATGTTGGGAGTTCCCAACGAAAGCTTGGCAGCTTTTAGTAAAGTATTTTTCTTACTTAAACTCTCCTGGTGATCGCATATTATTTATTCTATTCATAATTATGCCCAGGAGTTGTATTTTTACAGATATTATCGAATATATATATATGTTTTCTGAGGTTTTCGCGGGTGTTTGTATGTAGGTCTTTGGTTGTTCGGGTTTTCTCCCGCGTAAAATTGGAAGTGTCTTGGCAACGTTTTGACGAAGTCCCATTCGTCATCTTCAGGCTGGTGTTTTCAGCTTCGTGCTTTGAGCAGCAATGTGTGCTCTTAGCTGTTTCTTCCTTTTAACTTCCAGTGGGGGTATGAACTGATTGGGTGGGAGCTTGGCTGTGTTCTGATTGGGTGGAGGTGTGTTCTGAAGGGGCTTGGCTGGTTAGGGGCTTGGCTGTGCTCTGATTGGCTGGGGGCGTGTTCTGTTTGGTTGTGCTCAGGTTAGTCTGAGTTGCAGGGGGGTTTAAGATTTTGGGCTGCCTTGCTATTTTTTGGCTTCATGTTCGTGGTCGTGCTTCATCTTCATGGAGGGTGTCAGTTTGCTTCATGTATGGATTGGAGGGGTTTAAAGTGGCTAATGATGCAGCTGTGGTCTGGCTTCTGGTTTGTGGTCGTGCCTCATCATCGGTGTGGCTTTGGGTTTGCTTTTTGCGTGGATGTGTGGTGGTGACATCCTGTGTGGTTTTTGTGAGTGTGGGTCTGGTATCATTTTTTGTGTTAGGGAGTCGTTTGTCAATAAGGGCGGGTTTCCAAATGGCTGGTAGGCGGGAGGTATCATCTCGCTTGTTCATGCTGTGTGGGCGTTTTTCTATCTCGATGGCTTCTCTGATTATTCTGTTATTAAAATGTTCACTTTTGGCAATGGTTCTGGTATTTTTAAAGTCAATTTCATGTCCTGTGGCTTTAAGGTGTTGGACCAGGGAAGATGTTGGTTCCTCTTTTTTGACTGAGTTCTTATGTTCTTCAATGCGTGTACTTATTCTTCTGTTGGTTTGTCCGATGTATGTGGGTGACAAGTGGTGCATGGGATTTCGTATACTCCTTGATTTTCTAATTCAATTTTATCTTTGGGGTTTCTAAGGATGGTAGATATTTTTCTGTTTGTGCAGAATGCTGTTTTGATGTTGTGTTTATGGAGGATCTTACTGATTCTGTCTGTGGTGCCTTTTATGTATGGGAGGAGGGCTTTGCCGTTTTCTTGTTCTTTGTCTTAGATTTTAGTGGGGGTTTCTTTTTGGATTAGGTTTGTAATCTTATTTCTATGGAATCCATTGGATGTTAGTACATTGGTGAGAGTGTGTAGTTCAGGTTTTAGGTGTTGTTCGTCAGCTAAGCGTTTTGTTCTGGAGATGAGTGTCTTGGCTACAGAGTTGATCTGTGATGGGTGGTGGTGTGAGAGAGCGTGCAGATAGCGGTTTGTGTGTGTTTTCTTCTGGTAGATGGTGTGTCCTAGGGAGCCATTGGATTTCTTGTAGACTAAGACATCCAGGAAGGGAAGTTGGTTGTTAGCTTCTGTTTCCATGGTGAACTGTATTTTGGGGTGTAGGCTGTTGAGGTGTGTGAGGAACTTGTCCAGTTTTTCTTTCCCATGTGGCCAGATTATGAAGGTGTCGTCTATGTATCTGAGCCAGAGTTTGGGTTTGTGATCCGATTTTTCTAGAGCTTGGGTTTCAAAGTGTTCCATGTAGAGGTTTGCAATGACAGGTGAGAGGGGTGATCCCATGGGTGCTCCTTCTGTTTGTTTGTATTTTTGTCCATTATAGATGAAGTATGTGTTGGATAGGCAGTGGTTGGTCAGATCTAAGATGTGTTTGGGGGGGTTTATATTTGTTTTGAATAGCTGTCAAGGCTTCTTTGATAGGCACTTGGGTGAAGAGGGATATGACATCGAAGCTCACTAGTAGGTCGCTGGGCTGTAAGTTTTGTTTCTTTATGATCTCTATAAACTGGAATGAGTTTTTTACGTGTGAGGTGATGGATTATGCATAGGGCTGTAGTTGTTTGGCGAGAAATTTGGCTAGGTTTTGTAGAGGTGAGCCTATGGAGCTGACTATAGGTCTGAGTGGGTTCCTTCTTTGTGTATTTTGGGGAGACCATAGAGTTTGGGGCATCTGGATGATTTCTCTCTGGGAATGATTCTTTGCTGGATCTCTTCGCTAATGGGGGAGGCTTTTATTTTGGATCTGGTGGTTTTTTCCAGGTAGGTGGTGGGATCTGTATTTAGGGGTTTGTATGTGGAGTCTTGGAGTAGGTTGGTTAATTTGGTTTGGTAGTCAGATGTGTTCATAACCACCGTGGCGTTGCCCTTGTCTGCTGGTAGGATTATTATGCTGGTGTCTTCTTTCAGGTTACTTAGTGCTGTCTGTTCCTCTTTTGGTAAGTTGCTTTTTGGTGGCTTGCTGGTGCAGAGGATGTTGGTGATTTCGAGTCTGATTCTGTTAGCGTCGTCGGGGTTGATTTTGGTCAGGCTGGTTTCAACTCCACATATAATGGTTTCAGTGGGGATGTGTCACCACCACACATCCACGCAAAAAGCAAACCCAAAGCCACACCGATGATGAGGCATGACCACAAACCAGAAGCTAGATCACAGCTGCATCATTAGCCACTTTAAACCCCTCCAATCCATACATGAAGCAAACTGACACCCTCCATGAAGATGAAGCACGACCACGAACGCGAAGCCAAAAAATAGCAAGGCAGCCCAAAATGTTAAACCCCCCTGCAACTCAGACTAACCTGAGCACAACCAAACAGAACACACCCCCAGCCAATCAGAGCACAGCCAATCCCCCCAGCGAATCAGAGCACAGCCAATCCCCTAACCAATCAGAACACACCTCCACCCAATCAGAACACAGCCAAGCTCCCACCCAATCAGTTCATACCCCCACTGGCAGTTAAAAGGAAGAAACAGCTAAGAGCACACATTGCTGCTCGAAGCACGAAGCACACATTGACTGCTCGCCAAGACACTTCCAATTTTACGCGGGAGAAAACCCGAAGCTATATATATATATATATATATATGTGTGTGTGTGTGTGTGTGTGTGTGTGTGTGTGTGTGTGTGTGTGTGTGTATACATACATACATACACACACACACACATACATACAGAATGCTATTAGCATATATGTATATGTATGATATACATATATGCTAATAACATTCTGTATTCTACCTTAACTGGAAAAAAACAGGAACCTGATTTACTAAGTGTGCAACCTGATTTAATGCATGGTGCATTTGAAACAGGATTAAGAAGGGCAGCACCAATGAAAACCAGATTTAAAGCTTATGCTTTAGTAGTTCCTGAATAAATTAATTTGAGCGGTTTCCTTTGCTCTTGGAGGCAGCTGCTTTGGGTACATCACCAAGATGCGGCTTGCTTGCACATGGCACCTGCAGGCCTCCCAAGATGGCTTCAGGAGGTGGAACTGAGCCAAGTACAGCAGGCTTGTGTGCCTACCCTCCAGGCTAGCAGCTGTGGAGGTATGAAATGCTGACACACCAGCTGCCAGGACCATTTATAACTCTGAGATTGCTCTCTCAGGACAATAATGGATGTTGGACAAACGACGATAGGGAGCAAAAAGTGCTATTAGTCATTACTGAAACTTTGCATTGCTCTCTGGCCAGAGCTAAAGCCATAAAGTCAGCATCCAATGGGCAAGCTTGTCTTCACCTCTGCCTCTAAACTAAAAGCTTTGGGAAGGCGAGCTGAAGTGCCATCAATCCTGGGGAGGCTGACAGTCAACATTTGTCACCGAAACATTTAAGGCTTGGCTTAATCTCTTCCTTTTGGAGAGTTCATCATAACAAATAACTGGGTGGCTTAACCTTGGCCAGCAAATCTCACTCCAGCTGAAAAGAAAAAGTGGTTGTCGGGTTGGACTGCTGGCTCGCAAGCTGGCAATGTTTTTGCCTTGTGTGGTCCTAGACACATCCTAAATGGATCCAGAGTTAGCCAGTGTTTATGTGTTCTGATTGTTACTGAGATACCAGCTCGGCCCACACATCTTAAAATCTTGCACATATGCATATGCTGTTATCCATTAATCTTCTAGTGTAAAGCAAAGGAAACTATTTGTATTGCGGATATTCTAAAGAATTGTTCCTGCATTAATACTTCATTTAGTGGTGTTCAATCTGTCCATCAGAGTGAATGAGTGATTTCAGTTGTTGGATAACTCGTCCTGAGATAGCATCCATCCCAGAAGCTCATTCAGGAATAAATATTCCACCCACTGGAAAATGAAAGTTGTCTCCAAATTGTCCACTTAAAAGGAAGCTCAACAGTCAGAGGATACAATTATAGATCCAGAGCAATGTAAACAGGAATTGGGTACACATATTATGATAACATTGGTTTTGATAATGGCCATTTGAATCCAACCTTTCTTTCTTTTTTTTTCTAAACTACAGCTTGAGGCTGAGAAATTCAACAAATCCTAACTTACTTTCACATGCCAGGTCACTGAGGCTCCTGCTTTAGTACATAGAGCAACAGAAGAATGACTTGTCACATTATCTGGACATTATAAATCCAAAACATTTTGTTGACAAATATTCTTCTCAACTGTATTACATCTCTGAAGCAGCAGCTGTATTAGACATAAACTCAAACTGATTTTAGGTAATTTATATACTGTAGATAGATTCTGCATGCCACGTAAGACAACAAATAGAAAGCAGATGGGTTAAGTCAGTTTCAATATTTAGACCAATGGCTAGCTTCCATGAAAATCCATGAGATAAATTGGGCACTTGGTTGCGGTCTACTGAGAAATAGTTGCTGAGATCAAACACAAAATTCTAAGCACAAGCAAATTAAGCTGCTGTGCAGAGTAGTCTGGAATGGAAAGAGATTTTTTTTTCTTCCATTCAGTTTTGTCCAATTCTCAGAGACTGCCTGAACAAGTTTCTGCAGTTTCCTTGGCTATATTTTTCAAATGTAGTTTGCCTTTGCCTCTTTCCTTGGACTGAGAGAAAGTGACTGGCCAAAGGTCACCCAGCTGGCTTTGTGCCTAAGGCAGGACTAGAACCCACAGCCTCCAAGTTTCTAGCCTGATATCTTAACCACCACATCAAACTGGCGCTAGCAATTCTGAGAAGAGTCACTGGCACAAAGGAGGGCATTAAATCTACTATTAGCCCATTACAGATTCTGGAGGATGCTCTATGCCGTAAAGGGGAAGGTCTGTCGATTGCCACTTGAACATGTCTGGCTTTTCCATCTTTAAGGCTTGGTCATCTTGTTAAATCTTTTCTAACTCAAGGAAACTTGCTTAGTTTTCTCTGTTTGCTTTTTTGTTTCCAAGGACAATTGTCCAATTAAAGTCAAGTGATGCTGGAATAATAGTATACGAACAGCTGGGATTATGAGATAGATTCTAGAGCCACTCATCACTCTGAATAAAACACCTGGAGCCATTCACATGGTTTCAGCATTATTCTCTTTTTACATAGCTCAAGAGTGCTGTTCAGGATGAAATAAACCACATTTCAATGCACTTGAATGAAGCACGTCAGTTGATGCTTAGTCTCTTTGTTTTCCAGAGAATTAAATATGATATATTTCTTGGATTCAAAAGTCATTCTAGTCTCATGATAAAAATTATTATAGCTTTTAATTTGTCTTCTAATTTTCCAAACACTGAATATTTTAAGCTTTGTGGGGTGAGAGGGGTTAAGGAAAAATGCGTGTGAGGGGATGTTTAGCTTATTTTATTGTTGGAGTGGTGGAGATTGCTGCTTTTGTTGTGTTTTTTTTTTTTTCTGTTGTCTTTCTTTCTGTATTCTGCTTTAAAAAGAGCCCAAGTTAAGGAATTCCTTCCTGATGTTTTCTCTTACAATTTCCACGATTGCAAGCCACTGCAGGAAAAAAATGCACAATGAAAGAAAGGATTTTTATGTATGTACTATGTAGGCAGATTTTAAATACAGGAGCCCATGCTCATTAGGAATATGCAAGTCATTAAAAAAATCAGCTCATTTTCATTAAGCAGCTTTCTGTTCCATCATTTCTTCGTAAGGGTTTTTTTTTCCTCCTTTCCAAAATTCATAAATAAAAAAGGTCCAGGTGTTGAGGGTTCTTTGCTTTCCAAAGACTGGACACATCACTGCACAAATTCACCAACAATATATGGCTCTCTCCCCTTTCTAAAACTTGCAAGGGGATGTCGCCGTGTAAAAATGTCTTTAATAATCATTGCTTTAGTACTTAGTTCAAGCAAAAGTATAGCAGTCTGTAATTTAATCTTTGCCTCCTTCCGAAAATTCTTATACTAGTTGGGATGAGGTGCTATTTCAGTGTGGTTGTTCCACTTCTAGTGGTTACTGACTCTGGCAAAGCTCCAGGCAGGACCCCCACCAGGATATGCTACTCACCATAGTTTGTGATCCTGGCAGTTGAATGGTAGTCTTCTTGCCTGCTTGTAATAGCTGCCAATCTCCAGAGGTCATCTCCTCTGCATGTCAGTTGCTTATCTCCTTTTCTTCTGAAGACCTTCCATTCTGTCTTAGCATTTGTATTCGTACCGTTACTCACCTGGGTGAGTGCCTCTGGACAACTGCATCCTTGAAACTGCCAGGGTGTGGCTCAATTATTGCTGGTGAGTAAAGTTGTGAGCAAACGAATGAAATCCATGAGCAAAATGGGGTGAGAAGCATTTCTGCCTGGCTGCAGCTACCCTTCCCAAATGCAGACAGCAATCCCAACTTCATTCCTTCACACCAGGCCAGATGGATTTCACAGCTCCTTTTTTTTTTTTTTTTTTTTAGTGTGAAAAGTGGCTGACATATTTCTTCTAACTTTTAAAATCCTAGAGCACTTCTAGGGATATAGGGGTCAACCCATTTGTCAGAAATGTTATAGGATTTCCTGCTGGAGCAGGATGTTGGATTAGAAGACCTCCAAGATCCCTTCCAACTCTGTTATTTTGTCTTTTCAAAGGAGTTTCTTCCTTTTCATATTGCCTGGGACAGTGTTTCTCAACCTTGACAATTTTAAGGCACGTGGACTTCAACTCCCAGAATTCCACAGCCAGCAATGCTGGCTATGGAATTCTGGGAGTTGAAGTCCACGTGCCTTAAAATTGTCAAGGTTGAGAAACACTGGCCTGGGATAACTTTTATAGGTAGGCTCAGTGATGGGATTCAGCCGCCGGCAGAACTGGTAGCTAATTTTTTGTTGCCCAGGCCTAGAATGAACTTCCGGAAGTGGCATCCACACAGAGAACCGGTTGTTCACATATTTGAATCCCACCACTGGGTAGGCTGCAAAGGTGATAAAAATTGCACGCACACACACTGCCTGATCAATCATTGCTCATTTGGGGGCTAATAAGACACAAGTCACACCTGTAGCATTCTATGGTCCACATTCAACTGTCCTGCAGTTGCAAAAATTTAGTCGGATCTGCTGGAGGAAGATACCAAAAGAAATATAGCAATGAATGTTGGCTAAAAGTCCCATTACAACCTTCCCAAATGTAAAAAGACTGCTTTCTCTTCCATGATTTGCATGTAAAATTGTGAGATTTCACGGACCCTGCTTTTGGAGAAATGGATTTCTGTGTCTGCATGTATTCTCCAGAGAACAACCATTTGCAGAGTCTGTTGGAAAAAGCAAAAGGGCAGGCTCTGAAGATCTGACCAGGGAAGATGAGTCTGTTAATGGAAATATTGATTGTCTCAGAGGTTCAGTGCTGCCAACCGCCCTGCGCATATGGTACCAGTTTTATTGATATATGAATAAGATTAAACATGACACCTGTGTCAAGCAAATCCCCAGGTACCATTTAACTAACACTTAAAGCAGCTGCTTTTGAAGGATTACCTTCAGGCACAGGCCACCCAAGCAGAACAATATCATCACCATAAGTACTTTCCCAGTTGTCGACAAATGGGAATTCTTGCCGTATGGCAGCAATCATTACAGTCTATTAGTGCAAACCAAAGAAGGGGGCACTTAAGGCCTGGATTCTCACTCAGCCTTACATGAAGGCTTACAGAAAGAGCCATTGGTGATGAAGCCCAGAGAGGGTTTGCCTCATTCCTCCATCACTGAGGCAGAGCGCCATTTTATGGGTGAATTGGGAAAGAAAGAACCCAAGAGTTGGGAGGGATGTTCCAACAAGGTGATAGCAAAATGAAGTCTGGTTTTCTTTCATGATAAAGTTACCTAAACCTCTTTGAGGTTTGAGCCACCTTTGTCCTCTATGGGCAAATTTCAAAAAGCGGGCAACTTCCAAACTTCCTGTTGTTGTTTTCCTTTATTATCTTCCCATTCCTATATTTTAAATAAAATCCGGCAATAGCCAGATTCTCAAATAACCTCATTATCAAGGGCATCCTAACTGACCCAACTTTCTTTCTTATAGCTAATAATGTTGAGGCACACAGAATATCAGTTTTTTCAACTTTTGAAGAAAAGGGGTCTTCTTTTCCAGGATTTGGAATGAACAGGAGTATATACATCAGCCAAAATTCAGTTTGGTGGTGACATGGCTCAGTTTGAATTTGTCTTCTGAAATTCAAGATTCAGTTTGAACCA
The DNA here is from genome assembly GCF_016545835.1 of Crotalus tigris. NCBI lineage: Eukaryota > Metazoa > Chordata > Lepidosauria > Squamata > Viperidae > Crotalus > Crotalus tigris. The sequence goes on along the minus strand of NW_024096609.1, from coordinate 1,250,097 downwards.
ATTTGGGTCATAGACTATAATGGATAAGCATCCAATTCCCCATAACACTAATGTGTATTACAATTATTACACACACACACGCACGCACGCACACACACACACACACACATACACTATGATACTTTATATTATAATGGAGCAGTCTGTATTATATGCAATAACTTAACAGCACACCCATCTCAGATCATCTCACAAGAGTTTTTTTCTTCCTTTCCAAGTAAATTTACTTAAGTAAATTCTGTCAAAAGAGGAGACAAAAATACATTTCCTCAAGTGTTCTAGCAGGCTATAGAATCAACTAGCTACTTACTATCACAAAATTTAATGCTCTTTCCATTTATTTTTCTGTATATGGAAAAATGTTATACTGCGTGAGACTCTTCAAAGCCAAACAATCTGTCATATCTCCAAATTGCCTTTTTTTCTGAAGAGAATTGAAAGCACCCAATTTGATTTGATGCTTCAACCAAATTTGAGGACTCCCTGAAGTTTCAAAGATTTGATTGAATATCCTTTAAATTAAACCACCTGTTTGAAGATTCATAGAGCCCTAATAATAAATTGATAATATAATAGTTTGACTGTCTAATTTCAAAAAGTATATCATAGAATAAAATAACAAACAGAATCATTATAAATTAGAAGTAAGATTCTTGAGGCTTTGTACATCATCTGAAAGACAAAAACAATGGATTTGGGAGTCTCAAAATATCATACCGGTAGTTTGAAGTAGAGTTTATTTGCTTGTTTGTTTTTTTGGACTCATGGATCATAAATCACACATAGACATCATGGAGTGGGAGTACACACTGTTCATCCATATGATACCAGGAATTTATACGCTGCCATTGTGATGGCCACTCGCACAGATAATTTTCAGCAAAAGCATATGCAATTTTATAAAGAATAGGTCTAATAATTGAGGGATATTTGGATGAGTAACAACTGGAGGGTGTTTGATGCACAAGTCAAATAAGTGAAACAGACAAAAGCTCAACATTTGTACATTTGTATGGGTTACAGCAAAATTAATATCTTTCTTACCTTCCATCCTTCAAGTAAAAATGTGAGGCCCTTTCCTTGTGGCTCAGCTGCAGCTGATTTCACATCCTGCTTCAGAGTCCCATAACTTTCCACTGACACCAAGAACTTTAAAAGTAAAACAGACTGTAAAGTAAAAATATCAGCGTATTTATGAAATTTCTCCATTATCATCATTATTCATTATGCAGGTCATTAATGCCACACCTTGCCACAGTATACCATTGGTAATCTCAGATACTAAATTAAATGGATCTTCAAGTAGATCCATCAATAATTCATATATTCTTACTGTAAAAATAGTCTTTGTTACCTTCATGCATTTAAATGTTATTTATGTCTACTGAATATAGCAAAAATGAATATTTATACATTTCTATATTGTGTCCTCTCAAAGGACTCCATAGCAGTTTAGAAAAGAAGGAGAAAAAGATAAGTATTGTTTTAAAAGATAGGAACAGAATTAACAGTACTTAAAAACAATTCACAAGAGGAAAAAAATATTCATGAATAGGAAAGGCAAGACTCAGCTGAGTCTTTCATGACAAGGATCTCCTAAATCTGGACAAAAAAAAAAAATAGTCAAGGAAATCAAAATAAATCACAGGCAGATTTAAACCTGGCTAGATCATACAATATTATTACCCTGTAAGTGTCTCTGCAAACACCCACATCTTCAACTGTTTTCTAAAACAACATGTGTGGTGTCACTGAAGCATCTCCATTGAAAGGATTCCATCACAGGAGTTGTGCCTATAAGAAGGCCAGACTTCCAGCTGCCATCTTGTTGGCCAGACCCAGTAATGTGTCAGACGTGTTTCTTCTTAGAGGTTTCTTAATCCAAATTCTACAATAAAATTTTAGACTCATAATAATTTGGGACACTCTACTCCCCAATCTTTGACATATCTGGGTCAGTCATAAACTATTTAGGGCCTTATAGATGTCAAGACCCCGAAGGGGGAATGGTCTTTTCGGCAAAATATTTCATTATTCCATGTAAAACTCCACCAGCTAAAATGGTTGCTAGCGTTGAATCAAAATGTATTATGGTGCAATTTCTAATTAAGGTGCTTGTTATTTTAATTCCAGTCCTGCTTTCCTTTTTTTGATGTTATAATTTAAAAAATTATGAAGATTTTCCTAATTTGCAGTTTAAAATATACCAAGGAAATGTTTTCCAGTTCCTCATTATCAGTTTTATTTTTGGTTTTTATGTTTTTTTCTTTATTTCTCTTTTCAGTATGAAGTCTGTTATTAACGTGCTGGAATGATATTAAAGAGGCAGTGGAATGGTGACTGCCATGCATTTTAACTAGTGTGTTTTTAACGCATGACTTGAATCTTTTTAATCAAAGCAACATTTATGGTAAATCAACAAGAACAAGGCAAATACTTTTCTGGAGAGATTGCAAACCTGAACTGTATCATGACTACATTATAGTTTTTAAACTTTGTTAAACTCTAGAGCAGGGGTGGGCAACCTTGGCTCTTTTATGACTCATAAACTTTTATGACTCTATGCTGACTCAGGAATTCTGGGAGTTGAAGTCCATGAGTCATAAAAGAGCCAAGGTTGCCTACCTGCTCTAGAGTTTAACAAAGGTTCCCTAACGAGACAAACAGGGCTGAGTTTTCTGAGGAATGCTATATCTGTGCTGTAAAATTTTAGATAACAGGCTGGATGTTCATAAACTCTCCTTGCTGCACTGAGTGATAATTTAGATTTTTACAGCTCAGATAGGGTAGACCCACTTAAAGGTTGGCTTGTTTATCACTTGGAATATACCAGGAAAGAATGATCTTCAGCTCCACAATCTAGGCTTTATTATTGAGAAGCAAAATTAACTGTCAATATTAAATGTAACAGAGACAAAACTGGAAAAGAGCTATGAGATGAACTTCAGGGACAGAGTGGTTCTGCATTAGATTATATCATATCAGGCTTCCTGTACTGTAACAAGGAATTTGAATTGCGTCCCAAAAGTTTTTTGTAATCAAAGCAGTTATTTCAACACAGAGTAATAGATTTCCCATATCTTGTCCTTTTCACCCCAAAGACAATCAGATGTTATTTATTGATTGGTTCAGTACATAAATTCCTTTCATTCAGAAATGTAAGCTGTGTACATAGTCCTCCCACTTCCTGATTTTCCCTGCAATAACAATCTAGTAACTTCGATTCATTGTGAAAAGAGTGACTGGCATAAAGTCGCTGGATTAACTTCCATGGACTAGAACTTGGTTCTTTCTGCTGCCCTCTGTATCTTAAGCTGGTCTTCCGGAGTGTTAGCTAGTGTTCCTGCCAGCCTGGTGTCATCTGCAGGTTAACTGATTTCCTTTTTTCATAAGCAATTAGGAATTCAGCTATCCTAGTAATAAGTTAGATAGACAGGACTGGCTTGTTTTAGCCATTCTATCATGTTATAGAGCAGTGGTTCTCAACCTGTGGGTCGGGACCCCATTTGGGGTCGAACGACCATTTCACGGGGGTCGCCAAACAAGACTGTCTGCCATTTTTCCCCCTTTTCTTTGGCCACGCCCCTGGCACCTGGTGATGTATAAGTGGTTGGGGGTCATCACAACATGGGGAACTGTATTATGGGGTCGCAGCATTAGAAAGGTTGAGAACCACTGTTATAGAGGCTCTTCAATGTGGCAGTTAAAACAACCAACTTAGGAAACAGCGCCATTGTTGGTCCATAACAGTGGTGTCATGTATGTAGGCATTGACTCCAGTATAAAGTAAGCTAATCATGATATATGTAGGGCAGGATTTATATGCAATATTTCTTCATAATTATATAGGAGAACAAGAACATCCAGACTCAGCCAGAGGTTTCCAACAACTACGCAGTCTCTGTAGTAGAATAAAACCGTTACTGAGCTCACTGGTACATTCAAGTCTGCGTGTGTGTGTGTGTGTATGTGTGTGTATGTGTGTGTTTGTAATTGTGGTGGTAGTGGTGTTCTTGTGGTGTGATAGAAAGAGAGAGAGAGATCAGCAGATAGTTTAATTTCCTTGTTGTGACAGGTGGAATTAAAAACAAGGAGGAAAGTATCTTGTCTGATCTCATCCCAGCATGACTCCAATGACCTCTTGAGGCTTTGAAGGAACATTCAGAGTCTTCTGTGACTGTTCAAGATGTGACTTCAGGCCAGACTTTCTTAACAGGCATCTGTAGTGGCCTAAGATCTTTTCATTAAATATGAAAAGACTTCCCTGTCTTTCCCTTTCATAATATGTGCAATTCAAAGAAATGTGATCAAAGTTCTGGAAATTAGCTTGTTGACTCAGGATAATGAGTTTCTCAGAAAGGATCTGGAGATGTCACGGTTGCCACAGGAGTGCATGCTTTGAATAAGCAGAAAGCATTTTTAGCCCATCAGATGTCTTTTGAGATATTTGCTGGTTCTTAATGTGTCTAACTCCTTCTGTGGTTAGAAACCTGTCTGATGATGGGGAAGACGAAGAGAAGATAACAGCTTTGTTTTTAACAAGCTTGGATAATTCAGGTGCAGAGATAATAATCAAATCCAAAAATAAAACCCCAGTGTCCTTTAGAATGCTGCCTGATAGAACTGCTGAACAATTTAGTTCTATCAGTAAGTAAGAAAGCAGGCAACACAAAGAGAAAATTAGCAAGTCACATGTACAGTTATTATAATAATGTGTTCTTTTGGCATTATTTTTCATCCTGAGTAAGATGAACACATTGCAGGAAAAGAGGATGCTATAGAGAAAATTAATAGAAAAGAGTTTTAAAGGAAGCAGGTGAAGTTGCAACAAAAGCTCCATGAAAAGTTATTGTTGTTGTTACAGATGCTGGGCAAAGAGTGAAGCTCTCTGCCAAAATCAATCAATCAATTAATGACACTGTAGTTTAGCATGGTATGTAAATCCAGATGGTCAATCTAAGATACTCTAGAACAGACATGTCAAACTCGCAACGTTATGTGACATCGTGCAACGTATCGGAGCTTTTTTGCCATTGCCGGCAATGGGGTGGGCGCAGCTCTGGTATGATGAAACTGGCCCATGGGCCGGCAGTTTGACAACCCTGCTCTAGAATCCAAGGTTAATTTCTATCTAAGAGAATGTGGGTTCAACCTGATCCAACTCAGTTGTTTTTTGTGTCCCCAAACAGTGTCATAGCTTAGTCACTCAAAATCATCATCAGTTCAAAGAATACATTCTGTCTCCAAGGTAGTGTGGACTTGGATGAGCAGATTACATAACATGGAAAGTGCCAACTGGAGAAAGGACAGTTTGGGAAAATATTTTGGGATTCATATAGCCTATAATACAGCATGCAGATATCCTCACCATAGGACCTCATGATTCCAAATGACAAATCTGCATCATGACATCAGTCCTGCTTTTTTGTACTTCCATTGCAAGTAGATAAGAAGAGACTTTGTGATGCACTGGTCATTACTCACCCCCTTGCAAGTGCCTATGTGCTGTATAATCAAAGAGACAGGCAGTTGAGATGGACTGTCTAGAAATTTGATAAATAAACAAATAAAAATAATGTTTCAATTTACTGTATGTTATTAACAATAACAGAATCCAAGCCACTGGCGAACTTAACGATGAAAAAGGAAAATCAACAAAACCTATAGGTACTTTATTCAGTTCTGTCTCGGTGTAATGTGATAAACTCAGAATTGAGCTATTTTTTAACTGCTTTGCAATTTAACCAGAATTTGAGATGGTTGCTCTGATTCCTAGAAATCTGTCAGAACCCTCATTTATTAATTCCCCTATTTCCCATATTCTCTGTGCAATCGCTGTCAGGTTCTGCCATTCTCCCTGGGGAGGAAGAGGAGGGGGAGAAAGTTTGTAGTGTTTGTAGTGCATGCTTCCTCTGTCTACTTTGATGTATCCTTTTCGGGGTGTGAATGAAATGCTCGGGGCCATCTGCCTTATCTCAGTGCAGAAGGAGGAAACCTCAAAGACCTGAGATCCTTAAGACAGATGCCTTATCGGCCAGTTTCCATGGCTCATTGTCATCTATGGATTGGACTGTTTGAACCAACTGGATGGAGAGTTGGGGTGGGGTTATTATTATGTGGTTTTTACCTATTGATTTTGGCAGGAAACCCTCAGATGCTGCCTAGCTTTCCTGCTGTCTGTACCTGCCAATAAAAGTTCCTTTTGAAATGATGCAAGTTTCAAGAGTTCTGCTTTCTTGGTAGGGAAACAGAGGCAGGTTCTTACAAAACCTCTGTCCCACTCACTCATCTGTGTAGACTAGGAGAAGATAAAATGAAAAATCCTCCTCTCATTCACTTCTTCCTGGCTGACTGTACTAAGAGAAAGACAAATCTAGCTTCTATAATTTACATGGGACAGTTACCTCAAGGATGGCAACAAGGTAAAAATTAGGTTATTTGGAATAAGCAAGGAACCAGCTTTATTTAAATTGCCCCACATTATCCTTTTGATCTTCTATTGCATAGATTGTAGGAGGAAAAAAACTTAAATAGCACATATCCAGGGTTCTGTACTTATGTCTAGACCAGTGATTCCCAACTTCGGCAACTTTAAGATATGTGGATTTCAATTTCCAGAATTTCCCAGCAAGGAGAAATAAGGAATGTTGACTGGGGAATTCTGGGAGTTGAAGTTCAGACATTTTAAAGTTGTCAAGGTTGAGAAGCACATATTTGATAGTATTTTTCTGTCTAGTGATTTTGAGAAGTGATGAAACTATCCCATCAATAAGAAAGGACTGAAAGTCATTACTACAGAAATATCTCTTGATTGGTTCTTGGTCACCAAATTATTCACCTTAATCATTCTTTCTTGTCAAAGTTAATATGCTTCCCTGATGGGTGGATTGACTTCTTTATAACGATCAACCCACCTGCCAAATCTGGTGCTTCCAGGTGTGATGGAATACATCTTCTAAAATTTCTAGCCAGTATATATGCTAGTCAATACTTCTTACAGCTATCAAACCTGGCTGTGGAAATCCAGACAACCACAAAAAGCATCCAATGTCTTCAAATTAGAGTTTTCAGTCTTTTTGCTACCATCTAGAAGTCTTTTTTTTTTCAGCCATAGCTGACCTGTAGCATCAGGCTATATCTGGATTGCTGGCCTTATGCAATATTCTTTCATTTAGCACAAGGTTACATTAATTTCAGATGTATGATTTTTCAGTATATACCTCTATTGAATAAATGCTGTGATCCAATTTGAAGAACTTTAGCTAGTAAAAGAAATTAGATATCTCTACAGATTGTGAGAAACATATGTCAGCCTACCTTACTTTGGCTTCAGGTAAGATTGAAATTATTATTTACTTATACAAAGAGAAATTTGTACTGCAAAGTGGTGGTGCAGTGGTTAGAATGCAATACTGGAGGCTAATTCTGCTGATTGTCGACTGCCAGCAGTTTGGCAGTTCGATTCCCACCGGCTCAAGGTTGACTCAGCCTTCCATCCTTGTGAGGTCAGTAAAATGAGGATCCAGATTGTTGGGAGCAATATGCTGATTTGGTAAACTGCTTAGAGAGGGCTATAAAACACTGTGAAGTGGTATATAAGTCTAAGTGCTATTGCTATTGCTATTTATCTGGCAGTATATACTCCTCAATTCATATATAATCATGTATCAGATTTTACAACTAGTGCTAATTGAAACTTTCAGGAAAAAGGAAAAGTTTAATATCTATCTCTATAAAATGGTGAAGAAAAATTAGCATTCCACAATTCACAAAATCTTTGTATACATGTGTGATATTTCCAATGGAATTTTTATGCACATTTTCTCCTCTTGCACTACACTATCGTTTATATAGATGGCTCAAAGGCACCCAACCATACCAGTTCAGGCTTGATTTGCATAGATTGCACCATTGCCATCAGCCTTCCTAGGAAATCATCCATCTTCACAGAATTATGTGCAGTCTCCCCGCTTGGTTACATCAGAATATGACAGTTGGAAAACTTTTTCATGTACTCTGCTTCAAGTAACCTTGTTTTAGTGGTTGTTTGAATTCTTTCCACACACCCTACCTAGACTTGCCTTGATTTGATTTCAGCCAGCCTCCTTTTATTCTCTTTTTTAAAAGTGTTCAGCCATTAAAAGTTGTCATATCTACAATTCTGTTTTTGAAAATTGATCTTCACAGACTTTGTATCTATTCCAAGGTCTGGAGTATCTGTAGACAACTACAGATTAATCTGTACTTTCAATAAAAAGGTGTACAGTACATATGTGTGTACCTGTGTATGCATGTATAAGTATGTATGTACATACATATACACATACAATATAGAACCCTACAGTATAGAAATGTGGAAGACATCCAACTTTTGAAAGTTACAACATGAATTGATATATTCAATCAACTCCAAATTAATGGATGGACTGGAACCTAATTATCAATTAGCTTTTTCACATGTCACAGATTCCATTTCAAAGACAGAAAGAAACAAATTTAAAAATTAGAAATGTGTAGAGCAGTGATGGCGAACCTTTTAGAGACCGAATGCCCCAAAACTGGCCCCACCCCTGCGCAACCCCCCTACCCCACCCCCGCTCTGCCCCCCCATCCTCCACCCCACCTGTCCACAGGATCACTCACCACCTACAGGGCCTGCTGCAGATCGCCCAGGCCGCCCAGTAGCACTATGGCAGCCACACCCTCTGCCGCGCCCTGCAGTATCAACTGCATGAGGGCAGAGTCTTGTCTATGCTGCCTGGCTGTCATGTCCTTGGCTGCGCTGCTCCGTGTGGGCCATGCTCAAGGGCAACTCTCCTTCAGGAGGGGCTTCTGGAGGGGAGGGGGTTGCAGGGGGAGGCAAGACTGGGGCAACAACATGTGTGCCCACAGGGAGGGCTCCAAGTGCCACCTCTGGCACCCATGCCATAGGTTCGCCACCACTGGTGTAGAGTCTATCCAATCTTGTTTAAAAGAATCTATTTGGAGCTCTGAAAATCTTCCATAGTCCAGCAAGTACATGTGATAGAGGAAGATGAGGAGGAGGAGAAAGAGGAGGAGGAAGCAAAGGAGGAGGAAGAGGAAGAGGAAGAGGAAGAGGAGAAGGAAGAAGAATCACACAAGATTGAAAAGGAACCATTTTCAAAAGTGCTTAGGAGAGCTGATTACATGGAAGCTGAAAATCACATGTCTTGTTCCTTCTCCATCTTTTTTCCTAGACATCTGACAAGTTTATTAGCCATGATGGTTGCACAGTGAGTTTTCATTCGGCATGGTTTTTTTTCCTCCTGTATTAATACAATGAAACTTGAAACCAATGTTTCAGCAGTTTAGGCATTAGTTCTTGGCAGTTTGAGCATTCTTTAATTATTTTTGTTTTGTAACAATGAACTTTTGTCATGTCCATAAAGCAGTAATGTTGGTATAAAACCACATCATCAAAATGCAGATGAATAAGCCTGATGGTGGTTGGGCAACAGAATATGTGAGAGTATTTGGGCACAAAAGGCTCTTAACAGTTGATTACATTCCTTTCCCACACTACCTAGCCTAATAGGTCATAATTCTGCCTTAATAACATGGCCTATTGCTCCGCAAGGAGTGGACTGTGATCTGGGAAAAGGATGATCTCTCAGACAAAATGAGAGGATACAGGTTCTTACTCTAAGAGATAAATAAAAGATTAACAAGATGTGAGTTCCGGCACCTTTTTTCTTACAAAAAAAGCACTGGCTACAATGGACAGGTGGGCAATAGGAAAGCAAAAGTTTGCTTACTTTTCTCTCTCCATTTTCACTTGATTGGTTCAGAGCAAAAAAAAAAAAAAAAACACCCCTAAATGAGTATGACAAGATTTTTGACAATATACTCTGATGTGTTTCATTCGGGCTTTTAAAATTCAGGAATGTAGGCAGTGAATATCTGTAAGTTGTGATTTGAAATCAAAGCATAAGCCATTATTTGGTATCCTGATCAAGTGTTGTGGTTAATGTGTTGGCCTTGGACCAGAAAAAAAAGATTAACCCTCTTTCTTACAGACCCCACTGTGTAGCTATCAACCAATCACACCTACCTACCCATCCACCATCCTTCTTTCTCTTTCTCTGTCTCTTAAATTATTCTATTTCACACAATTACTACTATGGTATAAAATTAGAGGGTATTGTCTTGTACTTCACCTTGAGTTTTAAGAGAAGAGGTAGGATATGAATGTGATAAATTAACGATCTGGAACATGTCCTTGATATTTATTGCAATAAATGTAAAAAAGTTGGTCTTGAACCACAGGATTATAGAATTGGATTACAGAATTGGAAGGATCTAATCTAATTAGATCTGCACTCACAGGTCTAATGCCCTGTGAGTGCAAGATCTGCTAAAATATTTCTGATAGATGACCATCCAGCTTCAGTTTGTAGATCTCCAGCAAAGAACTCATCACTTCATGTGGTAACCTGTTCTCCTGAGTTGATAAATCATATATTAGGAGAGCCAGTTTGGTCTAGTGGTTGAGACAATAAACTAGAAAGCTAGTGAACTCAAGTCACCTAAGCCATGAAACCAGTCACTCTCTCTCAGCCCAACTCACCTCACAGGATTGTTGTTGTGAAATAGGAGAAAAGTGTGCTGGATATTTTCTACAAATAAATATAACAGATAGATGGACGGATGGACGGATGGACAGACAGACAGACAGACAGACAGACAGACAGACAGATAGATAATATAGTCAGGAAGTTCTGTCTATATTGTAAGTTTGGGGTGTAATCAAAATTTTCTCCTTGCAGTTTGAACAAATTTTGTTCTGGTCGTGCTTTCTGTGGCATTAGGGAATTTTCATCCCTCCTATGACAATTCTTCTCATATTTAAACCTGCTATTATTTCCCTCAGGCATCTTTTCCAGTCCAGATTCTTTAATCATACCTCACTGGGCTTGATTGCCAGAACCTTCATAATCTTGATGAAGTTTTGAAACTTCATCAATTTTTGATAAACAAGTAGAAGATAATTATTTGCCCAATCTTAAATCACAGACCCTCATTTTTTAAAGGTTAAAACTGGGTAGATGACTGCTGATTTAGCAAGAGAGTTCTGAGATTATCGATTAATGTATACAATCTTCTGACATCACTTACAGGAATAGGAAAAGGAAGCTAACCTGGTATCAAACCTCATGTTGATTTTTTTTTCCTATTTCTCATTTAGCAGATTTTTTTTTATTTTTTTTTAGCAAAAGAAACATATTGATAGTGGCAACAGCTTCCTGAGCTGGATTAAATTTTGTAAGAAAAATATACCAAACACCAAGTGAAAGTGATCCTGGGAAATATGATTCTTTAGTCCTATTTCTTTATAGTGTTGCAATGAGAGAGAGATTATAACAATGTTATTGAACCTTAGCAACTTGTCTGGAATGTGGAGTTCTAAGGGTTGAAGTCCAGACATCTTAAAGTTGCTAAGGTTGAAAAAATAGTGGACTATGCTATAATTATACAAGTTATGACCAGGTCCAAATGCTATGTCATTCATCCTTTTTTTTCAGTTCAAGTTAAAGCAATGGCTGTATTGGCCATTGATAAAAAAAAGACTGAGATGAAAATCTGTTTGTCTAAAAATGCTGAACTACAGTTTGATTTAATCTTGTGTGACATCCAGATGAAAAATGGAAAACGTTGTTTCCCAAAAGTGACTAATGCATGCATTGTTAATGTATCCATTTGGAAGAATAAGCTTCTTTTCTTCCAGCATAACATACTTCTAGTAAAAGCCAACTTATGATCACAGCCTTGAAAAAGCAAAACAAAATTAAGGGCCAGTGGGTGAAGTCAAGATAATCAAGTGTGGTGAATATGGTCTGGCACTTGAAGAATAAAGAAGCTGCTGTTTTGAAATATAGTCTTTGCTTCTGAGGGTTTTTTTGTTTTTGTTTTTGTTTCCTGGAAGTCTGGCTTTTTCATGGAATGATCAAGCCAATGGGGCTTTTTTAATGGTTTTTGTTTTTAACTTTCAATAAATTAATGTCATACTTAGGTGGCTTTTAAATGTTGTTAGCCCTCCTTGAATATTACTTCCTTGAGTATTTTTATCTTAAACTATGTTGCTTCTAAACAGATGGCTCTTAATACTAATACATCATTTACCTTTTCACACTGTTGAAGACATTACACCTGTTTGTATTTTTTTCCTTCCATGCTTTGGGCATTCCAGTAACCAAGAAAAAGCTAATGTGAATGAATGAATGAAAAAAAAATTGGCAGTCATCAAAGAAAGAGCTATCATATTTGAGCTGCATAAATCTGGATGACTGTTAGACAAAAAAAAATCATTGCATATATGTTAGTTTGAACATTTCCTTTTAAGATGTATATTATTATTTTCTTATTATTTTGCTTTTGGTACACTATCCAAGTCTTATAGACCCAAAGAAAAGGGAAAGGGAAAGGAAAAACAAAAGAAAAGGAAAGGAAAAAGGAGGAGGGAGGGAGGGAGGGAGGAAGGAAGGAAGCAAGGAAGGAAGCAAGGAAGGAAGGAAGGAAGGAAGGAAGGAAAAAATACATTCAACATTCTAAGTTTTATTTTTACTTTTTTTAATGGATTGGCTTATTATGTGGCTTATTTTAGTGTATGTTACAAAAGTGCCTAACTGTAGCATATGCAATAAACCATAGCAAACAAATTGGTGACTCAGAGTGATCTTTAAACCTAGCTAAAGTGTTTTAATATTTATTTGGAATAAGAAATATAGACTTCTTTAGAATTTTATAAAAGGGTAGTAACCATTTAAAAAGACTGTAATGCTATACTATTACTATACTGTTTAATTTATAAAGTGTGAGTGTATGTGTGTGTGTGTGTGGAGAGAGAGAGAAAGTGAGAGTAAAATTTTGCACATACACACACAGAGAGACTCACACCAGATCAATCCATTGCAGGATGAAGATATCTGCAATGAAGGTTATGGACTATAATCTACAATGTGGATCTAAAGACAGTTGGAAGATTGCTTTTTAATTTCCCATGCTAAAGCTGAAACAGAATGATTGGCTAAAAGCCATCCTGTTGGCTTTCATGTTTGAAGAAAAACCAGAACATGGGTTTCCTCACTCTTGTGTGTGTGCATGTGTAATGGTGTGTAAGAAAGACCTTGAGAGATAGAGCAAAGAAATGCTGCCTAAGGAATAGTCAGATAAGAGAGGGCATAGCCTGCAGCTGCACAATGGGCAAAGAAAGAGACTCAGAGACTTCTTAGCTTCTCAGGCTGTTAAGGAGATAGCAGGGTAATTTGTACTTGTGGAAGTCTGTTGATGTAGCCTTACAGTTAAATAGAATTAGCTGGTCTGGTCATATTTTCTGTTGATTTACCTGGAAAGGCTGACAGCATCTGTATCCACACACTTCAGAAAAACACTTGGATACTAATTATACTATCAATTACAGAGAAACAGGCTTTATTTGGCTTCTGTCTCAAAAATTACAGCAAGTTCTGTGATATGATAAATTTACCTGTTCAGTATTTTACCAGACTCTTGTGGAGTTGGGAAATTTCTAAATCAAATCAATCAATTGGCTGCAAAAGTCTTGATGACCACCAGAGGATAGCAAAGAGACATGGAAAATCCTAATTTTTGCCTGTAGTGTTTGAATAGATAACTTTAAAAGATGCCCAAGCATAGAATACTATAGAAGATATCTATATCTGTGAGATGGCACAGCCCTTGTATTCTTCAGAATACAGACTTTCAGCAGTAAGAAAAAAAAAATAAATACAAATATACAAACCTACTTTATTTTATCTGACCGGTTTTTGGATTGCATAAGATAGATGAGCTTAGCTACATCAGATACGGTGATAAAGATCAGAAGACTAATAGTGACTCAGCTTACCGAATGGCTAGAGTTGTTGCTGTTTTCTTCCTTTTCAATTTTCTTTGGCTTGCTTACAAAATCATAACATTCTGATAAACTGCAGCATAGATTGAAAAAAGGCTAACAATATTCCTGTTGTTAACATTAAAAGACTCCTTTCAGGGATGATAGTTACTTCCTAATTAAACTCTTCTTAATCTCTCCTTCACTCTGCCTTCTCTGAGAAGCTGTTTTTCAGTAGGATTGAACTTTATCTCCCATGATCCCTGCAATTTCACAACAGGCTGCTGCAACCATCCTTCCCATTGCTGGGTAAATATTCATGAGCTCTTTTTGTTTACACCATCGGAGCCTGTTCAGTGTTCCATTAAACCTAAGAGAAAGAACTCTATAGGTAGATCATGGATTACAGTAACAATTGGGACCTGAATTACTATCACTAAGTGACATGGTAATAAAGTGTGACTTCATATAACTGTGTCACTTAGCAAAAGCAATCCTGGCAATCTGGTTGCTGTCACTAAGCAAGGACCACATGGCTCATTAGGTGAGGAACTCTCCTGACTGCAACTTTTGACTTCCTGCCAGTTTCCCCATTGACTATGCTATGGGAAGCCAGCAGGAAATGTCAAAAATCACAATTGTGTGACCATGGCTTGCTGAAACATTGTAATCATGAGCTGTTATGTGACTATGGGGACACTGTGACAACTGGAACTGTGATGACTTGTCCTAGGTTCCCCCTTGATCAGCACAGCTCAAGTCTGAATGGTCACTGAGTGAATGCTCATAACCTGAAGACCACCAATATGCTGATAGCTCCTGCAAACTACAGTGTTCCTGCTGGAAACCTCCTATGGCTAACAACTAGATGTCTAACCCATTTTTGCCTCTCATTCCTTATAAATGTCGCTCCGCATCCACCAGATTCACTTACAGTTGATTAGAGCCACACATTATACTGTTTCATAACAGTGTTTGGCTTTGAGAATGGATGGTTCAGTTTGAAATCTCAGTGATGTCCATGGCTGAGGGTGGGACATTTGTTTATTTGTTTGTTTAATTTTTATGTTGCACATCTGTCCTAAAAGATGACTTGGGGTAGCTTACAGGTCATAAAACAAGCAAAAAAATAATTAAACATTTAAAACAACACAAAGTTAAAATATTATTAAGAACTATACTAAAACAGAACTAAGAGAGCTAAGAACTGGATGAGATTGGGGATGAGGTCTTCTTACTGAACTGATGAAAAATGAAGAAGGTAATATTTGATCGGGAAAGATTCTGTGGTTTACATATAATAGTTTCCAATCTACATCTCTGCTTACTCTGTAGCTTATTCTTACACAAGGAAAAGCAACTGGTATCAATAGGTGTATGATAGGCCTGAATTTAACCATATCTGCTGGTTTGGTCATGTATTCAATCTTCCAAGCAAAACCCAAGCAATACTCTGTACTTGCTTTGCTGATAACAAAAAGCTGACAAAAGTTAATAGTTAGATATTTGATTCTCATAAGATAAGCAGCACTTAGGCAATAAATGTGGCTACAGATGTTGAAATGGCAATGAGAGACCTGGCAAGGGAAGACAAATGAAAGTAATAGTAGATTGTGAATTTAGATGTTCCACCTGTTAAACCCCCATGCTTTTTAATAAAGAACCATCCAGGTTAGTAACGTTTAAAATGTATTGGCTGGTGTTACATCACTGGAGTTATATTGCTGTTGTGAGAGAACCATATGTGTAATGAAATCAGAAGAGGTGTTTTAGGGATGTATCAACCTGATGTTGAAAGGCTTTAGGTGTGGGTGAAGATGATGGAGCAAGAAAATTGCCACTATATTCTCTAAATCCTTCTTTAAATCTACATCAGGATATCAGCAGTGTTAGAAACAAAATGGTTACATGTAAGTTAAGTTCACATCATAAATAATTGATATGTGTTTGTGTATGTGTGGGAAAATAGCAAGCAGTAGCAGCAGTTGCTTTGTGAAATCATAAATCTCCTGCACATTATCTCCTGCTGGAGAAACGTGACTGGCTAAAAGCAAAAATAAGTAGACTATTGTGTGTTTTATCAGATGTCTGTGTAGTTAAAAAAAACTTTGATGGTGTGTGTGAGAGAGAGAGAGACAATTTGGAATGCTGCTTTGTTTTGTACTGAATTTTAATCAAAATTTCAAACGCTGTACCTATATGCTGTGGCAGTTACTGAACCCGGGCTGCAAATATCTGAGCAAGAACCAACAGAAAACTAATTTTTATTTCTATTTAGCAGTTATCTTTATATTTTGCAGCTGTGATCTAAGAGCCATGTCTTAGAAAATATTCATAGAATTGTTATGAGTTTGGTAGACTGGGTGATGAGTATGGGGGGGAGGAGAGGGAACTGCTTTACAGTGAAATGTTTTATGGTTAAAAATGCTCATGTCTTAAGCCCTATAAGCACACTCTACAGTTTGCCTCGATGCCTTGGAAAGCCTCCAAATGAATGGGTTTAGGGTCAGGGACTTCAAAGTTGCAAACAGCTTCTGATCTATACTAAAAAGAAGGAATTAATTGCATTTATTTAGATGTAGTTCTGGAGCTGGCTAGTGTTAGTAGCTAGGAAATGTGCTAGTAATTTATATTCAATAATAATCACAAGCTGCTATTTTAGCTTCATAAAAATGTAGTTAAGAACTTTGAAACATACAGACTGCGATGGATTTTCCCTAAAAATAATAATACTGCAGTATTTTGGTGTGATCAGCAAACAGTGAATTTCCCCAAAGGCTTTGGGATAGAAGAAAGAAATACTGGGTTTCTTGTTCTCATAAAAGCCAGGATCCTGACATACAAAGTTGCCTCAAATTATAGAGTCGGCTCAACTTAAATTGCAGGATGGGTCACTTTAATGGCCCACCAAAAGACAAATCAGGACATCCCAAGGTGGAACTCCCAGCTAGCTTGGGAAGAGATTTAAAATTATGCACCACATCAATATATGGGAGATTTCTTTCTCCCATATTTGGGCCGACAGGGTGCATCAAGAAACACTCAAGGTAAATCTCCTCCCCCTGTCTCTTCCCTCCCTGATACAGCTGACAAAGTGAGAAGGAGCCTCACTCGAAATAGCTATCCCATTTTCCCTTAATTCTTTGTTAGCAGTCCAAATTTTATTATATATAATATATATATATATATATATATATATTATGTGTGTGTGTGTGTATATGTATATATATATATGTATATATATATATATGTGTGTGTGTGTGTGTGTGTGTGTGTGTGTGTGTGTGTGTAAAGAGGTGGTAGGTTAATTCCCCAAATTCTTACTTGTTGATTTAAGAGGACAACAGAAGCATTTCTTCAGCATTGATTATACAGAAATATCCAGAAATGTGCACTGATTATCAAATCCACATCACCATCAAAAACATTCCCTCAGCTGTAGACATCTGAGCTTCAAATAAGATATAATGGAAAGGTAACTTACAAGAGAATATACAGTATGATGTTGGAATAAGCCATACAATGTGACCCAACATTCCTTTTAGCTATAATGCTAATACATTTCTCTTTTCTAGACCTCCACATTTCTTAAAATTATTTCAATGTATTTCAACAAATATTTTTTTTGTATATAGAATGAGGTAACCTTATTTACATTTATGGAATCTTTGAACTGAAATGAATTTCACAGTGTATAAAAAGAATGCAGGAAGGAAGACAGGAAGGACAAGCTACCTCTTGCATCAGAATGGCTATGTGGTCTTCTAGTTAGCTCAAAAATAGTGATGAGTAATGGTGTTTGAGTGCAACAAGATGGAAAAGAATGCAATTTATCTTCCCCTCTTTCAACTCGTAATGTGTAAGTAGACAGACCATAAGTTCAGCACCAAATACAGATGTTCACTAAATGACTTCAGAAGAATATGGGGGGAAAAAAAACAAGCTCCTTCTTGACTTCTGGTGATTTCTGTATTTTTGCAATCCAGCTATGATAATCCTAGTATAAATACATTTATTTGGAGGGATATATAAATATAATATTCCTTAAATCAGTGGTTCTCAACCTGTGGGTCGGGACCTCATTTGGGGTCGAACGACCATTTCACGGGGGTCGCCAACCCATGCTGTCCGCCATTTTTTTCCCTTTTCCCTAGCTGTCCTACTCCCTCTTATTGGTGGCCACACCCACTTGGGGGTCACCACAACATGGGGAACTGTATTATGGGGTCACGGCATTAGAAAGGTTGAGAACCACTGCCTTAAATAGAAGAAGAGCATTGTTTAAATTTACTTTGGTTATTTTGTTCTAGACATATAACTCTGCATAATAGTATGGAGTCAGGAACTATTCTGCATTTTAAGCATTAAGACCCCCACAAATGGGTTAAGAGTTCCAGGTATAGTGTTCAGCATTACCTGGAGGCCCACAGATTGTCCATTGTCATCTTTGAGGCTGAGAAAATATAACAATTCAAAACAGCCATTAATCATCAATTCTTTCCAACTGATGAAGGCTCCATCCATTGTGGATCTGGTTAATCACCATCACTCAATGCCCGATTAGAATCAATGGGATTCTTCATGCTTCCAAAGTTGAAAGTAGATCCCCAAATTAGTCCAAATGGAATATAGCACTGCATACATAGTTTAGTCATACCATAATAAATAAATGGAAAGAACCAGTGGCCCTGCAGAGATTAATGAACAAGGGTGAAGTCATTTTTTAAAAAAAGTCTAAGCATCAGTGCTGAAACTTCTTTCATCTTTTCCTCCCTCTTACTGTTAAGAGTACATTTGCTACACTAAATCTCGCCTTCATTTAGCTTGTATAAGCATTCTGAAACAAGATTTATCAGTAGTTTAACCCTTTGCTAACATTACCTTGAGTCTTTGAGTCTAACCAGAAATGCTGTGACAACTTCAACTCCGGCAGTAATTAAAAACTTTTTAAAGATCTGTCGCAGGTGCCAAAGGAGAAGTGCTTTGGCACTGTGCCATCCATTGACATTGTTATGTGTTAACCACAGCATTTTCTTCTTTAGAAAGACTTGCCTCTTGCTTTTTGCTGAATAGTGTTCCTTTATAACAGGGGTGTCAAACTTGCCGCATTACATGACGTGTCGCAATGTATCACAACTTTTTCCCCCTTGCCAGAGCTGGGGTGGGTGTGACTTCTGTGTGACACATCCAGCCTGCAGGCCAGCTGTTTGACACCCCTGCTTTATAAGTAAACCTTGGCTATGACTCGCCTCAGGGATAATGTTTGATATTAAACTGTATAGTCTAATCTGAAGAGTGTAGAGAAAGCCTTCTCAGAGAAGAAGATGAGGGTGTTCAGAATCAATTGATTTCAATTTATTTCTAGGAATCAACATTTCCATTTGGGGGGGGGAGAAACAGAAGAATGCAGTTACAGGTAGTCCTCAACTTACCACCATAACTGAGCCTGCAATTTTGGTTGTAATTCATGATGGTCATAGAGTGGATCATCAAATGACTATCCCAATTTTATGATCTTTATGGAGAATTTTGTAAAGCAAATGCCACGATTCTTAAGTGAACCCATTGATCGCTGTGGTATATTTTTTTCCCAGACATTCAAAGTAAACACCAGTTTCTGGGGGGAAAATTATAAATCATGACCATGTGACTGTGGCGTACTGCAAACTGTTGTAAATATGGGCCACTTGCCAAGTACCCAACCAGTAGTCATGTGATTGCAAGGAGGAATAGACGTCAGAACTTCACATTTGGGTTGTAAATCCCTTTTGCAAGATCTGTCCTAAGTCAAGGACTATCTGGATTTAGATTGGGAGGTCCGTGATCAACCTCAGTTAAAAATTATCCAAGTGAGAAGTGGAACATTATCCTGGAAAGTGATGAGATGCTTCTGGGATTAGCATTACACTTCAACGTCTGGGAAATTTTTTAATAAGTATGTGAAAAAATGAGATGGTTTGGAATCTGAAATAGAGTAGAACACTAGGCATTTAGGAGCATAGTGTATTTGAGTCATAACACCTAATGAATTCAATAATAAAATAAAGCAACACACTTAAGGGCAATATTGTGATAAAGGCAAAAGAGACCATCACTATATCTTTCCCCCATAGACGTGAATGGCAGCTTTTCCCTTGGAAGAAAGAAGCATTTTGTTGTTTTGCATATTCATCTCCAAAGGCAGGATACTGGCTCTGAATCCATGATAAAAATGCATGCTGATTTTCTATTTATATAAGGTTTATCTCACTTCGAAGCCCTAGTAATTGGTTTCAAGAGTAGCAAGAAGTTCTTTTCCCAGTATGTATGTATGTATGTATGTATGTATGTATACACATACACCCACATGTATATATGAGGGGGCCTTGGTGCTCTCTAAGCTTGGTTGTTTTCTTGCAGATGTTTCATTATTCTAACTAGGTAACATTGGCAGTGCTGTTAGCCATGGAATGACTAAACTATCTGTTTAATAGCAATGGTCTGCCTTTATCACAATACGGCAGCAATTCACTTGGAAGAAAGATAATATGAATCCATGATATAAAAATGCATGCCCATTAATGATTTTCTACTCTCCGCTCTTGTGTTAGAAGAAACAAAACCATAATCAGAGCTGGTCTGAATCGATACAGCAGATGATGTATAAACAGGATATCCCAAAGATTACCTCCCTCCTTCTGATTATCATATAATTCTCCACTGGAGTTTCTAGCAGTACTATATACTAAGACTAGATTGGCTTCAAAAAAAAAATTGTAGCAGCAAAAATTGTATTAATTTTATGAACTTTTAATGGTCTCTGATGACTTTTAAATCTGTTTTTTGGCTTGCATTAAAGTGTATTTTGTTCTTGCCTTTATTTTATTGTGATTTATTGTGCCTTGCTTCAAACAAGCTAAGAGGTAAAATGTTATTTATAAACCCTTGTTTAGAAAGAAAATAAAATAACTAAAATGCTAACAAGAGGAAGGTGACATTTTTTATACCTCTACTGCAAGGTTCAGCATGAAATACTAATCAGCTGAGAGGACATAGCAGAGAAGGATTGCAGCAAAGTCAGGGACTTTTGTACTGCCTTGGAGTGCTAGTTAGGCTATGAATGATCAACGGCTGGTTTTCATTTCCATGGGAAGTGTGCGTGGGCTGTAGCACTTCAACCTGCAGGTGGGCTCACACAAATGAAAGCTGTTCTCCCCCAAACCAACAAAAACAAATTCCCATATTCTAAGTGGCAGGATAAGGGTTGAAATAGCCTTTTCCATAATTATCTTATTTTCTGCTTTAACAATTTCAGGGGAGCATCTAATTCTCTGCACCCCACTATGAGCCACACGGCTTCGCAGACCTCAGCTGAAGTTTTGTTCACTGCTCAAGTTGGGATTCATTTTATGAAAACAAAATGGGCCGCCAAGAGCAAAAGAGGTGGCTCAGTAATAAAGGCCAACTGCAGATTGTTCAAATCGGCTTGATTTGAATAAGCCAGTACAACTTGGCAAGGATGCATAATTGAAAACAATTGTGAAAGGTTATGCTTTGGAGAACAGTGCCATCCTTGATTAAATAACACATTTCTTGGTATGGGCTGTGTATAAGTGTTGGAAGCAACAGCTGGCTCAAAGGCACGTGCAAACAAGTTGGCTTGCTGCAGTGCATGAAATTCTGTGGTTTTACCTCTGTGTTTCATGAGTGTTGTGTTAATCCCTGAGAAGTAGAAAAACAAAATAAGCAAAGTGATGGATCAGCTCTCATTGACAATGGAGCCCACTTTGTTTCCTATTGTTTTACAATTGGCATATGCAGGAAGGCATTATACTTTTCTTTAAATTCATATTCATACCTGCCTACCAAAGAATCCCAGAATTTATGGACATTACTTAAGACAATAGACTATACTCTTATTTTAATTCAACCATTGCACTGGTAGCTCTCCCATGTGTAGATAATGAATTATGTCTTTCTTCATCACAGGCTATTATTTAACTGGTAGCACACCTGACTACCTTTCCTTGATGGACTTGTACCTGAGCAAGTGACAGTCACAGCAGTTCTTTCTTCATTCTCCACTGCCATCCCAAGCTTCTGGCCACCTAAGTGAACTAGTCTCATCTGTTTTTAATTGGAGCCTTTATGGCAGGGCCCAGATATACTGAGAAGAGGAACAACTCATTGCTTCTATAAACTCATTGAATGCCAACATCCCACCTATAGAAAAAGAGGTCCCAAGCCTCCTGAATGAATCATAAAACTTATCACCCATGATGGCAAAGAGAAGATAACAAACTGAGCAGAAAGTCCAGGAACCTGCAAATGGCCTAGGTGACTATAGGACTTAATCTGTTCTACCAGAGAGATGAGAAGGGGAAGATAGGGACTCCAATCTAAATAAAATCTCCATCTAAAACCAATGAGTACGCATACAAAGATTTCCTTGGGGAGTTCTGTCAGGCTCATCCTTGTGGTTGATCAGGTGGTTGGTGTCACCTATTTGCTTCTGTCGTGGCATGGATAACTAGGTAGTAGGCCTGGGGAGATCCAGAGCTGACCTATGTGAATTGTACATTCAATATGGGAATTACTCCATATTTTTCTGTAGGCAAAGTTTGCTAGCAAGAGAAATACTGGCAGCATCAGTGGATATTTTGACTGTGAAATCCCTTTCTTATACAATTTACCTACATTTCAGGGCATAATGGCAGGTTATTCATTGCACAATCAAATGCTTGGCTAAGATATTTGGGAATTAGTGCTGATCTACAGCTTTAGCATTACTGCCAGCACATGAGAGACTTCGATCCACACATTTTTGGACTGCTGTTTCTTCCTCCCATTTGAAAGGAGAGCAACTACATAACTCCATCCCAGTGCATGGCATCCTAAACTGATCCCCAAATTCCTGAGCCCAATTTAAATTGGACTTTATTGTGTTTAATAGAGAACAGTATGAAAAACCATTACAAGAACCAAAACTTTGCTTCGACTTTAAGCAAAGCACATTTGCCTGCACCAAAAACTTTATATTAGCCAGAATAATATAGAGCCATTCAATGGGCAGTCAGGGCAGAAAAAGTATGGCACATAAAGCATATGTAGTATGTGAGAACCTAGAAAAAGTATTCGGTAAAGTCCAATTTTGCCCACATTGTCAACCATAAATTTGTTGGATTCTAATTCTATTAGAATCTTCCATTTTTATTTTTTTTTTAAATATCAGAAATATTCTTTCCCCAATGTCTCTCTCCCCTCCCCACATATACGTTTTTTTCCTTAATGAACATAGTTTTTGCCAGCTTCTTTTCCCTTCAATGTTTTTTTAATATGCATATTGTATGTATTGTTTCCCATCTCTTTTGCAATATTTGCATTTTATGCACAGCTTTTGAATTACTAGCAACATTGAAAAAATTGGAAGGGTGAAGAAATCAGCATATAATGATGCCATGTTTATATTCAGGAAATGAAATTAGGTGAATTTGCATTACACATTTCTCCCTAACTTTAGTGAGAAGTTATGGGTCAATTCAAAGGTTCAACACAAAATATATCCATATATTACCATAAATAGAAAGCGTAACCAGTCGTATTATGTTCTTATATTTGCACTCACTTTATAATCCCCACTGGCATTTAATCAATTTCTTTCTCCTTAGCTGTGCCTTCATTTCCTCCAATGTATATCCTGCCTGAACAATTTCTGTGAAAGAATGCACGTATTTAATATCGCTTTAACACCAGCACTTACTCTCTTCAAAGCATTTTATGATGGGATTGTCAAGAACTTCACGGGCTTTTCCATAACTCCAAATTTATATGGAATAATATTATTTGATCATTCAAGAGGGCAGGCTGTTTAAAGGGGCTTCCTCTGGAAGACTGAACTTCCCTTTCCATAAAGTATTTGAATGCAGTCATGTGTGTTTTATGACACCTTTTCCTAGTTTGGTACCTCCAGATATATTGGGGAAACAACTCCCACAATTATAGCTAATAGATGGAGATATTCCTGCTTATTCTCACAATCCTCTTCTGCTACGTTGAACCTGCTAGCCTATTTCCATTGCTCCAAGCAACTAAGTGTGATTTCTTTTATTTGAGGATAATGGGGTGCCATGTGTTCCTGTACCTTTGAAAAAATGGACAGATTGTCTCCTCAATCATTTCAAAAGAACTTCTAGCCACTACATCACATTTATTTTTCCCCCACAACTTTAAATGGGGATGACAGATATAACTATAGCTGAAGTGAAACTGAGCACTTTCCCACAAGTGAAGATCAGGCAATTTAAATTTATTTTATCCATTTATATATATGAAGAGGCAGATGTCAAAAAAGTAAATGTAGCATTACTGATTATTAGAGATGGAATGAAGTAGCAAATGTCTCTTTTTGCATGTAAGGTCCTATCTTTCTCTCTCTCTCTGACTTCAGTTTGAATATTTTATATAGGGCACAGATTCTTCTAGAAAATATAAAGGGCAGGAAATCACTAGGGGTTTTTTTTTTAAGGAAAGAAATCCATAACCCTATTTTTAACCTAACAAATCATGACCTCAAATATAACGTTAGAAGTTAGGTTGTGCGCTCTGGATACAATAACTTTGATGTGGTTTTTTGACTTTGATGTTTAATATCTTAATTTCCAGATCCATGCACATGTTATCTAAGTCATTCAGTTTCGCCTATCCCAGTTCTGACTTTAGAGGTTTGAGAACAAAAAATATATACTTTACATGGAATGCTGTCCGCAGCGCTAAATGATTATAAATGTCATGGTTCCGACAGATGAATCTCTTCAAAAGAACTTTGAGGCATTGTTTACCTTAAATAATCTTTTATTCGAGAAACAAAGTATCGGCACTACACAGTTGAAACCAAAAACTAAATTCCCCTCCCCTGGATACAAAGTAACAAAGCACAATTCCCTCCTCCAATAAATAGTCATAAATCACATTCCTCCATTAGCTTGAAGTGCAGACTTTCTCCCCAGTTTTCCAGCCTGCCAAAACTCTATCAACTTTGGCCCAATGACCTTGAGTTCCCATGGCTGAGTTATTATTGTTATGACTAGCTGGACTCTCATCTACATTCCCCCTCCCAGCATCAACTAACTCTAAAAGCAATAGAGAAAAATGGCTTCATTTCCATCTGTTGTCAAAGCAAGAACATCCAATGTTAGCAGCATTGACAATAAAACTGAGTTTGGCTCTGCTAAAATTCAACAGCTTGGTATGTTCTAGTGGGAATTTGGTATTAACTAAGCTACGCCTATTATAATATTTGAATACGTTAACCTAATTATTAACTTCTACAATGCTTTGCTATCAGAAATGGGAAAGTCATCCTTAAATGTGTAACAGATGTTTTCAGTATCCTAACACTGTCCTATAATTCAGAAAGTGAGCAGTCTTGGATTGAATATATTTACCTGTTTATTTGAATTTTAGGGCTATCCCTCTTGAAATAACAATTGTAAGTGGCTAGCAACAAATAAAACCACAATTAAAATATCAAAGCAGCATAAAGTAGTAAGGACAAACATGTAAAAGCCAATTGGATAACTTGAAAATCACAATTACTTGCACTACAACTAACTACCCAACTTCAAGCAACCTTCCCCTAAAGTTTGAGAATGGTATTGGATGTAGCTCTCTGATTTATTTTATTTTATTTTATTTTTTTATTATTTTATTTTATTTATAAAATCTATTAGTTGTCCATCTTACCTCAGGCAAGGTAACTCTGGGTGGCTTACAATCATAAAAAAATAAAAACTATATAAAGAGAAAACCATGAATAAAATACTACCCACAGCAAATGCAACAGTCAAATAAAAAGATGGGGAGGGCAGAAGCAGGAGGATGGGGAGGTGGAACCTGTTGTTAATCAATGCTCAGGTTGCTGCTGTGGCTAGAAATGGCTGATTTTTAATACTATATTCCTAGATAAGATTGTTTTTGGACTGGAAAAGCTGAGACACAGTTGCCCAGGCGCAGAATGGACTTCTGGAAGTGGCATCCAAGGAGAGAAGCAACCTAGAATTAAGGAGAAACTTCCTGACAGTAAGAACAATTAACCAGTGGAACAACCTGCCTCCAGAAGTGGTGAATGCTCCAACACTGGAAGTTTTTAAGAGAAGACTGGACAGCATTTGTCTGAAATGGTATAGGGTTTCCTGCCTGAGCAGAGGGTTGGACTAGATGACCTCCAAGGTCCCTTCCAACTTTTTATTATTATTATTATTATTATTATTATTATTATTATTATTATTATTATTATTATTATTATTATGGATCATCGCACAGTCAGCCAGATGTTCAGACTGGATTTGGCATTTTGTCTACCTATCAAGTCCTTACCCAGGACCTGGGATAGGCAGATGTGGATGTTTGATGGTATTACAAATATGGTCGCAGGATGGAAGCAGTTCCTAGTAAGACCGCCTTTTGCAATTGACTAATAGCGAATTTGTCAATGCCAATGGTGTTCAAGTGGTGCTCCAGTTGTTTTGGGATTGCACCCAAGGAGCCTATGACTATTGGTACTACCCTTGCTTGCTTTTGCCACAGTCTTTCTATTTCTGTTTGCAGGTCTTTGTATTTTGTTATCCACTGCTGTCTCCAGGACTGCCACATCCACTAGCCAGACTTTTTTGTCTTTCTTATTGACAATTGTTAAGTCTGGGGTGTTATGTTGCAGGTGCTTGTCTGTTTGAATTCTGAAGTCCCAGAGCAGTTTAATTTTATCATTTTATATGACTTTCTCTATTTTATGATCCCACCAGTTTTTGCTTACAGGCAAATGATACTTTTTGCAGATCTTCCAATGCACCATTGTTGCTACTTTGTCATGCCGCTGCTTGTAGTCAGTCTGTGCAATCTTGCAACAGCTTACCAGGTGGTCCACTGTTTCTTCAGCTTCTTTGCATAGGCGGCACTTACTGTCTGTTGCTGTCTTCTCAATTTTGACTTTATATGCATTTGTCCTTAAGGCTTGGTCTTGTGCAGCCAGAATTAGTCCCTCGGTCTCTTTCTTCGATTTTCCTGCTCTTAGCCATTGCCAGGTCTTGTTATTATCTGCTTTCCCAGCTATTTTTTAATGTATTGGCCATGTAGTGCTTTGTCTTCCCATGCCTCTGTTCTGTTCTTCATTTTGGTCTTTCTTGTAGGCCAGTTTGGTCTCTCCAGTAGTCAGTAAGCCTTCCTGATATACTAATTTCAGTGCATCTTCATCATTGTTCTTCAGATATTCTTCCAAAGCCATTTTTTCTTCTTCAACCATCTGATGTACTTGTAGCATTCCACGCCCATCTATTTGCCTTGGTAGATAAAGTCTGTCAATGTCACTGCGTGGATGAAGGGCATGATTTATTCTCATTATTTTTCTGGTCTTCCTATCCATTGCTTTTAGTTCTGCTTGAGTCCAGTCCACTAGTCCAGCTATGTACCTAATGACTGGAATTGCCCAGGTGTTGATTGCCTTTATGGTATTTCCTCCATTGAGTTTGGACTTTAAGATCTTCTTCATTCTCTTGATGTATTCACCTCTAATCTTTTTCTTGACTTCAGTGTGCTTGATGTTGTCAGTTTGAAGGATACCCAAGTATTTGTAGTAATCTTCCTCATCCAGACTCTTAATGTTATTTTTGTGGGGCATCTTGATTCCTTCAGTTTTCACTACTTTTTCTTGTTTGATAGTAAGTGTGGCACATTTGTCCAAGCAAACTCATTATTATTATTATTATTATTATTATTATTATTATTAACTTTTTTTCACATATTTGAACCCCACCACTGAATCTACTATAGAATGACTCCAACAAGTACAACATAATGTGGCAGTTGTGAGATTCATAGGACTGGATCCACATTTCAAGTATTTTCAGAGATGTTCTCAGGCTTCTTAAAAAACATAAGATGTTAAGAGTAGGGATATTGGTACTAGCATTTTTATTTGTATGTTTATACCTAGGGTTAAGGTTAAATCTAGCAATACAAAGAAACCAATAATTGTACAAAAAGTACAATCCGGTATCAACAATAAAACAGAAGTGTTATGCAATCCCATAATTTAATGATAACAAGTATTCCCACAGAAAAGAAAACTTCTTGCAATTTTTTAAAACTCCTGAAAAAAAAAAGCATGATGACAGAACTTTTTAACTCTTGGGAGTTAAATGTAATTCAAGTGGGAGCCATTAAGCAACTTGAGCTTAGACCTTTCTCACAAAGTCTTGAAACATCACAATCTTTGAAGTGACCCTTGTTTTTGCTGCTACTGGAAGGCAGTTATCAAACGGGATTTTCTTGGTCACACTCATCTTGGAATGCCTTGCTTCTCCTGGGATATTGTGCCTTTTTAACACACATCTCTTTATTCATATCTTTGATTTGTCTTCTGGACTGCTATAGAGTGTTTTTTAATCTTATCTTCTGTTGCTGACACCTTTTGTTATTGTGATCTGTAACAAAATACCAAAGACACCTTGGTATAAATAATCTTGTCTATGGAGACAAGCCCCTGCCACATAACACTTCAGACTTAACTCTTGATATGAAAGACTAAAAAGTCTGGATGAGAGATGTCTAGCAGTGCCTGAAGACAGCAGAACAGAAGAAAAGGAATTGGAGAAAATCACAAAATACAATGAATACAATGCAATACAGGACAATTGTGGCAAAAGAAAGCAAAAACAGTACCAATATTAGTAGGCACTTTGGGTGCAATCCCCAAACAATTGGAGCGCCACTTACATCCTGCGACAATACCTCTAACACCATCAGACCTCCATATCTGCTTATCCAGGTCCTTGGGAAGGACTCAAGAGGCAGACAAAAATGCCAAATCCAGTTTGAACATCTGGCTGACTATGTGATGAACAACACCAACAACAACAATAATAAAAATTGGTACCGTTGCTACATGATCTACAATGTTTATAGCTTCCCATTCCCTCTGGCTGAAGGGGAGGTGTATTGGGATGAATTGGCTTCTTCCATCATCTCTTCAAACTTATTGGGCTACTCACCAGCAGCCATTCCTCAGCTAGGCAATTTGCCACCTAATGGATTCCCAAGATAAATTCTGTCCAGCCCCCTTCTTCACAGCATTGAACAGCTTTCAGACAACTCAAGTGTCCCACAAATAGAGCTATACAAGGGGAGTGCAGGGATTCATTCACTGATCATGGTGCCTCTGTTGAAATGAAAAAAACAAACAACACAACCCCCCCCCCACAGCTTTCCATATAAGGCTTTCTATGCAATCAGGATTCTAAATAATGGGACACGTCTTTGCCTCACACCTTTGCCATCTGAACCAAAGAAGGGGGTGGATCTGAATAACCCAGGGGACAGTATTAATGAGCATGCTGCTGGTCTCTCCTCAATCCAGAAAGATAAAAACATTAGAAAGGGGCCATTTATTTATTTATTGCTATTGTTGCCACTACTATTATATTAACCATTAATAATGAAGGTCACAGCCATCCAGCTACTTTTAAAAATTAAGTATGCAGTTTTACTCTTAATCACAGTGGATCTTTCTCCCAGGTAAAATGATTACTGTACAAAACTGTAGCCTTAGGCTTGCTCTTGGCATATGCAGAGAATTTTCTTTGAAACTGATTCAGTTCAAGTTCAGTGACAGATTTCCTCCCTAATAATATCAGAAAAGGGCGGATTATGATTTTTGTGCCTTTTTAAGCTATTTGCAATTTTTAGCTTCCTCTTTATTCTTCATTTTTTCTCTTTCCATTTATTTCACTATGCTGCCAAATCAAAGATCTCTGGACACTTGGTACATTTTTTTTAAAAAATAATAAAGTGCGCTTTTCTACCATTCATAATACCAGGAACGATTCAGAGACATAAAATTATCTTTTTTCTTAAAGCAGTCCTGGATTGTTCAAATCAGCATGAGCCGCTGTGGAAGATTTGAAAAGAAGGCCTATATAGCATGGGAAAGGGTTACTTCTTCCACTACTAGATACACCTGATTTAACTTTTGAGAGAAAAGAAACGCGCAAGACATTAAACCTCTTACTCCACCTGATAGTGCAATATTGGGAAAAAAAACCCTGTTATTTGGCTGCAAACGGGATTATTAACTTCTAAAAGACACCATGTGTTTGGATGAGATAGGGAAAGAAGCATTTGGCAGAGTGCTCATTGGATCAAAAGATGAATTAATCCTTTGAAGAAACTTAGCATTTCAAATCTGCAACTTTAAACAATCTACTAGGCTACAGACAGAGCCTCGGAAATACAGCCTAATCCTTTTCATCACACTGAAAGTTGATATGCTGTTTTTGCTTTCATACCTAGGAAGTGGATCGGCTGCTCCTGGTTTGGGAAAGTGAGGGCAATCTGGAATTCTTTGTAGATGGAAATAGGACTGACTTGAAGATAGCAAACATCTGGCAGAGTGTGGTAGAGGGAAGACACAAACATGTTAGGAGAATAAAATAAATGGTAACACAAGCTTCAGTGCACCATAAGGTTGAGGAATTCCATCATTGTGAATTCTAACACAAGCCACCCTGATGCATTCTTCTCAGCTCAAATTTTCAGCAGAGCAAATCCTTGATATTCTTCTACATATTGCCATTCCTACAACTCTTCAAAAGAAGTACTTATATGGACTTAAAATATGTACTTTGAGATGAAATGTGTTCCAAAACAATACAATTATTAGTATGCTGAAGATATCTAGATTTCCCAAGCCACTGAAGCTTTGTCTCATTCCTCTATGCTGTGAGGGCCTGGGATGAGATAGAATAGGCTAACACTAAGCCTAAGCAAGACACAGTTCATTGAGGTTTTTTGTCTGCTTCAGTAGTACTTAATAATAAAGAAGTCCAGACAGAGAAGATCCATGAATCAGAGATATTTCTAGACTTATTTCTCTTGCTTGAATAACAAAATAAGACTGTTGTGGCAGGGGCCTTTGCTCAACTTTGATTAGTGTATCAGTTTTGTGGGCCGACCCAAGGCAGGAGGATCTTACTACAGTCCTCATGCCTTCATCACCATTTGTTTGGACCTCTGTAAGATGCTCTAGAGCCTTTAAAAACATTGCATTTAAAACACTTAGAAACTTCAGATAGTCTCTAGTGCTGTAGCCAGTGGTGGGATTCAGCCAGTTCGCACCAGTTTGGCCGAACCGGTAGCTATTTTTTTGTAGCCCAGGCCCAGAATGGACTTCTGGAAGCAGCATCCACACAGCGAACTGGTTGTTCACATATTTGAATCCCACCACTGGCTGTAGCCCATGTACTCACTAACATCTGTATTGTGAGCACATTATATTTCTGTGGTGTTGGCTCTTCCTGAAAGAACTGGAAAACCCAATTCATTGATTAAGAAAGTGATGTCATCTTTCAAAATAGTATTACTCCCCACTGTTTCCATAATTTTGCTTTGATAGACATTATAATAAAGGACCTCTTTCATATCTGAGTAAGTGAATCCAGAATTAGCAAACAAGGACAGCTAACAAGAGTTTAATGGGAAAGTAAGAAAATATCAGATCATGGGAAGATTGCAAGTTGAGGGCTAGAATAGTCTTCTGAATAGTTGCTGGTTGAAAGAAATTATTCTATGAGCTCTTGATCAAGTTATTGATTCCTGCTGAGTAAACAGAGTATTAAAAAAAATACAAGGCAGCCAAGTTCTGAAAATCAAGCACAAGGAGTAAATGTGCAAGGAGATTTAAGAACAGTTTGCCAGGGGTGTTTAAAAGCCAAGACTTTGTACTTGATCATCTTAATAGCCTGTAAAGGGATCAAGAAGAAATAAAAATCTGTTTGTTGGCTTTGTCCTAGGAAGTAAAAGTGAAGATGAAAGGACAGGAGTCTGTAATTGTCTTTTGTTTCTCTTTCTATCAATCTGGCATGCATTTGCAGGAAATGCAGGCTCTGGTAGGAACGAAACAGTTAATTATACTTTAGTCGATAAGAGTTAAAAGTTATTAGTTCAAAGAAAGAAAGCTCTATAACAATAGAAAAAGTGGAAACAACTTTATGGTACTTAGTGACTCACTACTATGAAAAACAAACAAATATAATATATGTGGATATATGCATAATTCTGTATTTATTTATTTTTTTACATATTTATGTGGTGTATATTGGAGGTGGTGACCCTCTGAGAGCTGTATGCAACAAAATTTAATTTTAATGTATGCCGATTAGTATACATTCAAAATGACAATAAAGTTTCTATTCTATTCTATTCTAATTTTTGCTGACCAGATGCATCAGCTCATGATATGAGCAGGATCAGGGACATGATAGGACTTCACTCTGCCCATTGACAATTATCAATTCCTGCTAATAGATGGGGAAATAATTGTATTTGTATCAGCGTAGACTTTGAAAATGAAAAAAAAATCAATATCCAGTCATTTCAAATGGTAGATTTGTTCATCCTTTGAGATCATGGAAGAGAATCAGAAAAGGAATACTTGCAAATCATTAACTATTTACACAAATCAAGTTGATGGGAAATAGTTGATTTCTGGGATGATGCTTTGAATTTCTAGATGATGGATTA
The DNA here is from genome assembly GCF_016545835.1 of Crotalus tigris. Taxonomy (NCBI): domain Eukaryota; kingdom Metazoa; phylum Chordata; class Lepidosauria; order Squamata; family Viperidae; genus Crotalus; species Crotalus tigris. The sequence goes on along the minus strand of NW_024096609.1, from coordinate 1,217,678 downwards.
TTATCCAGGATGAGGTTCAACTCATAAGAATCAGTAACAATGTGTCTGTATAAAGCATTGTAAGTTTGATTAGGAGGGCTTTAAATGGAATCCTGTGAAGATGAAAAGTGTGAAGTAAAGTCCTAGATAAAGATTTGAGCACTGTGGAAAATGGAAGTGTTGCTATAATTGAGCCTTTTAAGCCACTTAAAGAAAAATCAGAAAGAACATTGGCTTCTATAGTTCATGACCTTCATTGTATATACACTAATGCTCAGAGCGTGGGAAATAAATAAGTTTGGTCTGGACTTTTAGATAGAGAATGAGAACTATGATCTAAAATGTATAATGGGAACCTGGTGGGATAACTCCACTGACCTTTAATTGAATCTAATTAAAAAATACAATTTGTTCAAAAGGAACAGAAATGATAAAATGGCAAGAGAGATAGTGCTGTGTGTTAAAAATATCCAGTCCTGCTGAGAAATCTAAATGAATGAATTTGGCAGTTCAGTAAAGAGCATATGGTTCAAAATATGTGGAGAAACAAATAAAATATTGTTGTTGGTAACTACTATTTCTTGCCAAGGCAAGGAAAAGATGTGGATGACACCTTCAAAAGCAAAAGTGCATTTTTCAAAGATGCTTGCACTGAAATTCCAGTGATTTTTGTTGAGATACAACCCTTGATTTCTTTCAGGTTTGAAACTCTTGGGTCTTGTGAGAAGATAGGGTCCTTGGGGGACTGTGAGCTCAGCTATCGGCTCTTTAGATTCATGCCACTCCAGGCTTGTTAAAGCAAGCATGAGGAGCCATTTGTGTATGGGCTCTCATGATGGTAAATTCCTTCCTGGATGAGGAGTTTGTTCCTTTACCTCTTAAGAAGACTTTGGTCTAGTCCTGCCTCAAGAAGCCAATGCTGAGCCACATGATTCTGGATATTTTTGTCCAGAATCCAACTTTCCCTTTTAGGAGGCAGGTGATTGAGAAGGTGGTTGCACAGCAGCTCCATGGGACTGTGGATGAAGCAGATTATCTGGTTCTTTTTCAGGCAGGATTCAGAGCTGGATATGGAATGGAAATAGCATAGGTTGTACTTTGGATGATCTATGCCATGGGTGGGATGGGCATTCACTTTTATCTTATTTGATGTCTTGGCAGATTCCATACAATTGATCATGGTATCCTTCTAAATCAACTCAGTGGATTGGGGTGGGCAAAACAGTGTTGTGCTAGTTCACCTCCTTTCTTCAGGATCAATTCCAATCAGTGATGATTGGGGAGGACATCCTTCCATAGACTCTAATTGTGTGGGATGCTGCAGAGTCCATGCTCTCTTCTCTCCTATGTAACATTTACATGAGGTCACTGGGTGAGCTTAACTGTTGCTGGTGAGGTATCATTAATATGAAACCCATTTATACATCTCTGCCCTAACACATTGAGCCATGTTGTGGACATATTGTCCCAATAAATGGAAGCTATGCGAATCTGGATAGGAAACAACAGACTTCAATTGAATCCTGCAAGACTGAGTGGCTTTGGGTTTTGAGATTCTCAAGTCCAGAAACTATGCCATCTTTAGTATTAGATAGGGTTACACTGCTCTAAACAGACCCTATAAACAATCTGTGGGTCCTGGATACATGACGTCTGCTCAAAGAGCAGGTAGCAGTCATGGCTAACTGGGCCTTCACACAACTTTGTATTGTAACCAGTTGTGCTCATTCCTAGATCTAGGGGCCCTACTCATGATCACCCGTGCTCTCTCAGTTGAACTATTGTAATGTACTCTATGTGGGACTGCCCTTGAAGAGTACCTGGAAACTTCAGCTGGTGCAAAATACAGTGATGTGAGCAGTTATATAGTTCCTCATAGAACATGTTACACCTCTGCTCCATGATTGGTTACTAGTTTATGTCTGAGTCCAATTCAAGGTGCTGCATTTGACCTTTAAAATCCTACATGGCATGGGACCATGTTATCTGAGGAAAACCTCTACCCAGTTACATCTTCCCATCCCACCCAGATCTAGTAGACAGAACATGCTGCAGGTTCCATCATTCGGGGGGGATGTTTGACGGGTCGTAGGTGGTGGGCCTTCAAGACTGGGATGTGTATGTTGTGGAAAATCCTCGCTCCTGAGGATAGGCTGGCACCATTGCTCTTAACTTTCTGAAAGTCCCTCAAGACCTGGTTGTATTATTAAGCCTGGGAACCTCAGGAAATGTGAACAAGTGAGGTGACTCCATTATTATTAACATCTCTTCACCCATTATTTCTTTTTATCTGTATTTTACAGTTTGTAATGTTTTTAATAATACTAGTTGTCATTTGGGTATTATTGTTTCTTTACCTTTGTTGTATGCCTCTAAGAGTCACTTGTTTTGCAAGATGGGTAGCTTTATAAATTTGAAAACTACACAAATAAACTAATAACCTGGTTTGCTGACAGCTTTCTCCTTGCAAGAGTGGAGAACAGTACAAGGGAATCAGATATCATTGCCTTGATGCAATCATCACAGAAGAATTAAGGAAGTAATAAAAGCAGGAACAATGGTGAAAGGTAATCATATAATGGTGGAATCCTTACTTCTAAGGGAAAACAGAACTGAAAAGAAATTATCAATCTGTCAGTGCTGAAAGAACACATTAAGATGCTATATATATAGTATGTTCCACATGAAAACTATGAAGAGCAACATGAAAAAAAAGTAAAACAGGAATATGGCCAGGGAATGGTGTGGGTTTTTTTTAATTGTATTGTATTGTATGACTAGACCAGGTACTGGGACAACTGTTAAAATAATAGACTAGATAAAATGGGACGTGAGAATGATCTTGGGAAATAAGATGAAGAGCTGCATATTAAAAAAAATGGTCAGACAAATGGCAGTTTAGTCTGCAGAAGGAAGAGGGGCAAATGTCTCAGAAGGGACCCTCCCACATTTTGTGGACTGTAAAAATGAGGGAAGAGAGATGTATTTTCACTTGTGCAAGAGTCTGTTAATGTAACCTTACAATAGATAGATGTGCTTCTTATCTAGACTCTCTTACAAGGCTGACACAACCAGACCCAAGTGTAATCCTATTTTCACCACTGGCTAGAGCTTGCAGTTTATAAATAAATGTATGAGTCTTGTGCAACTTTTCAGAGTGGAACTGCTCTTATTATGGTTTTTATTTTTATTTTTTAAAAAATCCTCTATTAAAAAGTTTGTCAGACCTGCAGCATTCAAATAAGTGTCCTGATGGCCCTCTTCTTCATTTTTCCCCATTTTTACACCATCCTCTCTAGGATCAGCAATCACCTGTGTGCAAGAATTACCGTGCTAACTCTATTGCTTCATTTCTCTTCCTTGTCTCCTAAGAATAGCTGTGATTTCAGACTTTGTAGTTCATATTATTTTCTGGAGGGCAGATTAAAGGTATTAAAAGGTAACACCCAAGAATAATTAGTGATCTAACTGGATCAATGCCCTGACTGTTTATAGCCTGCAGGCACCAATCCTCTTAAGTTTGCTTCCTGTGGCTTCATTTTTTCTGCAGTTGCCCTGCAGTGAAGCTATAAGAAGTCTAAACCTTCCTGACTCACAGATTGATGCCTGTTATTCTGCCTGGTCAGGATTGCAGTGCTCAATAAAGAATTTCCAGTGAAATTACTGGGATGGTAGGAATGATAATTTGGCCAAAATCAACCACAGATTGTGAATCTTAAAAGAGAGGAAACAATTTGTTTCTTTGTTTCTGAGTAGGCTATTTTTAATCCAAAACATTGTAAGATCAGTTTTTAGTTATGCATAGCTATCTTTATATTGAATGTGCTCGTATAGAGTGCATATAAAGCTGATGAGCATAGTGATTGCTTGAAGTATCAGATGAATAGATTTTCCTGGAAAAAAAAGAGGCTTTTAAATACTATGTACCTCTTTAGTTTCATGGAAATGTGACTTCGGGGATGTTTTTTTCCATAATGTAAGATCAGTTGATAGGATGCTCTAAAACAGTGATGCAGGAATAATTACGTAAGTCAGGATATTTGATCTGAGATAGCAAAGCAAGATCACGGATGTTATATGCTGAAAGCTCAGTATCAAAACACATGCTATCACAAAGCATAGTTCTCTATGAAGCTGGTGAAAATTGCTTGATACTTTCTATTTGAAACAAAATTCATTGTGAACTTTATCTGAAATATAAGATGCAGTCCTACTTTTTGGGGCATCATTAACAAGTATATTTCAAACAAATTGTAGATGAGACTGCTGTTTTACATAGACACATGTATTAATTTTTTGCAGGTTCCAATGGACTTCTAGATGTTGCTGAACTACAACTTCCAGAAGTCACAGCCAGCAAAGTTCAGCAACATCTTGGAAGGCAATATATTCCTATCCATAGTTAGAAAGATGAAGCTGCCCCCCTATGATTATTTTTCTATAGAATAAACATTCCCAAATGTACAACTAAGACAGACTACTAACGCTCATTGTTTTACTTCCAGCATAAAATGCATGGCTAAGATGCACATTTTTGTTGCAATTATTTGTTAAAAATTTTCCAGCCTTGAAAATGCTTTGAATATTGCAATTCAGCCTTGGAGATCAGATGTTCAGATATTTTTGGCAAGCTCTAATTCATTATGGGTTAATTCTCTAATGCTATTTGATTATTCTCCCATTTTGGCTTTGCAGAATATCATTAATCAGCATATCCCATATTTACGTATATGTGTATACATGTATGTACACACATACACAAACATATATCCATTGATATTGCATATTTGGTATATCCATGGTGGAATTCTCATTGTAAAGAACTTTCTTTGTGTTCCCAAATCAAGTACATGCTAATTGTCTGCAACAATGCCTTATAAGCACAGAATTGGTTTGTGTTAATAATTGACAGGAAAGTAGGGAGAATCAAATTATCAAGAAAAGGTTGAATGAAAATTTTAGATAAGAAGTTTAAATATAAGTATTTAGTTTAATTATTTAAATGGGTATCCAGTTTTGATGGTATAATGAATGTTTATATGCTTATTTTTGTGTCCAAGAGTAAAGAAAGAGGGAGATTAGATTTTATATTGTAGGTACAGATATTTAAAGAAAGTAATGTTTAAATTTGTGTTTTGGGGATTCTTTATAGAATGATGGATAATAACATAAGTACAATATTAGAAAAGGTTTAGAGTATATTATAATGTGTGTTTAATGTTTGCAATTATTATCTTTTAGAGAAGATATTTTGTTTAATTTAATGTATTTAGATTGTTTAGGATTTATATGTGTTTTAAGTTTTTTTTTATTTTTTATTTTCTTTGAAAAATTTTAATTAAGCCTGTACTCAGCTCTGGGAAGGTTGAGGGAGGGTATGGGAGGGTGGGGGGTTTGGGGAAGGAATTTGCTTTGTAAAATTCAAAAACTTTCAATAAAAAAAAGAAAAGGGAGGTGATCTAGAATGAAGAATGGGTTATTCTTTTATTTTCAGCCACTGACAAAGTTGTAGCAAGGAATAGACCATTTCCCCCATTTTGAGATAATTTCGTAACAGACAGCCAAGAGGAACCACTTCACGATGAACAACCTGGCAGTAATCCTTCAAGTTTAACATAGTTTTATTCAGCCAGTTGTTATGCACCCAGTAAAACTATTAATGATCTTTACAATGCCTGTGATGGTAAAGAAGTACTTGAACATTACCCAGTCATAGACATTTTTTTTTATTTTTTATTTTTTTTTGCTGTCAGTTTTACAACGACTGGAAATTTGAGCAATGAGCCTGCACAAACCAGCAATGAGAAACTATACCAATTTCTATTTTAATAGCAGGTTCCCAGGCTTATAAAAATTCAAAGTTATGGTTTTATACAGTCACCTGCAAGTTTCTTTGTTATCTTGAAAAGGACTTGCCAGTTGACCAATTCAACAGACAGAAAACGAGACAAAAGATAGACTCTGCTCTAACATATGCTAGGAATATCTTGATTGGATTTTTTATGTAAATATTTCAATTCCTATAGCCTCATCCCTTTGTTCTTAATAGAGTGAAATATGAGAATTGTATTTAAAGAAATAATTTTGGTTTTAGGAGAGGTGAAGAAACTGATATTCATTAGAATATATATACTGTGTAGTATTTGTGTAATATTTCCTTAAGTGGTCTCATATTTTATTTATAACTCTCACTATAGGTTTTTCACTCTAGTTATGTTCTACAGACATTTTAAGAAACATTATGCTGTCTAGTTCTGACATATTTATCAGCCCCAATCACTGCTGGTAAGAAGAGAGTGACAGTTTAGTGAGATCTAAAATGTGAGCAGACAAAAGAAATATGTTGAAATTTAGTAACAATTACGTTTTCTTTCTTACATTAATCCAAATGACCTCTTTCTTTATGAGATTGCATTGGAAAAAAATGCCTTTTATAGTGGACAAAGCCTGTTGCTTCTGTCACAGAAGCTCACCAAACATAGGAAACATATACCATGGTTTTTATTCCATATAAAGTTATCACAAGAGAGACAAGCCAACCAAACATGCCTGGACAGGAAATGCACCCTAACAGATGTGTAATATCATTAAAGCTGCCTCTAATATAATCTAAGCCACAGTTTGGTGTATTAATGCTTTGTTTATATTGAAGCACAGATGGATATTTTTATTAATATTGCTCTGTTGATGCAGCATCAGGAAAGGTTAGTCCAGGGGGCAGAAATCTACATTATGCAGGGGAATTTGTTCTGATGCTGATAAGTGGAAAAGGTAAATGTCAATTAGTGAATTAAATCTCACAAATATTGGCAGCCAGGAATGGTATCACAGACCTTAGAAGCAATTAAACCCAACCACATATATTCTCTATTCACTCCTACTCCAGGAAATAAGTTTTTTTTCCCCTGGACCTTTTTCAAAGATGGTAATCCAAGCTTTTTATTTCAGTAAGATTAATGAGCGCATTCCTTTATATCCCTGTGGGCAGGTCAGTGGAAAATATTTCCCCTGGTTCAGGAATGAAGGAAAAGAAAGGAGGTGTTGAATCTGAGGTCCTTGATAATGGAAAGGACATGTGTAAGCCTTTTTTCATTCCCTTTTAAGGACCACTGATGTTAGGACTTTATGACTTAACATGTAATACATGTAATTTGGGAGTGCCATTCCACAGGGTTTAAGGGTTTATGGAATTATTCATATAGGAAAGAGTGAGTCAACTTGTCCCTGTAGCCAAACTGGAACCTTTGAGAATGTGTCAAGTTCTGGCTCATAATATCCTAGCTCTGATAGGCAGATGAGCTCAAGTTTCAAACTATTGCTCTTTAAATGAAAAAAATAAATTCAAACTTAGTCACCCTTAGAATCATCCTTAATATTGTTCTATTGGTTTCAATGGGTCACTCTAAAGTATGAGAACCAACCCCCTGAATTCATATAATAAACTTTGTTTTTTTTCCTGAACAAATTAAACATCAAGACAAAACTAAGAATAAAATGTTTAAAATACAAATCAAGTATAAGAAGAACATCAATCAAAAAGAAAATAAAGAGATTAAGCAAAGCTTCACAATGTGTGTAAGTTTAATACACATGCTTTTTTTTGTAACTTATTATAAAAAAACATGTTTAAAGACATATCTTATTGAAAAGTAAGCCTCTGTTACTTAGAACCTGAAATAAAGGGTAAAAGATACAGTTTCTCAACTAACATCTGTACTGCAGGTTAGACATATAAGAAATCTAAATGAGATACAAGATAAGTTAATAAAACTTCAATCTTTAAAAATATCATAACAGATAAATTTGACATCCTTCTTGGGAAAAGTGTTGCGTTTCTATCTTATTTGGACCCAGGATCTTTGACAGAGTGATAGATGAGACTTAAAATATGAAATGTGGGGAACTATTGATAAAAGTTAGATATGGATTTTTCATACCACATCTTTCTTGTCTCATATAAAAAAAATGAGATGATATTGATATAGTTGTCCTCTCCCTGTCCCAAGGCTGACGTTTAATTACTATTTTCAGAGAAAAATCTGGGAAGGAGACCATACAGAATAAAATTAAGTCAAGACATCTGTTTCATTTAATAATTCTATGTTATCTTAACTGCTATATTCTTACAAATCTATCTTTCCTAGGAAATAATCATTTTTTTTGGGGGGGGGAGTTATCTTTTCCCATTCCTATCTTTTCCCATTCCTAATTAATGGTTGCCAAAGGGGATCTTTCCAGGACTTTCCACACAGCATGCATGAGATTTGATATTATTTTTTTCAGTCAAAACTCAATAATGTCTTTTTGTTGGAATTATTACCAGATCCATAAAGTTATGATAAGTAGAACAGAGCTAGGTATTGAAATACCAGTCCATTTGTAGCTGATAGAATCAATGACTTTTCCAGGTCAAGCATGAAGGGGTGTGAACTTGATTCACCATTCAGAATCTAATCTAAGTTAGGTTCAAAGTGATAGGGGAAAAAAATCAGTATTGTACTCATAACTACATAGAATAAATTAAGATGAAGTTAATTTCACTATGAAAATAAGAAAAAGGTGACTTGCCATGTTTGACCCTCCTTAACAAGAGATTTAAACTTCTTCATGTATATAGTACATGAAATGTGTTTGTTACCAACACTTATGAAAACTAAGTATTAATTATGGTTCTTCATCATAACCATCATTATACTAAATGCTATGCAAAAATAAAGCAGATGGGCAGACTGATACATGAAAAAACATGTTCTACCATTTTTCATGTCAATCAAGATAGCTTCTTCATATTAAATTGGAGTTTTCACATACACACCACACATACTGGGTAGCCTGATACTATTATGTACCATTATATATAACTACAGTATATAGTATACCAACTGACATAAATTTCTACTGCTTTGCCTATAATACAAAATGTTTCAATATTAGTTTCTTCCTTCTCCTACATGTACTAATCAACAGCAGAGGCTTAGAAATGCTAACTATCTCCCTCCTTCTCAATACATTTTTACCCTGTTCCTCAGCACTTAAACCACATGGTGTTTGCAACTCCACCATCCAGAGTTCAGGGTTGTGTTTTCTTTGTGCTGGCACTTTTCTGCAGGTTCTTCTTTGACTTCAGGTGCAATATGAGTATGTCTTACTGTGGCCCCAAAACCCCCACCTTGGTCCTGGTAGAACTGGAACTATGTAGCATCTCGTTTGGACTGCACAAACTCCAGCCATAGCTTCCTCCTCCCTATCAAGCGGTAACCATGAGTCCAGGAGGACCGACAAATACCACCTCCCATCGAAAGTTAAGGCAATGATAATGAAAACATGGAGGATCTAATGCAAATTAGGTTGCTTGACAGCCACATATAATAAAGGCAACTTAAGACTGGAAACTGGAATTTGATGAGATGCAAGATGTAGAACTGCAATGTGATTTCCATTTTTATTTCATTGCTTTTGGATTGCCTGGGAAGAGGGAATGCATAAACCATTAACATTTTTTCTGCTATGAATTTCTCCTATCCCAATCCAGCGACGTGCTTTTTATTAATAGGTGAGATTAAAGATAGACTCACTCATATGCTTTGGATCAATGTGGATCATCTACTTCAAGGCTATCACAAACAAGTATGTCATCCTTAGGTGATGCTTCTTTTAATTAATGACAGAAAAGGAGGTAGCAGTTTCCTTAATCAGAATAATGTGCATGCCAACATCTGTTCTAGCAGGAGGAGTAAAAGGAGGAGGAGTTCTCAGTCATAGAATGAGACTAGAAGTTTTTTGGAAAGTCATTGAGGAATCGAAGAGTGCAAGTGACATTCTAAAGCTGTTTTGTAGATACATCTAAAGAATTCTACAAGATAAAACACTCTTCCTACCTTTCTTACATTACACACAACAGATTAATGCTAATTGTGTTCATGCTCTGTTACAGTTAGTCAGCTTTGTGTGGAGAGGTGAAGTCTGTGCTTTGTCATCTTGGCATTTAAAAAAAAAAATGGATGAAAAATCATCGGGAGCATACACGGAGCCAGGAGGAAGAAAGATAAATAATGCCAGGAAGCTGATAGCTGCCCCTCTATCATAAAATTTCATTAGTTCTGACAGCCTGTACAACATAAGCAATGAATGAATGCTAACTATACTTCCTCTCTGTCTGCTTCCATATTTCACTCATATCACTTAACTTACAGAAAACACTAAGCTTGGCTGGCCAGAGAAAACAGTTGCTAGAGCATTCACACACTAAATTATAGGTAACCCTATTATAGGATTATCTATGAAATAAAAGAAAAAAGTGGTGATGATAGCGGTGGTCATACACAGACTTTCCCAAGCTTGATGTGATTCATAACTGAAGACTAGAGGAATCACTGAAAAATTAAATTAAAAGAAGACACTGTAGTCACCCCACCTACTTATTTGTGATTGCTTCTGTGATCACATGGAAGACAAATAAGCATTTTTCTCTAGTTGTGGATGTTGATGGTGTTTAATCTAGTGCATGCCAGAAATCAATTGCTATCTATTTCATCATACTGCCAAAATGATGATAAAAGTGGGAGATTATTGTGTAGACCTTCAACAAACTTTCCACATGGAAAGAGGCTGGAAGGGAGATGGAGTGGAAAAATAACTTTAAACATCCTTAAAACCTCTATACTTGTTCCTTCTTGTTCCTACTTTTCTCCATGAGAAGTAATCATTGGTGTTGTATACTTGTTTGAGTGCAGTGAATTATTTTGATTGCATGTGCAATAGCTATAACGTGTTTAACACAATTTAGCTGCTTGAAAAATTATTTCCTGAACGTTTCTGGATTCCCAGAAAATTATGATAGATAGATAGATAGATAGATAGATAAATAGATAGATAGATAGATAGATAGATAGATAGATAGATAGATAGATAGATAGATAGATAGATAGATGTGTGTGTGTGTGTGTGTGTGAGAGAGAGAGAGAGAGAGAGGGGGGGGGTAGATTCAGTACATAGGTAAATAATTTTAAAAAGGACTCTACAGTATGTTTAGGGTCTATGTATAAATAATTATTTTTGGACATATCCTTTGGGGCTGATCATCCCCATCTCTATCTTCAAGTTTAAGTAATGAGGATGAATGGAATGAGATCTTTAATCACCCACCGGAGATGGCATATTGCATTATTGTATTAATTGCTCAAGCTGTTGCTATTACAGCTGCTACAATGGAACACATTCTCTCAAGGCAAGCTTTATATTTATATTTAAACATAAGTGACCTTCACAAGAATACAAAGGAAATCTGAAACACAAATGGATGTGCTGCAGTAGGTAGCAACTGATAATTCATTTTATAAGAAACTTTATATTTCATGTATCTGAAGTCATTCTTCAGAAGCAAATCTATTCATGAAGTTTCTGATTATTTCCAAAGCATCAAGGTGAATACCAAATGAAGTCTCCACAATTTTAAGTTTATTTTCCTTTCAAACAGAATTACTAGTTATATAAACTTTAAGGTTTAAGTGTAAATACTAAAAATATAAGGAAGTTTTCACAGCTGTTATCTGAATCTGTTAAATGGGTGCTTTCATTGCACAGTATTTATCATAGTAATTATAATAATAAGAGGTACATCTGATCTGTGACTATTTTTAAAGTAAATTTCAATTGCACAAAAATCAACTCAGTTATTTCCCCATGTAATCAGAATCAACTGTAACACCTATTGTGCAATTGCAAAAAAAAGTATTTAGACTTCAGTGTCCTTTGTTCTAGTGCAGGAACAAGGGCTAAAGTTTAGGCTTGATTACAGAAGCAGTAAATCAGAATGTTTTGATGGAAATGAAAATAATGTTCTGGAAGTGGATGAAAACAGTTAAGCAAGGGGACACCAGTAGTTTAACTGAATTAAAAATAAAAGTAAAGAAACACAGTGAGAGAATTCTGTAAGAAATGTTTTATTTGTACATAGTATATCCAGAGTCAACCCCCATAGGCCAATTAAATTATGTTTTAACTTTTTTTTACAAAAATGTTAATATTTTTTTAAATATTATGCATTAAACAAGAAAGGAAATCTTCAGAGAAAAATGGCAACCAATTTGAACATCATTTATATAATACAGTATCTATGGATCTTGATTTTGTGTATGGAGCCCGACTTTCGGTATTCCAGGCATATACATAGAAAGGACAGTAATATTTTGAAGTGTAAAGCCAAAACTAAAACTATAAATATTATTGTCCAAGAAAAAATGATGAACATGTCATCATAAATGCTATGAAAATGTTGAAAAATTGTAAAGATGCGTTTGAAAGGTGGTACAATTGGAGAAATGTTGAAAACAGATCTATTGAAGTTTGCTAATTGGAGTGGCTATGTTCCTGGAAGGATTGAGACAGGAAATTTTAAAGAAGCTATTTGTCTATTTGGAATTAATGGAAATCTCTTATGATCTTGTCATGCTAAGGGTTACTAATAAGGTGAAATAGTCTCAGGAATATCCTGGACGTAGTCTTTCAGTGCAGCTCTAAAAGACTTTATTCACTCTGGACCTAAATATTTAATTAATGACATTCATTTTCACCTGGCTTTCAAACTAGCTCTGGCTCCAGTGGGTATATTCAATCAAACAGTTTCTTCTGTTTTATTATTTTTATTAAGGATGTAAAGTTTATTCACAGTTATTAGATATGTTTTGCAATTTTTTACTGGGATTTTCATATATTCAGAACAGAGAAGGCTCTTGTGTGTCCTGCACAACAAGTTTTCTTCACCAGCTTCTTTACAATGCACACCATTCCAAAGCAGGCCTTGAGTGCACACCCCCCTTCAGGGTTTCTGGCCAACCAGCATGGGATCTCACAAATAAACAGAGCTGCAGCTCGAAAGGTGAGCTGAGAATAAATCTGTTTTGCTCCAAAATGAGATGGAAAATAAAGGTCAAGCTTGCTTAGCAAATTGGTGACCAAATGCCAAATCCAGTCACCTCAGGGCAGCACAAATGATTCATTGGTTAACTTAACCAAACAAATGTGCATTTTTGGGGAGGGGAAGTGGAGGGGGGAGGTGGTACACCTTTCCACTTAGAACATTGACTGAAAATGTTTTTTATAGCGGTGTTTTCTGAATGCTTACATATGTCCATTAAACATTCTCCTCCTTCTACTTATTGTGTTATTATTATTCAAAACACATTTTAGTTGGGATTCATTTACCTTTGGTATTTTGGGGGATAGCAATGGGAGAAGGGCTGCTTTAGGTTTCCTGACACATCTGGTTGGCCTCCAGATGAGACAGAATACAGCTGGACGGGAGCTAGGACTGGTCTAGTTCAAATATCTAGTTCATTGTCAATTTTTTTTCTGACATAAATTTGAAAGTATAGTGGAGGATATAGGTTTTGTTGAGTAATATTGGAAAATTTCAAGGTTAAGCAAGAAAAATAATCAGAAGCACTAAGGAAGAAGAAGCTAAAGGAGTTGTTATAAGTATAAGTAACATTATGGATACTAGCAAAAGCACTTAGATTTATGTACCACTCCATAGTGCTTTACAGCACTCTTTGAATGGTTTACAATGTCAGCATATTGCCCTCAACAATCTGGGTCATTTTACTGTTCTCGGAAGGATGTAAGGCTGAGCCAATCTTGAGCACAGTCAGGATCATATGCCAGGCTGTAGGCAGAGTCAGCCTGCAATACTGCATTCTAACCACTGTGCCATCAGGGCTCTAAATTGGGGGGTGGGAATCAAATAGAGAGCTCTTTCTCTTTTTAGTGGGGCTGCAACCAATGCAGTCTATAAAAGGTTAACATAAGCAAATTTAAAATGAAATCGTTCAGCTTAGCCAGGTCATCTCCTGCAGAAATATTGCCGTTTGAAATTTGCCTCCATCAGAAGCAGTTACAGGTAGACACATTTCTGAGTGTATAAAATAAACATAGTTTTCATTTAGGAACTGCCTTGTTTACCAAACATTCGCAGCTAAGGCGGTGATGAAAACTTTATGACCAGTCCTCACATTTACAACCTTCGCAGGTCTGTAAAGCAAAAGAAAGCTGATCATAAACAAAATCACAGCTTCATTTAGAAATTGCTTCCCTTAACAACTAAATTGCTAGTCCTAATTGTGATGTTAAACAAAGACTATCTGTACGGGAATACCAGAAATTCAGTCAAATGAATAGTCCACATGTGGCATATTGGACTTTATGTCATATAGAAGTGATGGAAGTGGAATGCAGAAGATTTATTTATTTATCACATTTATATAGCTGCCCAATTCATATAGTGACTTTGGGAGGTGTACATATGGTATAAATTAATTCCATAAGAGTCCAGATTTGCTAGTTTTTGAATGATGGCATAATCATTTTCCAATAGGTAACTTACCAAAGAACACTAACAATACCTGGAGGGTCAGCTCTATTTAATGCCTGTTGGATACCTCAAATTGCTCCTTTTATTGTCCAGAGTAAAAGTGGGATCATCTGGTGTCTTACCTTTCATCTCTATTGTTATGCAAATAAAAAAAGTTTAAAACTGAGATAGGCCATACAAATGACACACAGCCATTTTTCTGGAAAGTTTTGATACAGATCAGGCATGTCCAATCGGCAGCCCTCAGGTTCATAAACTTTTAACATTATTATGTGATTTATATAGATTTAACTATATAATTTGTATGTAGCCCATGACAATTCCTCTTCATTCAGTGCAGCTCTGACAAGGACAAGGTTGTTGTTTAAGTCCTTGTGCCTGTTCTCGTCTTTCTCTTCCTGCTTTTGCTTGACTTTTATTTCATTTTCACCAGTTACAAATGTTTCTAATATTTACTGATGTTTAATAAACAAACATCATGGTTTTTTTTTTTTTTTGCTGTTTTGCTTTCCTTTTGCTAGCTGAATTGAGTGATATGTGTGCTTGCATTGACCTCACCTGGATATTGAGAGTGTGCTAGGTGTAAACTAAACCAAAGATTATCTACAGTATAGATATAGTTTATAATTTTCTTTACTCTCATGGTGGGGAGAATTTGATAAAATTCTGAAGCTAAGTGTTTTATAAAATCTATACACATTGTAAATCCCAGGTTTTTTTCAGTAATCTATAACTATAGTAGATTCCTAAGACAATAAATTGGGCTTTTCCCCATTGATAGCATAAACAGAATATAAACTATATTGCTGTACAATTTCAATAAGCTTCAGTAACAACACTAAGTAATTTCCAAAATAACCCATGACATATAAAAACAATTTGTATTCAATATCAAGTGTCATCAACAACCTTAATATCTTGAGATTGTCTAATGGGAAAAACTAAGTGTTCAAGAACCAGATTATAAATAAATGGGGACAAGGGGCATCCTTCATGAATGCCACAATATAATAATGTGTCAAAAAAGAAAGCCATTTGTAATGACTCTGGCCATTGAATAAAGATACAAAATTGCAATTTAGTGGATTAAAAAAAAGATGGAAATCTGTATCTTCTTAGAGCACACTTCACAAATTAAATCAAAATCATATCAGATGACTTTTCAATGACAACAAGATTAGAAAAGTGGATTCTAACTTATCCACTGCAAAATCCAACATACCAATAGTCATATGATATTAGTATTTTAGCATCCACATAAAGATATTAGTCTATAGCGATGGTGGGGGTCTTTCTTAGGCTTTCCTATAATTGTAATATAAGCCTCATAAAGTGAGCGAGGGAAAATTTGGACAGTTTTAATGATTCTTTATAACAGGGGTGTCAAACTCGCTGCGTCACGTGACGTGTCACGGCATATTGTGACTTTTTTCCCCTTGCCGGAGCTGGCGTGGGTGCGGCTTCCGCATGATGCATCCAGCCCACGGGCTGGCAGTTTCGCATCTTCTGAAAACATACATACCAATAGTCTATAAAGGTTCTATATCATTCTGTTAGAAATCCATCAGGTTCAGCGGCTTTCTCAGATTTCATAAATTAATTTGGTTTTTTTCCTTGTAATTTTAATGATTATGGCACTTTAAAAAAAAATCTTCTTGATAGATCTTTTCCACTTCGATACTTCTCCCAAAATTTAATGAATTGTTGTTTAATTACAACACACACACACACACACGCACACCTTCTTTGTGTCATAATGAGTTCAGTCTCAGTATATAATTATTGTCAGTCTTGATTCAAGCTATAAAATGCTGTTTTTGTTGTTTCAAGCTGATTTCCAGCTTTCTTTCCTGAATCCCAGTAATTTAATGCATTTTAAAGAATATTCAGACTTATCCGAATATAATAGCCCCTTTTAGCTACACTTGGCTTTAGTTTCCTTTATAATCAAGAACTCCAGGATTATAGTCATTTTTCATAAATAAGTTCAATCAGGAATAGGTAATCTTCTTGCTCACTTCCTCTTCTGCTGAAGAAAACATTAACTAGCAATTTCCAGAATTTGGTGGAAGGTCCACACCCTCTACCCGCATCCCACAGCATCATCTGTGTGCGACGGGGCACGAGGGTGGAGTTTGTCCTCGCTGCCCAGCTGCCATGTCCTTGGCTGCACTGCTCCACGTGGGCCATATCCAGGTGCGACTCTCCTTTGGGGAGGCTGCTGGTGAGGAGGGGGCCGTAGGGGGAGGCGGGGCTGGGTCGCGACGCACGTGCCCACAGAGAGGGCTCTGAGAGGGCTACCTCTGGCACGCATGCCATAGGTTTGCCACCAGTGGCCTAGGCAACATTAACAAGAGAAAAGTGTATTTCAGAAGCACAGCAGAAAAACACACCCTAAGAACACTTTAATGGTTGAAATGATAAATGAAAACAAGCAATGTTATCCATTTCTATCCTCCTTGAAATACTTGTCTGCCTGTTCTGGCAGCAGGACATCTAGGCAATGCTGATAAACTTTGATTTCATCTGGACTTTGGTCCTAGTTCTTTGGTTTCTCATTTCCTGCCCATTTATCTCATTCTTCTATCTGTAATTAAACTCTGGCACTATTGTTCATTATCAGCCTTGCCAAATGACAATCCAATAGAGAATTGTGAACACAGCCCAATCATAAACACCACTTTCATTTATGGCAGCTCCACAGTTTAGGACAAGGCTTTTCAACTAGTGGTACAGATACCACCTGTTGTACATTGGCACCTGGCAGATGATACGTGACCATCCTAGAAAAGTGGTAGCGGGGGAGGGGAATGAGCTCAACTGGTGGCAGCACTGCACAAGCCTGAGCAAGAGATGGCTGGAGCTGCAGGCTCAGTGGAAGCACCAGGATCAGCGCCAGGCTCCAACTGGAGCTCAGCGCTGATCCTGGCACTTCTGCTGAGCCCAGAAGAAGTGCTGATCAGCTGGAATTTGCAGCATCTCCAGGGTCTTGTGATTTACATTCAGATGCTTGGCAACTGATTCATATTTATGACGGTCACAGTGTCCCAGGGTCATATGAAGTGACCAAAACCTGCTGAAACCACCCAGCAGATGGGGGGGGAATAAAAACCAAACAGCCCCCCACCCCACCCCCGCTGCCAATCCTCAACAGAAATAGGGGTTATTCCTCTATCCTGGTGCTTCTTGACCTCTCAGCGGCTTTCGATACCATCGACCATGGTATCCTTCTGCGTCGTCTCGGAGAGGTGGGGGTGGGCGGCACCGTATTGCTGTGGTTCTCCTCCTACCTCTCTGACAGGTCGCAGTCGGTGTTGGCGGGCGGACAGAG